>NW_024040263.1:29578334-30778334 GCF_014851395.1 Micropterus salmoides | reverse complement strand
GTAGACCAGATTGTAGGTACTCTTCACCAAGACGAGTAAGAGGGAATGTTCAAAAAGGAAACAGGCATTTAGAATATTCAAACCCAAAAGTGCTCAGTATACAGTATGAACAACAGTTACTGGAAACCATTGAGGTCACAGTAACTGAAAGAATGAGATCATGGGTAAAGTGACCAAAATGGGTTTACTTTTACAGGGTGTCTGGACTCACTCTTAGGGACAGAGTTAGGACATCTGAAAGGAGCTCCTTCTTCAAGTTGGAAGACGCCATTTAAGGTACTTCTTTTGATCTGATTAGGATGCCCCCCGGACACCTTTCTGTGGAGGTATTCCAATTGCGTCCAACTGGGAGGAGACCCTGAGGCAAACACAGAGCATGCTGGAGGGATTATATGTCCCATCTGGCCAGGGAAAACCTTGGGACCCCCAGGAGAAACTCAAGAAAGTATCTAGGGAGATCTGGGCTATTTTGCATAGCCTGCTACATTTGCGACTCAGACCTGCATTAGCATAAGGAAATGGATGGATGGAAACATGTAACCCTTTATAAGTTAGGTACACTCAGACAAAAAGTATTTTTGCAATCAAATACACTATCCAGGTAGGCGTGAACAGTGGCTCTTAAAAGTTGGTAATTTCCTCATTCACGGAGAAGAGCTGCTTGGGCCAGCCTGACTTTACATTGGTGATGCAATGTTAAGTTCATGCTGACAAGTTTTGAAGAACTGAAGAGACAATGTTGCTTTGGCCTTTCAACATGTCACAGCCTCTCATATGTTGTCTGCGATGTCAGATACTCACTTAGTGAATCATAGCAATTTGAAAATAGCCTATTGGATCACTGGCCAAAGTGGTTACTAGATTCAGTCATTGCATCCATTTCAACATTAAAAAATGTCAATTTGTCAAAGAGTCAATGTCAAAGAGTCAATTTTAAACATACACTGTATGTAATTTCACAGGTAAACTGGTCAGAGAGAGATACTCGATCAGTCTTGGGAAGTAACGGAACACATGGAACGGTGTTACGTAATTAGGACACCGTTACAATATTCCGTTAATGTCACAAAAAAGACAATCACAACACTGATACATTAATTTATGATAAAAAAATTTTTAAAGTACCATGCACTTGCCATCCCACAACTCTGTCGCTGTAAAACAGTTTTGAAGCGACTGTAGAGTCTAAAAGGCTCAATTGGACTGACTTGAAATGTATTCCCCATCTGAGCTGCTGACTGGCTACTGGTCATCCCCAACTACCTGACTGTGAGTAGCTACTCACAATAATAGTGCTGCATTTTGTTTGAAGGTCACGTAACGTGACCCCACACCGAAACTCAGACTGCCTGCGTTTAGAGAGAGCACAAGAGGAGAGAGAGAGGGAGAGAGAGAGAGAGAGAGAGTGCAAACTGTAATCAATACATTTAAATATAGGCTAAATGTTGTCGGTCAGTGTCTAGTCAGTGTATTCACTACACAAACGGTGAACAGTCGCCGCAAAGTACTGAGAGAATATCATGACGCACCTGACCGCGACACTGACACCTGTCCTTTTTGTCCTGCTATCTCTGTCCCCCTCGCTTTGAGACACTTTGCTCTGTTTGACTGTCTCTCTGCTCCAGGATGCTTTATTCCCTCTAAAGCGGCTGTGAGCTGCATTTTATCAGAGGTGCTGAAGTTGAAGCTGAAACATTTTTGTGGAATTGTGGTGCTCTTTCTGTCTGATTACAAGTGTTTTCAGTTTCGGTTTTCTTCCTCTGATGAAGAGTAGTGCGCTCGTGTCATCGAGTAGGCTACAAGTCAAATTATTTATTTATATAGGCCTAACTGTTTTTTTAAAAAATGGGCCAACGATCAGTCCATAAAGCATAGGCCTATACTGACATTAGGCTGGCCCAATCACATCTCTTACAGCACTCCCTCCCCCTCTGCTCGAGCTGTTTCTTGTGTTGTGGGACAAAAAATAATAATTCGCCAAATTCGCGTAAATAACCGATATGTAGATATAAGCTAAAAAAATAATAAGCTACTGATTACTGCATTACATTCTATTATATTTTTATGTTCTGAATTGTCTGTATGCAGGATAAGCGGTTGACGGTGGATGGATGGATGGATGGATATATCATTTATTGTTGCTTTATAGACGTACTTTGGGTAGGCGGCAATGGGGGGTGGGGGGGTTAAAACATGAAAGAATTCTGTGCTGGGCTAAGCCCCCAACATTTCAACAGGCTGGAAACGCCCCTGGCATTGAGGTAATCCAAAGTAGGTTGATTATTTAGGTTACTTAACAGTTAATTAGTAATTGTAAAGTAATTTAAAGTAACCGTCCCAACCTTGTCAATGTTTTACCAATCTGAAAAACTGCCTATGTGATCACTCAAATTGAGAGTACATTCAGGTTATTTGAGAAACCAGGTCAAAAACCGAATTCTCTAGTCACAAAGCAGTTAGGTCGGCTATTATAATATAAAGGTCAATAAAGACTGACTGACATCATCTAGTATTTTCTGAATCACCCTATGCCCATTCAACAGTGCAGATATAGGTTATATTGTCTGCACTGATTAATTCCAATGAGAATGCGCCAACCCAAACAAGAGGCATCTGCTCTGTCTAGTGGCCAAGCATGTTGGTACTGGACTGGAGCTTGTCCAGGGGTAGGTACTGTGTGCTGAACATCTATTTTTATATTTTGCATGACATTTAATGTTGGTCTGCCCGTGAGTGGTTTGTTTTTGACCCAGAAAAAGAAAAGTGTAGCTAGCAGTGAGGAGTGCAAAGTCGACACAACTGAAAAATATTAGATTAATCAGTAGTATTTTCTCTTTCATTTAAAATGTGCTAAATCAGTTAAGTTTTCAATGACATTTACAAATACAAGTGAAATGATATAACTGTTTAAATGATGTTTTAGATTAATGAAAATATCAGTTTATGTGCTTATGTGCAGTACAGGATTTTCATGAATCCTGTGGGTCACGGGACTCCTGTGGGATTTCAATTTCACTGTTCACCAAGGGACTGGGACGGAACAGGAACAAAAGTAAATGGCAGTGGGCAGTACAGGCGTCAAAGGTCAGTTTGTATATATAAATATGCAGTTGTAAGATGAATAAATGCGGTTTTGTTTTTTTAATGGGAATGGGATGGGTCATTCTTCTGGGATTGGGACAGGACTGGATGTTTTTTAACTGTCATTGGACTTGAAGGGGTCAGAAGTATTTTCTTGAGAGTGGGATGTGACAGGAGTGAAAATCCTTTCCGGTGTTACTCTCTAGGCTGCAGTGACTGAAGTTATGTTGAAATAAGCCAATGTCTGGTTTATTTCAAGAAAACTATTCAGCACATGGAAATTCAGAGTGGGTGGGAACTTTATATTCAAGCTGTTGATCCAAGTTAATTCCCAACCCTGTTTAAACTGCCTTTTCATTTAGAGAGGAGCTGATATCACAGATAGTATACAGAGGGCTTGTGTTAAAAATATTCCTGACAGTTAAGTCAGGAAAAGTCTTTCCTACCAGTCTGCAGAAATGTGTTAAGGACAAAGCATCAATGTCTCTTGAGTTCTTGTTATTTTTATTGTTTTTTTCTAAGGCTTTTAACAGGAAGTTTATTCCAATGTTACCATTGGACTGGAAGTTAGTGTTACAATCTTTATGAGGAGGCCAGACATGTGGCTGATGAAGATAGGGGGTTCAGGAGGAAATCTAACACACAGAATAAGTTCCACATAGAGTTGTAAAATACTAGTAATGGTAGTGGCAGTATTACAAATATCAATAAAAAATAATTCTAATAATAATGATAGCAATAATAATAATAATAGGACTAATAATAATAATTGAAGCAGCGTGGGGGCAGTAGTTGGCTTGCAATAATAGATCAAGTCTTTCCTAATAATATCGCCTAAAGTAACTATATATGTGGTAATCAGAATCAGTTTTATTGCCAGGTACGTGTACACATACGAGGAATTTGACTCTGGATTGTACAATGCCCACGATGTGCTTACTCATACAAAAAACAAAATCACAATAATAAAAATAAGATGAAATCAGACACAGACTTCAGTGGATAAATAGGACTGGTCCAAGCACATTACGTTTTGGAACTACATTTGAGAGCCATCTGATAAATATGACTAAAACCTTTCAATCCGGTTCCTTTAATGCCAATTACATGTTTCAGTCTCTGTAATAGGATATGATGGTCAGTGGTCTTGAATGAAGCAAAAATCTAACAAGAAAAGACAAATCCTTTGTCTGATGCCATTAGAAGATCGTTTGTAATTTTCACCACTGCTGTCTCTGTGCTATGATGCACTCTAAATCCTGACGGAAAATCCCCCAAAAAACTATTGTTTTGTGTAGAAAGTCACACAAATGTTTGGTTGACTGCTTTCTCAATGACCTTAGCGAGAAAGGCACGGTTGGATATTGGTCTATAGTTGGCTAAAACCCCTGGATATACAGTTGGGTTTTTAATAAGAGGTTTAATTACAGCTACTTTAAAAGACTGTGGTACATAGCCTTAGTAAAGACAGACTGATCATCTCTTGTAAATAAGTGTAACTATGTGTAAAACTTCTTTAAGCAGCCTAGTTTGGATGGGATCTAAGAAATAGCTGAAGTTAGTTGGTGAACTTCGATGGGAGAGAAGCAGCCTAAATATAAATCAGGTTTTACAGTTGTTTATAAGGTTCTTGAGTTTAAAGATAAATCATTACCGGTTGGGGGCAGGAGGTGATGGATTTTGTCTCCTATACTTAGAACTATATCATTAAAGAAACTCATGAATTTGATACTACCGAGGCCTATAAGAATACATGGCTCAATAGAGCTGTGACTCTCTGTCATTCTCGCTACAGTGCTGAAAAGGAACCAGTGGTTGTTCTTATTTTCCACTATTAATGATGAGTAAAACGCTGCTCTGGCATTAAGGAGGGCCTTCCTAAATGTTTTAAGAATATCATGCCAGATTAAACTAGATTCCTCCAGATTGGTGGATTGGCGCCCAATACGCTTCCTGTCCAACACCAAAAGACAGGCAAAGTTAGCAGCAGTTGGTGAAGACCAAAAGAGAGCTTGGAGAGTGCAGAGTGAAAACTGGATTTGTGTCTTTTAAGTGGCCAGAATCACTGTGCCAAATGAATGCTATTGTTGTCTGCTGTGTAAATAAGCAACTTTTTTGCTAACATGTTTACCATTTTAACTTTATAGGGTGATAAATTGTCAGTGTTGTGTTTACAGCTTAATGTGCTGCCAACTGTAATAAGTGGTCATGCTAGCACAGTTAAGAGGAATATTTTAACTTTGCTAACTCTTTGCTCTCTCCATTGCCCCTTTCACTAGCCATGTTTACATCTAATTGTCATGCAAATTTTAAGAGGACTTTTGAAATGTTGCAAAAAATAAAAAAGTAAATGCGAAATGTGTCATTTCCATCAGCTGGTTTGGAGCGAATAAACCAGGCTACAGCAAGCGTAGTTACGTCAGTAGTGGATGTTACTCGTGGCTGTAATAAACAAGACGTATGGGTTCCAAACCAGAAACAACCGGTCGCATTGAACTGAGGGCTAGTGATCTTAGAAAAATGGAGAGAGGTCCCCAGAAATGTATTTTAAGCTGTGAGAATATCCGGCAAGTTCGCTACATCAGAACTTATTCAGCAAAAGTGTTTCCATCTCCTATTTAGCGCATTTACTCTTTTTCGACAAAAGCAAAAATGACCTCAAGCGAATGTAACAACGTTTTTGTGAAATCAAGGATTTTTTTGGGAATTTTGCCATTGCCATCAACCTTTTCTAATGTGATACTTCAAAATGCATAAAAAACGTTAAAGGAAACATGGTTACTGACTCTATACATAATGAGATCCTGCTCCTTTAATGTTACCTTTCCCTAATACATAAGAAACTTGTCATGTTTAAATGTTTAGTATGTTTAGTTTGAGTTAGGTTAAAAAATGAATGGCATCATTTAGCATATGCCATGCTTGTCGACACCACTAAAGGGCAGTATCAAAAAGATATGTCTTGTGATCAATCGCATCGTTAGTCAAATGATATACACACCCTTCAATGAATCCAAACAAGCTTTTACCTGATTGTGCATTATAAATGTATCGGTAGCATTTGGTAGACATAAAGACAGATAGCATTATCATCATAGCTTGTAATATTAGTCCTCAAAAAGTAACTTTTTCTGGTTAAAACTCAAAATCCTGTGATCTGAATAATTACAGATCATTTTAGCATGCCAAGTGTAACTTACAGTGTATATTGGGTGTACTGCACATGTCTTAGTTACAATGAAAAATGACAATGACCTTGTTTAACATTCATGGATGTAATTTAATTTGCCAGAATGATCCTCATAATAGCATTAATGTGTTGTGTTATCTGCATTATTTTTCAAAGAAAAAAAAACACATTTAAAGCATACTCTACAGTGCCTTTGTGCAAGCATTTTAATACAGACTGTACATCTGATGAAAAGATTCAACTATATACAATTTCATGTTTTTGACAGTTTCACTTGGGTGGCAATTTCCTCGTCTCTGGCAGCTGGTAAAATGGCAGTCTGCATTAACAGTGTGGTGTTTAGTTCACAGGGTATTAACCAGGCTTATCCCTGCAGTGTCTGATGAGCTCCTTAACTTTTTTTTTCGCAGGGTAATTCCTGTTTCAAGACAACCTGTGAAAAAGCTAAATCAGCAGTAATGGTATCAAACACAAACATGCATTTAGCTTAATTTAGGACTTGCTGCAACTGAAATAAGAACTTAAAGCTCCCAGAAAGGTGGCTTATATTTGGCTGTTCACTGAGTTCCTTTCAGCATGTGAACAGATTCTTCCTCTGCATTTGCTTATTTGCTTACTTTATTAGATGATTCATGCATGATTCGTCCTGGAACAGTAGTATTTATGGTTTAAATTCAGCCCGACTGGGTAATTGCACAGTAGTTATTGTCTTACCAAACAGAGAAAATGCTCACTTTTTGTGTCATCTTTAAGGCCTAATGAGTATTTGTCATTTGTAATGACATCCTCAAGTGGCACACTGACATTCTTGCCTTCACTAACTTCCAAGCGCCACCCAAACATTTGAATCAATCCACCCTCAAATTGTGTGCCAGCTTTTGTCAGTACAATTCAGCTTGAAGAACAAAAAACAGTACAATTCTACTTTATATGCTAAAGATTTAGTCTAGGTAAGAATGCCTTATCTATATGCAAATTATAAGTTATCAACTTCAATAACTGTTGAACGAGGTGTCTCCAAACATGCTATTGCCTTCATTTGTCAGGCTGCCAGGGTGGCCTAGTTTTTAATGCAAAGTGTTCAATCTTGAGGGAGATGGCAGCATACGCAGACACATAGTCCATAGAAAAACGAGAGGATGGTTAAAAACACAAAATGCCAGTGATGATAATGAGTCTTGTTTGTGTTGCCCACTTTATCTTTATAGCAAATGATAAACCAGCTAGTCAAAAGCAAATGAAAAACTCCTCTGTGATTCTAATTGAAACAATTTCCCTGCCCAGCAAGGGGAACTGAGCAGTTTTAGAAAATATGAGAAAGTATGTCCTTGAGAGGATGCTGAGACAGAACATTGTCCAACAGCCATCTGCAAAGAAAAAAGTGGCACGCATAATTTTAAAATAATGGCTGACATTTTCTTTATATATTGTTGGCCCACTTCATATTGTACAGAAGTTATTTCGTATGGCCCCAGGGCAGCTCCTTTCATAAGACTTATTGCTGGCACAAAAAAGGCACTGGCATCACTGAGCTTGGAGTTAAAATATGGAAATCACACTGATACTTAATTTCTGCTCAAAAGCATCATCAGGAGTGATACTGGAGCTGGGAGGGAGGGGGATGATTGGTTGGTGAATCACTGAGTAGGGAAAGGGAGGATGTGTGGGTGTTAGGGAGACCAAACCAAAAGGTCATACAACGGTTCAACAGGACGGGTTCCACTCAGAACAGGCCTCGCCATGGTCAACCAAAGAAGTTGTGTGCACGTGCTCACCGTCATACCCAGAGGTTCTCTTTGGGAAAAAGAGTATGCCGGCATTGCTGCAGAGGATGAGGGTGGGGGGTCAGCCTGTCAGTGCTCAGACTATTCTGCGCACACTGCATCAAATTGGTCTGCATGGCTGTTGTCCCAGAAGGAACCCTCTTCTAAAGATGATGCACAAGAAAGCCCGCAAACAGTTTGCTGAAGACAAGCAGACTAAGGACATGGATTACTGGAACCATGTCCTGTGGTCTGATGAGACCAAGATAAACTTATTTGGTTCAGATGGTGTCAAGCATGTGTGGCAGCAACCAGGTGAGGAGTACAAAGACAAGTGTGTCTTGACCTACAGACAAGAATGGTGGTGGGAGTGTCATGGTCTGGGGTTGCATGAGTGCTGCTGGCACTGGGGAGCTACAGTTCATTGAGGGAACCATGAATGCCAGCATGTACTGTGACATACTGAAACAGAGCTCGATCCCCTCCCCGCAGGGCAGTGTTCCAACATGATAAAGATACCTCCAAGACGACCACTGCCTTGCTAAAGAAGCTGAGGGTAAAGGTGATGGACTGGCCAAGCGTGTCTCCAGACTTAAATCCTATTTAGCATCTGTGGGGCGTCCTCAAACGGAAGGTGGAGGAGCACAAGCAACCGCCAGCTCTGTGATGTCATCATGGAGGAGTGGAAGAGGACTCCTGTGGCAACCTGTGAAGCTCTGGTGAACTCCATGCCCAAGAGGGTTAAGGCAGTGCTGGAAAATAATGCTGGCCCCACAAAATATTGAAACATTGGGCCCAATTTGGACATTTTGACTTAGGGGTGTACTCCCTTTTGTTGCCAGCGGTTAAGACATTAATGGCTGTGTGATGTGTTATTTTGAGGGGACAGCAAATTTACACTGTTATACAAGCTGTACACTCACTACTTTACATTGTTGCAAAGTCTCATTTCTTCAGTGTTGTCACATGAAAAGAAATAATCAAATATTTACAAAAATGTGAGGGGTGTACTTACTTTTGTGAGATACTGTATGTGCCATTGAGCAAGGCACCTATAGTCCCGACACTGGAACTGGTGCAACACTGCCCCACTTACAAAAAGAATATTGTAAGTAACGTTACTGCATAACTTACATAAAGACATTCATTAAATGTTTCACACGGGAAACAAACAGCAACCTCCTGGGTTAAAGTACGACGTGCACCCAATTTTTTTTTCACTGCTAGATAACCTGAGTAAGCATCAAATAACCTCCTTGATTGTAAGGCAGCGGACCCCTTCTACTTCTTGACCATTGCCCCCCCCCCCCCCCCCCAAAAAAAAGAATTATATAAAATATATGTAGTTAGTTATTATTTTTTTACTTATTTATTTGCTCAGTGTCCCGCCCACAGCCGATATTACTGAAGGTGCAATAAACATCAAATTCTGAAGATCTTTTTCTATGATGACAAGCAGCGCAGTGTGTGAGTAGCCTGTGAACTAACTATTAATAACGTTTTTACTTTTAAACTAAAGTTACAAAGGAAAGTTTTCAATTCAAGTTTTTATTTCATGAAAAGTTCCACAAAAAATAATTGCTATAGTTATTATACTACTACACCACCATTACATTTTTCCTGTCGCGCACCCCCTAGAGGCAGGAATTGCTATTGTAAGGCTAGCTTAGCTTGTTAGCTACCAACCAATGTTTTCTTGCACCATAAAGTTGTGATTTTGAACCAATTAAACTGAACATAACCAAATAATTTGAACCTGGTAAGCTGGCTGGACAGTTATGTATGTAAAATTAATTTTGTGAAAACATTTTTCATTAGAACAAGCTCAATTTCTTCTTGATTTATAATTTAAAAGGGCTAGCTGTGCTTGTAGTTACCAATGTTTTCTTGCAACATTAAATTTGTGTTTTGATTTATTATTTTAATACATAACATATTTTATGTCCAATTTGCCCCAATAAAAAGCTAAATATTTGTTTTCTAGCTATTTTAAATCGTATGTTTGTAGATAATATATACAGTATAACCATTTAAGACATATTTGGAAAATTTGCATTTTTGGATAAAAGTGATTATTGTGTGGTTAGTAAATAGGCCTGGAAAATACATATAACATACCTATGGAATGTCTTCTCATCTATATTTAAAATATAATAATCTATTGTATAATCTTTTGTGGGGCTTTATTTAAATATTTTGGAGCTACACCAGGACCATCTACCTCGTCGGCAGACGTGACTGCTACTGAGGAAACATCGTCAGAGACTTCAGGGGCATCTACTCCCTCTGACTGCAGCTGCAGAGGTCAAAACAGCAATACCACAGCCCTCTACATTCTCCTTTGTTGTTAATTAATTTGTCCATCTCTAGAGTGTGTGTATATTTCTTCGGTTATGGCCAGTGTATGTGATTTTGTGGTTGGTAGGTTGGATTTGGGGCCAACAAAAAATCTTTTTTAGGGTTGGGCTGGCCCTGAATAGGCTATACAGTACACGACAGTTATCTCAACAGTAATTCAGAAATTATTTATAATGTTTACTTGATTTTGTGAAAATGAGGGTCCCTAATTAAATTAAAAGGTAAACATTACCTACATTACCTTAAATAAAAAACACATTACCATTGTAATATTATTGAATGACAAAAGCTCTAACATGTTAGTATTTCCACCTTGAAATGGGCTCCCTTTTGAACATCCCACCATCACCTTGTCTTGGACATACAGGTTCAGTATGAGGGTGTAGGGACTGGGTCGCCAACATACGCCTGCTGAGAAGAGCCTGGCTGCATATTCTTCCATCTGTCTGCCTGCAGAAACTCTATCCGTACAGACAAATTGTCACAGAAATCCAAAAGGAAAGTGTCTCCTTTTTACAGCCTCTTTGAATGTCAGGCAGTTGCATATATCTAATACACTTGAAGGCAAAACTGTTGAGATCCAACGAGTCTGAGGCAGATGATTTGAGCCTTAGAAGCCCTAAGAGCTATAGTCCTTATCTGGTCCTCTTTCCTTTAGCAGACGGCAACTGTATGAACGTTTCCTCCACTCGTCTGTGCTGCAAAGGCTCTTATCTCTGCTCCACTGCATACCTTCTCCCTGCACTCACAAAATTGAGCCACAATTCATTTAACTGCATGTTAACGCTCTCATCCCAAAATGTGATATGTGATATACCCATTTAGAAGAAAAGGTACTTGATATTTTTATATCTATTATCACGTGTGATTGCATCCCCTAAAATATAACCACTTTGCACTTAAAGGTCAAAGGATGGCTAATGACACAAGGAATGTTCCAAAATAACTTTTTCCCTCTTCATTCGATTTGTAATAGATGGTATATTTCACAATGTAACCATCTTCTTTTAAACCCCTTATAATATAATCACTGATACCAATGGAGGCTTGCCATTACATGGCCTCTCAGAAATCTAAGAGCAAAAATCAATGGCATGAGGAAGATTAATGCTTCAAAGTAATGTAGCAGCTTAAACAATAATTTTGTTACAGTTGAGTACTGACTTAAATTCCCTGCATGCCTCCTGCAAGTGTTATTAACAAAGGTAGTGTTTCTCATGGTGCTGTCCAGCAAATGAAACAAAGAGAGAAATGTGTTTGTGCTTGTAGCAGTGTAACACACTACATCACTGTAATTGAGTGTATGCAGGCAAAGCAGGGAAAGATGGTGAGTGGCCACAACAGTGATTGTGTTTGACTTGAACTAATTTTAAACACAAATGAAAGAATGAACTGTACAGTGCTGTGTATCAAAATGTCAGTGTTGTGAGTTAGCAGCTAAGTTTACTGTTCTGGAAAACTGTGGAATGCTACATTGTCTTGCGAACAGTGAAACGTATGATGAAGTAGGTTTGGGTAATCAAACTGTGGAGATCTGCCATAAACATTGTTTTTGTTTCTCTCATTATAAATGTCCACATCACACCCCAGTCACACTGTTTTTCTATCTTTTGTTGTTTACTGTTCAGTCTCCGGACAGATAGACGACATATGTGCCTCATTTGAACAACTTATTGACAGACCTGGCATTCCTAGAGCTCACCGTGTGAGATACTTTGAAGTCAGGGACTTGAGTGTAAGCAGTACCGTGGTTTTTCATCCATCCCCGCTGCCTCACCTATTGACCTTCTTCTGGATCTCACCCATGCCTTAAAGGTGCCATTTCTATATTTTATAGTAATCTTTGTGAGCTGCAGTTATGGTTAGCTGTTACTTTAAGATCAGTCAGGTGTCAATACTCTTCTTCTATTTATGCCAGGTATGGGCTGATTCAGAGCAAAATTATCCACAGGGCACACTGGACCAGGTGCAGAATCCAGGCAAGAATCGACCCAAATATTGACCCATGTATGTGCCTGCTACAGAGATCCTGCCAATCTAATTCACATGTTTTGGTCCTGTACCCCCCTAAATACATAGCCTACTTGGAATTTGTATACGAAACACTCTGTCAGGCTTTATTTCTCCGCGGCTTTATTTCATCTTGAGTCTTCACCTTTTGCTTCCTTGGAAAAGTGGAGAAGTGTTTCTCCTCCAACGCACTGACAAAGTATAACTAGCGTACTTCACTTCATGAAAGTGGAAACATTTAACATTTTCTTAAAGCTACAAGACAGGAACTTGTAGTTTCTAAGGAAGGTTTCTTTAAGGCACTATGTAATTTGGTGCTTTTATTATAAAGAAATAGAGACAGTGTTCAAGTACTACACTTCCAATACATTTCGATTAATCAGTACCCTTTTTTTCTTTTTCTTTTTTACAAAAATGTAATTCCAAGTTTTACCAATTCTTTGTCAGTGCAAAGCAGATCAGCTGAGCATGTAAAAAAATTACAAAATACAAGTAAATAACTATGGAAACTAAAATGTCAAATAATTAATGAATATTTACTGTGTTTAAAGGAAAAGTTTAACGTTTTGGGCCGAGATGAGACGATTGATACCGATAGTTTAGTATAAAAACTGGAAGAGGAGGAAACTCTGGCCCCGTAAAACCCACAAACTTCCATTGTTACATTCTGGTATTTGTACACATTAAGCAAATAAAATGTGTCGAATAGAGTCAGGCTAGCTGCTCCAACCTGCTCCCAATCTTTATGCTAAGGTAGGCTAAGCCACTTCTCTAGCTCTAGCTTCGTATTTTATACAAAGACACAGATTTTCCAGTCATTCAGATTAAAGCTGTTCTTTCAAGGAAATTTCTCTGAAAACCAAAAGCTGCACATAAACTTTGCCCAACTGTATAACTACGGCATAATTTTGTGGTTCTTTATCTTAAACTCGAGACATTACAATAAATATAATGTACTTCTCAGAACACTGTTTACAGTTTCCCTATTACTAGTACACTGTTTCTTTTCCAGGAAAATGATTATGAAATGATGGACCCATAAAAAACAACATTACCACATACATTTTAGTAATATTTGGAGGATACAACATTTAAACTGATGGTTTTAAAAAGCAGCAGATACTTTCATGTTATTTGCCCCTCTTTCTTTGCACGCAATGCCTTGACTTAAAGTCTTTATTCTGAGTGAGGTCATCAGAGCATATGTCATTGAAAAAAAGCCAATATTGTCCATTAACAAAGAGATAAGAGCATATTATTGTGTTTTCTCCTAATCTCAAAGTCCCCCCGACACACACACACACACACACACACACAATGATGCATGCATGCACCTATTCATCAACAACCAAGGGCATGAAATCAATCTCAATATTCATACGTAGCTTCGATGAGTTCACTATAACTGCGTCCTGAGAGATACCATCAACGTGACGCTCACATGACAATAACTGCGGCGAGAACAGAAAAGGGCTCATTTTCCGAGACATGTCCTCTTCGTTCTATGAAGCAGGGCCCGGTAGGACTCAAGGTTACCCTTATCACCAGGAGAAATCATTACGGCGAGACGGGAAGAGAAATCTACAGAGCTTGGTCCCCTATTCCCAAGCATCACAGCTAACCTGTTTATTGATATTCTAACAATCAGAGCGCATGGATGTTGTCAAGGCGAGGCAAGCTTTCTCAGACCTCCTCTCTCCACGCAATTGGCTATTCAGCACATTTATAACATTATGCTTGGCAGCTCCCCTGGAGTTGCCCTCTCCTGCACCACATGCACTGATACGCAGCATGTCATAACAGGGTGATGTCGATCAAAACACTCATTGTGTTCATGTCTATGAGCACTATTACAATATTCACAGCAAAAGAGTTTCACATTAGCTTTTTTTCTTAGATTGAAATACTAAATCGACAAAAAAAATATCGACTAGTTCTCATTTTGTGAAATACCTGACTCAGTCTGCACGGGTCCCATGTGAGCCTGAATGCATATTGCACTGTAGTGTCAGATATGCAGCCTCTTCACTGAGGATCACAGTTTAGTAAAGAATGGGAAAAATGTTCGTTTTTATTGAATTCTTTAACTTGATCTTTTCTCCGGAGTCAAAGTCTTTGTAATTAACAGGTCATTTGTATTTCTTTATTGCCGACTTGGCAGGTGCCAGAAGTCTGTTCTTTTCCTCCTGAGAGCTGTGGCTGCGCTCTCCCCGACGCCTCCATTGATTATAGAGGCTGATAGGACCGGGCCATCAGGGAGCCCATTCTATAAATGCAGCACGCTGTTTGTTCCCCTGTGTGCTGGCCATTCTCTGCTCTCTCTCAACTGTAAGGATGTGTGTGGGGTTCACAGTGTGTGTGTGTGTGTGTGTGTGTGTGTGTGTGTGTGTGTGTGTGTGTGTTTCTTGACTTGTAGTCAGACAATATGAGGTGGGGAAACCAAGTCAAGGATAATCTAAGGCGAAAGAAAGACTGCAGGAGAGTGAAATAAAGAGGCAGAAAAAGAGAACGTCTCTGCTTCTTCAGTGTGCAGCTGCCAATAACACTACTGGTGTCAGCTCCTCACACCAACATCTCCTTTTCTCGTTTCCTGGCTGGTTGTTCCCTCTCTCTTTACTGTCCTTTTTTTACCTCATCCCTTATTCTTCTTTACCCCACATCCTCCTCCTTTTATCCTAGTTTTTTCTCTCCGTTGCCTCCCTCCTCAGCTCTCCCATCCTTTTTCCTCTTTGCTATTATTACCAGCCACATTAATACCAGGTGTGTAATTGTAATGATTCTTGTCTGTTTGGTAACATGTACAAACTCCTCATTATTAAGTACAGTACAAAAAGTGGCAAAAGGTGTTGTGGTTATTTTGAATCTGGGAAGGAAAGCATGGTGTTGGTTTGGTTTGGTTTCATGATACATCGCATTTCCTCAAAGCTCTACAGTGCAGGTTGCAAAGTTAGCTTGACCCATAGAGGCACATTAGCCACATTTACGGGAAATACGCTAGATTGAAAAATACTGGAAATTTCTTTTAAGTTGACATGATGATGTTGTTTACTACAGTTATCATTTAGCATACTGAGCTACTTCAGCTTTCATTTGAAAGAGTTTTTCTGGCTCAGATACTGTAAATGTATTCACTACAACATGTCTCACTGAAATGTAGTAAATAGTAAAAGTATAGAGTAACTACATCTACATATCTACAGCTATTGAGTAAGAGTAGTGTGCGAAGTTTGACTGTGTTCCAGTTAAAAAACTGACTTGGCACATTCTTACCTCAATAAAAGGCAAACAAGATGTTATGCATAAACTGAAGCATGATACAGGATGAAGCAGTGGGCTACAAGTTCTGTATGTATTTCTGTCTTGATAATATTTCACTGTTACAGAGTGCTGCAGTCTTGCCTCAATGTAGAGTATGGATTTGGTTTACTTCACCATAACCAAAATTGCTGGTGGGCGATTCCTGTTACCTTAACAATACATTATTTATATATTTATAACAGTGTATTATAGTGCAGTATACGTGTGAAATTAGAATGAATGACACATGTACCCACATGCTGAACAGTTCACTTATGGCTGTACGTAAATGCCAGCCAGCTCCAGTGTTGGCTTCAGCTGAGAGCAGGAGGTCTTGCTCACTCCCTTGCTGAAAGGATTCAGCAGCGCTTCAGTTGTTCATCTCTGGAGTTGGTCCACTGCACAGCTCCATTTGTAGCATCAACTGTCTGAATGCACAGCTTGTTAGCAGCTCCAGGCCAGCAAGCTCGCTGCGGTGCAATGGGGACGCAAGCAGGGAAGCAGCAGGCCCACCGGCACCGCTGGCCCAGCCTTAATGGTCATCATAGCAGACAGGTTAGATACTGGTTGGAGAGAGAGAGAGAGAGAGAGAGAGAGAGAGAGAGAGGAATGGCGAGAGCTGGGGAGGCGGGGGTGAGAGATGAACAGAAAGGAGCAAGACACTTCTTTGATATTAAAAACTGAAATGAAAAAAATCACTGGGCTCTCTGTTTATCAAAATACTCCCGTCAGCAAAAAAGGTCAGGAGAACTGTCAATTTAACATGGATTGTGGCTAAAGGGTTCTAAAGAAATAGTGTAAATGCTAGGGTCAAAAGAATGAGAAGTCTTTCTGAACAGTGAGGGTGAGGATTTTCTCTGTAGAGCCCAAGTTACTGTACCTGCTTGTCTATAAGAAACGTAAAATAGATCATGACCCTGGTAGTGCTAAAAGACACATGGCTTTATGGATTCAAAGATGAACAAAAGTCAGACATGTTTGTAGTGTATTGTGTCAGATTTGTAGCCTGGGTGGCGGCAGTGACAATGTCAGTCGGTCCACCACTTTGGTCTAGACTGAAATATCTCAATAACTACTGGATGGATGAAAATTGTACATTAGTAGATATGAAGTATTAAAGGGTAATGAGAATTTCCAGGACGGTTGGATTTTTGGCCCTGTCCCAGAGGAGAACTTATTTCAGAAATTGAGAAATGTGGTGAAACCTTCCAAAAAATATTGGCCCAAAATGGTGGTCCTAGATAATGCGGTTAGAAACTTTCTCTTTAGTTCTCACAGTGTGATCGCTGCTACAACCCACAGATGCAAACCAACCAAACTTGAAATGACACAGAATACACAAGTCAGTGCAGCTTTGAAATTGACATTTTTGAAAAGTTAAGAAAAGAGGTTTTTGGGACTTTTCTGCGCTTTCAAAATATGAAATGGATGATGTGCAATTGATCGCACAATCTGACATGTCTCAAAACTGATATTGTATTGTCTGTAAGAAATTGCACCCAAGAATCTTTTATACCCGTCTCACACAGTGTGACATTCAATAAACCTGTAAGCTTGCTCCTATCGTGCAGTGTACAGTGGCCATCGGATGAATGCAACCTATCAGCATGTGTCAGCTATTGAAGAGGTTTGACAATCAGCAGATTATAAGCAAGTTTTATCATTATGTCCAGTTAAAGGTAAATATAAACTTATTTTTGTGAGTTATTTTGCAACATCATTTAAATATGTGACCCTGTCGACCCTGTGTTATCACCAGCGGGAATTCCATCACTGAGGAATAAATAAAGTTTACCAAAATGAAGAAAAAAATGTGAGGATGTTCCGAAGATGCTGTTTATAGTCTTCAGGCTGGACCTCCAGCAGGAACTGAACAAACATTAATGAGTAAAATAGATATTCCATTTTGGAAAGAATCCATAAATGCCTGCAGAGACAAAAAAAACTTTTTTGTAACATTGCAATTAACATAAAGTCACTCAATCATGTAAAAGTCTAAACAGCACAGTAGGAGAAGGGGCACAGTGGTTGCCAGCATTTGTTTTCCAAGGAAGAGCGAGACAAGGACTAAAACAAACAGCATCTGGTAACAAAGGCAAACTGTATGACCCACTTAGAGCTGGGCTCCGATTGGAAAGGTCTTCTCCTCTATGTTCTGGACACTCTGTACTTCAAAGTTGCTCTCTCATTATGCTATCTCTCATGTTGGCCGACTAGACACTCAGCTGACTCTAAACTTCAGGTCGGCTTGTTTTCTGCCGCCCGCACACGCCGCTCTGCGTCCAGATGGAACCAAACACAGAGTGAGCGTTTGCACTTTCTGTGGGGGTTCAGACATCTGTGCCATGCTTTGAGCTCACTTTGAGCACGCTTCTTGGCTTAAGAAAGCTTTGATACTGAAAGCAGCAGGCACGGAGCCACAAGTACGAACAGTATGTCGAGCAAGAACAATGGTACATTTGTAAAATCAACCAATTAGCATGGAAACGGAACCAGGACAAAAGCTGCCCCCATGGCACTAAGAGGAAAATTGAAAAATGAACCAACCTGGAGACGCTCGCAGTATCCAGGTGGGGCTAACGACCACAGAGAACTCAAACATATGAAGTCCTATTTAAAGAGCGGTGACATGGCTGAGATGTTGGCGCCTCGCTGTTTTGTTGTGGGAGAGAGAGTGAGAGATTTAAAATGGAACAACTCCCAGGGGCACGAACATTCATATTTGCAGGGAACAACAGAAACCTAAAAGGGATTGTTGAAGAAATATAACAGCCATTAGTTGTGCAGAAAGTGGTTGCTGACAATGAAGGAAACCATTTTCCTTCAGAGTGTGACTCTCCCTCCAAAGTGAATGCAATGAGCCCTGTGGAGCTAAACAGTCCATACATGCTAATTCATTTTTCCCTGATTGAGGATACCTGAAAGAAGAAGATAAGTTGAGAGTGTACACAATATTTCCACTATTATATTCACTTTCCTGAATTCATTAAACTGAAACAATAGCAGAGAAAGTGGTGGCCTGCTGTGTTATAGAGAAAGAAATCAGTATGGAATATGTGCAAGAATGTGCACAAATGAAAAAACAAAAAAAGTACAATCCTAAATATTCAAAAAAAAAAGAACCTGCTCTCATTGTGTGATGTCTTTTTGTAGCTCTTTCAAGGCGGGTGGCAAAAAAGGTGGAGAAAGTAAACAACGGGTAAACAAGGCTGTCAGTATGAGCGACGTGTAAAGTTGCAACAGACAAACGTAACGAGGTGCATGTCTGAAAGGCCTAATGAATAGTTAAAATACATAAAGGTATAAAAGCATAAAGTGCGTCACAGCTATGCACCATTATGAAAGTTCTTCTTCCTCTTGTTGTTCTGCAAGTGGCGTGAACCACTTTTACCTTCTAGATACGCTGTTTGTACAAGGTGATCAGAGACCAGAGGGAGACCCATAATCTTATATGTACAGACAGATAGCATGTGAAAATATGCTTGTGGTACCTGTTGGGTGGTCTGAGTTTGTGGTTTAAGTTTCTACTTGTATGTGCTGTTCTGAAAAGAGCAGAAATGAAGGATAGGTTATCCATGCCAAGCACGGAAGTAAGGCTGAAAATGTTTTTTTTGTCTTTTCTTATATTTCCTGAAAAATAGAACAGTGGCATATTCTGACAGCTTACGATCAGCTTTTTGCTACAGGTAAAAAAGGGGAAAATATTAGGGGCTGTGGCCGAGGATGTTATGAGAGCAGTCTAACAGCCAGTCTGTTAGCTCTATTTTGGTTACTTTTTTGATCAATTCTCACGTCGATCTTTTTTCCAGCTGCAGCTGTGAAAAAGCTTTGAGAAACTCACTGTGCAATTGCTCAGCACCACACAGCATGCAGAAAAAGTTGGCGTCTAGCTGGTGATTGGAGCAAAAGGTGAGTAAACTTAGGCTGCGTTCAGACTAAAGTGACCTAAATCAGATTTTCAGTGTGAACAGGCCAAGTCACATGGAATCCGATCTCTTCCAGTTCAGATTTGGGCCACTTTCATATGGGGTTCAACTCAAATACAGGTTGGATTTTTTTAAATGCGTAGAGCTCCCATCATCACAATTCTGCTCTAGCGGGAGTCATGGTAAACGAAAAAGAGATAGATAGATAGATAGATTAACAGATAGATAGACGTGCCAGAATCAGTAATGAATGTAATGAAAAGGACACAAAGTTTTGAACATCTGTCATGTGACCTCGAGAGGAAACAAGTAAGGGGCAATGAAAAGCGGGCCGTGAAAATTGAGAGGGCCTCAATGTTAACTTTTGTGTGATAAGGTGATGCGTGTCATCATATTATTCTTTTGTTCACACTGGAGCCTTATATGGACATATAAAAAATAATGTAACCAGTCATTCAAAAAAATATGCTCTGAGCAATACATCAGCACTAAGGCCTAAATGAATCAGGTGGCCAGAAAAATGACTCTAAATCAATGCTAATGTTGCTCCATGATGGATGTGTAAAACTGCAACCAACACGTTTGCATAAACAACTTTAAGAGGCGATATTTCAATGTTGTGTTTACACATTGTAGTTTGCATTTTAAAAAAAGTAGGAATACAAAAAGCCATCACTGTCCCCGTATGACATTTGGTTGTGGAAAGTACTGTCATTTATAGGTTCCTATTGTCAACAGTAGGCTCTCACCATAGTCCAGGCTTGTCATCCGTGGGCGAGGACAATCTCTTCTCGTCACTCTCTTGATCTCCAGATTGGGAGCAGGCAGGCAATTCCTTTGTGCTGACAGGCAACGGCAGTTCCTCTGAAGAGGAAGAATCACACTTTGTAATGAGCTATCTTCCCCAAATAGGCTCAGGAGGACGGGCATAAGAGGTAGCAGCGCGGGAGCTGACATAGGGGTATGATAGGAATTAAAATACGCTGCGCATGAGAGGAACATCACAAGGATGACAATGCCTCTTTGCTTCAATGTAGACTGTAGTAGTATCTGTCACCACCATAGACTTTCAACTTCACATTCAGTCAGTTAGTGCATTGTGACACAGCCAGGATGAAGTTCATTTTACACTGCTGACAAATGTTCTCTTAGAACCTTTAAATGCTACAGAGTTAGTTAACTTCATGTTCAATTTGTACCTGGAATCTGGTGCCAGGACCTACTGAGTGATTGCATTTGTATTTCCCCAGTTTACACTGTAAAGCAGCCTCTAAATATTAGATGTGGAAATGATAGTTAATATAGTGGTAAACAATGAGAAAAAAAACAGTGAATTAGACAAAATGCCCCTCAGGTAATTTGCTTATTGAAAAAATATGCACCCACAGGGGAGTGGTTAAAAATTCACTAATTAATTATTGGCAAATACTATGAGGTCCTCTGAAGTGGCACAGCAATCTGTTCAGTTTTTTAAGACATGTATTTTCACATGGATTGAGACGGATGGGTTACTATTATTATTTCAGTTATGAGGGTCCTACTTGAAGAATGAATCTTAATTGCAAATTCAAATTTTTCTTTGTCAAAAGTTGGTGTTTGTCTGATGGGACATGTTGTATTGGTGTATTAGTTTTCGTTCTAGATTGAGTGGTTAATCAAAAAGAAAATCTAGTAACAGTTTCTCTTCCATATTGTCACCACAAGTGACAAGTTCGTATGAAGGTGTTTTTCTGTAGGGAATATGATGTTCTTTGTGCATGGGTGGCGGCTGTTTTTTTGTCTGCAGTGGTGTGTGTCCGTGTGTGTGGTGGGCTGCAGGTGAGCTTTGGCTGATGAGTGGGTGTAGGTTGTTCCAGGGAGCTGACTGGTTCCAGCCTCTTAGCGGGCCGTTTAATCTGTTGTAACAGATTCATTTCTTAAAATGTAAAAGCTGGTCATTTTGCATCATTATTGAGTAAATATTGAGTCCATCCACATGCGGACAAACTGCATGATTCAGTTTGATGATAAAAAATCTCGTAATGGGAGCATGTGAAGGAGAGCACAGTGAGAGAACACCTCATTCTATCTACAATTTTCAATCTGCACGCCAAAACTGTTAATTATGACAATCTGAGTTCCATGTGTTAATCTTTTCTCTCAAATCATGCAGCAATTAGTGTCATTATGTGCACAATGAGTGCTTAGCTAAGTTCCAGGAATTATGCAGGGTTCCCCTTTGACCCTATCTCACAGTTACTATTTTTGGATCTGTAAAAACAGACAATGTGAGCTCGTGAGCTATTTAGGTAGAGGCGGTCTAGCATAGAGATCCCAGTCTTCTGTAATGCAGTTGTTTATGTAAGTTAGATAGCATTTACGTAAGTTTTGGTACAGTACAGAAGACCATAATTAAAAGAGGTAAGCTGATAGTGTAATACTATTGTTTTAACCAAAACAATAAAATAAAAAGCCAATTACTGGGGATGCACAGCAGGTTCACAGAGTTCACCACAGAATCTGCAACAACAAAATGAAAAGCTGAAAAAGGGACTTGCCTTCGTGACTTACCTGAAATGATGATGAAATGGAAACATTCCAAGGGACAATCCAACTTTTTAATAAGATTATAACTTGACCTAAACTTCACATAATGCCTTCAGTCACCTTTGACATTACCATATAACATCTTGTTTTACCAATACAGGATTATGTACGTTCAATTTTGTGACATATTTGACCTAACTAAGAGCACCACAGTGACCTTGTGAGTGTCATGTCTCACAGACATATTAGTCTGGATGTGCAGGTATCTTTATGATCTGAATCTACATTGGTTTTTATCACAACATATGGCATTAGAAATATGAAAAAGACAAATAATTAATCTTCAAAACTACTGAAAGCAGTTATAACAGAATGTTAAACTGAGAAAGTTGCTTAGTTTGGTAACATGAAGTATCACTTACAGAAACAACCAGTTTTCTCCCTAATGTCTATACCAGTACAAAAACCCTTTGTTCATTTCTCTGCCAAGCTGTCACTGACAACCAACGATATGCAGTTAAAACTGATTGAAAAAGATATATTAAAGCTTTAAACTGCTTGTTTGGGGTAATTAGCAGTCTGAAACAAGAAGAACAACAGCATCAATCATTTCAGAAAGTGTCCCAGAACGGCATATGTTTACATTCAAGTGATGAAGTCGTCTAATGGCCGTAGGAATCATTACAGGCGCTGTATATAGAGTGACAAAATCCATGTCAGGAGGAGGTTGAGGTGGATGGTGGACAAAACATGTGTTAAATGACAATGTTAAAACAATGTCACAGTCTAAAAGGGGGTCTTTTCTAGCCATGTCTCTGCACCTCACCTCTGCTTTAGTGCGATTTATAACGAGCTTCAGCTCATTGTTTACCTTTCCGGCCTGCCACAAAATGTCTTTTTCGGCCACAGCAGGCAGCTGTTGTCAGCAAAAAATCTAAAAACCCACATCTCACTACCTGCTCAGCACCACTGTTTGCAACTGGCTGGTGAACTTAGTGGAGCATTTAGCAGTTAAAGAGTCAGATATTCTACTCAGGGAGAGACCAAAAACAGAGCAAAAAGAGGCTTAATATTGGTCAGGTTGCCATAACTTGACTCCAAATCATATCAACTTGTATTGTCACATATTCAATAATACACAGTATGCAATATTCATTCTCTTCATTAAATCCATCGTAATTAGGGTAAGTCCCTTGGTCAACGGGACTGACTGGAAATTTACCTAACATAAGCCATGCAAACACAGGGATAACATACATCCAACAGCAGTGCTAACCACTGAGCAGTACTGGTCTGTTGTTATGCAAAGGAAAAGTAAACCACGGGTGTTGCCCCACTAACATTAACTTCATGTGGCATGTTGCCTGCGTCTTGCACATCTTGCGCAACTTTCTCAGAAAGGCCAAGAGAGCCAGCACGCCCCTCTTATAAGAGATCAGTGGTATCTGATCCTAAACAAGTTTTAACCACACAACTACACAAAAAACACTTCTGCTCTCACCTTGCACACAAACTGTTATGGACTATATTTACTGCTTGAAAGGATGGTGTAGGTGTCATTTGAAAAGAACTCACAATAAGATAGAAAATATCCCCAACGTTATAATAAATGTTTTGCTCTCCACAGTCATGGAAAGGGAAATAAGGAGGGAGTAAATGGTCAGAATTTTCATCAGCAAGCTTGACTTCTCTTCTGTTTCCCTGCCAATCATATGTGAAGGCCTTTGTGCATAAGAGACACATTACTTGTACTCTTTCTTGAATAGCCAGTCCCTTTAAAGTACTACTGGAAATTTTATTCTCAAGAGTGGTTTCTTTCATCAAGTCTGCTCGGCTTTATTATTAAGCTATTAATTATAACCTACTCTTGGCTAGACATTACAATTAAGATAATTTATTGTTACAGGTTTAAATTAAATCAACAGTTAAAACCAGGTACACTGGATGGCATTATGCTGTTAATGAGCCCCTCTTGTGTTTTCCTTTCTTTTAAATAAAAGCCTGGATGTTCCACCGGTGCTGATGATGGGCTGCTTGTGGCCAGACAGTTAGAGTACACGACACATCTTTAAATAAATTACCTCTTAATAGTTTCAATAAGACATTTTATTTCAAAGCCCTCTACTCTGTGCTGCAGGGCTGTCATCTTATTCTCATTTCCGCCGCCTTCTTGTCTTTGCTTTGGTAGTAGGCCTACAGGGTTGTAGTGTTTATTTTTTGCCGTCACTCTTTCCTATTTTATCATTATCTGGGGTCTAGGATTGCAGTTGAAATTAATTTGTAAAATTGACCTTTTCTTTTTATTGCTTTCATCTGTATTAGGAAAGTCTCCTTTCCCAACATAACTTTTTTTCTTCTGTACCAGAGCTTGACCCAGCCATATTTAAGTGGTGGTGTTTGACCTGATATACTTTGGTTTATGAGACAAAACTATAACTATATGTAACTAACCATTAAATTAACATAATTTGAACGCTGTTATCTAACGTGTTACCCAAACAATATAAATGAAATATGTTAATGTAACACTTCAAATGTAAGACTAAACATTTTGTCTCACTTGTGCCCTTAGAGGCAAAAATCTTCATTACTCCCCCAATAATAAGTGTTGGATGGAATAAACAAAATACCAATAATTTTACCATTCTATTTTGTTTCATTTAGGTCATGTAATCATCAAACTCAGAAGTGTTTATCCTCTGAGGAGCATGCATATACTTACATAGCAGTCACAAAATGAAATGTATGCGCTGGATAAAGGAATAAAATTCAGCTCATTTAGGCACCATTTAATGTTATTAATGTGGTCATTTATTATAATAATAATATATTTATACAAAAACATTACATGCATGCATTTTTGTGGTCTGTCAATAAGCCTACCTGAAATTCTATGATAAGATTTAATGCCATGTTCAACCACCAATTAATGAGTCCTTATCTCAATTTAACTCTCCACATGAGTCCATATCTCAACAAAAACCTATTTTCCGGATCCCAGCAAGCAAGCAAAATACTCAGTTTGAGTTTAAATCCAAGAGTTGGCCAGCAAAAATATAACCAAGTGAACCCTGAGTCAAGCTCTGTAATTCTCTGACAACACCGGAGTTCAACCTTCTTAAGTTTCCTTAAGAAATACAAACGTGTCTGAGCTTTCTTCACCATTGTGGAGATGTGAGATGATCATGTCCGGTTCTCGGTGTGCAGTGTCAGCTTCTGTCAAGCCTGAGGCCCTTGTACAACAAGTCCCGGTGCAGCATAACGTGTGAAGTTGATCGTAACATATCGCCATATTAACGCAAGCCCTACTCAATATACTTCATGGTAGCCTTCTCATTAAATTTTCATTTGAAGATTTGACCTGATGGTGGTGCAAAAGGAAAGGTCAGCGGTTCAATCCACTTAGCTCATGAGAGGAGACGAGGCACGACCCTGGGTTCACGAGAACGAGGCGAGATTTTAACACGATTTTTAAGAAATTTTCATTGGCAAAGTATATGACTGGAAAACTTGTCTTTTATTCAACAGAAAGTCACAAAATGCAAAACAATGCAGGGGCATTTTGTTTGTTGCTTAAAGGGTTTGAAACTATTTTTTTTCATTGTCTACCTCTCAGAAAATGTATCTGCCACTTGTATGTATGTGCTAAATTAAGTAATAACATTCAGCTCATTGCGGCAACATTTAATGTAAATGTTGTTATTCAATGTTCAGTATATTTATACAAAAATATTACATGCATGTTTTGCACATTTATCAAGGCATAAGGAACAGAAATAATAATACAAAGTGGGTAGATAAAGTACTATAAATATGTGAGTATAAATATAAAATATAATACAAAATATAATGGAGTGTGGGTATATACATTATTTACATTATTAAATAATTATTATGGTATAAAATAATTGTTATTTTAGAACAGTACTAGTGAATAAATAGCAGCAGAATAGCAGCAGAGATTATTGCACATTAATTATTAAACAGATAACATTGGACAATGCACAAATGACCCATGTATTTCAGTGCATGGCAATCATTCCACCTTACTTAACAACCAAGTATTTCAAAGGTACCTATGATAACAAGAAAGATAAAGGTCACCACAGTGTAACATACAGTCAGCGCTTAATACAAAACCCACAGTTCAATCACCAATGAATGGGTCCTTATCTAAGTGTACTTTTCAACAAGAGTCCATATTTCCAGAAAAACCTCCTTCTGGATCTCAGACAGCAAACAGAAAAATACTTATTTTCAATATAAAGAGTTGGCCTACGAAGGCCTCTTGCGTATAATAGACTTAGCTTAGTGTTGCTCCACAGCACCGCAGTTGCCTCCCGTAGTCCAGCCGGTGCTGCTAGCCAGATAACAACAAGCTGGGCTTCCTCCACTGGTGAATTTGGTTTGAAACGCTGCCATAGATATTCCCTGAGCTGACTGGTGGGTGTGTTGTGTGTTACACAGGCACGTGCATGATTGTCACTAACATCTTCTATGCTAATTTCACCCTAACACTCCATCATGCTGGTCACCCTACACAGTAAGGCTGGGGTACACATACAACAAAGTCATTCCTACCACCACATTTGGAGACCAATGTGTTAGCTGTTCCAGAAAGCCAGACCTGAAGTGTGAAAAGCCTGCCATCATAGTGAGGGGTGACATGTAATTATCATTCAAGTGGGTATTATGACTCACACAATTGGACAGTCTTCCCTCAAAGGCATTCAAAGTATTGTTCTCAGTTTTGTCCACGAGAAGTTTCAGTGGTGTGAAGGATTGTAAATTTACAGCTTGAGAGAAAAAGTTGATATTGGTTCAAAAACAAAAGGTTCAAGACCAAAATCAAAGGGTCTTTGATTTGGGGGATCATGAATGTGCTGAGCGAGAGTAGATGTGGCTGCTAGTAGTGGTTAAACAAGACTTCCTCAAACATGTGCCTTGGGCCACCAAATATCCAGAGCAAATGTTTGAAAATGTGCCTATTTGTTTGTGACCAAGATTGACATGAAGGAAAATTTGACTTAAAGACCATGACAACATGTCAGAGGGTCAACAAAATTAGGAATTATTAGCCGTGTTTCGACCTAAGGAACCATACCCCGGAACTAAGAACCTTTGGAGGAACTTACTGTGTTTCCACCCTCGGGGGGTAGTACTTTCAGAAAGTACCGGTACTTTGGGTGGGCGGGAATTGCCTTGCAGTGAATTTCTGAATGGGCGAGTAGAAGCTACTGGCTTTAACTCGAGCGTGTCGAATGTTTTCCTACGACTGCTCCTCTCTTTTCCACCGTTGTTTGCAACCCAGTAACTCACAATCAACGGTCAGCTAGCCACACAAGGGTCCAGAGTTGTTGTTTTAACTTTTCATCAGTCAGGAAGTTTATACACAGAGCCGAAGTCGGTCTGCTCCTCTTATGTTTATGTTTGTGTTGCTTTCTCTGTGCTGGAGTTATTTTAAGAACGTTATGGCTTTATCCAGTTTGTTATAACATTTGTAACAAACTTTATCATGTGTCTCTCCATTATAGTCCCACACAAAAAAGCTGTTTTAATGGTCAAGCATAGCCTATAGTTTCTCATTATATTCCAATCAAATCTGATGTTTATTTACACATCCATACCCACGCAACACCATCGCAATCTGACCTGTAGTTGTAGACCTGTAGTAGTAGACATACATGTGACTCTGGCCAACAGTGTTGTACAGGCAGACAAGCTGATAGACAAACCAAAAGACTCACTAACCAGCATGGCCATCCTCACGGTCTGCTGCTAGAGGGCAGAAGTGTACACGCACTGTTGTATGTAAAAAATACATTTTCTAGGCTCCCATGGAAATACATATAAACAGTTATTAGTGCAAAACATTACATTTAGTGTGCGCACGCCTTGTTCACGCAAGCACCAAAACTCACATATATAAACACACACATACAGTGCTGCTGAGTCCTGAGTATGAAAACACCTAAACAGGCATACACACGTACAAATTCACTGCATGTTTGTTCTCCCAGCAGCTGATGCTGGCAGAGACAGCTCTTTCAACTCTTCTCCACAGAGACGGGGAATTTATGGCGAAGTCTGTAAGGCTGTCCAACAGTGACCTCTTGGAACCCTTCTCCTCATCTTACCTGTGAAATTTGTTAAAGGTTTGAAACAAAGACAGATTAAGCCAGACATAGTTTTTAGGCCACACACTTAGTAAAGAAATATTAGATTATTGCATCAAACACAGGACATCGCCATGAGTTTAATCTAGATCCAGACATTGGTTAGTCACTACTTCATCCAAGTTTTCATCCAAAGTTTGAACTCACTATATTCTTGTCATATGGGGCATTTAACAGGAGGAGGTCAATAAGGATTGGTGTTGTGGAGTCATGTGAAGTAACGTAATGTGAAGTCAGTCAGTGGTAAACTGCACCAGACAACTCGCTAGACTTGCTAACAGTGTTGACAGCTAAATGAGGTTAGTGGCGTTTCTGCATTGATGCCCAATTTGCAGGTTAGATTGACTGGGACCTCCAGTATTTCACATGGCTAAGTAATGGATGCAAGGGTGGATAAGGAACACAACAAATCAAAAGTGAGGCACGGTCTGGTAGAGCAGCACAAGGCCAACCCTAATTCTGTCCGGAAGATCAATGCTTTCTGTTAAGTCCATGGGTTTTACACGCAGACGTGTGAGTGGCAACCTATGTTAAGGTTGACAGAGATCTAACAGTAACTATCCAAAAATCCTTTCAACTCCAAATTACTTGTTTGCCAGCTCTAAAATAAAAATTTATATAGATGGAACCTGAAACAAATAGCTGTAATTATTTCTCAGGTTGTAAAAGGTGAAATAGATGTTATTTACAGCAGGCATGTTGACTTGTCATAGCAGGAAAAAGCACAGACAGAGAGACAAATGCTCACACAATTCCTTCTCCTACAGAGATTAATGCTCTCTCATCCACACTGATCTCAACAGTTTTGAATGCTCCTTGAATTAATTTGAATTTTTGATTAATTATGAATAATTTGAACTTATTTTTTCTAAGATGAGATATCCAACTCGCCCAAGACACATGAAGTGCCAGCCAAAGCATGTATATGTATATGTTAAGTTTAAACAAAAGTGTGCGAAATTTTATCAGTTAATCTATATAGGAGACACTAGATATAGCAGATGATGTTCTTGGGAATCAGCATCACCGAGAACCTGACACGGTCATCTCACATCTCCACATTGGTGAAGAAAGCTCAGACACATTTGTATTTCTTAACGAAACTTACTTTTGCTTTTTCTTAACTTTTACAGAGGAGCAATAGAAAGCATTCTGACTGGAAACATCACCAACTGGCATGGGATGTGCACGGCCCAGGACCGGAGGGCTCTGCAGCAGGTAGTGTTGTAGTCAAGACCGCCGAAATCAAGAGCAAGTCAAGACCAAGACCAGAGTTTATCAAGACCAAGACTTTTAGGGGCTGAGACCAAGTCGAGACCAAGACCGAGGGAGGCTGAGACCGAGTCAAGACCAAGACCAGTTCCCCACATTACATGACACACGATAAAATGTGAAACATGATCATAGGTACTTCACAAATTGATCTGAAAGATCCACATTCCCATTGAAACACCCACATATAAACACTATGGGCTTGATTTACTAAAGGTTTGTGTGAGTACAAATGTGTGCAAACGTGATATCACCAGCAAATTACCACGTAAGCTGATCTACTAACGGTGTGCACGCAGAATGACGTCTTTCAAAAGTGCAAGATAGCACCTGTTGTTCATTTACTACTTTTTCCTTAATGAATATGCAGTTTGGGGTGTTTTAATTTTATTGTTCAAAGAAATGGGAGGGTAGCATGCAAATACATTTATTTACTACACGCAATGTGATCTACCAAGCCTAAACGCAATTTCATGGGAGTGCAACAGCATCTATATTTAATATGTTTGAAAGGAAGGTGCAAACCGCCAAGTGTTGCACGGAGATGGCTGCTGTTATTGTTGTGAGGAGACACAGCCGTAATGAAAGAAGATGCAGAGAAATTAACAATATTAGATAATATAATTCTATATCCATTATATTGAAATACAATTATTTCATTTTATTTACATGTTGTTTTTTGTCTATTTTCCTTTAGCTTTGTCAATACTGTTGTATTAACATTCATGCCAATAAAGCAAATTTTGTTTCGACCAGACATCTTTTCTCTGTGAGATGAAAGAATTTAGAAAGTTGCGTGGCGCTGCGGAGAGCCCCCAGCTGCAATGGATCAAGCATAAAACCAAATGTTCACAGCGCGACAGTCATAATAGCTACACAGCCCATTTTAGGTACTGTATCAGAGACGGAATGGGGAGTTGGGGTGTACAGGGCCAGGGACAAGAGATCGCGGAGCGACCCGGCACGGTGTGGACGGTCGGTGATTGTTCTTTCTGGCTGGATGAAGCACAATCTGCTGCCATTTCCTTGAGTCTGGGTCATTCTGGCATACTGTATCTGTTTCTGCTGGAGTTTCCCAAAGCAGTTTTTCCAGGTGTCCTGTCCCAAGTACTTAGTGCAGTCTCAGGCAGGATGGGCAGGTACATGTGATTTCCACAATGAATGAAACAAACCAAGGTTCTTACACATTGGCTGCTTTCCCTCCCGACTCTCCATGGCAGAAACCATTAAACCCACCTCCATTATGTTTGCTCCTGTTGTCATCTACACAATAATTCTTAGTAAATCACCTATAACAGGTATTACAAATGCACGTGCAATATTTTGGAATATTATATATATATATATATATTATTATTATAATATTCATAAAATATCAAAAATCTCTCGTTTCGGGGCAACACCGGAGTTGTTATTATCCTAGAGTCTCCGGACCTCTTTAGTTAGTTAGTTAGTTAGTTAATAATCGCTCAATTATCTTAAATCAATCAGTCAGTCTCGTATCTAAAGGGTCAAAGGGACGTGGAAATAGGCAACACACACACTTTCTTGATTACAGTGAATTTATTAACTAACTAAAGTGATATAAAAGGTGGTTAAAATACATCAGGGAAAATAAGCAATGGCTAAATGAGAATGGAGGTTCATTTGTGGGAAGCAGAGGAGAACTAATAAGAGTAAGCTATGAGTTTAGGAGTTAAAAAGACAATATTGACATTATGGGACATCCCTGACCACAGAATGCTTTGTTAGGTCTTACGGCTTGTCGACAGCCTGCTTTGGCCTGTTGCACGGGTCCCACGCTAGCTGCCCGATCCTGGCTTTTTGCTAGGGATTCTCCGGGGTTCTCCGTGTCTGAAGAAAAACCTCAAGGGTTGGCCGTCCTCCATCTGGCAATTCGGTTTTTTTCAGGTTTCCTTCGTTTCCTTCGAGACGACATGGCTTGGTCTGACCTCGGTAAAGTTGGCTCAATGAAAAAGCTTAAAAGGGAACTTGGTCGTTCCTGAATTAGACCAGTGTAACTTAACAGACTGATAACTTTAACAAAACAAAAACAAAGAAAATAAAACAAGTAAAGTTGCTGGAACTGAGGGAAAATCGATGTCGCGGTACTTCGCGTGTGTAGCTTCAAGCGAAACAAAGACTTTGTTGCGCTGGTGGGAATTCTTAGGGCGTTGCCTGGAGAGGCACGCCGGACGCGTGCCGAAGCGTCCAGAGAGCAGAGCAGAAGGGCAAGAGCACGAGGAGAAGAGAAGAGAGGAGAAGAGGCGATTTCGTGTGTAGCTCTTTTGTTGTCTGGGGCGTGGTTCCCCAGAGGGCGTTTCCGGTTTCCCGAGGGACTGCCTTTCTACGCGTATTATAATCAGATATTTTCCACATTCAAACCTGGTCAAACAGTTGTACCGTTCTCCGTTAAGCATTTGGTAACAGGAAAACAATTGTCACATTATTGGTCACGATGTTAAATAATGAGTGACATTTATACATTTCCGACGATGGTATGTAATACTTATTTCGTCCACTTGGGGGAGCTCAGGTTACATGAGGAAAGCTTAGATTAATCTAAACAATCTTTCCTTAGGGACTGGGGAATTTAGTTATTCAGCCTTAAATTCCATCTGGCGATTAAGAGTATAGTATGACATTTCTTTATCATCATTTCTAAAGGAATTTTGTGAAAAAGTATTGTGAACAAGCATTGGTTACACATAAGATGAAGGAGTGTCCTTAATCTTGCTGAAAATAAAAACACTGCAAAAGTAACTTATTTAGATTCTTTTCAGCACTAATATCAACAACAGATAGCAACAACATGGTAATATAACTACTCAAATAGAGGCAAACATAATCTAGTAACTAAAAGATTTAATTGAACAGTTAATGCTTTGACTGCAGTCTTTGTTTATTTAAAATCTGGCTGTCCTGGATTATGTCACACTTAGGCGTAAAAGGGGGTATCCCTTTGATGAGGTAATGAAACACAGAGCAAGGACAGCTGCCACGGTTACAGGTGTGTGTGTGTGGGGGGGGGGGGGGGGCAGTTTAGGATTTCCTGCCCCCCTCCAAGGAGAGTTTCGATAGGCTGTTATATATATATATATATATATATATATATGATGGTTAGAACTACAACCATGTAATTTTAAACATATTTGCATTCGCGATTGATTTGCAGTCTCTGGACGCAGAGGGGTGAACATCTCCTGCTCTGACTGCAGCTGGGAGGGACTGCTGTGCAAGGACTGGGCTGCCTGTCGGTGCGCCGCTGAGAAGAGAATAAGAACGATACGTGCTTTCAAGTCAGAGACTCCAAAAGTCTCCAACAACACAGCTAACATTGCTAGAGTTGGCGCAAGTTGTGTTTTTGAAAAAAAAAGAAAGTAGACAGGTCTGAAAACACGCTAAATACAATTGGCAACCTTACCCCTGACCTTCTGGAACAGCAGCCTCTCTCTTTTCTGGGACCTCCTGATTTACAAATTAAGCACTGAATATTAACATTGAGGGTTGCGTGAATTGCATTCAAGGCAAGGCTACTTCATTTACAAAATAAAATGTATACACGGGGTTCATTCAAAGTGGTAAATTCACTGACAACGCAAAAAGGATATGGTGTCACCTTGTGTAATGTTTACAACGCAGATCATTAGGTCTGGCAATACCAGTAATTTATTGCTGCTAAACCTAGTCCATGCATGCAAATTGAAATTATATTGGTGGATTGTCTAAATTTGAGTCTGATCCAAACCTTTCCGTCTTGTCATTATCCTAGTGATTATTTTGCAGATAAACCCAGTAACCACCACCCCTTTGAAAAAAAGGAACCTAAACAGAGGAATGGAGCCATTAAATCTGGGTCCCTTCAAAGAGCCGTTTTTCCGATCCCTAGGGCGGCTGTGGCTCAGGGGGTAGAGCGGTCGTCCTCTTATCAGAAAGTTGGTGGTTGATCCCCAGCTCCTCCAGTCTGGATGTCGAAGTATCTTTGGACAAGATACTGAATCCCAAATTGCTCCTGATGGCATAGCCATTGGTGTGTTAATATATATATATTTCTGTTTCAGAGTGTGGAAGGGATGAGTGCTCAGAAAGACTAGAAAGGCGCTATACAAGTTCAGACCACTCGCCATAGTTGAGATTGAAGACTGGTCTATTCATGTGATAAACACCTATAGTGTTTGATGAGAAACCAGAATAACAGGAGGAAACATATATACCATATGACATCATTTTTGTATAAGTAATACTTAAATACTTTAAATCAACAGGTTGCTCGGTAGGAGGTTTGTGTGAAAGGAATTAAAGGGATCTCCAAATTTATAGGTAGATACGGTTAATACAATGAGGATATACAAGTACAAACGGTGTGTTTCTGTAGCTAAGATTCAAACCCACAACCTTTGTGTTAGGGGTTCCAGTCACAGAAATCTCTTATGCTTTTGATGACCCCCCTGACAACTGAATGTATTAACAATTGATCTGATCATTGATTAGAAGCAATATATTTTGTGGCAGAGAATGCTGTGAGTGTGTGCACTAGTTTTCTACTGTTGCTGTTGAAGATTTATTTGGAGTAATTTTGCTAAACAAGGAAATGTGGCCATGGCAAATTAGATTAAGCTAATTGTTTATTCCTTGGGGTTTATATGAACAACATTACACACAAGGTTAATTATCTCAATAAAATACCCTAACATAATCGACAAAGATCATGTCTTTGATTAGCAAACGAGTTCCGTTGCTTTATTCCAATTAAACACATGATAAATGGCGTGTGACAATCTGCTGGCTCTGCTCGCTATGTTTACACAGGAACCCTCTGAACCTCTTTTAAAAATCACAGTTTAGTAGTGACATACAGTATAAGTCATAGGCTTTACAACTGACAATAAAGTCACGGCTCATAAATCATTATGTCACGCTGCAGCTGGTTTGCTGTGTGCTGTGATAATGACTTATATTTTGACAGCAGACGGAAAAAAAATGTTGGCCATTTAACGACTATCCATTAACATCTAAAAATGTAGTCAACCTTATGCAGCCGCGCTCGAAAAACAGATAAAATGTCCTGTCAGTCAGCGTTTGTCAGGGGAGAAACGGAGCCACATGACAGCAGGAGGATACCTGCATGTTACACACTTTCACCGCTTCCCTGAGTCATTAGCATCGGTTTGTCATGACAGCACCTGACACATGACAGGCAAAGGCCTTCTCTGCTTATCATCCCAGGAGAGCACATCTGACAGCCAGACAACTTGACTGACTCACTCACTCATACACTGACTAACTGGCTAACTAACAGACAATCCTACAGTTGGGTGCTGCAGCACTACACAGATGATAAGCATAGAGGACAAACAAGCTGCAGACTGGAAGTGTAGAGTGGAATGGAAGAAATTGGCAAATGGCAAACTGCTCTGTTTGTTTGGAAAGTAGCCTACGATGCAACGCACCAAAGCCATTTGTGACCTGAGTGACACCCTCCCACACTGCCACTGCTCCGCCACAATCCCCCTCCAAACTTGGAGAGTCAGAAATAGCAGCAGAAAGGAAAGGGAAACAAAGAAGCTAAAAGACTTAGAGAGACTAGTGGTGCTCTCTGTGCTAGCCTGCCAAGTGGCACCGGCGCAACTGCGCACAGAGTTAGGAGCCAAAGCTTGTCAAACACAGGGCACCCATCCAATCCAATGGCAGAGGGGAGGGCTGGCTGCCACTTGTGTCACCTAGAAAAAAGACGAAAAGAAAAGGTCTCTTTGCGGTATAAAGACCCAGATTGCAGGTGCATGTTCACATCAAGGGGTGGAGGAAATTAGATCACACTCCGACTACTAGAATGGGCCAAAGATTTGATTTTTGCACTGAACTGTTAATTCCTTCCACACCAAACCATATGTCTGGACTGCTGCATATGTCCTGCACTATAAATAAAAGGAGGGTTATTGCTGAACAAGTAAATTTCATGGCGCACAATGATAAATGTGTCTTGTGATTGTAAATGGTGTTGGCTCGCTTGCAAAGGCGCTTTGTTCTGGGTATTTACTGGGAAAAAGCACCTGGGGGACATAAAAGGAGAGTTGCCTTCTCATCCGGGCAAAGTGTGTGTGTGTGTGCGCAGATGTTTCTTGATTGGGTTTGGACTGAGTCTACCTGTGCATGATGTGGGTCTTGATTGGGTTTTGGTGTATGATTGTCTGTGAGTGTGTTTGTGTGCATGTTTAATTCCATGTATCTGCATAATTATCTTTAACAATGTTTCTCATTGTCAAAGCAAGAAACTATTAACATTTTTCACACGTAACCCCCCCCCCCCCCTCCTCCCCACACACACACACACACACACACACACACACACAGACACACACACCCTTAGATAAATGAGTGAGATGTCCAAGAGAGATCATTATGGGAGAGGCTCTAAATCGATGCATCCTAATTAATTACCTGCTTGATGAATAGGAGCGAGGCCCATCACACTTGACAGCCCAAGAGAACAGGACTGGCTGTTCAATCTCACACATAATACCCACAGACAACTATAGACCCCCTGTACAGACAAATGTATAACAGTGTTGTCGGTGATAACAAACTAAAATTACTGGTTGGAAAATGTTTTTTTAACAGAGACCCCCATACACCTGATATTAAGATGTGACCTGCATCCGGATATCTTGAAAGAAGGAAATGTATGTTGATGCAAATGGAAATGCATGCAGAACGCATTGCAATCAGAATGCTATTTCATTTTAGTGTGATCGGATGGCTCCCAGAGTCTCCAAAAGTAGATTCGGAACCAGAGCCTTCAGCTATCAAGCTCCTCCCCTGTGGAATCAGGTCCCACTTTGGGTTCGGAAGGAAGGCACCATCTCCACATTTAAGAGTAGACTTTCCTCTGTTATAATGCTTATAGTTATAAGCTGACACAGGAGAGGCCTGAACCATGCCTTAGTAATTGAACTCAGCGTTAAGTTCAACCAGGAAGACTGTCATGACACGCCACTCATTCATATCTCTGTCTCCCTCCTTCACTCCTTCTTTCCCTGCATCTAGCAGCCGTCTATGGGTGTCTCACTTAGTTTTCCAGTCAGGTTTCACCACAATAAGCTCAGCCAATCATGATGTCACTATTACACTTTAAACCTGTTCTTCCCTCTGCTGACAGCTGTCATTTCAGTCTGAAAAGCTGGGGCCCTTCTCCACCTCATCACCCCCTGCTCACCAGAACCAGGCTTTTCCAACATCTTCTCCATCTTCTCATCACATCTCCACCAATGTCTAGACTTCATGGGGGTTTCTATGCATTGGCAGCTCCACCCCCTTTTTATATAATACCTTGTCTAATTGCCAAATGACTTTGCACATTTTCATTGTATTACATGTCAATAAATTGTCATTGTTCACTCAATCAGGTCTCTCCTGATTGAAATGCTGCTGCTATAGGCCAAGACTAATGATAGACTTCCCATGATGCATTGTGCTCTTCCTTTCTGTGGAGATATTGCATTGGGCTGCTTCTCTCTCTGGGGGGAATTGTTGGGTCTCTGTAAATAGCATTGCAAAGAGTCTACACCTGCTGTATGAAAAGTGCAATGAGATAACTTTTTTATGAATTGGCACTCTATAAATACAGCTGAATTAAATTGAATATTCTTAAGAATACTTTGCACCCAGCAAGCAAAAGGTCACCTGACTCAGCCGCTTCCTGCCAGCTCAAGCAAAAACAACAAAAAGCTATGGATGACCTTCCTTCTCAAACAAAAAAGAAGTAGAGCCCCTACAGCAGCCTTTTTTCCCTTGACTTTAGGTGTGCAATGTTTGTTGATAAGTCAGTCAGAGCAGTTTAAGATTATATTATTAGCTTAATATTAAGATTCACAACTGGTATTAATTTCTACAGCATAGTGATTAGATAGAATAGGTAGAATGGAAATAAAGTGTATTATATGTATTATATCTAATCACTATGCTTGTAGAAATTATTACCAGGTGTGAATACACTGGCCTGGGATCAGATATTCAGAAAAACAGCCTAGGATCCCAGAAATTACATTCATGTTGGACGAATGGGTCTCTAACAGCAAGGGCAGATGTCTTATGCACTATGCTACACATACTGTAAGGATGGGGTGACATCATAGTTCAGGTTATAATTGTAATAACTAACTAAATGGCAGACTAGAATCCAAAAGCACGGCACAGAGAGCAGTCAAAGTCAGTTTACAGAGGCAAGCAGGCACCAGGAAATCAAGAAACACAAGCAAACAAATCTGATGAGGGTTCCAAAAATCCACATGCAAAGGTGTAAAACAGGTAGGGCAGTGAAACAGGATACAGAATGCTGGAAAGCTAGGCCAAGCACACTAGACAATCTGGCGGCGTGTGAGTGGAAATGGCCCATCATATATACACAGACTGAGGGGCTAATGAAGGAATGGGATACAGGTGAGGAGATAGGCGGGGACACTCAGGTGAGGTGAATGGATGAACAAGGTAATGGGGGGCAGCAGAGAATGGCTGATCTGTAACGACAGGAGAGTTAGAATGTGAAATCATGACTAATGACTGGGAAGAGTTGCAACTATAATGGCTACTTCACTAAGGTGAGGGGACCTTCATCATCATTGTTACAACATCAAACAAGCGGTTAAGGTTGTAGACTTGCTCCCTTAATAATTGCTACGGCCACTTTACAGGCTTTACGTGTTTTATTTATATAGCACAGATTTATAACAGAAGAATTAACATAACATAAGAATTCTTATTGCACTGTTCATTTAGAGCAGGTCTGTACTGTACTCTTTGTAATATTTTTACAAAGAGACAACACGTTCCACCATAAGCAAGCACTTGGCAACAGTGGCAAGGAATAACTCCCTTTTAACAGGCAACTTCGAGCAGAACCTAGACTCAGGGTGAGTGAGAGAGCAGGAGTAAAAAGAACACACAGTTGCACAATATAAGTTCCACATAGAGATGTAAAATAATAGTAATGGTAGTAATAATTAGGACTAAGGATTTACAGAATCAGAATCGTCAAGTCCTGCCTATAGTTGACTGATAGTCGAATCATGTGGCAGGGTTACACACGGTAGCTCTGCTTTAATCTTGAGAAGCTGCAGAGCTGCAGTCTCTATTAATTCAACTTACATTGTAAATTCCCAGCTAAACTGAGGCTTTTTGAAGACCCTTTTCTGTCTCTCGCCTGTCATTCACCGGTCTTGTTCAGAGTTTTGCGTGCATTCCGTGCTGTCGACAACTGCATGCACTTCGCGGTTCCTTGCGGGTCTATTTCAAGTAGCTGGCTATTTAAAAACGATATAATATTCCTTGCTTGGTTCATCGACAGTGATAAATTATCTGAAAGTCCTGCGAGGTGCAGACAACTTGGCACAACACCAGTGAAGCAGGGGCTCCGCTCGTCTCTTCAGCAAGTGTTCCTCTTTTGCTACTACACACATACACGTTACACCTACACATGCGCACTGATGACCCAGGGTTAGGATTACAATTTTGGATTTATTTACACACTTTGAAAACATTTTTTGAAAGTTAAACATTGAAATGTATATTGTAATAGGCTGGATATTAACTTACTGGGAGAAAACTGGTAGTTCTATGTAAAATCAGACGTTGAGCACCCCCATATCGCCAAAATCGTATGATCCTTGTTTCGCTGCAAAGCCTCGACTGTGAGACTGGCAGTCGAATCAGGCTCCACCCATCGAAGCATAGAATCTTCGACTATTAGGAGTCAGCCCTAGTATTAATACAAATATCAATAAAAATAACAGTAATAATAATAATAATAGGACTAATAATTGTAACAGCAAGTGTCGAACAGGAACACGATCCAGTCTCTTTAGCTCCAGAGCCAGAACCGCCTGCAGAAAGCAACAGAAGGAGAGAGGAGAGAGATGAGAAAGCAAAAAACTACAGGAGAGGGAAGAAGTGGCGTTAGTAACGTGCATTAATGGAATAAGAATGCATACAGATGGAGAGGAACAGGAGGTAAGAGAAACTGCATATTTAAAAAAAATATTTTGTAAAGCAGTTGAAAAAAAGTAACGGTTGAAAAGTACAAAATGAATAAAGTTTATTACGGATTATTATCTTTCCCTAACCTTAACATTGTGTTGGTCATAGATAACGTATCTACACCACATGTCAAAAGCAGGTGTAAATGGGCTATGAAAAAAAACATCTAAAAACAGAAACTACACATTACAAAGACAATTGATTCCATCTTTTAATGTAAGTACAACCTAGGTTTAATTATGTTTCAGTTACTTTCATAAAAAAGATGTATACAAAAAGTAATATTTCATATTTCATTCAGCCACTTCAACATGTTAGATGATTTAATTGCTGGTGAAGGTTTTTTGACTGTTGATTACATCGATTTGTCATTTTTAGTTCATGATCAATACACAGGCCTTATGCAGGCCCTTAAAGTTCCTACATAAAGTGTTATTTAAAAAAGTAACTGCACCCAGGCAATTAACCTGACTTAGGCTGCAGACTAGTGGTGACAACATCCTCTGTCGTGACTCTGTGCCATGGTGATGTAGTTATGCACTACTGCAGCTGGGTGTGATTGGAAGTACAACTGACCACATCCAGCTATGATCAGTGCTCACAGGTCAAAATATTTTAAACTAGTTACAAAACCAAGTACCCGAACTAACTTTAAATAAGAAAGAAAGACTGCGCAAAGTATTGAACTCAGTATGGACAAATGGACACGCAGCCAGGGTGAAGGAACCTACACACCCTCCAGAGCACACAGGAAGGGAGCACAGAATCCAATAACTTTTCATTTTCCCATTGAAAAGGACTGTCTTACTCCTCTGTAATCCTGTCTGTGCAATGATCCCCAAAGACATGCACCTAAGAAGAAGATCAGTAGGCTCATCTCTGAGCTATCTGGACGACCAACGTCACATTAAAACCCTGCTAAATTCAAATAACACAGTGTGTTAAAGAGCGACAGATGAAATACGGTCGTATTGTAATCTGGTAATCTGATTGATGGATTGGGACACTGTGTCAGCAGAAGAAATAAAGAATGTGAGTGGCAATGTGAGAAATAAACCAGCTCAGATTGGTTGAGTGAAGCATGATATACGTATCTACTGGCCACATCTTCTCAGTGTGGCCTATTGTGTGTGTCTGTGTCTTTTCTGTCTCTGAGTTTTTCCCTCGGTTGCTGTTGAGACTATCTATCTCCTCTCCCTCATATGCTCCATTTCTCCCATCACACTCATTCCTTTCTTGGACTAAAGCAATAGTTTTAACGTTGTTTTCTGCACTTGGAAAATGTTTCTTTGTGGATCATCACAAAGACAATAAAGACACATATTTTTGTGAGAAAATTTGCACTGTGATGATACTGCCGCTATTATAAATAATGACATTTTCTAATACAGGTACATTGGAAATACAGGTGCATTAAAAAAATTTTACATCGTGAAGAAGTTCACTTTCTTCCGTATTTTAATTTATAAAGTGAAACTTTCATGTATTCCAGATTCATTATACTTAAAGTGAATATGATAATTATGGCTTACAGCTCATGAAAATCAAAACTCCAGTATCTAAAAATGTATTATTTTTAGAATTGTAGAATATGATGAATAATAATGTCGACCTGAGAAGAGCTCTCATCAGCTAATTAAGTCAAAACAACTGCAAATGTTTCCTGAGCCTATAATCTTTCAGTCTGGTTCTGGGGTGCACAATGAACGTTTCAACGATATTCACATTCGTTTAGATGCACCTGTATTTGTGGAAACAGCATGCAGCTGTTGACTCATATTTGAGACTGGCCGTTGTTGGGAGACATGTTCTCTTGCTCTTCTTGGTGCTCTACCAACTGAAACATGGCTTCACCCTGTAGCAATGAACACTGATAAAACAAATTTTATTTCTTTAGGCTATTAACCATTTATGACAGCTCCTTCACACTGCTGTGTTCATCCTACACCATACAAAGGGGAGGGGGCGGGGTCCTGCATTGTCAAGTTGTGGTGATAGCAAATGGCCAGACTGTTAAAACTCCACAACAATGAGTAGTCCTGTAACCTTTATTATCCCATGATCCCAATCGCGACATGGAGTAACATTGCACTCAAAGCACACAGGACTGAGCAACAGCTGACAATGTTAGCCCCAACAGCCGGTTAAAGGTGGACTAAGTAATTCTAGAGAAATCCAACAATATGACAACATGAAATCTTTATTGCCAGGTACGTGTACACATACGAGGAATTTGACTCAGGATTGTACATTGCTCATGATGTGCTTACTCATACAAAAATACCATAACACAATAATAGAATAATAATAAAGTAAAAACAGACACAGACTACAGTATAGACAACACTAATATACACACTATGAACAAAACAATATTGACATATTGACAAATAGTGCAGTGATCAGATTGCAAAGGATGCAAGAGTAAACTATTATTCTCACTATGTACATGTTGAAGGTGGATATGATATACAGGTACACATACACATGTACACAGTGTGATGGAGCATAGTGCAAAGGATGCTGGAAAAAATAAATAAGACATATGACCTTATGACCTGAGGTAGGTGTATTTGTATACAGTATATACAATATGACATAGTATGAACAGCACTGAAATAGAGAATGGTGAATAAATAAATAATAAGTGGAAACCAGTACACAGGTGGCTGATTAGAGAGAGAGTTACTGGGTTATTGCACAGGAATTGTTCCTGACACTGTGAGTCAGAAATCAGCTGTTCATCAGAGTGATGGCTTGTGGGAAGAAACTGCTTCTGTGCCAGTTGGTTTTGGCGTACAGTGCTCTTTAGCGCCTACCAGAGGGGAGGAGTTGGAACAGGAGCTGGAGCTGGGAGCTGGTCAGTTGCTGCTGCTAAGCTAACATGTAGAGAGGACGAGACGGTCCCAGAGCCAGCACGTCAGCTCCAGACAGTGAAACTCGAAACTCTGCTGCTGCTATAGCTAACATCACGACAACGGCGTGTCTTAGTGAACTAGAAAGTAGCTGAATGCCTGTGGGCAAGACATTTAACTTTACCTGACACACTATTCATAGCTGGATCTGCCGGAATAGTGTTGTGTGGTGGGGTGCATGCAACTTTGTTTGTTTCCCATTTACAGAGCCAGGGCTTTGTACAAACAGACAGCTAGCAGACCATGAGGAGATATTCGCTGAACTGGACAAAAAGACGTGGATTAGATTAGAACCGAGAGTTGGGCAAGTTACTTGAAACATGAAATCAATTACACATTACATTTTACATTACGTATGTTACATTTTTAATTACTTTGTAATTGCTCAAGTTGCAAAAGTTGTTATATTACTGGTTACTTTGTTTTTGTTACTCAGCCCAGCTCCATCAAAGGTGTCTTCAAACAAGTCTACACCCACACGTATGGAGGACCGGTCCTGACACAGTCAGAAATAAATAAAGAAATAAGTAAATGCTCAGTAAATAAATAAGCATCCAATTAAACACACAAAAAAATAAAGTAAATAAATAAATGTAGGTAGTAATTAAATTATACAAGGAGACACAAATGTATATATTTTAATTAGCGCCTTTACTTATTCACCTTTGTAATAATTACCTTATTTGTTTATTCTCCGTTATAATCTTCAACTTCATTTATTAATTACTTGTGTGTTTTAATATTTTTGTCTGTTTTATTCTTCCTTTGTATTTTTTTACCTTATTTATTTTCACCCATGGTATTTATTTCTGCCTGTCCTTTTTACATTTCTGTATGCATTTCTGCCTCATTATGCAAATGAGGAGGGGCTGTGTCTCAAGGGGTGAACTTCTGCACCATTGGTGGACCAGTCAGACGGGAGAGCTCTAGGCCTTCTCTGCTTGCACACATCAACGAGCAGCTCTTTACACAGTCAGATGGCTTCCTTCAGTATATTTAACACGTGTAGAAATAGAAAACGAGAAACTTGACAAGCAGCCAGCCTACAGTTCGCAGGTATTAACTGACCATCAACTGCTAGCTTAACATTAGCCATGGTGATTGCACCTTCACACACCTTCCAGCTCTGAACAAAAGGCTAGTGATTCTGAATGGAGGGTTACCAGTGGCTAACGTTTACAAGCTAGTTAAAGCTAAGGTAGGCAATTAGCATTTATTGTTATTTTTTGGAATTCACTTTACAACCTAACAGCAACCAATAAATCAAAGGTGCTAAGGTGCAAAGAAATGTAACAAATCCAGTATCTGCGAGTCAAACAAGCATGGCCAATCATTTCATTAGGACCAAATGGCCTACCTGCCTGTCGACATGTCTACATGCCTACCTGCGTGCACTCTGCCCATGCTTTCACTCCACACGAAAATAGGTTGAAAATAGGCGGAGTAGCTTTGGATGGGGTTTTTTTTCGGATACCTTCGAAATCTAGCTGTCTATTGCTAGTTTATAACGTCCTCACCCAGCTTTAAGAATAGATGGAGTTACCAGGAGACATTTCTCCTCTCCTAGTAGAGGCTAAATGCTTGCCCCAGCACCAAACTTTACTTATTTCTTGGCAAAAAAAATGTATTTTCACTTCAGTTCTTTAAGAAAATTAAGACCAAAGAGAAAATAGGTTCACATACAAATGCGTTTGCGTGTGACTTGGCATGACTCAATTCTCCCAGTGTCCTTTACTTTACAGTATTGTGTGTGTGTGTGTGTGTGTGTGTGTGTGTGTGTGTGTGTGTGTGTGTGTGTGTGTATGGATATCAGAGGGGACAGACAGAGTGAGTCTGAGGTTCTGGGGAGGTTAGGCAGGCAGACAGAGCGACCACGCAGCGATGCCACACTGTGTATGTCACGCTTGATCAACTCTCATTACAGCTGTGCTTGCACAGTAGGCTCATAAACATGACCACAGAAGCAGGATCACATCCACACCCACACACACACCTGAACACTCACACTGGCAGATGTAATAACCTGTGGCCTAATTTGCATACATTTTATTGCAGACTTGTCAGCCTTCTGCCCGACACCTCCTGCCTCGACGCCTTTACATGAGAATTGGCGTCAAGCTGCGATCGCTCATTGCACATCATCAGAATCACAGGAAGTACCTCAACACACAAACACACAGAGAAACAAAGGACAAACGAGGCAGAAATAAATCCACCATCCACCATCATTTTAGGAGGGAGAAGCAAACAAAACTATTGCTTTCATGATAAAGTGTGTTACAGTGACGTCTTGATGTCTAAATAGTCAAAGTGATTTATTTTCCTTCCTGTTTCTTCCAGATATTTTTAAAGCATCTACAAACCAGGCATACAAGGGTGTGCTATGCTGACGATACATGCTCCACTGAGAGCAAGATGCAATCTTGATCCATAATTTTCACGGCTGATGTAGTTTAAAATGTCAATTTGCACCCGTTATCGAGATAAACACAGAGAGCTCACGGTATTGTTAAATAATTTAATTTCATGGTCTAATCAGTGTGGGTTTCATGGACATCAGATCCATATCCAAACACATCTCATTACAGGCTACCTGCTCGGATCAGCCAAATGCTGTTTGAATATTCTTCATTGATCAGATCGTCATTAGCGACTAGACACGTGTGAGCCGTGAAAATGGATTACCTTAATTTTGAAGATGGGAAAATGGTGGATTAGAGAAAAGCATAGAAGTTAGACTGGCTATCTCCTCTTGCCAACAATCAATAGATGTAGAAAGTGATTGAAGCTTATTACTGACTAGAGTTAAAGGTGGGAAAGAAAGCCAAGATAATCCGAACCCTCTGTATGCTCTGTTACTGAGGAATTTGACATATCCTAAAACAATCTAATCCCGAGGATGAGTTTAAAATCTTCTTCCAAGTTTCTGGTTGAGTTTTTTGATGTGAGCATTAGCATTCAGGTGCTGGAGCTGTTAATAATGTCAAAGGTCTCCATCTGAACTGCATGACTAATTTAACAGAGGTGCGATTTCATTAAAAGAGAGCAATGTGTCATGATACCTTCCAGTCAATTTGCTCAAAAGAGACACTGATCTACATTTGATCTACTCTGCTGGTGGCCCTGAGGACTTGATTCCTCAATGACTCTGCACTGATGAATCATCTACTTGTGTTGTAGTTGACCCTGGACTCTATTAAAAGGCGTCCGAACCCAGAACTGAACAGACACAACCTTCCCTGTGCTTCTGAGGGAAACAGAAGATGAAAATCTAAACTGCACTCCTCCCTGGGGGGATCAGAGTGTTCTGAACACTGAGAGGCTGTAGTTAGCTGTCATGTTGCTTCTCCTTTTAGGATTGAGATTTTCACTTTTGGAAATAAGTCAAAAGAGTTTCCCATGGCATTAAGAACATGCGGAAACACACACATTTCACTGTCAGCACACACACACACAAACTTCCCTTAATATCCTCTACTCCTCGCCACTGTCACTGCCACCATGTGAAGCATGAGGGACGAGAGACAAGACAAGGAGGGTAATGAAAGGATTGATGAGGAGGGATTGCAGAGGGCAGGATGCAGGGAAGGGGTGAGGGAGAAAACTGTCAGTCAGGAATTGTGGGAGGTAGGAAAAGAGAGAAATAAGGGAAGATATACAGAAAGAATTCTGCTACTTTTCTCTTTCCCCTGTAAGGTAGGGAGTTGGTCAGTCAGAGGCTGAGCTGAAAACGGGCTCACTCCCACACACGGTCAGTACATATGTTGCCAGGGAAAATACATTTATGCACATAACAAAAGTTTTACAAAACAAAAACTTAAAAGCAAAGAAAACTGCATTAAAACCACACTTGTGACCGTTATTGCTCTAAACACAGTCCAACATTTCGCATAAAGCATGAAAAACCAAAGATGAAGTCCGCAGTCCCAAACACAATTTAGAAACTAAACCCTTTGACCTTAGACCCGAGTGGGTGCAGCGAGTCAGCAATTTTCATCTTAATGTTATTCACTTCATCATCCTCTGGCTCCGGTGAGCTGACGGTGACATGTCGCCTATGAGGAGATCCTTTCCACACTGTCTAAGTGGCTCATCTGCGTGTTAAGGGGCATAGTTTGAGGTGATATTATGTTTACTGCAAGACAATCCCATGCCTCAGAGCTCCCTTAGCATCAGTGGAGATGAAGAAAAAGAGCAAGGGAAATAGCTTTTTGTTCACTGAGGCGATGAGCTTCATGAGCACAGCCAATAGAGAGGGAATGAAGTAGGAGAAAACAATGAGTCACCATGAGGGGCATAAATGAAATCCATCTTATCTATTTCTAATTTCAGACAAAGGTATATTGGAGGTGTGAAAATAAACAAATAGTTGTGTGTGGTATATTGGCACTGTTTCCATCTCCGTGCTATTTCACACCTCTCATCTCTAATTGTCTCGGCTGTTCTGATAAAGCTGTCTAGACACTTCAACGCCATGAGTGGGATTAGTATCCGGTGCATTGCACATGTTAACATCAGATTCAAGTGAAAGTAAGTACTTTTCTTTTGGGGTGTTCTGGAGCCGAGCTGAGGGAGCACCCAGCAGAAGGGACACCACACAGGCCAGCTGGGGTGAACGGCCTGTCAAAAGCCCGGCTGGATCTGGTGCATCAAACCTCTGTTGCACAGTAATGGAGACAGCGCCCCAGTCTGCGTGTGGCATCCAGAGAGGAAGCACTCTGAAATGGAAGCGCTGACTTTTGGATGCCATTAATTTGCAGTGACAGTTTGGCTTTTGTCGGCCACAGTGCTGCATAAGAGAGGTCGACCTTAATACTGCGCTCAGCCTCTTATTTTATGTGCTTGAAAAAAAGGAGGGGAGGGAACTGTCTCTCTTTACATACATTTGGTTAAACAGCAGCTGGCAGTCAGCAGTGATTATACACCTAAGCCTGTGCATTATTTATGCCACCTTTTAAAATCCATTAAAAGTCATTTTGGTCTCCTCTAAAACCTGTCATTATCGATTGACTTTACTGTAATTGCTGCTTTAAGCCCTCAAAGATTTTCTGCCGGGTGATTAAGGATGTAGGCACGGCTGCAAGAGTGTGCAGCGAACATACGCTAATCAAGGCACCGTAAAACTAGCCAGTCCAGGTTATATTTCACTGGTGGTCAGCAGCTGAGGCAGATACCTGGATTCAGTCTCAGCCTGGAGACTTAGATTCCTCAGACTTACTGTGGCTCTCCTCCTCAGCTGATGATTTGTACACTAATAAGGCTGTGGTTTATTCCCACAGTAGCAGCTACTAAATTTGAATGGTATCAATCACTTGCACTGCAAAAACATGCACAGTGCTGGCTTCATACTGTGACTTGCTGAATTGAAGCGTGCAGCGTTTCTAAGCAGAAACCATCTGACTTTATCAAACCCATAACCACATGCTGGTTCTCAATATCACAATGTTTTTATTCACAAAAACACAATTAGCAGCTCAGATCTCTCACTCTCTCTATTAAAGAACTGCAGAAGTGCTTGAGTGAGAGAGAGTAATCAATACTGACATCATTAGCATGGCCTCGCCCGAGTGGCTGTCTCAATGTTCTGTGTTTAACATTTAACGCCATGAGCCATTGGAAATGTTTCTGGAGGGGCTTATTAATTCAAAAGCAAGTCCAGCAGAGTGTGAGGCCACCCAGCAGCTCGGTGATCTAATGCTAAATGGGCTTTCAATTGCTTTAGTATGGTTTTTAACTGCAAAATGAGTCTAAAGTAAGTGTAGTAATGATTGAGGACAGACAAATTGTGAAAGAGAAAATAGTTCAAGGGCCAAAGTTCATGTTTGATCCTTTGCAGTCATAGTGAACTAAATGTAACAACCGGCCATCAGGTCATGACAGAAATAGGTCTTTCTGTTAGAGAATGGTGCAGTGTAGGCCTTGTCTAGCATGTCATATCTTGTGGTGTAAATTAATTTATATAACAATGCATTAAAAGGCAATATGATTTGTCTGCGTGTGAAGGTAATCTTCTATTTATAGATTGTTTCGCATTGATTTTCCGAATTTTTTGCTGTTTCTCTGTTTTACAAATTACAAATGCACACACATTCACAATTTTCGTCTAACTTGTATTTTCAAACCACTGTTTCAAGACATGCATATAAATTCTGTGTTTGCGGATCAGTTCCTAAATGTCATTTTGACTTGGAGAGTGTGAATATAAGATCCACAAATGTAGTGTTTGCAAATTTTTGTAGATCGTGTTTTGTGTTTACAAATTGTAATAAATTATTGTATAAATTTGTGTGTTCTGTGCATTTGCTGATAGTGACATCACTTTACCCCAATAGAACTGCTTGAAACTGACAAGGTGTAGGGAGTAGACTTTGCTTTGCTTTCAAGAGTCACAACCCACAGCTGTAGAGTGATGTGTGACCCCTCACAGGCCTCATATGTATCACCTTAGAGAGTCTCTTCAATCAACGCCGCTCAAACTTTCAATGTCATCCTTCGACCCCAGCAGTTGAATAGATGCACTGCTCTATAACTGTGAATCAAACTGTGCTTTGTTTCAAGCGGTAAACACACCAGATGAAGTGTAATTGGGCACCAGTTCAGAGATGACAGCATATGTAGCAGCCACCTGAACAGAGTCCAGGCCAGGCCTGGGCTGGGGCTGGTCCGATGGGAGGTCTATACACCAGACTCCCATGGTACCAGCAGATGGCTGAGAGGCTGACCAAGTATGGAGATTCAATCTGCTACTATTATCCAAGGTGGGCCAACTTCCTCCCGCCAGCAGGTTGTCTCTTTCATCATGCACTCGCTCTCCAAACCTAATGTGTCCTCTGTGTATCAGCTGTGATGTTGTATAGCTCTGCTGTGGGTGGAGAAATAGGAGAATTTCTGAGTCATGCTGACAATTTTGGGAATAGCACTTGATTGCAAATGAAAATGAAGCAAGCAAATAAATCTTGAAATGATGCAGAGCACTTGGGAGCTTAGCAACAAGGGATAATTCCTCCCAAATATTTCCATATCTGTGTATGGGAGGAGCTGATGAGTGTGAAATGTTGAAAGGAAATAGGAGTATGATTAAATCAAGTGAGCAATGGGGCTGCATGTGTATCCATTTGTTTGTGGACGCTAGTGTGTCTGTATAACTGTCTGTTTATGTGTGCGAGTGTGTCCGCAAAGGTGGTTCATTAAATTGGACAAAAATAAGAGAAAATAATCTTTCAATCACTTCCCACAGGTCAAAACGTTGGTATGTTGGTATGGAGATATAAATCAATATTTGGGTAAACAAGAAACTAAACTCCAGGAAACACAGGGCTGTAGAGGTGAGCCTTCAATTTAATTCTTAAAATGTGATCAGAGTGGAGATTCCCATGGAAGGAGCCACAGACGAGACGCACACATGCACCGCTCAACCGGACATCTTTAGCAGCACATTTTCCTCTTTAAGAGCCCGTAATGAGGGACAGCCACATATCACTGTTTAATCTTCCATGGCGCAGTTTCTATCTGAAGCCAGACAAATGATGGGAGGTAAGGAAAAGGAAAGGTCAGCCGATTCTCTGGCTCATTGATTGTCTCAGTTTTGTACCTAAGTTGCTTGTGTGTCCCCTCGCCTGAGTATGAAGTATAGTTTGCCACATGTCAGGAGCCCACACTGATAACTGTGGATCATGAAGGTCACCTGCAGTAACAAACGCAAATAGGAAGGCACACATACACACAAAGCAGAAAGATGTGTACACCGAGACGGATAACACACCGTAATTGTACCACTGATATAAAATACAGCACTGCGTGTTCTACCTTTCCCTCTCTCTACTTGGCACAGTCCGTCCTACTCAGTCTTCTCAGCCTCCTGCACAGTTCAAGTTCAGTCATCTCCTAGGGGGCTGAAGCACTTACCTAGGAGAGCAATCTCACTTTTTTCTGCTGCTTTTCACTCCTATTTCTTCTTCTGCTCATTTGACAACCTTTCACTCCTTTTTCCTACTGCTTCATCTTGGATCCCACCAGCTCTGTCGTTTCTCTCGCTGCAGGAGGAAATATAAGGTGGTCAAAGAAAAGGTGCACAAAGACAAACAGGTACAATGCTGTTTGCCTGTCTTTTGCCAAAAGTGTTGGCAAGCTCTACATTATCTTTTCAATGTTGGATTCCACATGGCACGGCTGCGTCGCGTTCCAGCTATTACGTGATTCCACCAGATGCGCCGCAGCACGTTTCAGAAGTTTCCCAGAGGAAGCTCTCCACGCTGCTCCACAGAGAATATACGGCTAGTCTATTTTTCACGGAAGCTGTGTCAAGCTGCACAGAGCGGATCAAACCGGACAGGAAGTCAGGCACAGAAACAGCACAGACAATCCAGTCAATTTTGATAAGAGCTCAGTACAGTTTCAGAATTATCTCATGCAGGTGTGGCCTATAATAGTCTTACATTACATTACATTTGTCATGACAGTATAGTGTTAAGAAACACATAAAATGAAAATACTGAATGCATATTTCTATTTTGGAAATTTAAGTTGACATGCAAGGCTGGAATATGCATTAGTGATTAGGATTGGCAATTGGCAATTGGCAATTAGCATTTAGCAGACAAATCAGAAATACCTTATTGATCCCTGTAGGGAAATTCTTTGTTACAATTGCAATTCCTTAATTGTAATTAAGGAATAGAATAATGACAGAAAGATGAAGTAGAAAATATAAAGAAATATATAAATATAAAAAATACAAAAATAAAATATAAAGAAAAATATGTAAAGTAGTGTGGATATGTACAATATTTACATTATTAACGGATTTGTAATGATTGTTTATAGCGTAACCAGGCATGACATTTACGTGATTATAGCCAATAATGGAAGCCTGTTGTAGCCGATGGATTATGTGTTTGGTAGGCCTATGTCTAATATCCTTGTTTATATTTGGAAAACAGAATGTAGCCTATAGCTAACATGGCTCACTGTTGAGTTATATATAAAATAAAGACATGATTGCTTTTGCAATTATCCTTATGACTCTATATTATTTACCTTGCTGTGGACCAACCAATCCAGTCCTTTTTCCCTGTTGAAATACCTTTAAATGACCAATACGACGTATTAGCCTGTGTAGAATTAGCTAGGTTGGAAAGCTAGCCTTCTTGTATCACCCAGCAAAAAGATTCATTATAATGTAAAAAGGCAAGCTATGCAACCTAAAACAGAAAACAAATGCATTTAAAGGTATGTACTGTAAATAATATTTGTTGTTTAATATGTTTCATATGATTTTTGTAGGGAGAATGTTATTGAATTCAGGTACAGTGTACACATTTCCTGTTATTGTGTATTCAGTTTACGGCAGGACGGTAGGTCAAGGTGGTTCCACTCCTATTCACATTCTAGAACAAAAGGAGAGCTGATGCACGTTGAATTTACCTCATAATTATACGAATTTCACGACTAATATCATGAATAAGTTTTGCCCCATTAACACCTGTTATTAAATGTGTTGCACCAGTCTGGATTCAGCATTTCATTCTGAGCGGTAAAAGGCAAGCATTGTCTTTTTATTTTCATGCCAATTTAAAAATTTAAATATTAATAAAGACACCTTCAGATTTTGTTATGTCTGTATGTTGGGAAATTAACAATGACTGTCTCCCATTAATTTCAGTACTGTTGATGGTCTGCTATTGTGAATCCCTTTTATTATCTCATCGTTTACGGGACATTTTACCCCTAATGATGTGGTAGTCCACCAAGTGCTTGTGGTCTATGTGGTCCATTAAAACTATAACCCCATTGGTGCCATTTGTATTGGCAGATAAAATATCACTGTCTCACTGTGCCTACAAGCTCCTTTATGCATGGTCGATGTTCAATGTCAGCCTACTGACAGAAAGTTACTGCTCGTGGTCTGGCAAATTAACAAATAATACACATGTGGCGTTGCATGTTTTGTTACAATGGGTAGTTTTGTGCATTTGAAACAAGCAGATAAAACACTTAGTACCTCTAATGCATACTGTCAGTAGCTTTATTTAGCAAACCTAACAGCTGCAATTTACAGTGTATTCCTGGCCATATGAAAAAAAATACAGAATACAGGAATACAGAAGGATCAACAGCACTCTTCTTCATGTTTGTCTGTTTTATTTCACATAAGCTTGCACTCATTGGGAGTTTTAGATGCCTCAGTTAATCATGTACATGTCTACATGCAATGAGATTTTTATGTAGGACTACATAAACGTCTGGATGAATCTGCAGCAGTTCTTCACCCATCTACATTTCACCTGTTGGTGTGGCTTATACCTACTGTGTTTAGCTACTCTCCCACCACTCAAACCTGTTTGAACACAGCGCTTGAGCGTCACATGTAGAGCCACACAAACAAATACTGTCATGTGTCTTCATACATTACATTTGCACTGCTGTATTTCAGTGGAACACGGCTTTGGCTACGGGCATCTGACATGGTTTTAGCAAACTGGTGGCAGATCATGATATTCTGTGTCTCACTGGATGCCTAGATTGCAGTGTACTGCAGGATTTGTAATGGCATGCCCACATCCATATCTTCCTCCCAATCTGATCAACAAACCAGGCAAGGGAAAAAACATAATTGTCAATTTGCCAGGGCAACGCTGTGCTATGTGCATGAAAACTATGTTGATATGTGTCATTACATCAGTGTCATGACAGGAGATGTGTAGGCATCAGGATTTACCATTTGAGCCATTAAAGCCTTTTAGCTCCAGGAACAACTTTTGTGCCATGATCACAAGTGCAGGTACTGTAATTGAAGCAACCTTGGTCTGCCAACGGCTGCTGAAGAGTTACTCTGCTGCCATGATATCCACACTGGGAATCTAAACTAGCTTCATCCAAAGAATTTCCATGCACATTCTATACTTTTTTCAAGCTTTTCCTTTTGCTTGCTTACTGAAGAGTCTTGTTGGTGCCATAAACCAATATGCTGTTGTCATGAAACATTGTCCGAGCACAGGACTCTAATGGTACATAGCGCCAATAACTGTCGGTCCAGAGTGGTAATGACATCATAGACCATATTACAAGTCTATGTAAAATGTCAAAATTATTTGTGTAGCTGTTATTTTAAGATAAAATGTCTACACAATGTTTGCTTTAAATAGGCTTTTGATGATATGATGTGCCGGAAATCAGTGCAAAGATGATCCTGTCATGATCAAACATACAGTAGTTAGTATGTGTAACAGTCATTTCTTTTAGTTTCGGGAAGTTTTGGAACAAGTTTCAATGCATTCTCTTGCACCTTCTCTGTGCTGGCATCAGTACCAGATTCTGACAAAACAGGGCAACAGTGAAACTCGCTGCAGCTTAGTGACGTGTTTCGGTTGGCACTGATGGGCAGTAGGAGCACAAGAGCTGCCATTTGGCTCCACCTGGCAGCTCCTGGCAGCTCTGGGTTGATCTCAATGGTGCGGGATGCTGCTGTATTGCTATTTCATAACTTCAATTCTTCATCTGTGTAGAAGATCTCACAATAAAAAACATTATTGTGCCTTTCAGTGTCTGCACAGCTGCTGATTATCCATAGCTCTGTTGTCACCTACTATTTTGTTTCAGGAAAGATGAATTTACTCTGTAAAGGTGCTCTCACTCCACATTCACTACTGCCTGTGAGGCTGCAAGCTAAGGGTCAAAAGGGATGGTAGAAAAGGTTAAATAAAACGAGAATAAGTATCACAATTTGTGAAGGAAAAATAAAAATGAACATTTTCAGACTTTGAAGAATATTCTTTTGTTATATCCGCAATAATGTGGACACAGAGAAGCAAGGATTTGGACCCAAAATGAAACCTAAAAAACCTAGGCTGAGCAGATTCAGTTCTTGGCATTTATTAGTGAAGTAAGACCAAGAATCCACAAACAGAAAATGACAATGTAATCCAGGCACGGATGTCCAAAACAAAAACCAAAATACACATCCTCAAAAATTCTAAGTCTGGCAGTAAAGCACATGAAACTAGCAGAGAATCTCGACAAGAAACACAGGGAGTGAGTGAGACGAACTGACAAAGACAGAAGGACACAAGCAGACAACAAATCACAGAGGGTAGGATGACTGAACACAGGTGAGAAACATTAGGACGGGCGCAAACAATCAACCAAGGAAAACACAAAAGCAGGAAGTTAAAGTTAAGATAAGACACATAACACAGCAGGAAGAATAATTTCAAAATACAACAGGAACAAAGACGACTCAAAAAAGGTTTTGAGAAATGCTACATCCGTCTCTGCAATACAAAGTTGTAACATAGTGTAGAGTTCATTAAATCAGTCGTACAACCTGTTCATCTAACTTTATGAGATAACAAATTGTTTCTTTCCCCCCTGTTTGTTTTTTAATTATTGTGAAAATTAGTGTCATGACTTTTGCTGGCATTCGCTTCCACATTATAAAACAATGGAGCTGAAAAGCAAAAGAAATGTCTTTGTGAGTTTAAAAGTGCTTTTTAATTTAGTAATTTCTTTGGCTATGACAGACACTTATTTACAATGTATTGCAATGTAATACCAGAATCTAAAGTCTGTGTGTCTCAGTTGGTAGATAAATGCTTGAATCTGCGTTAATCACTGTAGCCTTACCATTTGAATGTAGGTAAATATAAAGCATGGTTTTCCATTTGACATTGTATCACTAATATGACCACATCACAAGGGCTAACAAAGTAATTAATAAGGTATTACTCTAATTAGCAGTGATTGCAAATAAAAAAGCCAACTTTTCTAATTTCAGAAAAACAGATTCTTCGGTTTTGGCTTACTGGAGGCCTAAACGGTGCTTACCCATATTAGCATTGCAATTGCCTGCATGCAAACTTGTTTAGCTAAACCATTGCCAACAGTGCCAGGGGTCCACATTTAATTAAGCTTGGTAATAAATTATCAAAGAATTCAGCTCAGAACGTCTACACCTCTGGGCATGGGCATGCTTTCTATTCGTTAACTACAGATACTGCACACCTGCAGTATTTTGAAAAAAATCCCTTCAAACATATAATATGGCATTTCTATGAACACTGTGAGATCACCTAAGGCGTCACAAAGAGGGAACAATGCTAATAACTTTTTCATTTTACCCAGTATTCATCTCAATGTTTTCATGATGTCTGAATTAGAAGTTTCAAAAAATAAAAAGGAAGTAAAAAGAGTGGGAGACTGGAAGGGGCATAATTCTTTATGGCTGAGCTCTTAATTAGGTGACAGGGGTGGATGTGGTGGTGGTGGTGGTGGTGTGTGGGGGGGGGGGGGGGGGGGGCATAATTATTCATTTAAGTGAACTGGCTCGAACTCACAACTAGTCTGTGAGGGAGAAATGATTTATGGGAGCCCTGAAAAGCCCTCTGTGGGATGGGCGATAGAGGCGAGTGGAGAGGCAGGGCTGCTGGACATGGTGGCAGTAGTACTGTGAGCATAACAGAAGGCGAGGACAGACACAGAGACGGGGGGGAAAAACAGGCACTCTAGGGCTGATGGGAAATACTGCTGCCTTACATGCACTGCAGGACTGTTTCCAACCCGGGTTTGCTGTGCCTCAATTACCATATCTGTGCCAGCGGTCAGAGATACTAGAATAACAAAAACGACAAAGTAAAAAAGTATGAGACAGAAAGCAAGACAGGGGATGGGTGGGACAGAGAAAAGATAACAATACAGAGAATGACCGAAGTGGACATGTAGGACTTTAACAGAAATAAAGAGGTTAGAAAATGAACACAATCGCTGAAGATTACACTGATAACAGTGGAAGATTCACAACTCAAAATCCCTCATTTCAGCACAAGGTAGACAAAAGCAATCCTCTCAACTCTTGCCAGCGGGATTTTGCTGAAATGACAACTGTTGCTTGCAGATTTTATTAGCTGTAGCTAGCTTTGCTAAATAAGCTAACTCGCTCCATGACTTTGTTAAAGAAGCTTACTCCATCTGGCTTTTTCAGATTTTCAGCTGAATCAATTTAAAATGAAAACTTGAAAAAGAAAATTAAGGGGGGGGGTCATAAATATGCTCTAGATGGTTAAATGATATCATATTAAAGACAGAGGTTAAAGCTGCATGTCCCAGGCAAATAGTCAGCATCCTTACCAGTTTATGATCCATGAGCAAGGCATGGAAATAAGTAAATAAATACCATTGTTCTTGTATTGCAGTGTGGAGCCTATATAATGTACTTCTTCATATTTTCAAACAGTAAATTTTCACTTTCATGTAACAAGACAAAAAGCTTTTAGGATGAGGACGAACCAATGTGTTTGTGTTTGGCAAGCGTAACTAACGCAGTATCTCGGGTAATGTTGGTTGGAGTGTAAACCTGCAAAAGCAAGACAGAACTGCAAATGTACCTATGAATTCTGTTACCATCCAGACATTGGGGATATTACGCAGTGGATGTGCTTCTCGTGTACAGGACTTTTTAAACCACAAGATATTGTAGCAAGTTATAAGATTGTAGAGGTGACACGCACAGTTTAATCCTTACACATTTGGAAAGGCAAGGAAAAAGACTGGACCCCCCAAACTCTTTGTATACAGAGTAACTATCTACTCCTCATGCACACCACTCCAGCATGTGGAGATGTCCTAAGCTTGATAGGCCTGCCATATGATTGGAAGATTAAAATTTGCAGGGGGGGTTTAATGAATGGTCAATTGACCAGTCCCCTGCACGCATACAAAGCCAGACTCACTCTTTCACACTATCACTAACAATTAAAACATAATCTCAGCAGGCCTACTAAATCAAAGCCACAGTCTATTTAAAGTGTGATCAGGCACACTGTGGTGGGACTGCAGGCCTAGTTTGACCCCATCAAGTCTTAATGAGGTCCACCGAGTCATTAACCCATACATTTAAATAACATGCATCAATATTAATAGGTTATTAATGACTCAAAGCAATTATGTATACAGTAGACTGAACAGTGAGTGCAGTGAGGCAGACACCGCAAGCAAGAGCAAGAGATAAAGACAGTGATATTTTAAGAGTGTTTGTACATGATGTTATATGTGCTTGTCAGTGAGGAGATTGTGTAAATGATCAAATAAAAGCAAGTATTCAAATATTAGCTGAGTTTCACATTTCTTGCGTTGGCGGGCATGAACAAATAAAAGCTGGTCCTTGACAAAACCTATTTTTAATTCAATTGAATGAACACAGACTTACATTGCCAAAGCAAGGGTGAAATAAAAACGTGTACACAGAAGAATTGTGATTTTGCTAGTAAATGTAAATGTATGTCAATGTATTTTATATAATCAGTGTCTGGGAGCGGGCAGTTAGTTTCAGCACCAACACCGACTCTTTTCTGGGCTCAGTTCTTGAGTTTGGAGGGCTTTGGAATAGAGGGTGTCTAGGGGGCTGAATTTAAGGTGATTAAATTATTTGACTGATCTCTTTTGAAATTTAATTATCAGTGGGTATCTGCCCATTTCTGCTCTACACACATCACTCAGTTCAGTTCACTTTCTGTGTACTTGTAAAATGAGTTCTGCATGTCAAGATTCAGTTGGATGTTTGTCCCAGCAGGTATAGCTACGGTGACTGACTGGACCCCGTACTTCACTACCACACCGTGAAATGGTCTGGAAATATTTCATGGACACCGCTTCTCTTGGTGAAGAATTCTGTTTGTTTTCATACATTTTATAGTTTTGAAGTCTGTAATAGAGCCCTTCATGCCAAATACTCAAAAGCTTTTTTGAAATCAATAAAACAAGTGAATATATTACAATCGTTTGTTTGTCAAAGAAAGTTTAGGGCAACTTAAAGATGTTTCGCCTCTCATCCATGAGGCCTCTTCAGAGAAGAAACCCTTTTTGATGAGAGACGAAACATCTTCAAGTTGCCCTTGATTTAACCTTTCTTGGATAACTATGTTCTGGATGACTCACATATTTTGTTTGTTGTACATATATTTCAATTAAAGTGTGAAGGATAAACTCGGTTGGTGTTACAGTGTTTTGGAGGAAGCCAATTTGATTTTTTTTTTTGTTTGTCAAGGGAAAATCTAGTATTCTTGTATTTAGCTTACTACAGAATAATTTACCTATACAACAGCTGACACAGATGCCAAAGCATTTAATAGAGTGTGATTTGTCCCCGCTCTTGTGAATGGGGGAAATGAGCCCTTTGCACCAGATGACTATAATGAGTGTAACACAAATTGTAACACTGCACTCTGCATCTCTGATGTGCTGCATCTGAGTATTTCGTTATTAATGCTGTCCGGGCAACAAGAAAGACTTTGTCTGTGCAATCAAGTCTTCCTCAAGTAATTAGGAAATCAAGGGTGTTTCTGTATCTTCAACTGTTTCTTATAACGTATTTAGTTTTACTTTTTAATACATTGATCTGAATTCATTAGATTTATTGGTATGTCTTTGTACAGATTTTCAAAATGTGCTCTAAAGATGACCAATCAACATTTTTGATGGGTCGTTCTTGTGGATGCTTTTGTGTTGAAGTTGTTCCACATTTCTCATAATTCATTTTGATCAAAGGCATCCCCAATATCTTCAAGTTTCATGTGGGTCTAATTGTGTTTTTGTTCCCACTTGTACATTTATTGTTAAATTCTGCCACGGTGCAGACATGGAGTATAAAGGTTTGGGCCCAAATGCAGACACTGGCAATCAGAGGTAAGGTCTAGTGACTCTTTATTAAACAACAGATGAACTTAAAGGTCACAGAGGTAGAGGTGTCTGAAAAACAAACGCACAGTTCTCCAAAGGGTAATCTAAAAATCCAGCAGGAAACTTAAAGCCAAAGAGCATGAGAGGCATGAGGAAAACACTGGTGAAAACACAAGACACTGGAAAGTACACTGTGTGAACAACACATGAAACAACAATGAACAGGCAACTAGACAGAGTGAGGCAGAGACTTGAATTGCTGGGGGTGGAGATAACAAGACAGGTGAAACACATCAGGGCAGGCGCAAACAGTCAACCTAGAAACAAAAGGAAGTAAAAGCAGCACAACAATCCGGGGCGGCAGTGGCACAGGAGATAGAGCGGGTTGCCCATTAATTGCGGATTAATCCTCTGCTCCTCCGGGCTGCACGTTCCATCGGTGTGTGAATGTTAGCTTCCGTTTGAGCCTTTTATAGACAGTGTATGGTTTGAGCACTTAGGCTGTGTATGAATGGGTGAATGTTATGTAGTGTAAAAGCACTTTGAGTGGTCGCTATACAAAATACAGAGCATTTACATGACTGGTGGTAGACAAACTCACACTACAGTGGCAGGGAACACAAGAGGAAAGCTCACTAAAAAAACAACAGCACAAAAACCAAAATAACATTTAAAAAACGAGTGACAGTTTCTGATTTCATGTAGCTGTGTGGGGCCGATCTGTGAGTGAGATTTAATTTATAAAGCTTTCTGGGTTCCCTTCTTGTGTCTTGTGTCTGTCAGTTGGAGTTTAAAGAACACATTTATTTAGTTGTGGTTTGAAAGGAGGGATTGCTGTCTGATACTGAATGCACTGACAGTGGAGGGGTCTGTGTCAGGAATCGCACAGTACATCTTCTACGCTGGACTCAAGAGCAGGGGAGTATGTGAATCTCCATAAAGAGTCCCATCTGAACGTGCTGTTAACTATGTACAGGCCCGAGGCAGACAGAGAGATGCACTGCCTCCCTGCCACTTTGATTTATTTCAAGGTTGTTATGATGGTTGATGCTTGGTGTGGGAGCCCATCTTTTGTCCTACTATAATAGCTTATATGTAAAATGAAGCACAATGTTCCACAGCACTAATTCCATGAATAGGGTCATGTCATACTCACCAATCTACGGCTCTTCTGGTTACTAGCAAATTCCAATCACTTCTACTCTGCTGGGGGTTTTTTTAGTCTGTGTTAAATATAATTTAACACATCATGAAGATGCCTCACATTTAAAACCTACCTAAGGGGTGATGCATGCCTGGATGTCTTCACGGTTCTGCCACAAGAGGCAACAATGAGCCCCTCCTGCACTGGAAACCAGGCTTTGAAAAGCCAAACAACAGTGAGAAAAGACTTGAAAAATGCCTGCATGGTTAACTTTCCATCTCAGATAAAGGGCAGCAAACAGCCAGTTGTTCTTTCTTTGTTTGGGTCTGTTCGGGTTGATTTTATACCTGGTCTAATTATACTGAACTCCAAGCCAAGTCTGACTGTTCTTGAGTCTTTTTGTCTCGTTCAGACTTGATCTAATCATGCATACTTCGAGCTGATGGAAGGTGTGAAGCATCTTTGCAGGAAGCGCTGAGTTCCATTGACATTAGCTTAACACAAAGGAAAAAAATGGCAAAGTTGAAGACACTGCAAACAAAAACAGTATTTCTGTTAAAAAGATGTGAATTCAGCAGCAGAGTGGTGAGTAAACATGACTGTAGTCATACTGATGGAATTAGTGCTTAACTTCAAGATAAACATGTAAACATGTAAGTGTTGGGTGTAAAATGGCATCACATTAGAAAGGGAGAGAATCTTAGAGCATCTTTTTAATATATGATAAAATATACTTAAAAAAACAGGGAAAATTATGAGTGAAGGCCTATCACTAATATAAACCTATTTCGTATAAAGGTCTCTCTGCAGTTGAGGTAAATGGATAGATGATGGGTCTTCCCTTTGTGTAATCTCATACACTCATGACTGGGGGCAAACAGCAGTGAGTCCATTCATATGCAGCACCTTCACAGAAATGTCTATGCTAATAGCAGCTGTGTATTTGTGCACGTGTGTGTACAAGTATGCGTCTTTACACCACAGAGGTGAGTGACAGTGTTGTTCGGTTCGGATCAGCCCAAGCCCAGACGGTTCACCGGCGGGTGAAGCCGAGCACAGAGGGAGAAAATGGCACAAAAATCTCAAAAGCTGGTCCTAAGCGAAAGCCTAATCCTTTTATGTGAGGACTCTTTTCATGTTGTGAGTGACGGATGCATGTGCGAACACCTACCGTAAGCAAAGGTTTATGTATAGATTGCAAATCTGCAGAATCAAAGCTTGAAGATTTGAAAGCAGCTGCACATTGTGAAGTCTGGGAGAATAAATCTAAGTTAGACTTTTCTCCAAGTCATTTCTACTTTCAGTGAAGTGTAGGAGTAACCTTTAAGACCAGCTTTCAAGTGATCACGTCAGTAATCACATATACATGCAGAGCAGGAACAGTCAGAAATGAGAATTTCAACCTACAGTTTCTACAATGATGATTTTTAAGTAAAAATCAAACATACCACCACTAGCAATAAACACATTGTCATTTGCACCAGTGAGGAAGAAACTACACAATATAATGTAATAGCAATAGCACATTTGGAGATAACATCGAACATCCATCCATCCATCGTCAACCGCTTATCCTGCGTACAGGGCAGTCCCAGCTGACATCGTGCGACCCTACTCTGTATTATTTAGTAGTTACTGCTTTAGGTAAGGTTTTGTTCATTGAGGCTACCAATACATCGCACCGTCATCCCAAAAAATGAACTTGTTGGTAATTGCATGCCCAAGAAACCACGTCACTCAAAGATATCACTTTATGCAGGTTATCTGAGAATCGTGTTTGCATCCACTGTGGTAACCTGAAAATTCACATATGCATGCAGCAGGTCAGTCATCAGATGACTTCCCTACCTACCTAATTTTAACAGCATTACTTACTCATACTAACTGTAGTGACTCTACAGTATGCTGTTTATTCGTGTTTTTGTTTCTTTCTTTTTTTGTTTATGTTTGTCCGGGGAATAGTGCAGCCGCGAGAGGAAACAACAGTGGTGTAAATTGAGACTTTTGATGGAAATATTTCAAATAAAAGGATGCATACCATTACACATGTGTACACGTAAAAAGCCAATGCAAACCCTGTTACCGGTAATTGCCGTTCTCCAGGAAAACTCTTGCTGGGGAAATCAGGTTTCTCTAATCCCTGGTTTAAGTGATTGTAAATGCACTACATGTCTGTCTTTTGTAAATGCAAATAAAACAGCCTCTGTCCCTTTAACACTGTCATCTAGGACCTAACTGGCAACTCTCACTGTTACTCTTACTGTAAATCAAAGGTTTTCAAACTATGATGCACGTCTGTCCAACTGGGCGGAAGAGTTGAAAGGGGGGTGTGGAAAAAGAGATGTGATGCAAAGATATTGCTGGAGTTGAGGGGATTTTTACTTTCATCGTTAATTTAAAGGGTATGGTAGGTTGTTAAAATAAAGATAATTTGGAACTTGACGGTAGTTTGTGTAGGAGTAATGTGAAATCTATCTGCGCAGCCTCATATAAATCTGCATTATGAACTTTAACTATGTTGAAGAGATATCATAAAGCATACTTAAGCAATAGTGTATAGTGTAGAACATGATATAGAGAGAATACATTTTTTACACAATAGGCAAAAGATGGCCCAACATGTGACATCGCAGCTTGGTTTTGAGGATAAGAGGACTGAGGCAGTCTGAGAATATGCCATGAAAGCATAAATCTGTGCCTCCATGTGGTGTTTTTCTCTGCTGTGTCCAGATGTTAATTGTCACAGCCAGCCACAATTACGACAATCAAAGCCCTTGTGTTGTAGCAGCCTTTTACTGGACACATGAAAACACAGTGTATTTTCCACATCAGAAGGAACTGTGTGGATCCTCAGTACATAAAAAAGGACACATGGTCCTTGTAGATTTAGTGTCAGTTTTCAGAATGTATGTTTCCTGCTAAATGAGGGAACGGAGAGAGAACGCAGAGACTCACTGGACTCTTTGCCATCGTTATTTTTTTTTTTGCTCTCCCTGTCTTGATTGAGTCCACATAGTGAATTGGAACAAATGACTCTGGCTCACTGGCTGCGTCCAGAGCAACTGCAGGAAAATGTTTTCAAAACGGCCAATTTTTTCTGAGTTCACATGCCCGCTCCCAGACATGAATTCAATGGGATTCATCAGTAGAAATCACAACAAGGGACGAGCAATACCAAAGGATTGGCACCTGAAACGGCCTAGACATGTTTTTAAAGCACTGCTCATGGAGAGTATACTATATTTCCACTGTGACACAGCATCAACATGAGCATGATTTGTCTATATGTGGGTGCTTGGGCAATTGTCAGCTAAGTGAGAGCAATCAATATAAATGTTATCGAGTCATGGGTCCGCTGTATGAATGGCATTGTTATCTGCCCGGGAAGAACAATATTCTCACAGCAGTTATTCCGGGCACAATGACTTGCTCTTTATTGGCTCATGAAAATCTAAGCTGTCAAACTGTCAAACGGAAGCCAGCTTTCACTAATATATCTCAAAACTGTCTGCAATACCTCTACTGCAAGAGAGGGAGGAAAAAAAAAAAACAGCTACGGAGAAAATTAAACCACTGCCAGTATATTGACTGCCACTTAGCGAGAGAAGAAAGAGAGCAAATGAAAAAAGGGAGACAAATTTTTTATTGCTGCATTGTAAATTAGTGGGACACAAACAAATGCAATCTCAATATGAGAGAGGTAAACACAAACGGGTAAAGCGCGGGACCCTGAAGGACCAAAAGGCCAACCAAAGCAATCACAATTATGGCTGTTTATAATCAGAATAATGCATTTTAATGCCTCTGCACACCCAGCAGGGGGCTAGCGGCATCTACAGGTTGCCATTTTGATTGATAATAACAAGGATGTGCTCACAGTAACCATGGCAACGGTCGCATATCATGCATGATGCCCAGGTCCGCCTTTGTCCTCTAATAGCAGGCTAATGAGCGGCACCGGCATCGGAGTCAGAGATGACAGAGACTGAAGGAACGAGCGAGCGAGTAGTGTGAAACAGAGAATAACAGGCACACAGAATGAGGACCATTACTGCAGACTGAAATCATCTCAATTCCACAACAGCGTTCAGCTTCAGAGTATCTTGGTAACAGTAGCTGTCACTCGCACTCCCTCCCACAGTTCCATTATCTTTCTGCTGCTCACAATATAAAGATTTCAACCACAGCTGTAACAGTCTAAACCACTGGAACGCGGACTTGGCCGGGCACCAGCATGTGTGGGAGGGGGGCATAGGAGCAGGTAGCCAGAAATAACAATATAGGTGGGAAAACTGTTCATTTAAAGCAGAACAGCCAAACAAAAGTTAATTGGAGCAAGCTAAAATGAAGAAACAACATATTTCTATGCTACCATAACACCAGACAACATAAATCTTACTCTTAATTGAAGACTGACTAATAGGCTAAGTCCTCCTCTGTTCTCTTTGTAATGATCCTGTCCTATCCTGCATTAGTAATGTAAATAATACCCAGTGGATCTACAAATAGTACCATTTGTAATACAAAACACTAATGTTTCTTAGTTTCTTGTCAGTCAACAACACATAGGACAGGATATTACTATGTTTGTACCAAAATCCAGGTAGGCTAATTGCAAAACTAAGAAATTACTGTCTAATAGTGGAAATGAGAGCAGAGGTTGGTATCAAGGATGTGCTGTAATGGAGTCAGAGGACAACCTTTGCAGTTTGTTTTATTTAGACTACTCGAGCTGGTTGACTTGCTAAGTAGTACATAGCATACACTAAGCCCACTGAATGTCAAAAAGGAGCACAGGCTTACAGATACTACACTGCTGAAAAAAAATTAATGGAACACTTAAATCACACATCAGATCTCGATGAACAAAGTAGCTCAAAGTTCAAAATCTTCACTGTACACTGTAAAATTATGTAACGACGGTCAGTAGATACTAAAATCACCAACCAATTGAGGGCTGGATTCAAAATCACACTGAAAATCTAAGTAAAAAATTTAAATCACAGGCTGATACAACTTGCTCATCCAACTTCCCTCATATTGTGGCTCAGTGGTGTGTCTGGCCCACACTCGCCTGTATGCACTCCAGACAACGTCAGCCCATGCTCCTGATGAGACAGCGGATGGTGTCCTGTGGGATCTCCTCCTAGACCTGGATCAGGTCCTCAGTGAGCTCCTGCACAGTCTGTGGCTGTACTTGGTGGCGTCAGATGCACTGATACATAGTGTCCCAGAGGTTCTCAATTGGATTTAGGTCTGGGGAATGTAAGGGCCAGTCAATGGAATTAATGCTTTCATCACCCAGGAGTTGCCTATACACACTGTCCTGCACCAGGAGGAACCCAGGGCCCACTGCACCAGCGTAAGGTCTGACAATGGTTTTGAGGATTTCATCCCGGTCAGGGTACCGTTGGCTAGCACGTGGAGGTCTGTGCGACCCTCCAAGGATATGCCTCTCCGGACCAACACTGACCCACCGCCGAACCAGTCATGCAGGCAGCATAATGTTCACCACTGCGTCTCCAGACTCTTTCTTGTCTGTCACATGTGCTCAGTGTGAACCTGCCCTCATCTGTGAAGAGAATGGGTTATAATAATAGCGGACCTGCCAATACTGTTCTTTGGAGAATGCCAATTGAGCTGCACAGTGCTGTGAGCACAGTCTGTTTCTGACAGTTTGGTCAGAAACATGCAAACCAGCAGCACTCTGAAGGTCATTTTGTAGGGCTCCGGCAGTGTTCCTCCTGTTCCTCCTCACACAAAGGAGCAGATACTGGTCCTGCTGCTGGGTTGATGCCCATGGCCCTGTCCCTTCGATAACTACACTGTTAAAGGCTGTAGTGTCTCAAAAATTATCCCAGGCATCAGTGATCTCATGTTGATGATTCTACAACACTTAGTTTGTAGAAATATTGTTTCAAATAATTTTGGAAAAATTGTCTCTTCGATAACTTCACTTTTAAGAGTTTTAGTGTCTCAAAAGTCACCCCACAAAATCATTGATATCTTGTTTGTGATACTTCAACACTTAGACACAGAAATGTAGTTTTGTATAATTTTGGAGAATTTCTATCTTCAATAACTTTACTGTTATAAGCTGTATTGTCTCCAAAATCACCCTACATGCCAGTGATCTAATGCTTGTGATACTACAACACTTAGTTCATAGAAATATAGGTTTGCATAATTTTGGGGAATATTTATTTTCAGTACATTTACTGTAATAAGCTGTAGTGTCTCCAAAATCACCCCAATCGTCAATGGTCTCATTTTGAGAACGGGTGCCACCAATCAGGCAGACAGACAACTTCCACTTAAGGTCTGCCAAATAACGTCCCCCAACACTTTAAAGAACTTCACATCGTGTCCATTTGGGGAACAATCTGCGAACATTATAAGGCAATGTCATTGACACCAGCAGGAAAGTTATCAAAATGTTCTAGGAAAGTAAAATGTCTAGCTGGGTATCTGAATAACAGTGAAGCTCAAAGCACATTTTTTCAAACTAAGTGCTGTAGTATCATCAATAGAAGACCACTTATGATTGAAGTGATTTTGGAGACACTACTGCTTATAACATTACATTTATTCATTTAGCTGACACTTTCATCCAAAGCGACTTTCAATTGCTATATATATCAGAGGTCGCGCGCCTCTGGAGAAACTAGGGGTTAAGAGTCTTGCTCAGGGACACATCAGTGTCTCACAGTGGATTTGAACCAAGGTCTCTCACATCAAAGGCATGTGTCTTAACCACTGCTCTATCACCACCCCTTAGCAGTAGCAGTGAAGTTATTGTATATTACTGAATATTAAAATTCCACATAATTATGCAAAGCTATATTTCTACGAACTAAGTGTTGTAGTATCACAAGAAGGAGATCACTGATGTGTGGGGTGATTTTGGAGACACTACAGCTTAGAACAGTGACGTTAATGAATATTAAAATTATGCAAAATTATGCAAAACAATATTTCTACAAACCAAGTAGTCATATCACAAGCAGGATATCAATGATTTGTGGGGTGATTTTTGAGACACTACAGCCTTTAACAGTGTAGTTATTGAATATTAAAAATAGGCCTACCTAATATTAGGTGTGCAAAAGACTTTTTTCCCCTAAACTAAGCAGTATATCATTAATGTGTAAGGTGATTTTGGGGGCACTACATTGTCTAAGTGTGAAGTTATTGAATATCTCTGCAGTATGTGTTTTCGGTGTTGCACTTTGTAGACGGTCCCTGCACACTCGTCTCACAGCCGGCTGCACGTAGAGACCAATGTGATTTGTGCTGCTCCTAGGAAGACTCATTTATGTGAAAATGTACTTGTAGCTTGTTGTCTACTTAACTATGATAATAAAGAGCTGGCCAATCACAGCGCAGTATACTGTAGGACTTGCTCTAACTACGGTTGCTCCATTGACTCTAATGCAAAAGGAATAATTTTCTAGCTTTTTTTTTTTTTGCTGTATTTTTCTAAGATCTGGTCAAATGCTGTTCTCGGGGCACCTGTAATAGTTACATTCGCTAAGCGGAGAGGTTGAAAGGAGAAGTACTACTTATTCCCATTCCTCAATCTAAAACAAATCAAGAAAAATGTAGGCTGTGGATTGTTTCTAATGTAATGTTAGTTAGCTAATGCTACCTAACTTACTACTGAATGTAAAAGCCCTACTTTTTTGCTTTTTAATGATTGTAATAGTGAATAGAGACCTACCCAGCTGGACAGGAACTGTGTTAATCCTTAATATCGTTGTCCTTTGTCTCAAACCTCAGGTGAGTCAGTGGTTCACTTTTACTCTGTGATCATTAGGCTTAGCTTCTATCATTATTTTATTCACGTCAGTCTGACAGCCTGAATACAACCTTCAAATGTATAATGCAAACCTTTCTGTCTCCATTCTGAGATCACTTTTTCGTTTTCCCAAAAATTAGACATTATTTCTCCAGAGAGTGCAGTTATAGACAGTTGCTGCTCTGTGTTAGGTCAGACAGATTGTTGGACTTAGCAACAGTAACTAAGGGGGGCGTAGCTTAGCAACGGGTCAATTGCTTATGCTTCCTTACTGCACAGATTGATATCCCTGAAAATTAATTGACTGATGTTACACTGTGATGTTTAAGTGGGGTGTTGATCGTGAGACATTCACCAATTTATCCAGGTGAAAGACATTCCCTAGTTGCTCCAGAGGCGTGCGACCCCTGACATACAGTACTTATAAGTTGCTTTGGGCAGCACGTTTGCTACCGGGCTGGAACTTGCTGCTGGTGCTTTTCCCTGCTGGCTTTCGCCGTTGTGTTGAATTCCCCTGAATGAGAAGCACAGGAATTTTCCCTGCCTGGAGATGATAAAAAGAAAATAAGCGTCTGTAGGTTGATAGATGTGGATCAATTGCCTAGACATACACACTCCAGAACATGCTTTAGTGTGAGCATGTGAAACAGTTTCTTCATAATTAATTTGTTGAAGAGGGGAAATAAATGTATTTACACAAGGGGGGACCAAACACACAACCCTCCGATGAAGGGCCTGTGAACTACTGAGCACGTATTTGCCGACCCTTGACCTAAAGCCTTCATTACACTGAAACAACACGACGTTGGTGGAGATACTGCTGGATATTCAGTGCTTCCTTAGAACTAAACATAAAAAATTTAACTCTTACAATTCTGTTTCAACACATTCGTTTTGAAAATATATCAAATCTGCATGGTGATGATAACTCTGTTTCAACAATTCATTACCACATCTGAGCTTATAAGCCCCATCCCTGAGAGTATACCCCGCTCTCGCTGCTGCGGAGCTGAGGAGCATAATCCCCGCCCCGTGTGAGCATCTCCGCTGTGTCCCGCGAGCGCTCCCTGCAGTCGCTGCTGCAGAGCTCCGCTTAGTGCTGTTCTCTACAATACGTATTAATTCTGAACATGTTGCGTGCGTTACGGGTACCGGGTTGCAGCACCCATAAGCAGCTATATGTGTCCCGAAATACAAGAAAAATAGTGAGAGATGTGGTGTTCCCTCGCTGAAGTCTCTGCAGTTATTTATTAATTTACATTTCCTTTATACCATCAGAATTGTCTTTGTTTCAATTTACCAGCATTTATCAGTCCTGTACAGGTCTTGTCTTCCAAGACACATTTTCATGTTTTTAACAAATAACATGCAATAAAACTCCAAACCAAAAAACATATACATTTTACATCCTCCATTTCCATACATATATTCATCTGTCCAAATACATTTATTCATTTAGCTGACACTTTTATCCAAAGCAACTTATAATTGCTATACATGTCAAAGTTCACACGCCTCTGGAGCAGCTAGGAGTTAAGTGTCTCAGAGACACAATGGTTGATGTGTCACAGTGGGAATTGAACCCCGGTGTCCCACGCCAAAGGCAAGCATCTTACCTATGCACCACCCCCCAAATATCTTTGGCTATTACTGCAGTGCAACATACAATCTGTCACTCATAAACTGACGGCATGAAATAGGATAACAGTATAACAGTATTCATCACGAAACGTGTACAATTAAAGCATTTTCAATAGTATCAAAAATAACACCATTTCAAAATATTCCAACATGCCACATCGTTATGTAGCCAGCCAGTATATTACTCTAACCCCGCAGTTATTGAGGGAAAACAGCAGCACGTGTGCTCTTGATCATGGTCCCTAAGGGTAAACCACAGTGCTGCTACCTGCTACAGCAGACCGACCATTCAGACTTTTAAGCCATTTTACTCATTTTACAGCACATAAAATCATCTTCAAATAAAGGAAATAAAGTACAGATATCACCTTAGATATTTTAACACCATAAAATCTATAAACGATTCCTGACATAATCGAAATACAAACAGACACACACACATAAACACACACAGATTTCTTTCTTTATTAGAGAGATTATATTTATTTGATACAGAATGCTATCAGCGTTGCCAGGTCACTTTTCTTGGGCTTTAGCCCCGAATGTTTTGACTGTAGCTCCAAATGTAACTCAACAACAACATCAAAAACATTTTCCGTTTTAATATGCAATAATCCTCATGATGCACCCTCTCTCGCAGGTCTTGGACCTGCCTGACCTAATACTGCTACATTTTGTTTGAGGTTCATGTGACGTGACCCCCCCCCCCCCCCCTCCCTCACTGTTACCCAGCATGCCTTAATTCCCTCTGAAGATTCTGTGAGCTGCACTTTATCAACTGCTGAAGTTAACGTTTGTGTGGATTTGTGGTGAGATTTATGTCTGAGCACAAGTGTTTTCAGTTTTGGTTTTCTACCTCTGATGAAGAGCAGCGCAGTACAGTTCCAGACGGGCTCCGTGTCTGTCAGACAGTTTAAAAGGGGTAGCCTACTACCATATCAGCAGAGCAATAACGAAGGTTAATGCACAGCAGGGGGGCAGGTAGATTTTGTTGAAATATTATGACTCCATTCTCACAAGATTGTAATTTTATTCTCGTAATATTATGAGTTTTGGCTTCAAAATATTATTCTGCAAATGTCAGAGAACACAGGTATGTGGGAGAGATTCTGAATGTGCAGAAAGTTTTAAACATGAGTAAAACCTGCTGAAACACAAGAGCTATTAAAGTCCTCGAGTTTATAACTGAATTTAAATGAATACATATATTATTGAGATTAACAGGTACCACATGCACATTTAAAGACTTTAATTCAGTGATGCCTGCTGTGTGCCTGACTCAGCAGGGATGAAATGAGAATGAGAAAAGTTATATCTACAGTTGACAGAATGCCTGAGAGCCTTACTGCATTATATTACACTATATTTTTATATATTATAAATATTATATTTTATATTGTCATCTGTCACCTGAATTTTGTGATTCCCTTATATATATATAAATAAATACATTTCCTCAATAAATTGGTACAGAACAATTTACCAGAAGGCAAGAAATTAAGTGTTTCAAGTACAAACTCTTCAGGGGGAGGACCCCCCGACCCCCCCTCCTCTCCCATTAATATTAATGTTAATTATAATCATAATAAATGTATGTAAATGGCCCATGATATTTAATCATTAAAATGTAGCTCAATGATTTATAAAAAAAAAAAAAAGAGTGAAAAGGAAGGTGTTAAAGACAACTTTCAGTTTGACAAATGGCATAGCAAGGGAGCAACAGAAAATGAGAGTTGATAGAGTTGCTGTGCTGTCTTTGAAAGTGTTCTGGACTGGGATAAGCCCCCAATGTTTCAGGAGCCTGGAAACGCCCCTGCATAATGCACATAGTTGTTTGTTCCTAAGTAAAATAGCACTGCTTTTACTTTTTTTAGCTCAGTTGTTTAACTAACCCATAGGCAGATGTAAAAGATTTGGCTGAAACTAACAAGTACATCATGAAAATAAGGTGAGAGATGCAAGAAACCCTGTATGTCTGACTGTGGATTCAGAGAAATCTCAATTTTCACTGCTTTCCCTTTTTGTCTGTTATGTTTGCAGACAAATCGATGAATACTAGGTAGATGTCAAAAGAAGTGTAACCCACGAGGCAGCACACATCCTCCTACAGCACTGAACGATGTGCTAATATCCACTGATTTATTTTCCCCTTGTAGATCCTGTGACTCTCCATCTAGTGAATTAATGATGGAACTAAAAGCAGGTTATCAACAAGTGATCAAAAGAGGACACAGACAAACACCCCTGTGAAGTCAAAGTGTGTGTACAGTATAATGGCCTGCATTTGAGGATAAAATTTCATACTGTTGTCCTGCTAACTGGGCTGACAGCTTTTGGTTTCATGCCACCAAACTCCTTTCACACATGCAAAAAGTTCTGTACACATGATAGAGCCATATTGTTGCATAGGGTGACATGTGAACACTCCTACTTGCAATAAAGAGTGACATGTTTATATTACTCTATGTACAACCTGTCATGGGACTACACTGTGTGCAGCTCTTGGGAAGGCACTTATTCACATGCATGGCACTGTTATCAAAGAAACATTTCATAAAGTTTGTCAACCACAGGACCATGAAATCATTATCTGTCATTAATTTGAGATTGAGGTTTCTTCTAAATTCCTAAAAAGTCACTCTGATGCTGCAGATAAACTCTGCATTGACAGATTCTATGCACATGTCATGCTTGCTTGTTAGCTCTGCATTACATGTTTCATGCACTTTGTTTGCCACTGCCTTCTTTTATTAAATTAAATATGAGACTATTTATTGATATTGTGTTTTGCACTGAAGCTGCATTGTAATATTTATTTTCCTGTTTAATGTGTATTATTCAATAAAAAAAACTTTCTTTTACTCTGTGATTATGTGTCTTCATATTGTCTAGGGTTTTTTATAACTAGACTTATTACTCAATGACTTATGTACAGCACTTTGAATTGCCTTTTTTTTAAAAGGTGCAATACAAATACATTTGCCTTCCCTTGTCTTTTCCATGCTGAGCCAACATGATCCCTCACTGGCTTCCCTTCTACAGACACTGTAAAGGTGAGTGAACATGTTATGCTCCTATAATCTAAATTTAATGCTTGTTTGTTATGCCCCTGTGCCAGTGGGCATGTTTTTGACAGTAACCCAAGATGATGACAATGATGACATTTCTGGCCATTATTATTGTAACACCATAACTCAGGAACAGTAGGGGAGTTTGTGAACATATTTCACCGTTGGTGAAAGCTTATTGTGACATCATAATAGGTTTTTAGCCATAATTCAAGAATTAAATGGGTGATTCCAGATTTTGCACACATAGGACAGGGCAACACAATAAGTAAACAATAACTAGTGGGCTATAGTATGGGCTTTCCTCCATGTCATCGATTGTGCCTTTAACTTCCTGCCTTGAATTAGAGCATCACAGGAATTGCGAGACTGTAAACAACACCTAGCTCATTGTGATCCTGTGAGTTATGCTGGGTACACACAAAAAGATAATTGGGCTGATTTTGGGCCAATTTCCCCCCTTCCGACAATCCTAGCTATGTCCCGATTATCTTGATGGTTCTACAGATTATCTTATCAGATTCTCCCTTGGTGTGAGGTGTGTTAAGAGTGTCCGAACCTGATCGGAAGAACGTCGGAGGCGTCCAGATCGCGAATCCTGATGTATGGGGGGATCCCCGAGGACAAACGCGCGCACGTTCTGGAGATTATCATGTGAAACGGAACAATATCCAATCAGAAAGCGAGATGATTGAAGACGGAAGCATAAGAAACACATACATGGCACAGCACAAGGTGAAATTAATGTGGACAGCAGAGATGGAGGATCAGCTTGTAGATTTGTGGCAACAGCACAAATGTTTGTTCAACGTCACAATTTCTTCCTGCAGATAGTCCGCCATGCTTATTCTGAAGTCTCACGAGATTTTGCGAGATTTCCTGTGTTCACAGTCTAGACTCGGGTTGAAAATCTGTTTGTGTGTGGTGTGCTGTCTTTGTCACATCATGGCACACCACACACTATAAGAGCAAAACGGTTAAATCTAGGATTTTTTCTCCTCATGTTAGTGGTCTATCACATTTTGAAAATCTTATAAGATGTAAAAAAATCCTTTGGTGTGTACCCAGCATTAGTGAGTCAGTTTCAGCTCAGAAAGAAGCTTTGCATCTAAAACTGCAACAACAAAAGCACCACATTTCAGCACACTATACGCAATAGAATCCATCTTTACATAGTAATGAAGTACATATGTCCGGTTAGCCAATACATCCATGATAATCAGTTCAACAATGTATATTCACTGGAATCATACATGTATTATCAACATAGTGATAGTTTCTATTTAGCCAAAAATATACTTTATACCTTTTTTGTAAATCCTTCCAAGTATTCAATACATACACACGGGAAACAAATTAAAGGAAACCCCTGAATAAAAGAGTGGATAAACTTATGAAATGCAGATGCTTCAATGCACCAGGGCTCAGTGAGTTGGTGAGTTTGAAAATGATTTGAATAAAATGCCACGGCCTTTACATTCACCAGATCTCAACCCAGTTTCACACCTTTTTGGAGCAATGTGTTATAAAATGCTCTCCACCACCATCTCCTTAAGTACAAATGATATGAATAAACTTTCATTCAAGGTCTTGTGTACTCCTATGAGATTGCTGTCAAAGAGGCAAGGAACACATATTTCCCGAATCTGATTGCTAGTCAAGGTCATAACTCCAGAATCCTTTTTAAAACTATATATTCAGTAACTAGTCCTGCACCCATTCAGCCAGATGAATCTTTTCCTGAAAAATGTGAAGAATTTCTTAATCGCTTTTTTAACAAAATCGTGGAGATTCGGCAGCATTTTAACAATAACCTCAGGGAGGTTGGAGCGGACACATGCCCACACACTTCATTAACTAACTTTAAGGAAATCTCTCTGTCAACCCTGGAAAGCAGGTACCATCTGCCCTTCAGACTGCATTCCGACTTGGTTCTTAAATGCTGTATTTCAGACGGTTGGCCCAGACATTTTAGACATCATAAACAGCTCATTGTCAGTTGGCATTTTTCTTTCTTGCCTCTGTTGATCCACTTTTAAAAAAGCCCTCTTTAGATGCCTGTTTTAAGACCCATTTTAATTTTAGACCCATTTCCAAGCTGCCATTTTTATCTAAGATTTTAGAAAAAAATCGTTTCAACTCAGTAAATCTCCTTTATGAACAATAATGACATTTTTGAAAAATTTCAATCAGGTTTCCGCTCCCTACTCTGCTCTGATTAAGGTCACTAATGATTTGCTGCTTGCAGCTGATTCAGGCATGTGCTCTGTTTTAATTCTTCTTGACCTCAGCTGAGCTTTTGACACTGTGGACCATGATGTTTTAATTAGTCGTCTGAAAACTACGCTGGCATCAATGATGTGGCCCTGGATTGGTTTGTCTCCTATCTGTCAAATAGATCATTTTCTGTGATCCATGAAGAAGCCTCCTCTTCTCATGCTCCTCTATTTTGTGGGGTTGATCTTGGGGCCACTGTTATTCACCATATACATGAAAATCATTCAGACTCATAATATTGATTTCCATTTGTATGCAGATGACACCCAGTTGTATGTCCCATTAAGGCCTGGTTCTTTCAATGTCTCTGGTATTCTCTCTTGCCTCGCTGAGATAGAAGCCTGGATGTCGAATAACTTCTTTCAGTTAAACGACACAAAATCAGAAATCATTGTATTTACCCCCATAGGAACCAGCACTAGCTACCTCAATAACCTCAACAACAGCCTGGATGTCTTCTCGGATAACTTTCATAAAGAAGCTTGCAACCTTGTGTTATGGCAGAAAATTGTGTCCTCTTACATTTAATCTTTTATGTATGTTCTTTTACTATTATTATTATGTATTGTGTTGTATCCTTAACCTTTCCTCCCCTATACTTCTTATGTTAGTCTGTCCACATTTACTAGGGTTTAGGTCAGAGCTATGAGATTGTTTTGGTGCTTTCCCTCTCTTGTTGTTACTCTCCTCTCCTGGAATGTTCATTCAAGGCCAAAACATAGAGACCTAGACTGTGCAAATGATTATGCATCCCTTTGCTCGCGGCCAGACATTAGTGACTGTCTTAGGAGACAGAACCTCTGGTCCAGCTGATTTGTGTTGTAGTACTTCTCTGCTTATTCTCTTTTGTTAAATAAATTCTTCAAAGACAACGGTTTGTTGTAACTCAATTATTTGCTCAGCCCCTCACCAGGAATATAATTTCCACAACACCTTGGTGTCATTTTTGACTCAGAGCTGTCTTTTGATGCTCAGGTGATGAAATGAGTGCAGTCCTGTTTTGTCTAGCTGAGACAGCTAACTAAGATAAGACCGTTCATCTCCTCTGCTGACTTAGAGAAGTGTTCATCTCTCTAATAGAAGCTGTTCTGGAGGCTCATGGTGGCCCGACTGCATACTGAGACACGTTGGTTTATCCTTTCATTTGTCACCCGTCTGTACTTTATATGAGTATGGAGAGACACTGCAACTTGACTGGTTGGCAGAGGCATACAAGCTGCATGGCGGTAATTCTAGGTTGTTATGTGTTTTGCATATGTTTTGCCTTTTGTTTACCTGTTTTCTTCCTCTTTCCTTGAATACTGTATGTGTTTCACGACCCCCGCAGATCCAGGATTAGCTGATTTTGAAGATTCACTATAGAGATGCCTGAAGAACTAAGAACAAAGGGCCTTTACAGAAGGTAAGAGCTCCACAAACTGCTACATACACAGACTGTAACAAGCATGTTTACTACAAATCCTCTCAATTCCGGCATCCTGACCAACCAGTAGAATTCAGGGATGATCCCTGACGGTCAACCCACCCACAAACACTGCAGAGACGAGTGATGTTACCTCACTCTGTATGCTTGTTTGTTTGCTTTAAAGTATGTGTTGCACTTTATAGAACTTTAGCTATCTACCTTTAATTAAAAATTTCAGTCTATCCTTTCTAACATCCTGTGAATTAGCTATAACTTGGAATAGATGGCTAGCTTCGGCATGAATTCATGAATTTTAATAATTGTAATGATATATTGGTAAATATTTCATTAATTCATCCTTAAGTCTTGAAAACATAATAACGAAAACGTGAAAAAGTTACATTTGAGTTGCAGGGTTTTTCTTTCAGCATCTTCCGCAAATTCTGTTAGTGTAAGTCTGTAATAAAAAATATTTCTTGCGTATTTTGGCAATAATTTAGATATAATGTCACAACTGTGATCTATATACAATTTGTTGATAAGCAGTGCCTTATGTATATTTTGACAACTCTATACAGTTTCTCTCATCTGTCTTTCTGGACATTGTTCATGGCTGTGAAAAAGTCAACCTGGGCGCAGGTGACATCTGGTCTCTCTATAGTTTAAAAATGTGAGCTGCAGAATATAAAATGTCTTTAATGTTATGTTATGCTCTGTCATTTTAGAGAAACATTACTATTCAGTGATCCACTGTTATTATAGCAGGGCACAGCTATGCAAATAAGCATTGACAATAATCAATGTAAGTTCTTGCTCACATAAATCAGATGTCTGTTGTTAGGTATAGCTATAATCCACCAATAAACACACATAGCCATAAATTACCATTGAATGAAAAATATTTTTGCTAACTAACTAACTAAGTAACAATATGCATTTCCTGATCCACAATCAAACCAATAACCATATTCAGAGTGAAAGTTCAGAGTGCTGCGACCCCCTGTCACTAACAGAGGGATACTGAACACCATCAATTAGCATTCTTATTAACATCATTAGTTTTCACACTTGTGAATTATATACAAATAAGTACGCTAGTGGCATAGCAGTGAACAGATTTCAGAAGCACTTAGTTTCTCCACTCAGATTTCCATGACTGTGTGCCCAAACGCAGGTCAAATAAGAGCTGCTTCATGAATTCCAGATCCAGCAGATCTGTGTCTGTGCGTGTGTGTGTGTGTGTGTGTGTGCGTGTGTGTGTGTGTTGGTGTGTGTGTATGTGTGTGTGTGTGTGTGTGTGTGTGTGTCTGCTTTAAATTAATAAATGTATATTAATTAAAACAATCTTCACTGAATACTTTATACACAAATATACACACATTTTATTTAACAAAATGCAAAAGTATATTATCATTTTGATAATGTCGGCAGCCTTGATAGTGTTCAGCAATCTCCAGAGGCTGGTAGATAAGTGTTGCGTGCTGCTATAAAACTAGTGGTGCATGCATGCGTCTAAAACAGTGGTTCTGCAGGGACTTTCTGGCTCTGTAGGTTGATGATATTGACAAACATGGCCCATTGTATTAATTGGAAGTCTGAACATATTTGGAGACCACTGCCAGAAATTCACTCTCAGATCTTTGCTGAGATCTCTACCTGGAAAGTGGCTGATGCTGTTTAACTTAATGGGCTGTGGTGGCAATGGGGATGTCTGCTCAGCAGCACTGACTGAAGATGTCACCTCAGATGAGTTAGATGACAGTTACTTCACCTCTGGACTAAAAATAAGTAAGTACTGAAAATTTAAGCATGAAAATGCACAGCAATATAGTGCATAACTGAATCAGTTAGATAACCTGCACTACAGTTTATTGTGTTGATTTCCTACTTTGAGCATTATAAAACTGTACAAAAGAACTTTTTCATCTCTTGCCAACCATTCTGACCCGAGTATAATCCACTGTGTTCAAAGAGGATCAAGTGAAATGGAGTTTGTGTCCTTTGCATCCTTTCACCAACAGGAAGCAGTGTGTGTGTGTGTGTGTGCGTATGTGTGTGCAGAAGCAAGCACATGTGTGTGTATGCCTACATGTGGTATAACAGGAGGATGACAGGGCATCATGCTCCATTTCTGCTATCTTTCCCTTTTCATTAATTCTCCAGAGGTAGTCAAAATAAGGCTTCACTCCAATTCCCACTGCACAAGAAAACCTGTCAGTGGGTTCATGTTGCAATACAGAGATCTCATAAAGGACCCCCCTCCCACACACACACACACACACACACACACACACACATACTGTCTCTCTGCCTTTCTTTCTCACATGCTCTCTCTCTCTCTCGCCTCTCTGTTTTATGATCCTTATAGACTATCAGCTTAGCAATTCTCTCTCTGCAGCCAAAAGTATTGTGGTAACAAATCTCACGCCCTAATCTCACCTGGGCTTATGTCAGGGGATGTTGCTGCTCATGTTTTCCAATCTAAGCACTGAAAACTCATATGATTAAATTACTGAGGCAAATCAGATATGGGTGAGGCGGAGTGCCTGGCTCTCCTTTCAGCTACCTCATAGATAGGAGGCCTGTGTATGGAAAGGTTCAGCCAACTCTGCAGAATAGCCTTACCAGACAAAATCTGTCAAGATCAATGTGTTTTGACAGTGGCGAGAGCAAAATAGCAACTGACAAACAGTACAATGATTTTGGCAGAAGTGGATGTGGTGGCATTGATGCAATCCGCTGCAAGTCTGGCTACAGGGCGAGCAAAAGCCGTGAGCAAAGCTGCATGGGATACATCAAGCTGTGCATGTGAAGTCATAGTGGAAAGGGGCTATCTGCAGCAATCCTAAAAATGACATCATGGGGGTAAACTTACTTTGTTAGATGAAAAACTATTCTTGTATGATACAAGACATTTTCATTTTATGCTAGAGAGCACAGATGGGGCCAAAAAGCAGACATAACATCTAGCTACTGAGCATCACTTTGCAGTTGCAGCTTCTTGCCTGACCATCTCCACAAAGTAAATCAAAAAGTTATACTTTACTAATCCCTGTGGGGAACTTCACTGACCTACCTTAACTTTTTTCAGGAAGAACCCAGGGAACAATTGTTGTTTTAAGGTCAGTGCCTTGCAATGGCAGAAGAATTTTTAATTCAACTGATAAAACTAGTATTGAACCATTACTCTGAATACTAATATATGTCTGAATATACACATAGTATACTTTATATAGTAAATATTCTTGTCATAGTGTGTGTGTCTATGCAGCTGTGTGTGGAGCCCTTACCTTCGGTAAAGGCCCTTTGTTCTTAGGTCTTCAGGCATCTCTATAGTGAATCTTCAGAATCAGCTAATCCTGGATCTGCGGGGGATGTGAAAGATGTTAAAAGCTGCTACTGACACATATGTAACCTTTTCCTTTTCACGTAGCTCCTCTGTTTCTGCTGAGCCTCTGTGAGGGTCATCACTCTTTTTGAAGAGGTAGCTTTGAACATAGGTGACCAAATCCAAATACTACAAATGCTGGGCTTCACATTGATTATTTTTTTGCAGGCACACAAAAAAAAGATTAAAACTGCAGAGAAAATCCGGGACTCGTGCTGACAGGTTATATAAACAGTACTCTACATTTAAGTGAAAAAATATATAAATATACCATATTTATAGTATCCATCACAGTTCATCACACGGTACCATATTTACCATATTTATAGTACCCATCACAGAGTGGGTTGCCCAGCGTTTGAGGCAAAGGGATTTGGTCACCCTAGTTTAAAACTACTGTATCTCTCCGAATAAAATAGTAAAGTAGGTGTGTAAGGAAGTGTCACAGCATGGTCCGGGGCAGAATTATGGACATAATTCTTGTTGTTGGCAGGCCAGCTGTGGCTTAGAGGAAGAGCGGGTCGCCCAGTAATCTGAAGATCAGTGGTTTGAGTCCTTGGGCATGATACTGTACCCCAAATTGCTCCCGAAGGCTGTGCAATGATTAGTTTCTTCCCGGTAGCAGAGGCACCTTGCATGATAGCCTCTGTCATAATGGGGTGAATGTGACATGTAGTGTAAAAGCACTTTGAATATTTGAAAGACTAGTTATGTGCTATACAGTCACAATCCATATGCCATTATTTTGTTCTATCTTGTGCTGTTCAGTGTTTCCACATTTCCATCATTCTTGGACAGGTTATTATTAAAAGTGAAAAACTCCTTTTTCCATGTAGCAGTGGCTGTCTCAACACCACACCAGATGTCCCCTCGCTGTTTCTAAAAAGTAGATTTTGGTTGTTATTAGTACCAATGTGAATAATGTATTTGTAATAAATCAAAATTAGCCCTAGTCTTAATAATAAAACGACAGATTTTTAATAAAGCAAATTAATTAAAATTACTGATTCAAATGATAAATTCAGTGGAGTTAGAGAAGGATGTAACTGGGACTGTTTTAAATGAGAGGGGTGAGGCAGGGTAATGTGTTTGGGAGCTCACTGCTCTGTTACTGATCCCTTTCTTCATCATCATGCCCTGAGCTGAAGCAGAGTTAAATGGATGAAACTGCGATTCAGATGGCAGTGGTGGCCCAATCAATTGCTTTTCAGATGTCTGCTTTACTGCCCAGGCATTTTATTCCAATGCGAGGTGTTTTCGTCAAGCCTCCTCCTTCTTTCAAATGATGCACTGATGGTGTCAAGTCAGCCATATGCTAACCAATTGAGAGGCAAACCGGAGACATATAATCCTGCACTTAAAGTCAAATGTTCCAGAGACTTGATGGTTTTATTGTGAGGAGAACAAATGGTGATAATTGGACGTACACAGACAAACACGGACAGAGAATCAAGCTGTTCAGACATATCAAATCATACATATGTCCTTGCATAAGGACCCAACTTTGACCTTATGCTTGATGCACCAAATCTCCACTGTCACAGACTTCATCATACAAACAAGTCATTAAAGAGAAGATCGATTCAAGTCATAATGGAGGAACATTTGCATATAAAAGTTCCTTTAACAATCTCACCATATGTGTCTACAACACACATTGAACTTTTCCTCACCCTGTCTCTTGTGATGGAGCTGAAGAAATTAATTGTGTATGTGTATGTGTTTACTGAGCATTCACAGTGCCTAGCGCATGTGTGTGATTGAGGTAAGCGGGGCTGCTGTAATGCTGATAGCCTCCTGCCTTAAAGTTTAATCACTACCTTAGACTGCAAGCCAGAGCCACAGCCATTTCTATGCATCTGTATTATAATTCGACTTGTGCAAGCTCACGTAAAACTGTGTTCGCAGCCTGCTGTCAATGTGCCCCTGATCTGATCCTCTCATCAGACAGACAAAACAAAGTCTTTGGGGGCATTTTGTTTTGTTTATGAAATCTGGTTCTACTGTATGAGAGCTATAGATTGAAGACAGCAAAAGGTCACAGTTGTCTTACTCTGAGAGGAAAGGTTTTAATCTGTCATCATAATTCAGTTTCTTAGAAACAATACAAAGACTGGAAGCTCTGAGCCTGAACTGGAACACAGCACACGCTACAAGATAAGAATAAAAAATTAAATTATGACAGTTAGAACTGGGCTTTAATACTGTACACATGTTTTGAGGGATGCCTATGTTTGCCTTGAAGGGATAGTTCAACATTTTGGGAAATTAGCCTTTTCTTTTGCCGAGTGTGAGATGAAATGATACCAATCTTGTCTGCGTGTAACACCCCCAAACTAGTTCCCAATTGACCAACCACTGTATAAAATAAGCGGGCAACAATAGAACACGCTGTACAAAATATAACCTCCAAATTTATTCATATAAAATAGACATGCAAAGGGTTAAAACAAGACTGAGGCTAAGATAGTTAAAAAGAGAGTTCAAATGGGGGAAACTGTTAGTTAAACGGAACTGCAGTTCGTCGTGGCTGGGTGTGCTCAACTTCGTCTTCCTGCGTGGGCGAAGCCAAACACAACAGGAACGGGTCTGCTGTTGGTCACAGGCTGGTCGGTTGTAGCCTCACTGCTTGGGCCTCTGGTAACTCTACTAAGGAGCGGTTGCTCTACACTGGCAGCTCCCCAGACCACGACCCAGCCGGGTACCACACTCTTACAAAGAATCAGCAGCCTCAGCACACCCACACACTGCACACAGGAGACAAACAGAAGACTCTTGAACCTAGTGTGTGGCTGGTTAAATAGTTTGCAGATGGATGTCATGCCCAAGCACACCTGTCTGCCATTAGTCCATACCCATGCAATTAACCCAAGTGCAAAACTACACCCACCAAATGCACACTCACTCTAAGTGCTCACCCCTCACACTAACACTGCACTCAAATTTGGCTGATACAGGTCTACCCCGTTACATGCGCATTAAGTACTGAGCTGGAGTCAGGACGTGTTTAGGCTAGCTTAGCATGGAAACAGGGGTGAATTGCTAACCTGGATCTGTCTTAATTTAAAGAGGTGGTATTATGCTGATTTTCAGTTTCAAAATCTTATTTAGGGGTTGTACCAGAGCAGGTTTACATGCTTTAATTAAAAAAACAATAACATATTTTTTGCTGCACATTGTTGCGGCTCCTCTTTTCACCCTGGGTGTTGAACGCTTCCTTTTAGCTATGGAGTGATACATCTTGTCTCTACATGATGCTCCTAGTTAAGGACTACCAGCCAGTCAGAAGCAAAGTAGGGCGGGTCGTGATAAACACTGCTTCGGTTCAGCTGTACATATTCCCCTTACCAGCTTGTCAAAATGGACTGGAGCAAGAGTTTCAGAGTGGTGAGTTATTAATCTGAAAGTATCTTTCATCCATAAAGTTTTAACTGAGCTCTGTCTCTACATCACAGTAACAACTTTATGTCCACTGACTGCCTGGAGGGTAGCTAGTGTTTGGAAGGGAGAGAAGAGGTGTATTGCAGCTCGGAATTTTGCCACCAATGTTTTTGAGGGCATGTCGGAGTAGCCGCTTGGCGAGCGTTATATGAGGCGCATTTAGGAAACGGCTGGACTACAAACGAGCTGTTTTCAGGCAGTTCAGAGCAGAGTTTTCTGTGGGAGATGGGATCTCTTTGGGCAGGACTTTGGGCTTTTTCACTTTGCAAACCTATTACATGCACAAAAAGGTATAAACTCAATAAAGTAGAGGGGAAAAGCCAAAAAGCAAGTGTAAAAACAATCATTTGTGTGTAGTTACAGTACATGCTGAAAGAAATTCTTGGCAAAAAACAGCCAGATGCATTAACTGCGCTATCGTATTGGGCAGATGTTGTTTAAGTAATAACTGAATTTATTTCTGCTTACAGATTAAACAAATAAGATACAAAGTGTTAATACTGTAAGTGAGTTTTAGAGGTGTTGGTAAAAGTGTTTTTGAATTTTGAGAAAGCCAGGCTTGCTGGTCTGCGCTGCTTCCATTCTCCATGCTAAGCTAGGCTAGCCACGACCTGACTCCAGCTTCGTTCTTAGAGCAGCAAAAATAATTATTTTGTTAACAACAGATCCAATGACTACATGTAATTTGAAAGCTGTCGCTTCCAGGGACAAGCTGCCAGAGAAAATCACCTAACTCTGCAGTTCCCTCATCCCAACAAAGTGTTTGTTTGTTTTTTTGCATTTTTAAGCTAATGGTTTTGTTTTTAGGGCCCACAGCTTTACTGTTTTGCTTCAGTCTCATAACTTTCGTGCACCTCTTTGCCAGCTGCAGCAGGCAGCTGTTTTTAATTTTAAAAAACCTTTGATTGACCACTATATGCTACATGCTCAGCACCATACAAAACAGACCAAGTTAGCAACTAGCTGGTGAACATAATGGAACGTCTAGCAGCTAAGGACTAAGACAAAACGGAGCTAAAAGAACCATCCCTTTGAACTGTTCTCTCATACTCTCACACACATGCCGACACCTAAAGATCTATCCCAATAGATCACACCAAAGCCCTTTGGATATATTGGTAATAATGGAGAGGAGGCCAGGCTCTAACATGAAGTTGCACAGCACTCTTGGGAATTAAGTGATGTGAATCACAGAGACTGACAAATTAATGTCACTATTATTGAGCATGAGACCAAGCCATGCTTAATGCATGCAATAGTGTTCTGCAAGTGTCTATGTATGTGCAAATGCATACAGTTTGAGTAAAGAAGAATTTTGTGTCTGTGTGTGTGTGACTGTGTTTATGTATGCACATGTGCGTTTGTTTGTTTGTGTATGTGCCCAGGATGTATGTGGCTATCTATGATATTCACATTTCCATTCAGGCAGGGGAGTAAGTAGGCTGGTACCTAATGAGCCGATAACTGGGAGCAGCATATGGTGTGTTCTGTATGGTTCTTTTGGCTCCACCATTAGCACAGATGTGAGATGGTATAGATGTGGAGAGTGGGTGGGTCAGCTATGTGAGAAAATGCACAGATATGCGTCTGCTTAGACACACAAAGCTGTTTCATGATTACACAATCTCTTTGGGATGGAATGTAGATGATGTGACACAAATGCAGATGATACCAAATCCCAGAACTGTAGGGTTTTGGAATTTCCTTCATTTCATCTCATGTCATTATGAAAGTCCTCTTCAGATGACAACAAAATGTGCCACTGTGTTTGAAGAGGCAGTTTAATGAGGAGAAGCTTCTGGCAGTTCAGATTGATACATATTTTTAGGATAGAATAAATGAATGAATACATGCCATTGACTTCTGTTTGCTTTTTCCCACTGTTAAGACCTTGCTCATTAAAAATGACAAACTGGACTTTGTTTTCATGTAGTATTAATTAAATTGTATGCATGATGTGCTACCAAGGTATCACGCAAAAACAGCCTTTAGATATCCAAACACTTCTGTCATATAACATTTTAATGTGGCTGCTCTAAATGTGAGCGTTAAATATGGGGGCGGATTAGTGTTCCCTGCCCAAAGTTTGCTGTAACTTTTTAAAACGTAATGGTATTTCACCAAAATGTCTTTAATAATCAGTCAACGGATCAAATGACTACATGTATGAAGAAGGCATTGCTTGTAAACCCACAGAGGATTATTGCCCGACTCTTGAGTTTACTGTTACTGTTCCTATTAGCATTATTTCTAGCAGCAACATGCCTCTGTTTTCAACAAAAAGCGCTAAAAACCCACTACAGACAAACATTTTTGTCCAAGGGCCCTATGGCTTGTTTTCATGGTCGCTGCCAACTCCTAAGGGATAATTTTTTTTCACTGCTAAATGCTCCACTATGTTCACCAGCTAGTCAGTAACTGTGTCTGTGTGGTTCTGGATAGGTAGCGAACATTAGAACTTTTAGAACAGCTGCTGGCTGTGTGAGGTTGACAGGTGATGTGAGAATAAACCAACACAATAAAGGTGCAGGCTTTAAAACCAGAACAATGAGCTGAAAGACACTAAGACGCTTCATAGAGTTGAGCAGATCTGCAGAGCCGGTGGTAATTCTCTGTAGGTTAGTCACTACGAGCAACACCTTTGATATTACACATTATCATTGTAACATTGTTAATGTGAAAATCTCACGTGTAGCTATGAACTATGGAAGCATGATTTCAACTGAAACATTGAAGGTATTAAAACTAAATGTTGACACAGGCCCACGTTAGGGCCCTTACCATTTCACTTTTTTATTGCAATTCAGTGGTGCATATTATCTAACATTACGCTCACCAATTGCCTACAAACCAAACAACCTGGGTGATTTGGGGCTTTTGGGCCACTGGGGGCCCCAGGGCAGTTGCCCGCTTTATTTAATCAATTGTTGCCTAAATAGAAAAGGTGCTAGATAATTACCAGGACTTATTTATTGTCTGTAAAGTCCTCATTATCATTTGAATTAATACAATTAATTAAAACCATATTCCAAATACGCACAGTGCTTTATCCTGAATCCGCATGTGCCAAGTGTGGCCATAACATCTCCCACAAGTGCCCAGGAAAACTTTGAAATATCTAAACTTTAATAATAAAATAATCCAAAATGAGAAGCCTTTTTATTAGTGCATAATTCAGGCTCATTGATTATTTATCGTAGCGGCTGGGGGCTGACTGCAGTCTGAAAGGTTATATAGCAATATTCCTGCTACAGAAATAACCCAGAAGTAGGAGGGACGATAGAGTTTTAATTTAAATGAATCGGCCAGGAGTTGGAGCTGAATGTTCAAGAGAAGGGCTCCCAGTGTTTCTATCATGTCATCTCATTGACAACTCAGTCTTTATCCTATTTCTTATTGCTGTGCTTTCTCAATGCTTAATACAAACCTATTTTTGTCTTTAGCCTCTTTAGTCTGTGTTTTCCTCTCTACCTCACTATCTCTGCCTTCCTCCAAACCATTTTTACTGCACTCCCATCCACCTTATCCCATTTAGTCCTTGTCATTTCTATGAGAAGTGGAACTTGCAGAAGATATGTATGCATGTTTATTTTATAATTCTGGTGTTAAATTCTTGAAGGATTCCTGCAACAAACTATGTACTTGGGTACTAAGAGGTAGAGCAAAGACAAAATTCTCAATTATTCTTTTGTTGTCTTAACTGTTGATTTCAAGAGGAATTTCCTTGAAAGTGACATAATGAAAGAACATCTCCTTTAAACTAAAGTCTGTAGTTGTTTATCACTCATTTATTTATTATTGGACACTTTAATCATCTTTAACTTTAATAATTTAATTGCATGCTTGCCTGTAGACAAATTGCATATATTTGAATGTTCAGCAGACCTGCTACAAACTGGCTAAAAGATCTCAATAGGTTTGGCAGGATTGGCATTTCAGTGGAATGAATCTACTGGAAGTGTACAATCCAAACACTGTCCCTATTTTTCCCAATAATAAGTGCCACATTAGTTCTTTCCAGGAAATGCCCTGCGGCATTATTACAAACTGACATAAAAGCCAACAAATAATTAATTTACATTTCAAAAAAAACAAAAAGCAAACGAGTGCCACCTAAATTTAAACGTTTCATATCAAATGAATAAAGAAAATACATATGGGCTTAATTATTGAGTCCATTTGCATTTTCTTTATAAGCTTTATTATAACCACCTGTATGGTAAAGTGTGGTGAGAGACTGATCATAGTTGAGAACAGTTCCCAAACTGCTATTTGGAAATGCTGATCAGACATGTTGGATCACCCCTGTCAGCTGATAATGTCGGTGCATCACAATGTAATATTTGATGCACAGACATATTTGCTTCATCGTCAACTCTGAATACAGTATAACCATTGGTAAGGAAAAATAGATGCCATCTATAGTATAGGGATTCAAGTATCACTGGCAGTGCATTGACGTAACATGTCACAAGATAAAGAGACAATTGTTCGAACCCCAAAACAGCCTTCATATAGCTTTGTCTGTTCTCCATTTTGATCAAATTTGTCCCTGCAGTGTCTCTCTTCAGTAAACACAGCACCATACAGTAAAAAAGCAGATATGGTGGAAGCAGATTGTACATCTAGATATCAGATACAACATTACTTGGCCAAGGATGTGATACTTTTTCCTCTTGTGGATCAAATGTTTTATTTTGTTGAAATTAGCTATTGGTTTTAAAACAGGAATTTACATTTACTTTTTAATGAAACATTTGTATTGGTACATATGAATGCCTACTCATTGTCACATGTTTTGCAGTGGTCTACCCAGTTATCCTCTTATTTATGGGACCCTGTATCTCTGTATCTCTGGTCCGAGCTGGACTCAAACCTCCACTTTCTAAGTCCTTACGGACTGAGCTACTGCCGCCTCCTAGCATTGTCACTGTGAGCATGTTAGCATGCCAACATTAGGGTTTAGCTCAGTAGTCTCATACAGCAGCTGGCATAGTCTTGTTTTCCTGTACAGTGTGTCCGAATGTTTTTACACTCCATAAATATCTGTATCTGTGGGAATGTAACCATGTACAAACTATAATGTTGCCATGACAGTGAGTGAAAGACATGAAACGGTGAATAAGCTAATTCCTACTACTTCTTTCCTTAGATTTTGGAAAATGTGTACCATTAAAAGTCTTGCTAAACTAGCTATTAACAGGTCCTGTGGACACACAGACAACATCAGCCGGACAACTTCTAATGGAAAGAGTGTGATGTCAGTGTGCTCTAATTTGTTTGAGTTATGTGGCTGATAAGAAGGGGTGCAAGCGCTTTCAATCTTGTTGCATCAATCACAAAAAAATTCACTGACACCATAGCTTAGCGTCTCTATAGGAAAACAATCTTGATGTCAGCCACTAGTGTGACTCTGCTGCTATTGTCAGTGTTTCAAGTCAAGAATCATTATCTTGTTAAACAGTGATTCACCCATTCATCATGTTGAATATCCCCATCAACACTGTTTTGGCTCTGTAGAAAAAGACTGCACAGTTGTGCTAGTTGATGGAAAAATGTTTGTCCATTGCCAGCTTCAAACATGTTCAAACATCACACTTAGCCAAAACAAGTATTAAGTAAGTAATCCAAATTGCACATATTTGCTGTTAATTGTTAATCATTGTTGTTCTATATTTTTATATTGTCAATTTATATATGTACACAATGATCTCCTCCGTTGCAATACGTCTGCACAACACAAACCTGGAATAATGCATATTGTAAATATCTGCAACGTTGTTCTTTGTCTGCAAATAGTTGTATTATTTTTCTCTATTCTTTTTATTATTCTTATTTAACTTGCATTGTTTATTCCATATTTATATATTTCTAGATTTATTTTTGTCAGCTGTGTGTTTGTCTACGTGTAGCACCTTATCACCAAAGCAAAGTCCTTGTATGTGTAAAACACTACATGACAATAAAGCTCCTTCTGATTCAAAACTCTTGCTCACACATTTATTTACTTAGCTGACGCTTTCATCCAAAGCAACTTACAATTGCTAATTATGTCAGAGGTCTCACCCCTCTGGGGGTGACTAAGGGTTAAGTGTCTTGCTCAGGGACACAATGGTATTTGTGTCACAGTGGGGAATTGAACCCAGGTCTCTCACACCAAAGGCAAGCGTCTTATCCACCGCCCCACCACACAGTGCTTGAAGTGGGGGAAAAAGTGCCTGCACTTTCCATTCACGTGTTGGTGCGTGTGTATTCACCACCCCCAATGCATTCTGGAGACGTTTTTCGCAACAATTTATGGTGGAAATGTCTTCAGATGAAGGGAAACACAAAATGGCACAGACTAAATAAATATATTGGAATATAATGCTGTAATTAGTAGCTTGTTTTTTTTTGTTTGTTTTTTTGACAATGCACATTTGTTTCTTCTATATTTAACAAATGCTTTCAAAAAGTGATGGGGACATTCTGATTCTGACATGTCCCCAGCCGCGCCAGCTTAAACGCTGTCATCCTTTTTTTTTAATGTCCCGTGCCATCCAGGCTGTGATTGGTCGGTTCACGAAAAGTGACATTGACTAACTACTTTCTGCACACGGCTTCATGAAAGGCACCCAAGCTTCTCCCTTTCCTGTCTCCGCCGACAGAAATTAGCAGGCAGAGTGAGAACGGGAACAGGGCAGCGTCACATAGTGCCCAGAGAACCTGATATGGAGAAGGCAGAGAAGAGTGTAGACAGCTTGGGAAAAGTGCTGGTATCCAAGAAAAAATCCCGGCATGCCAAAGAGTAAAATGTAAAAGTGCTAGTACTGCGTACCGATGTGTACTTGCCCACTTCAAGCACTGGGCTCACACCAACATATGTAGTTCCCCAAAGGAAGCCCGTAACAGTAACAGAAAAGATCGAATTCAGCATTCTTCTATCACTAATCACAGTCTATTGTGTCTGTTTGGTCAGGGTCCATTTAGTCACCTGTTGACATCAGCGATTTGCGTTGCAAATGCTTCTCCCAGTGTGTCGCAACAGGGGAACTTGAGAGCTGTATTCAGATAGCTGCATTTTACTTCATGCAGGGTTAGCAAGGTGGCAGAGGCCTTTAGGCTTCAATGGGAGAGGCTGGCTCTGTGCTTAATGAGCTTGGAGCCGTCCCAGACTTTGGTCTCTTTCATCCCTGTAGCAGTCAGTGCAGCCAGTTAGCTCACGAATGTATGGAACAACCCCCCCACCCACCCACTCTCTCAGTTCTTTCTTTCTTCACATCTCTTTCCCTCCGAGTCTTACTGTCTGTGTCTCTGTACCTCTCTCGGGCTGCTTCTTTACCTGGTCCAGTCGTTTGTTCTGTCGGATCCGCTAAGTGTCAGCATCCGCTATGATCATGCGCACTTTTGCTACTCCTCTGCCTTCTGGCTGTCAATGCACTGCCTTGTTTCTTCTTCCTGCTGCTTCATTAGCTGTGGGTCCCTGTGTATCGGGACACGGGGAGAAAGAAAATGCTAGACGCTCACATGCAAACACCAGAGCTTGCGTCTCTACAATATGTCCTATATGGAAGAGAGGTTGCCTTGAGGTTAGGAATGCTGGGTAGTGCTTCTGAAATTGTCGTGGGTTAGAATCACCAGACCAGATGATCTGTTAAGGGAAAATAGCCCAATTACTCTTTCTTCCCTTAGCATTGACAAATCCTTGACCAAGACACTTAATTGCCGGTAGAGATTTGTTGGCTGCACAGATGCCATTGGCTGTGGTAGTTGGTACTGGACTTCTTGCCAGAGTGATTATGTGTAATTCTTGGACTGTACAGCTAGGCAATGCCAAAACATTTTGCCTAAACATGATATTTGCTACTTTTTTCCTGTTCTGTTTTTTTAGTTAAATGTAGATGATACGTCTGAGAAATTCAAAGCAAAGAGACAGAAGGTAAGGGATCAAAGAGCAGGAGAAAAAGTTAAGTAATTGTCTTCTGTCTAAAAAGCCTCCACCCTGTCCTTTCATTCAGCATAAAGAGGTGGCGAGGTCAGGCTGGTGGTGAGAAACTGCTATGCTGATGTCGCTGAAAGGACAAAAGATCTTTGTTAGTACCCAGATCAGGTGTCCTTTAGGCTGGCTGTGCTCCCAGATCAGGCTGTGGTTTGTACTGGGGCCCCAACTACTGTGGGTGGGGAAGTGGTAGTGATATTCTCAGCAAAATAAAGTCCATTAGACAAAAACAGAGCACTGCCTTTCTTTCACTTCTCTTTCATGTAGGTGGAGCTACTTGGGTATGTAATACAATAAAATAGCCTGGGAGACCTGATAGTGGCTAATTAGGGTAAATTTAATATTTAAAATATTTAAATTAAGGCAACTAAAAATCCAAATGTGCAAATGTTATTTGTTAAGATCCCCATTAGATTCTGCATGGCAGCATCTATTCTTCCTGGGGTCCACACAGTTTACATGCTGACAACCCAAAAAATTTACATTTACTCATTACATACACAAACATAATAACAAAAACCGTAATGCACATCTACTGTAAATTAAACAGTAACAACTGACACAATTTAAATACCATAAACACAGAGAAAGTAGACCGTCTCTGACTTTCCAGATAACTATCATCTTTGAACGTAGAATGCTCATGGAAGCCTTACACACCGAAGAATACTTATTAAAGCAGCAGTAGGCAATTCTTCTAAAAATAACTTACAGAGAGTACATGAGACAGACAATCTGTGAAAGGAATCTGGTTCCTCTGGCTCCTCTTATTGCTCCTAATGCCATTTGCAAGAATCCACTGCTCCCGAGTCAAAACCGAAAAACAGAGCCATGAGCAGTCTGTAGCCACTGCTCGTGCACACGCTGTGCAGCCCACTCCTTGCGTATGCTCTCACTCAGTCAAGCTCAATATCTTCAGCTCACAGCTTCAAAAGTTTTGCAAAGAGGAAAAAATATGTCTGAGAAACTACCAGCAGCAATGAAAGAACTGCCTGTCCCTCCTTCGCCACCAACAGCGCATAGTACAAAACACGTGTGTGCATGGGCGTAAATCTCATCTCACAGTAGGGGGGACAATAAAAATAAAATTTCACAAGAGCAATTTTTGAGGGGGACACAAATAATACAGCCAAAATTGTACTTGTTGGCCTATAGGATACGTGTACACAGAGAGAAGTCTTACTACTATTTTTCTGGCCAACAACTCAAAGCAATAGTTGTTTAAATATGACTTAAGTTCATAGGTTAACCACACGGCCATATTATCCTAAATAAATTGCGACCTCTAGGCTACATAGTAATTTAGGTTTCTTCTGGGATGGAGCATGTCTCTTACATACATATTATATATAATTAGATATTTAACAGAAGCAAGCCAACTGCTCTGCCACTTAACATCATAATGCGCAAAACCCAACACAACGGTGGATCTACGGTATCAGCCTAATATCGGTTCACACACAGGATTATCGCTGTAGTAAGAGATGCACAGATTACGTTTTCCTGGCTGATTCCAGTTACTGATTTTTTTTAAAACGTCTGACCTGCCGATTCTAATTTTATTTCTTTCTAAGATCCATAACTGACAGCATACACCAACATTTTTGCAACTATTTATTGGAAAAATCTATTTTAGGATCCCCATCAGCACCAGTATAAATGTTAGCTTTTCTCACTGGTCTCAATTGTATGGTCATAATGAAACACTGATTATAATATAACATTTTCACTGGAAGGAGCTGAAAATGAATTGCAAACCATTTTAATTGTTCTGAAATCTCAATTTATTTGTGTTTAATCACAAACTACAGTAATCTGCTCACCTTGCTTTTCCCCTCAGACACACAACCACACACCTACACCTGTCTGTCTCTCTCTGTCTGCTCTGACTTTATTTGTCAGCAGTTTTATTTAAAAGATCTCGCGTTTGGTTTTTCACCTGCGATTCTGTTTTCACAGCAGCAGATGAGCCGCGAGTAGAGGAGGCTTGTTGGGGAATAACTTTTGAAGGGGGACAGTGGTGTACTAGCCTCTCATCCAGCTGTTTCTGAAGGCAAGGTTGGGCAACAAAGCACTGGTGGGACGTCTTTGAGAAGAAGAGCTGTGGTGAGAGGGGCCAGGGCCTTGGCAAGACTCTTGCCTTGAAGAGCGGGCCCTAGCTGGGATGAGTTTTTTCAGGGATAGGCTCCTGCTCCTGCTCCTGCTCCTGCGTTTGGTGGGAGGGGCTTAGCGGAGTGGAAAGAACAGAAGGAAGAGACACTGACGGTTTTGCATTGTATGTTCAATTTGTTACCGAATCCTGCTTTAATTACGAAAGCAAAAAGAAAAAGCACAATAACTCATAGAAAACATGTATAACATAAATAAGCTCATGAAATTCCCATATTCAGTAACATTATATATCAAATGTACATACTTCTTCTAACATGAAATCAATCCATTGTTTATCATCTGGAGGTATTGGAATTAGCTGAGTAGTTCTAGCTACTGCCAAACCTATAATCATAGTCCTGGCATTTCATTTGATAAAATGTTAATATGTTCTTTTGATTGGGGTTAAAGAGGCAAAGGGAAAACCGCTAAGCATCTCTCTGGATGAAGAATTTCACAAGGCTTAATTGGTACAGGGCTTTATGATAAGACCCTCATTTAACAACTGCAACATATACAACTACAGGACTTTAGTGACAGGAGACCATGCTCTTCTGTATGTTATTAAAGTAGAAAGAAAGAGGGAAAACGAAAAGCTTTTTCTCTCTATATCTTCAGCTCAAGGTTCAGCAAAGAGCAGACTCACACTTCAAAGAGCGAGGGTTGAATCCCTCATTGAGGTAGACTAACTGAAACATCTTTGCTGAGCATCTATAGTGCACTCATTGTGTGCTGCTTCACAGCACAGCATGCACACAAAAATGAATAGCAGGTGGCCACTTAGAGGTAAAGACGTCTAATTTAACATAATTTAACACATGCTTTGAAATGATAGTAAAGGGGCAGCTGTACTCAAATATAAAAATATAGTTATTCCACAGCATTAAATGAAGCATGTGGGAGTGAAATTAGATCATGTTTATGCACCTAATATCACACCAAGCCAAATCAGTTTAAAATCAGTAATTGTAAAAAGCATTTTTGAGGCATTAATGAGAGTTTTGGAGATTTTGTGTGATATTTTTTTATTCACTACATAACCAGTTCAAAGAAAAGCAGAACCCTTTTTGAATCTGTATTTTCAAACTCTTTCATATGGGTAACAGAGAAAATCAAAGTAACAAGACTGTCTCTGACTATAAAAAGGAAAACTGTTGAGAGAGTCCAGAAAGTCAAACATTTAAGATCTGTTTCAGCTGCATACATTAAAGTCTATTATGAATAACAAAAACCCCTGAAATGAACAGAACAAAATGACTCAAGATGTTTTTTAGAAATACATGATGGTGAGATTTGCAGTCAGGTTAAATCTGGTTTGTTTTGGTGAGGAGAACAGAAAATGCAATCCAAGTGACAGGGTGGTACATGGGTGCTGGGAGGCTTTAGGGGCCAAACACATGGGAAACCTGTGTGGGGCAAAAATAATTCAGGATTGTGGAATAATTCAGCCGGCACAGTGTTTAGAAACGACTAGAGCTTTCACACAATTCTAAGGAAAACTTGCTGATGGTGATGTTTTTTGACAGGACGAAAAGTAGGAGCGTGCTAGAAATTCAACAGCCATGGTTTGGAAAAAAAAAAGGCGAGAGTAACGAGGAGAAAAGAGGAATATGACAGGATATTTTTCCCATTTTCGTTGGGTTTGTAAGGTGGAGGCAGAATTTGTTAGTATCTCCAGAAAGATCTATTGACATCCTGTCACAGAACTGGTAGAAGGGTAATTGTTAAATGAAGAGTGAAATATGAAAGGTTGACAAGAGCAAGGGCTGACACTTTACAAATTGGTAGAGAGGATTTGAGAAGAGAGAAATCATCTTTCTTTAATGGTGATCCGGAATGTCAATATCCTTTTAAAGGGTCATACATTTAAAAAATGTATAGTGTTATGCAATTTAAATAGTAACACATCTGTACGAATTTTAACTCCCTAACACATTTGTTTGGAAAGTGCCACGTCACACCCAGACACATGTAAAGCCAATGACAGGAGACAATGCTGTGTTTGCTCTAGTAGAAAAAAACAGGAAAGGGGAAAAAAAGCAAGTCAGTAGAGCGGTAAACTCGCCCTTGCTGATCAGCTTTTGTGGTAAGCCTTTTTCTTTTATTCAAAATCCCTTCTCTTTCCTGCTTTTTCCCTTCCTTTTCACTTCAAAACCAAGTCAGCCAACCTCATCTACACCAATCTCAGCTGTAGAAACAGAAAAGACAGAAGAATGACTTTAAATTGAACAGAGAAACAAAGCGAAAAATGATTTAGAGTTACCCACAGACCTGACAGGAGGTAATGGCTTCTTGTAGGAATCACTGCAGGAATATGATGTAGGGAATTTAAGAGAAGCATCAGACTCAACTAGGCATATAATTTCTTCACCTAATCAATACAGTTACTTTAAGCTATATAAACAGTGAATCAAATGGCTATGTTTAATGTGAAAGCAGTCACTTGCATTGAGAAGTGTGAGCCTGTTCTGCTGTTCCCCTTTGCTCTACTTAGCTTTTTAGCCTCTTTTAGCACATTATTTTGGTTTTGTAGCACATTTACTGTTCAGTCTCACATCTCTCAGCTGCTTTCAGCAAAGAAAAGCCCTGATAAACCCAGTATACCTGCCCCAAACAGAAGACAGGAAAAGTTAGCTATTAGCTAGAAGAGAAAGTTGCACATTTAGCAGCTAAAATTTAGATATTTCACAGGAGTTGGAGAGCAAAACAAAGCTAAAATGAGAGGGAATACTGGACATATACTGGAAGAAAGTCCAAGTTCAGATTTATTTATATAGCGCATTTAAAAAACAACCATAGTTGACCAAAGTGCTTTCCAAGCTCAGGATATACAAACAAATATACAAAACAAAGACAGAAGAAAAGGTCAAGGTATCAAAACTCAACTCAAATGGAAAGCCAATGAATAGAGGGAATAGTGAGTCATAAGCAAGGACTTTTTTTCAATTTCAGCTGTCCGAGCAATTCTTGTTTAAATAGATAAAATGTTCCAGAGATTTGGAGCAGCCACTCAAAAGGCTGGGTCACCTTTATATTTTGACCTGGATATGGGAACATTGAGAAGCATCTGATCCGATGACCTCAGTGCTTTGACAGAAGTGTGAGCGTGTAAAAGTTCTGATAAATAAGAAGGCGCCAACCCATTTCAAATCTTAAAAACAAGCAATACAATCTTTAATTCAATCCTGAAGTGGACAGGAAGCCAGTGGAGCGAGGCTAACGCTGATGTGCTCACGCTTTTTAGTTCCAGTTAGATGTCGAGCTGCTGCATTGTGGACTAACTGTAACCGATGAAGAGACTTATCCAATTCAACTTGTAAAAAATTACAGTAGTTAGTCGAGACATAATAACCAGATTCTACCAGATTTTTGGTAGATGGACGAATATATGATTCTAAAGTACCAAGAGCATCTACATCGGCACTTAAATCACCAGGACAACTAAAGTTCTCACTCATATTTTCGTTAAAACAGAGAAAATTCTGATCCAACCATATTTCAAGATCTCTCAGGCAGTTAAGCGAGGTCTGAACTGAGGCTTAGTCATTGGAGTTTACGGGCAAATAGATTTGTATGTCATCTGCAAAACAATGGAAGGAAATAATATTGTGTTAATGGTGCTGAGTATAGCTGCCTCGGTGTTAGGTGCGCTTTGTTTTGTTTTTGTGTGTTAATTCAGTTATCGGCTGTGATTCCCGGAGCTCTTTGAACATCAGGGGAACAACTCCAACGGATTTAATTTCCACTTTTCTCGCATCATCAGTGGAATTATTGAACATTTTGGTGAAGGGTTCTCTTGCTGTCGCTCGCGCTGTGAAGCGCCGCAGGAGAGGAAAAAGAGCTGGGTCGCTCGTGCGCCTTCGCTGGCGGGAACTCTGCACACCACGACCGGCAATATTTCTCTCCAACGTGCGCTCACTGTGCAACAAACTGGATGAACTTCAGCTTCTGGTGGGGGAAAAACAGAGACTTTTATTCATCTTCTGTTCTGTGCTTCACAGAGACGTGGCTGTGTGAGCTCATACCGGACTCCGCACTGCAGCTGGCAGGCTTCCAACTGTACAGACTGGACCGCGACACAGAACTCTCTGACAAAACAAAAGGTGGAGGTGTCTGTTTTTATATTAAGAATGGTTGGTGTAGCAACGTTACAGTGGTTCAGCAGCACTGTTCTCCTATTCTGGAATATTTTATCATTAAGTGTAAACCGTTTTACTCCCCTCGTGAGTTTGCTTCATTCACTCTGGTCGGTGTTTACATCTCACCGCACGCCAACATTCAGGACACACAGAGCATGCTGGCTGACCGGATACTGTGTTTGGAGCAGACAAACACGGACTCCCTTGTTATTGTTCTCGGTGACTTTAACAGGGGAAATCTCAGCCAAGAACTCCCCAAATACAGACATTTTTGGGGGGAGAGAGAGGGGAACACTTTAGATCACTGTTATACCACAGTTAGCAGTGCCTATCACGCTGTCACTCGCGCTCCACTAGGACACTCTGATCACGTGATGGTCCATCTGATTCCTGCTTACAGGCAAAAACTAAAACGCTGTAAACCTGTAGTGAGGACATCAAAGAAGTGGACTAGTGAAGCTGTTGAGGATCTTCAGGCATGTTTGGACTGCACTGACTGGGATGTTTTCAAGAAGGCTACCAACAATCTGGATGAGTTTACAGAGGCTGTGACGTCCTACATCAGCTTCTGTGAGGACACATGTATACCATATACTACGTTTACAGCTAACCTCAGACAGCTAAGGTTGGAAAAGGAGGAGGCATTTAGGAGGGGTGACAGGGCGTTAAAGTACAGGTTTAGCAAGGAGGTGCGAGAAGCTAAACGACTGTACTCAGAGAGACTAAAGAACCAGTTCTCTGCAAACGACGCCACTTCTGTCTGGAGTTGGTTCAGACAGATCACAAACTATAAACCCAAAGTCCCCCCACTCCATAAACGATTCTCACCTGGCAAATGAGCTGAACCGGTTCTACTGCCGCTTTGAGAGTCAATGGGACACCATCCCCTGTGACTCTTCCGCTCAGCTTCAGCCTCAGTCCACCACTTCTTCCGCCCCCCCTCCTGACGGGGTCGGGTGCACCACCTGCCTGTCTCGCCCGCACCGTCGGGGAGGTGGAGCATGAGCGCGTGCGATAGGATGCAAATATGTCGTGGACAAAGACAATGATGGTGCACTTCTACACCACCATTATAAGTCCATCCTCACCTCCTCCATCACTATCTGGTATGCTGCTGCCACTGTCAGGGATAAGGGCAGGCTGCAGCGCATCATTTGCTCTGCTGAGAAGGTGATTGGCTGCAATCTTCCATCACTTCAGGACCTGTACTCCTCCAGGACTCTGAGGTGTGCAGGAAAGATTGCAGCTGACTCCTCCCACCCCGGACACAAACTGTTTCAGACTCTCCCCTCTGGCAGGAGGCTGCGGTCCATCAGGACCAAAACCGCTCGCCACAAAAACAGTTTCTACCCTTCTGCAGCTAGCCTCATCAACAAGGCCCGGGCCGCCACTGACACTTCCCCCTTTACAAATGATACAAATGTCTCTGCACATGTAAATACTGTTTCATCTCGTGTCGTGCACAGACCTGGTACGTTGCACATATTTGTTGTTAACTGTTGATCTTTGTTGTTGTATATTTTTATATTGTCAGTTATATTTATATGTACACAATATTCTCTTCCGTTGCGTTACTTCTGCACGGCACAGACCCAGAATAATGTATATGTATATATCTGCAACGTTGTTCTTCTATTCCATATTTATATATTTTTACATTTCTTTATGTCGACTGTATGTTTGTCTACGTGTAGCACCTTATTACCACAGCAAATTCCTCGTATGTGTAAAACACTACTTGGCAATAAAGTTCCTTCTGATTCTGATGTACAGTTAAAAACCAAGGGGAACATTATGGATCCTTGGGGGACCCCACAAGAAAGAGGGACAGCAGATGAAGAAAATTTACTAACGTGAACAGAAAAACGCTTATCTGCCAAATACAATCAGAACCATTTGAGGGCTGTGTCCTTAATACCGACACTCTGTTCGAGTTGGAATAAAAGAAACGAGTGGTTCACCTTTTCAAAGGAAGCTCTCAAATACAAGAGCACTAAAACAGCAGAGTTTCCCATGTCAACAGCTAAAAGAAGATTGTTTAAAAACTTTTAAAAAGGTTTCGGTACTGTGACAGGGCTTACATTTTCATTAGTACTAAACTCATCTAAAAATGACTGAAGTTAATTTAAAAACAACTTTTAGAGTTTAGAGATAGGTCTAAAATGAGTTCGCAGGACGTAGTTGTTTAACTACGTCAGAAAGAAGGGGGAATGTAACTGGCTCAAACTGCTGGAAGACCGCTTTGCCGAAAGGGGAGACAGAGGGGTCACTGGTAAACATAGTGGGTGAAAAATGAAAAAAATAAAGTAACAACATTGTAGATGGCACAATCAGTGACTGGCACAGTCTGAGTCAGGGTTTACAAGAGAGTTAAAAACATTAAAAAGAACCTGCTGCTACTGGCTGAAATTATTAATTTAATTTTAGCAGATTTAACTGCTCTCTGGTATTTACATAATGTGTCCTGCAAAATTTCAAATTTGTCCTTTTTCCACTCTCTCTCAGCTATTCTGCAGGCACGTCTGAAAGAGCAGGTAGTATCATTCAGCCACAGTCATGAAAGTGGTTAAGAAAGGTTTTTCCTCAGTGGAGCAACAGAGTCCAATATCTCAGTACAAGTACAGTCAAATAGGTAGGTGAGTTCCTCAACACTGAGATTACATCGAGATTACGTCATCGAGATTAGCAGGGTACGCTTTAGGGTGAGGCTACCTTGAGATTGACAATTCACTACACGGTGGCCTGTAATGCATATCCCTCCCCAGCTCCACCTGTACAAATTTGGTCACTTCTGGTTACAAAAAACGAGATAGCATGGGCCAATGGCTATGTCCACTTATTTTATGCAGTCTATGGCATAATGCATCAGATTTTGTTTGAGTCAATTTCATGTGGAATTTGTCTGTCCCAATTAGGTCAAAATCTTATCTGGATTTTATCAGCATACAAGACACTTGAAATGACAAGTAAATGGCAAAAGGCTCTTGCACACTTGTGAACAGGTATAAAGAACAACAAATAGAGGACAGGACACTTGCAGAATTGTCATTGCTTTTACAATAGGCCTGGGACGTAATCAGGATAAAGTGCTTTTACCCATTTAATCTCAAATGTTTCAATGCTGAACAGTGACTGGGAAACCAGATGTTATGGCACATTAACTCAGCACAGACAGCATCTTGATGGAGCCCAATTCCATTACAACTGTTAATAAACTGATGAGCAGTTGGCACCTTACTTGGCAGCCACTGCCATCAGTGTATGAATGTGTGTGTGAACGGGTTAATGTGACATTTAGTGTAGAGCTATTCAAATTAAAACTAGAAAGTTGCTATACAAGAACAGTCCCTTAACCATGTACTATAAAAGTAGAGATCTGCTGAAAACAGCTTAAGTGGCTTCATGAAAAGGTACTCCGAGCAAAGAGTGGCAACAATTTAAGTCAGTGAGAGAAATAGAGAGAGAGCAGAGATAAAACTGAATGTGTCAGTTATTAAGTTATTATGCCTTTATGGCTTGTGCAGTATGTAAAAGTCATAAAAAAAAACAATTTAAAAAGTGAGAAAATTACAGGAGGATAATGACAGGGTAAGACGACAGATGGGATGGATTTTTCTTTCTCTGGTCAGTCAGAGACTTAACATGTTAAAGAGGTGGTATTATGCTCATATTCAGGTTAAAAAAATAAAAATTAAAAAAACACACCATATTTTTCTCATACTGCACATTGCTGTAGCTCCTCTTTTCACCCTGTGTGTTGCACGCTCCGCTCTTGAGCTACAGAGTGACGCATCTTACTTGTACAAAATCTTTGCTGGGAGTTGCACATGCACAGTTCCCAGGTAAGGACTACTAGTCAATCAGAAGCAGAGAAGGGCAGGTCGTAAGAAACAAGGTAGTGTGATCCAAATCAAAGCCGCTTCAGACTGCGACTGAAACCTAGCAGATGGTATAAGTTATTCTCAAGTCCACAACATCATTGTTCCACATCTTACCATCAGGACTAAACGTTGAACCGTTGCCGGTGTTCTGACGATCTATACTGCCTTGCCGAAAAATGCTACCATAGCGCAAATCGATAGACTCGACTCTACTCGACCCTGCTCCGTTTTCCATTGCAGATAGTACCCACAGATAGTATGTAGCTTGTTGTCATAGCGATGCCACACACAACTGCCGCGACGTAATGTTCAATGCAACACACGCACCAGTGATCCACACAGCTTTCTCTTTTTTTAAGTTAAAACGTTTCAACATTCCTCAGAATGTAAAGACAGATAAGCGGTATGAAAACCTTCCAGCTGTGTTTTCCTCTGCCATTATTGCTGCAGCGGTCTGTGTGACGGCGGGAGCAGAGGGCTCTGTGAGCAGGCGGCCGGCCGGCCTCAGAGTCTTCCCCCCGCAGCCACTTGCGGAGCTCCTCAACTCCGAAAATATTCAAGCACATTTTTCTTCCGCCATCATCTCTTGTAAAACTGTCAATATTCAAAATCTACACAGCTGATTTCTCACCTCAAAAATTCTCAGAAGTGGATTTAGTGATGAAATTCCATACGAAATCTGTAAAATATAAAACTTTGTTGCTGGCCTCTGTCTGGTGCAGCAATGATGATTCAGTGAATAGAGTATATTCTCTCTGACCAGTCAGCAGTCTGTCATGTTTTCATATTACATTTTAGTACCCCTCCACTTGCTTGGAACCTCGATGGAGGTGAGGTGATTCGAAAAAAAGTACCTGAAAGCAGGTACAGGTACAACATTTCTACAATGGAAAACCAAACAAAGGCGAGTCGAGCTAAAGGGCCTCCGCTCAGACTAGCTTGGTTTGAGGGCGTGCCTGACCCCCTAGCTGCTTGGCAAGCTTTATGACATGTTTTCATTGTGACGTCACAAGTACAGGAAGTGAAGGGCTGGACTACAAACGAGCTGTTTTCAAGCGGTTCAGAGCAGAGTTTTCTGTGGGAGATCGGAAATCTCTTTGGGCTGGACTTTGGGCTTTTTCACTTTGCAAACCTGTTACATACACAAAAAAGATATATAACTCAATAAAGGAGAGGGAAAAAGCCAAAAAGCAGAATACCACTTCTTTAAAGTGAAAAGTATACTGGTAGTGTGAAAATTGGGATAAAATTTATTTTCAAAAAAGTTGGTTTGGAAATGTCTAGTTTAGATTAGCTGTGGTGTTTTCATTTAGTGTAATTGCACATAATAACATGTTTTGCTATCAAAATATTCCTGTCATGTTTTAAGTAATGAATTTAGGGCTGGCCCCCAATAGTCGAAGATTCGATGCTTTGATGGGCGGAGCCTGAATCGACTGCCAGTCTCACAGTCGAAGCTTCGCAGCGAAACAAGGATCATGCCATTTTGGCGATATGGGGGTGCTCAACGTATGATTTTAAATAGAACTACCAGTTTTCTCCCAATAAGTTAATATACAGCCTATTACAATATACATTTAAACGTTTAATGCTGTAAATAAACATGTAAAAAGAAAAACACTTTCAATCAATGTTTTTAAAAATGCGTGAATAAATCCAAAATTGTAACCCTAACCCTGGCTTGTCAGTGTGCATGTGTAAGCGTAGCATGTGTGTGGTGGCGGAAGAGGAACACTTGCTGAAGAGACTGAGCCCCAGCTTCACTGGTGTTGTGCCGAATTGTCCGCACGAAAACACACATGACACAACTATCAGTCGACTGTAGGCAGGACTTGACGATTCTGATTCGACTATGTAAATCGTTAGTCGGGGACAGCCCTAAATGAATTGTTAATATATAAAAAAATGACACATTTAAAAATGCTCTCTATGCTCTGTAATCGAAAAATGCTGAGAGTTAATTACGGGATGTCAGATTGTCCCTATGCAGCCAATAAAGTTTGAAACAGACCTCAATACACCCAACACTGTTCCCAAAGTTAACACTCTGATCCCAAGATGAACACAAACATTTTACATATTATCGATGATACATACTAGATGACACTGATACTCAGATTCTGCCATTATAAGTACCTTCTGTAAAAACACTTACAGATCACCTAGTCAAACTGCTGGCTACTTGTACAGGATTAAGAACTATTTTCTCATGGGTAGATCTTTCTCGCTGAGGTCATCTGACTCGGTGGTGACTTGATGGTGTAACTAATAAAATGCTTATGACTCCATTCCATTTAGATGTGCTAAAAATCCATGCAAAAAGATAGGATTTACAGTGCCAGGTCTCTGGCATTAGCCCACATAAATGTAATTCATCCGTTATTAATGTTATTCTATACACCAAGCTGTGTTTGACAAGTAAAAATGTCGGCTGGGAGAAAAGTCTGTATGGATATTGTAACATGAACTTTCCTCTCAGTTCATGATTATTAAGCAATTTATAGACTTATTATCTAGCAATTGACTAAAACCTTGTTGATTCTTTGTAAATACAAGTGGATACATTTCAAGTTACTTTAGTTGTAGCAATGTCTTCTAAAAAAACCTTGATCATCTCTCCATTTTGAAAGGAATCTCAGATGTCTCCTGAAGTGTCAGTTGATGTAATCACCTTTCTGAGCTCACTGTCAACGTGATGTGACTCACCTACTTTCTGTCATACTTATTGAACCTGTCATGTAAATTGAAGCCCACTTTTCTGCAGGGCCAGCAGCAAGTGTTCTACTCTTCATACAGCTTTCAAACAGCTCATTAATTCAGAGTTCTCAGAGCAAGGCGGGTTTGTGGATGGTATAGAAGGCTCTTCAGGGACTGCTGGTTGGTGAGTAAAGGGCCTGAGGTCGGCCTCCCTGCTGGTTTTATGTCTTCTCTTCCTTAGAAGCTGGACAGATAACAGTACGGTGGGAAGCCGCCATGCTAATCAGTTGCTGAGGGCACAAGCCAGTAGTCCCTGGTGTTGAACGAAAGCTACTGGATTCCAATGGATCATGGTGTTACAGAGCATGACTAGACCCTGAAGCGTGCTGGGTTAAAGTTGAAGGTGGAATTAAAGTGCACCGAGAGAGTTAAGATCACATAGAACAGAGTGAAGAGGTTTGGAATTGTGTGGCCATAGCCAAGAGACCAGCTGATATTCATTCCACCATCAGAACATTTTGCTTATTACCAAGCTGGACTGACTTGCAACAGTGTTTGGTGTCAGTACTGTACATGTTTGAAAATACCACGTAGAATAACAAAAATAAAAATAACAAATTTGACAATGGCAATAGACCAACACAGAATACAATACAGCAGCCCACCAGCACAAAGCATAAACCTTCCAGCCAATAAGCCAGAGTTTTAGCAACAATAAACAAACTGGAGTCAAATACCAGCATGTAACACTACAGCATCCCAAAGTATCCAGCCCGGAGGTTGTACTGCACAGTCCAGACACAAATCATGCCCCCTGGTACGGGAGGCAGACACGCAAACAAGGAGGCTAAAACTCATGGGGACATTAGTCGCTAGCATGTCTCTTAAGGCGTCGGGGTGTGAGGTTTACACACTGCCTAGCTGGCTACTGGCAGTAAGCCAGATCATTTATTATATTTATGTCACTGACACGAGGTTGAGGTCCCATGGTCGAGTTTGAGTCTGGACTGCACAGTACAACCTCAGGCCAGTTACATCAGTACAGATCTTCCTAACTGGTTAGTTGATCAACTTCTCCCAATATCGATCAGATGAACTAGGCTGGTAAACTCAAAATGTCTTTCCCAGCTGCACTTAACGGTCCAAACAGATATAATCCTGAACAGAACAGAAAAGGGCATGATTGTGATGCTCTTTAGGAGTTGTGCCTGTAGCTGACTTTACAATGGCCGTCAATCTACATATCAGTTGACATTCCCACATTTATGTCAGATGTAATTGCTGAAATCTCTCAGAGTAACACTTGCCTCTTCGTTGCTGCAATATCCTTACATTTTCTGGAAGTAGTAGAGGATTTTGGAAGTACACTGTCCACTGGTATACAACCACAGCCAGCCCTTTCATTATTTAGCTGTGGTGCTAGATCTTTAAATCCTTGTCCTACAGTTGTGTGCCGGGGCCTGATATCCTGACAACAAAAATCCACACAATTGTTTGATAGTTGCAATTTTACAGCGGCTGGTGGTTGCCTGGATTTTTGTCCATGGTCAGCTTCTTCTCAATGTGTCTCTGCAAAGAGGATGTGCCGTATTATGTGGCCAGTGAGATTTTTGTCTGTTGTCACAACAAGGTCATAATGTTATATCACTGTACCGCCTTCTGCAAGTTTTTGTTTTGTTTCATCCATTAAAGACTGTTAGCTCTGCAGACTAGTTTAGCACATGAGCTACGCTCTCACTCAACATGTATTCACATGGGAAACGGACACAGTTTGATATTAGTTGGGTTAATTCATAACCAAACTAATTCATTTCTCCTATACTGTGTTGCTCCTCATGTGTTTAAAAAAAAATAAAAAATCTGTTTTCTGTTGCAACTGTGACAACAATTGCTAATGAGCTGAAGTGTGTGGCCGAGCGCCCACTCTCCACAAGGGGAATCACAGGCTCGGTCAGAGCCCCAGTGGAGATTCAGTTCACAACAGTGAACAAATTGTTTTATACTACTGTCACCGCCCCCACACTTCTGTGATCCTTTTGATGGATATCATGTTTATTCCTTTGTGATTTTCTCTGTCAGCGGTGGCAGTTTAGTGCGGTGCCCCACTATCACTGAATGAATGATAGATTTACAGTGAACAATGACAGTGGGGAATTCACATACCCTCTGTTTTTACTATGACTAGTGATCTGTCACTCCCTCCATTTGGACTGGAACTCATTTTGTTGGTTGGAGGCACTTCCACTGATGTGCTCAGTCAAACAGATCATAATTGCTTTTTTATAATCATGGCCTGCTGTTCTACAGCTAAAAGATGGCAAACATGAAAAAAACAGAAGAGGAGACAATTTTACACTTCAGATCACCAACACAAAAAAACAAACATATAGGTTGTGGTTGTGTCCCCAGTTCCTCTGGTCTGATATATGGCAAGCCCCCCAGTGGTTGAGTCAGCTAGCCGTGAACATCGCCCCACCAAATCCATCTGTTCAGGCCTCTGGTGCTGGGCAGCCCCACAATGTCTCCACACAGCCGGGGAACTGTTGAACCCACACACCTTCCTGTTTGGCTGGCTGGCTAATTGCTGTCTCTCACTCTTCGCACATGTACACACTCCTCTTTTCTCCTTGCCTTTCTTAATGGCCCATGCTATGAATATGCATGGTGTTGTATTGTGCCCACAAAGGGGTTAGACTGGCATATGTGAATGCATGCATTATTGTGATGAATATTTCTTTTGGCTGCCATTCCATACATTTCTGAAATCGTGGTAAGGAGATAGATTACCATAGAGAGGCCAACTGTTATAATGTTCTATGCTTCAGCCGTTGCAACTTAATACTGAAACACAATTATTTTCAACCAACCATACTGAACATACCCACACAATGCAACTATACAAAATTACAGATTCTTACAAATATTTCTGAACTTTCCAACTTCTCTTTATGCATGGTTAAGCACCTAAAACTCAAACACTAATATATTTACGTATATTTTACCAAAAGAGTCAGCCAGTCTAGCAACTCTGTGTGGCTTTATTTAGGCACTGTCATGCCTTGAGCAAATGCTATCAACATGCCAACATGCTCGTAATGTTTACCATGTTCCCTATCTTAGTTTGGAGTGTTTGCATGCTAACATTAGCTAATTAGCGCTAAAAAAATACAGCTGAGGCTAATGGATATGTCACTTATATTATATAGGTATTTTGTATTAAACCACAGTATGAAAACTTTGTCCCGATAATGGCACTAGTCAAAGTCAGGGAAAGACTAGAGTTATACGAAGTCCTCCTGAGGGGAACTTGAATGTCTGTCTAACGTTTCACAGCAATCCATCCGATGGTTTTAGAGACATTTCACTCAAAACCACAAAAGCCCATACAGATAACTGCAACTACACTACAGGGTGTTTTTACTCAAATTGTTATACACAGTGAGGGAAGTTCTCAGTCATCAGTTGCGCTTAACAAGGTCTATAAATGACCTTCTTGTTTTAAAAAACAGGCTTTGATGTTTTAAGACTATTCATAGCAAATCTGTGTGCATTGGCATTTCAAATATATTGCTAAAATAGTGATGCAACACCTTCTGTGATAAACATGTTTTAACAGACCTTGTTTTCAGTTATTTAATTAGGGCCAGATTTCATGGGAAGCGCCTTAGCTGGAGATATTTCTAAAGTTTTTAATAGAAATCATGTGAATAGACGTCCTCTTAAAGCACTCCTGATCCCCTGGATCACTCTCCAGTGAATCCCTGTTCGAAATGTTGGGCCTATATGATTTGTAAAAAACACACTGCTTGCTGCTGTTTTGAATAGGATTTTAGTTAAAAAGTCAGGAGAGACTGCTTTGTTTGTGGGTGAAAGCAGTGTTTCCCGTAATTAGCCTATGATTTGGACAATTATCAACGCTGACCGCCACATACTACTGATTTTCTATTTATTTTTACTAGGCATATTTAAAATTGGATTTGATTGAGGAGCTGCATTTTGGAGTGGCCTTTTATTGTGGCCAGCCTAAGGCACATATTTGTAAACTGTAGTTAAAGAATATGCGTTTAGAAAATAATGGGCCCCGGGTTGAGTGCTGACGGGGAAATCAGAAAGTTTTCAGAGAAAGACACATTAACACACTTGTTAGTTTTGGCCTTTTCACTGGATTTTTTGACAATAAGAGAAATACAGAATAACACCCAACATTTAGCCTCGAATTAACATGCTTTTTAGCGTCTATCATTTGTTTAGTCAATTTGACTTGTTTTGTCTTTTAAATGTGCCCCTTTAAAGCTTATATTGCACCATCATTGTGTAGCCAGTAATCTTCTATAACAGATTTGTTTTTGCCATGGTTATTGACACTCCAAGGTAAGGTTGTCAATAATACAGTATAGTTAATATTATATCAACTCCTGCATGATCGTAGAGAACAACTCCTCTGTTTCTGCTTCAAGGCAGGCTCCAGATTTGTTTTATGAAACCCTCTGAGAACAAATAATATAGTCAAATATAAAGGAATATCTATGTGCAGGGAGAATAAAGTAGAGATCTGTTAGACGCAGCCCTTCCTATACAGTATCAAGATATGCTTTGTCTATTCCCTGATTTGTTTAAAATCTACCTGCAATTCCTTCTGATTACTGAAGTCTATAGAGTGCACACTTACGAAGTTAGTGAACATTGTGATGGTAAGTCATAAATCCACCAGTACTGACATACTGCTGTGCATTTAATAGAGAATAGGCATAATCCTTCCCTTTTTCAATTTTTCTGATCCCTCCTCAGTCAAATGGCTCTCATGGTCCACTGTTAGATGATTTATTTTAAGATATCTAGATTTCTTTGATATGACAGTTTTTCAGTATCTTTAAATGAGTCATAGAATAATCATTCTGAACACCATTCGATTTTTACAACGTTGTTGTTTTTGTTTTAGTTTGTTAGGAGCTATTGTGCAAGGTTTCCAAAGGGAGTTTTGAAACTTCTGTATCCTGTGATACAGCATAGACATTACTATTAGCTTTACTGCTCTACACATGAACCTCCCAAACAATTATCAGTTAGTATCTAGTTTGGTACAGACCAAATGGTGTAGATCTGTTTAAGTGTATATTTCTATTCAGAGCTTAGTTATTTTTGGACTACTAACTCAGTTTATGGCATTATACTTGTGTTATTTGGGTAACAAAAAGTTCAAAATATTATTTATTCTACTAAGAAATATTGTGCTATTACAATTATCATGAATCCTCTAAGGTTCACAAGAAGAGTGGCTTATCCAAAAATGAACTAATATGTAGCGATCTGCTCTGTATAAAAAGTCTTTGCCTCCTCTGGTGACTTAAACATGTGGGTCCCCCTTTTCAAGCAAGATCTTCCACACAGCAGTGCTTTCCCATAAACAACAACATATTTATGTGAAAAAAACTCCTTTTACTCAAAGGACACCTTTCACTGTGTTAAACAGCACTTGCTTCTTGGCAACAACAGTGCTCAGATCAGGGTAAACTCTGCAGATATATCCTTGGTATTTCATCTCACGATGCGTCGGCCTCTCAGGACGACATCCTGGTTACTATATGGAACAAATGGGTACAGGTTTAGTAGTAGCAGGCTGGGAGCCAAGAGTGCAGTGTGCAAGCAACTATGGAGTTCTATAAACCTCTAAACGTATTTATTCTCTCAATACTCCAGGTCCTCGCTGTCTTTGTATCCCTTAAGCACATTTAAGAGGACCTGTGTGATCTATTAGAATTACCTTGTAGGACCTCAAAACTTTGTGTGTTTGGCTATTTTGGTCACCAGATGTTCATGGAGAAAGTCAAGAGATACCATTATCTAGAGGGTGCACATTATGATCTTTCAATGGAATATTGTTGAACAGATATTAGTGCTAGAAGCAAAGAAGAAAATGGAATTCAGAGGGAACATACGAATTATTCTATTCTAATACTTAAAATAGGAATGTTGCAGGAACTTGTTAGTTAAGGATATCAGTAATTAACTGAGCATATTCAAACACAGACAAACACTGGTAAAGTATTTTGTAATGCACAAAGTGGCTTATCTTGGCTACATGTAGAAATTTAATTATAAGACCACAAAGAAAACTATCTTCTGAAAAATGTTACGTTAAGGAAGCCAACCTACTGTAAATGTAGAAAGCAGAGTTGCTCAATACTGACAGAGTCACAGCAAAATTACAGCTGATTGGTGCATATGTTGACATGGCACTTCATAGCTGTAATTGCAATTATTCTCTTGACCAGTACAACAAATCCAGACATTTAATGTTATCATAAAGCTCTGTTTATGCTCAGAAGGAATGATCAACAAATATTTATTTTCTTAAAGACAACGTTGGTTCATCTTGGTTGACATTATTAGCAGAGTGACGGTATATTATATACACAGCGGTAGTGTTTTCAACTGTAATCTGTGACCATCAGAATATTTGACCCCAGAAACAACAGCTGAAAGAGAACTCTTCAGCTGTAGGTCCCTACAGACTATTTCAGACCAAACCTTTATCCTCACACATTTCCTGTGTCTATTATTTTCAGGCCAAATAGGACATTGTCTAAATAGTACTAATACAGGTAGGCCTGTAGGTACCATAGCTTGGCATGGCTATAGGTTGTACCAGACAAAAAAATATTAAATACTTATAAATGGATTGCCATGACATTTTGTATAGACAAGAATGGTACCTAGAAGATCGCTAGTCACTACCCACAGCCATAGCTGTCATTTACACTTTTTTGAAATGGCTGATCTTGTCCCCACCACTTTTTTGAAAGCATTTGTTACAATTGTTCTGAAAAACAGCTTGCAACAAGAAATGTTAACTAACAACTGAAAATTTAAGTTTTATTAGCACGATAAGAAAACATGCAATGCAAAGTAAATATAGAAGATCTGTGTTGTCCAAAAAAAGTAACTTAAGCTCAACAAGCTATTTATTACTGCATTATATTTTATTTTATTACTGAATTGTCACCTGCCACCTGAATTTTGGGCATTCCTCTTTGTAAATAAATACATTTCCAGCATAAATTGGTGCTGAACATTTCTCCAGAACGCAGGAAATTAAATGTTTAATGCTCAAAATCTTCAGGTGTAGGATCCACAGAATCCCAAATTGAATATTTCTTCTAAATAGTGTTAAATTATCTTCTTGTCTCCCCAAATTTTGTGCATTGTTAAGTCTCGTGGGCTAAGTGTTTTGTCACACCCCTAATCTGAGCCCTTAAATGATCCCACCACTTTTCAACACAAAGTGACACCCTTGCGGTACCATGAGGTCAACTTTGTTGTTTTTTCTGAAATATCTCAAAAGCTATTCAGTGGAATTTCATGAAATTCTGTACATATTCATAGTGCTGAGACAATGAATGACAACTATTGGACTATGGGACCATAAAAGTTTGTGTTGATATTCATGATCTCCAGAGGATGAATTGTAATCACTTTAGTGAACCCGTGACTTTTCATCTAGCTCCATCATCAGTTCAAAGATTTCAATTGTTAATTTGATTTATAACCAAATACATGCACAAATAATGACATTCCCATCAGCTTCAGTTCTACTTTGTGTTTTAATCCTAGATAGAAAAGGTTAACATGCTAAGACATTCAACATAGTAAACACTGCTTACTATTAAATGGCATTGTGAGTTTGTTGGAATGCTGACATTAGCGTTTATTTCAAAGCACTGCTGTGCCTAAGTACAGTCTCACAGGGCTGCTAGCCTGGCTGTAAACTCTTGTTTCTTGACAAATGCTAATAAATCCAAGCCCTCAGATCATATAGCGCAACTGGTAGTTAGGGAAGCAATAATGAAAAAATGTTTTGATGCAAGTTATTTGCCTCTGGCCCCAGTCTATTTTTCAGATATTGTGTTGCATGGCAGCACACATCTTCAGCCTCAAAACTGGCAATGACAAACTGACATAGACCCAAAGGTGGTGGTAATTTTCAGCTCGTTATCTCTACAATTTAACCTTGACAAGAAAGGAAAGGGCAGAATGTCTGTCTGTCTGTCTGCCAGTCACTTAGTCGATGGGTCCGTCGGTCGGTCTGTCAGTCAGTCAGTCAGACAGTCCAACCATGAGATACAGTGAATGGAACAAAGGAATAAGTAAAGAGCCAAGCAGAGATATTGCGGCACATGTAGAGAGAGAGAAAGGAGCGGGGTCAGGCCAGGGCACACTGGGACACTCATTAAATAATTACAGCCTGTGGTCAAAAAGCTGTGAAAAAATGTGACAAGGTCGCTGTGCTTGTCAGTGGAGGACACTCTCAGAGAAAAGTGGGAGTTGAACATCAGCCTTCTTTCTCAAACTATCAGAGACATGATATAAAAAGATGATGAAACCAAAAAGGGAATCAAAAAAGGCTCTCATATATAGTGTATCAGAACTCTTCCTGTGATTTGGCATTTTGTGACATGAAAGCAGTTATTCTGTTCTGTTTTGCCTAACAGTCGGTGCAGTGCATTAATATTGGCAGCCCCCACTGAAAAGGTTCAATTGGTCTGGAACAGCATTTTAATGGGGATAAAATGGAACAAGCTCAAACAAACAAACATTAGGCTCTGAGTTAATGAGCTTGGCTGCACAATATAAATGACATGGCTGTCGAGTCCTTCGCTGTGTATGGTGTAGCTGCACTGTCTACCATGAGAAATCCAGCTTGTTGACAAGAGGCAGCATGCAAAATTAGATGTGTGGGTGAGAATGTGAATGAGCGAGCAGGTCAGTGAATGAGTAGACTGACTGACATTGTTGGGATTCATTATGTATTTGTTGTCATGGCTTCCGGTCATTTAAAACATATGTCGCCTGTATTTTAATGTTCTGTTGGATTTATCCAAATTTAGGGGAACAATTATATTGAATTATATTCAATATAACATATACTGTGTATGTACTGTATATATGTGTGTGTGTGTGTGTGTATGTATGTATGTATGTATGTATGTATGTTCTAACCATTTTGCTTCTGCTTGAGGACCAGTAACATAACAAAGTAGAGCTTTTTAAATTCGATATGATATCGATATGATGTTTCAATTGTAACAATACTATTTCTTATATGGGTATGTGATTTTTCAAAATAATGGTTATTTTGGGGGGGGGTGATTACTACCAATTTAAGCTATCATGATTGTTGGACTATTCATGTGTTCATTGTTGTTGGAGAGCGGAGCAGGAGAGGAGAGGAGACAGCATGAAAGCAGCAGAGCAGAGAACAGTAGGAAAATATGTTTTTGAAGCTGAAGAAGTGTTCTCAAATCTGTCATCAAGAAAAAAATCAGTTGATCTTGGCAATCTTATACTGTAAGTACTACTACTTACTGTGATCAGCACACACCTACATGCTTCTCCTTCATTCAAGAACAAATGTATCTGCAGTTGTACATGGTTGGCCCTAAAAATACATGACAGTATAATGTACAATTAACAGTGACTTTGCCATGTTTTACAGATTATCTGAGTGACTTCATGAAGCTTGTGTTTGATGAGGTGTTCCCGGTCCCACCAGACTCTCCTGATAGTCTGAGAAAGGACTGGAGGAGGAAGGCTGGGTTTTATGCATCAGTCAAGCAAAGGCCTAAAGACATCAAGAAAGTCTCAGTATCCACAGGAAGACGTATCAGGATGACCACTGTGACCCAAGAGCTCCACTGCCTGTTGACACAACTTCAGTACTTCAGTAACACGTTACCCCAATGGAGGACATGATCTGTACTTTTTACAAAACTTATGGCTTTGCTACATTGTGCATTTTATTTATATATATATATATATATATATATATATATATATATATATATATATATACACACGCGCGCACACACACACACACACTTACCCAATTTGTATTTCCATTCCATTGGATATAACTTGTGCTTTAGTTTTAAGGTTTTTGCTCATTTCTAAATATATCATCTATTTCCCTCTAAATGTGTCCATGATTTACAAAATGAACATCGTGCTGAATTGAAGAAGACTTTAGCTATTTAGACCATACACTCATCAGGAAAGTGTTTACTAAGGTAATAAATCAAGTGAGAAGTAGGGTCAATGCAATCAGACTTCTTTTAGCAACCAGTGAAGTAGCTCCCTGCTGGCCATTAGAAAGAATGCAGGTTTAGGCACTTCCGCATTGGCTTCACCTTTCAGACCCGGAGTTTGCCTCTTGGTGGGCTTATAATAAACACTAGCTCCCAAGCATCCTACCGACTACAGCAACGACACCGCTGCTAACAAAATGGAGCGATTTGTTTATACTAGCCTTGATACAAGGCAGGAGCTGTGACGTTGCTGTGCCTCCGGTGAAAGTAACAGAGCCTGAACAGCATGCCGGTGTTTCTGCATTGATTGTGGGATCTCTGTATAAAAGTGGTTGTGTTTCTGGTTATGCTTGCTCATGAGTTCATACACACCTGGTTGCAATCTTAAAACTGCACCGCTATTGGCCACTGAAAACCACATATTGCACCTTTAATTTATTTTATTCATATTAATCCTAGTATTGCTATGAATTACTGGAATATTTTTACACTTTTTTAAATTGTACACATATTTGCTTTTGTAATAAATTATTACAGTTATTAATGGCCAGTATGGGTCATGTGATTTGGCAATACGTGTAATGATCTTGAAAAATCACATAAGCTATATAGCGCTCCTAAATAAACAATCTGCTCGGAACAAGATGGCTTGAAGCACTTACGGCACTTTATTTATTTATTTTTAAGCATAGTTTATTGTTTGATCACTTGCACTAATGTTTTATCAACCAGATCTATATGAGTTATTTTTTTATATAGAATTGTGGCGGTAGTACTTTTAGTGTCTGTCATACTATTTTGTGATTTATGTGCTCAAGTGCAATTGAATATAATAATTCTGAGGTTTATTATCACTCAGGTTCTACTTACCTTGTAATCAATGATTGACAGGGGCAGGGTCATAAATAATTGTGCAATGAAATGTAAACGTATGGTGGATTGTATGACGTATGTGAGTGTTAAGTCCATATGTGTTACTGGTGTTTACTGCAGCCTCATGCGGCACTGATTCCCCAAGACAAATTTACCTCAGTGGACAATAAAGTTGATCTTATCTTATTTAGCTGTGCTCACTTTGCTGGGCTTCCGGTGAAAGATACACAAATATTTATTGAAAGGGGCAATGGAGCTAACGCAGTTAAATGCAGTCAGTGTAACGTTAAAATGCAACCAGCATGGATTAGTTCAACCTGCAGCTGATAAAAATATTACTGTAACGTTGCAGTGGGAGTTTACCTGAGTTTCCAACATGTTGTGTGAAGCTGTCTTTGTGTGCTTATCAGTCTCTGTGCGAGCACTGACCAGGGTGCATCTAAAAACCACAGCGCTCGTGGCCGATGAAAACTACATATAGCCCCTTTAAGAAATCAGTATCGGTTTTAAGATTAAAACAAAAAGTATTGGTATGACATTGAATTTAAAAAGCTTGGTTTCACCCATCCCTATTTTGTAATGATACTGGTCCTCATAAAGCTTCAGTTTCTAGTGACTCATATTTGTGCCCATGTCAGTAGCCACTGTGACCCATCCACCATTGTGTCCCTGAGCAAGACACTTAACCCCTAGTTGCTCCAGAGGAGTGCAACCTTTGATATGTATAGTAATTGTAAGTTGCTTTGGATAAAAGCATCAGCTACATGAATAACTGTTAAATGTAACTGGACTGGAGGACATCCTGGCTGAAGACCAGATTTGAAGAAGGGACTGACTGGTCTTGTGCACAGTTTTGTGTGCATGCCGTGCTGCCGACGTCGCGGGTCTATTTCAAGAAGCCGGTTATTTAAATTTAAATTTAAAAACGATATAATATTCTTTGTGTGGTTCATCAACCCGAAAGTCCCACGAGGTGCGGACAACTTGGCACAACACCAGTGAAGCTGGAGCTCTGCTCGTCTCTGCAGCAAGTGTTCCTCTTCTGCCACAGCACACACGCTACACCTACACATGCGCACTGACAACCCAGGGTTAGGGTTACAATTTTGGATTTATGCCCTTTAAAAACATTCATTGGCGGTTTTTTGGTTTTTACATGTTTATTTACAGCATTTAACATTGAAATGTATATTGTTATAGGCTGTATATTAAAATATTGGGAGAAAACTGGTAGTTGAGCACCCCCATATCGCCAAAATGGCATGATCCTTGTTTTGCTGCAAAGCTTCGACTGTGAGATTGGCAGTCGAATCAGGCTCCACTCATCGAATCTTCGACTATTTGGGGCCAGCCCTACATTTGAATATTGTCCACTGGACAGCGGATATAAATTTGAAAATGAAATGTCAAAACAGATTTTCCATTTCCATCCAAAGTATGTGAAAATGAAAATGCAATGAAATTACGGAGGTGTAAAAAATCAAGCAGCATAGATGTCTGTGTTACCCCAATGTAAAATGTAAAAGCTCCCATTGCTGTTGGATGACTAGAAATGTGTGTTATAGGCCTATTTTAATTTGTATGAGATCAATACAGCTTTCACACAGACTGTCCAGTTTTTTGTTTTTACCTCTCCTCTGTCCGGCACAAAGCAAGATAAGAAACATCAAATTACATTCCTCGATCCTTTCCAAATCAAATTAGATTTCTGGGTTGTGTTATGCCACTCCCAGTGCATGGGTCTACTAATCCAATCATGGAGGGCCAAGGCTCACTTCATCCAAGTCCAAGATAAGATGCACAGAATCAAATTAATTATTTTATTCGAGAGGGATTTTTGAATGAAGCAATTGTAGAACGCTCCCCTGTTCTTGGTGGTGGGAAACATTAACCGCAGAGGAGAACTGACTGTTTCTCACCGTAATCCTGAACAATCTCATGAACAAAGTATGCACTTAAATCCAAGGACGCTCCTTTAAAAGTAGCTGCTGTTCTAGAAAACAAGTGAGATGAAAAATCAATTTTTAATATTTTCTCGGGTTCAGCTCAAGCACACCGATTGTCTACAAACTGAATGAGGTTAGTAGTGCATATTTTTCTTCTCATTCAAGGAAGATCAATTGTTCCTTATGAAATACTTGTTTGTTTTTTTTTCAGCTGCTCTGGCAAAGCCATTTTTTTTCACCTCACAGGTGACCGCCTAAGGCTATGAAGAAACAGGAATTAATGCTGCTGAAAGATGATTGATTAAAGGCGGAACATTGGATTAAAATCAATAGCTGCACTGCAATGCTCAAGCAGAATTTTATTGTTTTAACTCTGTTGACTGCTCCAGCTACAGTTTTAGATTGATTTATTGAGTAGTGTTTTGTGCACTGGTGGCAGATTTTTAAACAAAAAGGGAAATATTCATGAATGTTTAAGTGTTTCAGTGACTCAGTGAGCTAGTCAGAGGTAAAGACACAGTCAGAAAAACATTGGTAGAGGCTGGTTTCTAAGGATACGTTCAGGCTGCAGGCCTTAATGCTCAATCCCGATTATTTTCCCAGATCTGACTTATTTTGTTTGACAGTTCACATTATTGCTTAAATGTGGCCCATATCAGACTCCAGTGTGAAATGTCCATGGCCAGAAAGTGACCTGCATGCACATAAGAATAAGGGTGCTTTCACACCTAGATCGTTTGTTTTTGACCGAATCAATTTATCAAAATATGTCACTTGTGTTCACACCGCACTAGGGCTGTCCCCGACTAAAGATTTCTATAGTCGAATCAGAATCGTCAAGTCCTGCCTACAGTCGAATCGTGTGTTTTTCTGCAATGCGAGAAGCTAAACTGAGGCTTATTGTTGACCGTTTTCTCTCTCTCTCTCTCTCTCTCTCTCTCTCTCGCCTGTCATTCACCGGTAATGTGCAGAGTTTTGCGTGCATGCCGTGCTGCGGACAACTGCATGCACATCGCAGTTCCTCGTGGGTCTATTTCAAGTAGCTGGCTATTTAACAGATATAATATTCTTTGTGTGGTTCATCAACGGTGATAAATTATCCGAAAGTTCCGCGAGGTGCGGACAACTCGGCACAACACCAGTGAAGCTGGAGCTCTGCTCGTCTGCTATTTTGGATATATCCATGACAACAGCAACACAAAATGAATCGCGGGATGACTTGGTGCTGCGAGAAGCTGAAATGCCTCATAGATATTTGGTCAGAACAACACAGATCTGACAGATGTTGACACCACAAGAACATCAAAGTCTACAAACTGGTTAGTGATAAAATGAAAGAGAGGTGTTGTGATCGCTCCATTGAGCAGTGCCGCGCGAAGGCAAAAAAACTCTGACAGCAGTACATTATACAATACATTTACCACAACAGCATACTGCAACAAATTGGCAAAATACAATGCTGAAGCTCCATGTTGACAAGCGATCTTTTGGCGTTGGTTGCCAGGCAACGCATTAATTTGTTCCGGTTCATGGGTCAGCTGTGTGTGAACCGCTCCAGGGTTCGTATGGAATCCAGAACACCTCTTCTAGGCCATCTTGTGTTCACATATTTCCAAACAAACCGGGCCAAAGGGAAATGCCCCCTTCTTTTGGAACAACGTCTCCAATCAATCCAGGTGTGAAAACACCCTAACACAACTTCACACGCAACATGCTGTCATGCAGAAGTAAACACAACAACTCAAGTTTTCATGGGAGACTCCCGTTTTTCATTGACCTCTAATGGGTCACATTTCTCCCAAATTATGACAAGTGTTCACAACTTTCTGTTCTTTCCATTACGATTTCTGGCGCTGTTTAATGTAACTGCCCAACTCACTAACGTTACACTTCCTCTCTCTCTCGACTGTGTCCGCACAGACACAAGTAGCATGCACATAACTCAGAAGAGAGCTCACGCTCCGGTGGATTTCAGGTGGAAGAAAGGGAATTTGTGAGCAGATGATAGCAAGGTAGAGAAGAAAGAGAACCACATGTTTAATTATACCTTTTTGAGGAGCTTTTTGTTCACCACGGCTCAGTCTACAGCAGAGCCGTGACAACAGCTGCTCTAGAGTGACGTCAAAGGCGCATCAATTCCGACCTGCGTGTCCAGACTCAGGTCGCATTTGGATCACATATGGAAGTGGCCCAAATCCAAACTGGAAAAGATCAGATTCCATGTGACTTGGGTTGTTCACACTGTCATAAAAAGATCAGATCTGAACCATATCTGAGCAAAAAAAATCAGAATCTGAACGTAGCCAAAATCCTGCGCATTGCTTTGCTGCAGATGTCCGTTGGAGATGTTATTTACCAAGCTCAGCAAGACATTTCTTTACACAACATGGGAATATTGTAAGTCAGTTTAGTTCAAAACTGAAATGTAGAATAGTTTTTGCTAGAGACAAAAGTGACCAACCACTGTAATGTGCAGTGGCATAACCAGAAAGCTGAATATGAAGACAGTGAGCAAAATCAAAGTGAAAGTTTGGCAGGAAGCTGAGGAGAACATTGACTTTTGACACCAGCTGGAGAAAAAAAATTACAGGAATGAAATGAAATTCCTTACAAAGGAAATGGAGATGATAAACCCTGTCTCTGCATTACACAATAGGGAAAGCATATTTTGAGCTAATTTTTTTCACTTGAAAGTCACAAATAGATGAGCACTTGCTCAGCTTTGGGAAAGAGCAACTGGTGGTGTTTGCTAATGTGCTACAGTGTAATACAATGACACAGATGGAATAAAACTAGATAATAAGGTGCGGTAGCACTAGTCCTGTTACAATAATTAATCAGTCTATTTTAACAAATGTCACTTTAGAGACTGCAGAACAGCAGTGCATCATGAGAGATTAATGTACATGGCCTAGGGTAGTGACGCAGCCTGCTTCTACAGTGCACTGTAATACAAAGCCTGTGTGCATGCTGTTGCTTTGATGAGTGCCTTTTCAAAACTGATTTCAACTCTTTTAGAGAAACTGAGATGCATGACCACGATGTCTTCCACTGGAGGGGGACAGGGGAAATGTTTGCAGGGGCTCTACTGTCACTATCACCTGGATTGCTGGTTGTCCTTCCTCTTCATAATGTCAGTGTCTGTTTGCAGAGGTGATGTATCCGGCTGACAGAAACATGTTCAAATTGTGAGACAAACGCGGTGAGCTGAGGATAACCGTCTGTGTTGCAACCAACAATCTAGACAAAGTGCCAGCATGTAGCCAGGAGTCACTGATGATAAGTTGCCATATTTAAATCAAGTTGCTTCCTCGCTCATTTTTTCTGCCTCATCGACAACACGTGTAAATGTTTTATGTTCAGCCCCCTACATGTTCAAATTTATGAAGTACGTCATTAGACCATATGTTGGTGAGTGGTTTGAATTCTAATGTCATCTGTGTTTATACACGTTTTGTTTGTGTGTACTGGAAATAATAAACTAAATTCATAAATCCCACATACCATTTCAAACTTTTACTGTATGGGACACATGCCAAGTCAAGTATAAATTCTTACTCCTATACCTTTAAAAATGAAACTGAATGGCCTTTTTCTGTCTGCAGTATTATATTGTTTTAGTGATTCCTTTTCATTCTTACGGCCTTTTCTCAACTTATACTGCTACTTTGGTGCAAGATGGAATATTTCAGCTGTATGGGTCAATATTTAGAACAGCAAAAAATTAGTGAATATGAGAATCTGTTATGCTCTTGTGATTGACACAATGGTCCTGGAATGGTGCTGAATTGGGTTTGCTGTGAAGAGTATCTGTGAGAATGAATGACCTGTCTGCTCTTTTGACACAGCAGTTGTGGTCTTTTTCTAACTGGACAACTGATATATTGGCACTGCCTATTAATGGTCGATGTCACGTCGTTATCTATGTATATGATGGCCAGTAAGTTAGAACAAACTAAGTGTTTGGAAAGCTGCTATACAGCTGTAGTAAGTGTTGCTACAAGTAAATCTTCATTGGAAGCAGTTAAGCTACAGCAACAGTTCACATCTGTGAAAAGTAAGAAGCAACACAACAAGCTGCTCAGAAAAACTCTCATCAGGAGCAATTTTGGGTTCAGTATCTTGCCCAAGGACACTTCAACATGCAGACTGGAGGAGCCAGGGATCGAATGGCAAATCTGGTTTAGTGGGCAACTCAATTTCCCTCCTGAGCCACAGCTGCCCCATAACAGTGTGTCCATTACATTGTTTGTCCACCAGAGAGCAGAGGCAAGTTTATTTTTCATTTTCCCACTTATACTATATCTTAGTGACAATTCTTCAGGAACCAGAGCCATTGGATCCCTATCATATTAAGTTTGAAATGTTTAGTCTTTGTTTAGTTTTTGTACTTTTTTTAGTTCAATATCTGTCTGCCTCAAAAATCCCAAATAGTTGGGCTCTATTACACTTACACAAAAGTGTGTATTTGTTGTATAAGATGTAAGACAAAGTCAGACGTGAAGATTTCTATCTTCTTCTCTGCTGCTTGTGCAGTCTTGTGTATCTTAGCAAACCAGAGTGTGGCGCAATGTTGCCCAGGCCAATTAAATATGAATGGGCACTCGTCTCCTTATGCACAACAACGATACAATATTTAGCACATGATGATCTGTGTCACAAGTACTCTCCTTTCCCTTGCATCTCGCATCGAGAGCCCTGAAGAGCAATTAGGGCCCTTTTTTCAAGAAGAGGAGAGACAGGATGCGGCTGGGACTTTAAATGGCTGTGTTTTAGAAGCAGCAATACTGCAGATCAAAGCCTGCCTGTCAGAGCCTCTTATTAACCATTAACCATTTTGGGGCTCCGGTGTGTGTATTGTCATTAAAAAGTAGGCCGTTGGTCCGTACTTCTACGGCATCTGTATTTAGGTTTCTTTATATTTTAAATTAATAGAAGTCCAATGCATGCTTGAAGTGCATCCAAAAAAATGCAAGGGTTTTGGTAAAGGTTGTCAGGAGTTGGTGATTCAATTTAAATTTAATTTATATTGCACCATTTGATTGCTCTTAGCACATAGCCAGAGATGTTATCAGGCCCAGCATCTTGACTCATATTCACCCTCAGCAGGACTTTCTCACATCCGTTGTAGATACTTACAGTCTGTCTGCATCTCAGCATCTCTGAAGTCAGTCTGTGCACTCAGCACAGTCCTGTAGAGCTACTGTAGTTTCATCTGTCCACACCTATCTGTTTTTTGTGATGGTTTAACACTTTTAATTATCTGGGAGTAAGTAGGCAGGACTCTCACTGTTATCAAGCTTTGCAAGGTGATTTGCTTTTGTTTGCCCAGGTTTTAAGATATTTGGGTCAAAGAGTTCTGCTTCCACACTGATACAGTGGAGGTCAATCAAATGCCCTGCACAGACAAATTACTATTATTTGTAAGTCAACAATGTATCAGTCTTGAAGCAATCTCCTCATTACACTTGGTCATGCTGTTAACACATTTTCATAGGGATAATTTTTGGTGCAAAGTACTTCTGGTAAGCTAGGCCAATGGCATATCCACTGTAACCATAGCTTGAATTTAATTGTATTTACCTGTTTATCTCATTCAACCAACTCCTAATATTCTCATTAGTGGATGGGAGTATTCATTTGCATTTTCTTACTTACTTACTTACTTCCCCTGCCCTTTCTGTTCAGTGGTAGAAGGACAAAAGTAGGACCTACAGATTATCTGTTCTAAGGTGCATAATAGTTCCTTGTCAGTGAGCTTCATTTTAGTCTTTTATGGACTGATGTGAAATTGTGCTATTCTTGTGACTCATGTATGTTGTTTTACATTTTTCTGATGGTATTAATCACATTTATGTTGTTTGTATTATAGTATTTTATCTAATATGTTGATGTTTTTATAAAAATGATAAAACACTGAAAACAAAAGTTATAGAGAAAATTAAAATTTGGGATTACTAGACATGTGACCTACTCATTGCCTATTTAGCACACCTGTGAGTGCTCTTGCAATTTCCTCAAAGTGAACCAGAAGAAGCCATAGGCGAAACATGCGTTGTTCACAATACATATAGTAAAGTCCTATCAGTGTGCAGTGGGTTGTTTTTGATTTGTCATTATTTGAATGTTTGGCCACACACTTAACATGAAGATCTGACACTGTAATATTGTAGATATGACAGAAAATATGGAAAAGCATAATAGGTCCCCTTTAATAGCAGTTCACTTACAAACCTGAGATGAAAGCAACTATGTAGAATAAGAGGATCACTGGAAATGTTCGTTTGAGTACCACAAACAAATATGGAAATTACACCTGTTGGCATTGCTAGAAACCACCAGAAGAAAAGGTGGACATTTTGTGTTTTTTGTTTGTTGTTTTTTAGCCTGTGAGTGTTAAGGCAGCATAGATACAGAGCAAACATGTTTACAAAGGCTTTATTGCTTGTGAATAAATTTGATGTTTTCCTATGAAACACAAATAATGCCAATCAGCTGGTGGATGTGAAATTTGATACAGTATGTTGTGCGTGAAGTAGTATGCCATGTAGGTCTTGTTGTAGCACCATGGTTACATTATCAAGCTGCGGGACATGTGACCTATACAATGAAACACGGTGGGTCTCCATATGGGCTCGAACAGGAAGAGGTAATGGAAGTGACAGGTTTATATACCTCACACCACTAACTTCAGGAGCGTATAGCTTATTCAACCTGTCTCTTGGGCCTGCTTCTTTGGGGGTTTGAGTCCTGCCTGAACTGTAAAAACGATTTGTTTGTAACATTTTGATAACTATTTTTCTTGCCTGACGAGCAGTATGCCAGCGTGCCATTTAATTTTGTAGCAGGATGTGGGCTGTGAAGTCTCAAAGAAAGCTTACAGTGGTGAGAAAAAGCCTATTATTTTTATGTCTAACAGCATATGATGAGAGAATGCATAACAGAAGCAATACAAAGGGAGAGAGATGGTAAAAGGAAGAATGCAGTTGAAAGAGACAAATCTCTTGAAAAAATGAAAAGGTGAGAGGTATAAAAACAGTCAGGGGCAAAAGTAAACCTGGATAAAAACAAAGAGATCTGAAGTACGACAGGTAGATAGATCAACATGAAGGGATAAATGGGAGGAAAAAAAGTGAGAAACAGGAAAAAAACTAGCGAGTAATCACGTCTTTGAAAGCAACAGAGGGACCAGTGAACATTGCTAAGTGCATACATTGTCAGAAAGCATGAGCATCTGGGTTGTCATAAGAAATGGCTATTTCGTGTTCTCCCTTTGGTTCCTGAGCAGTGGATTGTGTCTCTTGACCTCCCTATCAGATCCTGGACTCCCATCCATCACCTCAGGGAGACATATTAATGTGGCAGCATGTTTTTAGCTCATCCATCACAACATCTGATGGCCCACACAGTACTCAGGTAAGGACACAGTCTAGTCACTCAGACTGTTGATTAATCAGACCTTGTCTGACTCTCTTAAAGGAAAGACCATGTGGAATAGGTGGTTCTTTGGTCTCTGAGTAGAAAAAGTAGGTGTAAAATAAATGAATAGGCAACCAAATCATACAGAGTGTGTAAAGGTTAGTTATATCAATGGTCCTCCTTTTCTGGAAGGTTCTCCAAGAGCTCACTGGGTTGAGCTTTTGTTTGCACTTCTTGACCTAAGCCTTGGTCATGATCTTTGAGGGCACTTGACAGGCAGCTGCTCCTGGAACAGTTTTCAGCCTCGTGCTCCTCTTCTGCATCCGTGAACTGGACAGGGCTGTTCGTCTTCGTGGTTCTTGCATGGCCTTTTTGAGTCAGTGATCGGACAGGGCTGCAGCTATGCAAGTACTGTGTTTTAGAGGTCTGACTTGTGGAGTTGCCAAAAAGGGCAGCCCAAACATCATTGGAAGCATGTGACTGCAGGTCGAAAAATTGGAGTCTGGACTGCAACACTAGCAGTTCTAGCCACTAGGTTTTAAGTCGTTGTCGGAAACATTAGGAGATCAAAACAACCAGGGGACATGGGCATCTTCAAGTGAGATACACGGTCAAGTACACAGGGGAGACAATTCAGTGCAGTAGATCCACAGCATCCCTTACTTGTGATAACATTTGAGGTTTCACCAGGACAAGGACTACACAAGTCCTGGTTAATGGTGGTGTTGCTTCATGCCTTGTGGGTTTGTCCTTTTGTTGGACATTCCTTGAAGTTGGTGGTGGAGGGTTGCGCTTGTCAGAGAACAGTAAGATGGAGGCTTTCTGCCATATGGGTCAACATTCAGATTGCCAGAAAGTAAGGCTATCACAGAGAAAAATAAGAAAGCAGATTTGTTATGCTATTGTGATTGATACGTTGATCAACAGTTTTTGGACATAGCAGTTATGGTCTTTTCCAACTGTTGGATGATTTTGACCTGCTTTTGGGCTGGGGTCTGAGTCTGGGTCTGGGTCAGACGATGTGTAGCCCATGTATGGGCAAAACCTTTCCACAGTGCAGAAGCAAAGACAGTCAAATGCAGAAAAAAACTACTTTAATTCAAAGTGGCTGACTATCAGTGGGTTTAAAGCTCTCAAAAAACATATACGACATAACAAAATAACATACTTATATTCCCCACTGTGGTGATTTTTGTCCCTAAGGTGCTATAGGAGGAGTTTGTTAAAGTATGGAGGTAGATAAATGGAGGTAGATCCAATATTCAATGCAATTTGGCTGACTTCCTGTTGGGTTTAGCATATGGTTCCAAGAGACTTTGAGTCCCGGCATTGTACACGTGTCTACAAAAATTTGGTAGATCTAGGTGTAACAGACAGCTGGGGCCATTGAAATCTTGCAGGGGACTATAGAGCTGTTTTTCCAAACACATGCCCTTGAGCAGTATCAGACAGACACATTTCTGATGTGTGTGTGGAAGGTTTTGTGAGATTTCAAGCATCCTAAACCTCTCAAAATACAGCTTGCATACAGGGCGGCAGTAGTTCAGTCCATAAGGATTAGGCTGGGAACCGGAGGGTCTGGTCAGCTCAGACCAGAGTTGTGGAGGAGGAGGCCTTGAGCAAGCTCCTGAACCCCCAACTGCTTGGGGCGCCATACTGACTGGCAGCCCCCTCACTTTGACATCTCTCCATGTGTTGCTATGGGTTGTGTTTGTGCATGTGTGTGTATTTCAGACCTGTGCGTATACTACTGTTTCATGGCGAATAATGCGTTGCCATCACAACGGCGTTTGACATTAACTCACAACCTTACATCATCTAGGTCTTAAGGCTTTTTTGCGATCCTTTTGTGGCAAATCGGATCATCCTGCTAGAATGAGTACTGTAACAAATAAAACATGTCACTTCCTGTTGCCAGCAGGTGGCGCTTTCACTACGACTGTATTTTAATTATCTTCCCAAATTATGTATTTTATGGGCTCTTCTTTTATGTGTAATATGATGTAAAAGGTACAACTGCACATTGTAATAGAAAAAAAGGAGCCAGCGGAGGGGTAGTCCTAATAATCCAAGAGAAAATTTAATTTAGGCTACAAGTAAATAACTTGAATATTCACTGACATTATAGTCACACATTTGAGCGTTGCAAGGCTGCAACATCTCACACACACACACACACACACACACACACACACACACACGTCTGCCACGTATTATGCATGCATTGGAAAGTTATATTAAACTTTGCAATCGGATTTAGCAGTGAGGAAATACTCCTGAGTTAAGCCCACAATCACTATCATGCAGCTCAGAGACTTTGCCTTGGATTGGGCGTATTCAGAAGAAAACACAGTGATTTTCGATTTTTTATGACCAGGGAATTTCCAATTTTTCTTCTTCAAATCAGGATGAAATCTAAACATATTTTATGAAGTGGTGTGTATTAATAATAATTAATATGCTACTTCTCATCATTAACACTGAGTACAGATGTGGTGTGTAGTCCGCGTGCTGGGTAACCTCGAGTTAACCACAAATAAAACCTGCTCGGAGCAGTTTAGAGGTGCAGCGTCAATTGCCATGGCAACAAACCTCGGGTAACACCTATCCACCTTTCGTAGTACGGGTTAACCGGAAAGTTACACCCGACGTCACAAAGTTACTCCTGAAGTTACTTCGATAAGCCAGTGCGTTCTGTCTGTTTTCCCTCTCCCTTGTGTTTTTGTTTTGTCAACTGTCTGTCCTGTGTTGAGTAGGTGTGGCTCTCCTGGACCTCTCTCTCTCCTCGTCAGGACACCTGCGGCTTTCTACTCACCTGAAGCAGATCCAGCAATCACAACTCCTGCCTTAAACCCTGGCTTTCCAACCAGTCTCTGCCAGATCGTCTGTCTTTTTGGACCTGTCTCTCACCTGTCTGCCCGCACTCAGCCCCAGTCTCTCAGAGGAATTCACAGCACCATCATTCCCCTTTTGTTCAATAAAACCTCTGTACCTGTTGCTAACCGTACCTCCGTGTCTGCTACTGAATCCTAGACAGCCCAGGCTAACATTTACACACAAAGTGAAAGTCTGACATCAGTAATGCAGAGAATAAACGTTATTGCTGATCCTGTCTTCCATTACTGCCGATCAGATGGAAAGTCAGGCAAAGCTGTAAATGTTCTGGTAAATTAACTAAACTGGGTTAATCCTCAACAGCTGACCCAAGCCATTCTCATTCCTAGGGCATCAGATACCTATGGGGGTATTTATGTTTCAATATTATTTGTGTGAACAGATGAGCGATCTGTGTGTAAATGTGTAATCTGTAAATATAAGACACTTTGCACAAACACAAAATGAAGATTTGTAAACTCTCAAAAATATTTTGCTAATAGAAAACAGATGTGCAAATACATAAATAAATTTCACAAATAATAAAAATATCTGAATATATTTAATAGCTTACAAATAAATGAACCACATTTGTGAAATCTTCCTAACATTTACAGCATTCAAATTATGCATTTGTGAGTCCAGTTTTAATTTACAAATTAAAGTATTTGTCACTTTTAAACAGGCATTTGTGAGTCCTGCCTGTATTTGTCGATCTCAGTTCTTCACACACGAAGTTTTTTGAAACAAACTTTCCGCCAATGGAAAGAAAATTGACTCGTGTCATTCAGCTGTTTTCGGAGACCACGGCTGTTTCTCAGTACCGAGTTTGCCAAGTTTGGACTTCTGTACTTTAAAGCTCGGACTTGGCAAGTTTGGCTCGGGAGTACAAACTTCCAGGAACGGGAGCATGCAGTCAGTTATTCAGCAATTGGAACAGCAGCAGACTTGATGACGGCAGGACCGTTAACGGCCGGGATCTCACATCTCCAAAAACGTCGTAGCAATTTTTTAAATCAGCTCTGTCTTCAGAAATCAACCACATATTTGGAGTTTAAATAACTATATTCCCGCATTTAAAAACTACTGTGACACAAGAACAGCAGTATTATAAGTTACAGTTCTGAGTTTTCTCGTCCAACATTTCCGCTTTTTGGCAGCGAATGCATCCTGGGATATCTGGCGATCCGAAGTCCACACAAGTCACCAACGAGGCAGGCTTGATAAAACGGGCGGAGCGAGAACACATCCGAGTATTTGGCTAGATACCTGGGGCTAGACGGTTCACACAAATAATACTGAAACATAAATACCCCCATAGATACCTTGCTTTGTCACGTCCTTCGGCGTCTGGTACCATGGCACATGGCCGCCTTTAGCATCATTGTTCAAGTATGTCTAATATAAATAACAAAAGTTCAGTCTTTCACCCAGGAGACCAGTGTTTGTCAACAGTGATTGTTTTTAGTTAAGTAACGTTACTTAAGTTACTCAAGTAAGTAACATAGCCAGTTCATGATTTCCCTAAACATATCCAAGTAGTTTCGTTGCCTAAACCTAACTAAATTGCAATGTTTGACAATGTGTAAACCACTTTTATTTATGTTTATTTATTTATTCATGCTAACTTTTAATGCAGAGCCCTACACTTGCAAAAATTGTGCTAAGGGGCCCCCGGGGCATTAAAAAGAAACGCCATGGGTGTTGACCAATCCATGCGTGACAAGATGAGAATGAGTTGGCTGAACCCACCAGGATCGTATACAGTAGAGGGTGGTAGGACAGGAGTGAAAATCCACTCCCATCCTATCCCTCTCCCACAAAAATACTCCTGTCCAGTTCCAATCCAAGAAGAATGACTCCCGTCACATCACCAATTTAAAAAAAGGAATACAGAGTTCAATCATAATCCGTGTGTCATTCGTTCTTTTAATATTCAATTGAAAATCAAATTCAGAAAATGAAGAAACCGTTCATATTTATTCATTTAGGAATCTGATTCCAAAAAGCAAATGGCTTGTTTTACATACTTTCGATTTCATGCTCAAGTCAAAAATAAGAAATGACAATATGGGCCACAGACTGAATTTAATTTTGAGTCTGATTTGTATAACCAGGAAGTTACTGAACCGTTTGTCTTGCACTTGATGATAAACGTGCCTCAAATACACTTGGGAGATGTCGGTACCTGATTAAATGTAATGAATTGAGCTTGAACATCAACATGAGTGTTTGTAGTTAGTGTTTTGGGAAATAAAAAATGAGAACTTAATTTGCACTCACTTGTGCATTTGTGTAACTCACTGTATGCGTGGACAGGAATAGGAACGATTCCGAACTTCTTGAGAAGCCTCAGGTTTTTAAGATTTTTTTTTCAGTAGCAAAGAAATTCAATAGTCAGTACATCTAATGCTGTTATTATGCAATTTGGTGAACCTTTACCATTTTTCAAAGGTTAGTAAATATAAAAACGGGGCTCACATCGCTTACTGTTTCTATGTTTTCTTAGTTTATCTGTTCACGACAGTAAAAACCTTTTTAACATAACATTCTTCAAAATAGTTGAACAAACTTACATTGATGTTCAAGCTCATGTTCATTACATTAAATCACGTAGCCAGTGACGGACTGGCCATCTGGAATATGGGCCACTCAGAATGGGTCATTGTATTGATAGAAGAAATAATACTAACAATAATTTTGTCTTTGAATATTTTCAAAATGTTATTTTATGCATGCAGCCACAAACATTTACGATCAGCCCAAATGTATGTTTTTATAAACACAATCATGATCTATATTATGTAACCAGTTGGTCGCATAAAGGTGGAAACCAGAAATTGAGCATGAGCTATAGGATATAAAATAAACCTGGGGCCTGTACCACGAAGCGAGTTCAACATACCCAGATTTTCGTTATCTGGCTTAACTAACCCTAACAATCGCGGTCGGGATTAGCGGTACCACAAAGCTGGTTATCAACTAAGTCAACCCAGGGTTTCCCAATTCGGCCATGAGAGCCTTCACATAAAAGAGGCGGTGTTGGCAGAAGATGACCAATCACAGACATGAACAAGTCCGCTGTCAGCAGAGCGTCATATTTTATGAACAAGGATTAAACTGTAACACTACAGAAATACGACGCCTGCATCTGACACATGCAGGGAGACAGTATGGAATCAGTATGAAGTCCTAAATAAACAGGCGCAGGCATAGTCTATAACATTGCGTTGATTTAAAGTGTTATGAGCTGTATGAAAATATCAGCCTTATTCATTCAGCTCGACTCTGTCGGCGTTTCCACATTAAAAGACTCGAGCACTGAATAAGTGGTCTTCCACCTCACTTGTCGTCACTTTAAAAATGAGATTAATTTATTTAACACACACACACACACACACACACACACACACACACACACACACACACACACACACACACACACACACACACACACACACACACACACACACAAAATTGTCTCAAAACTCTAAATTAACTTCATAAAGCAATGAAACGAAAACTCCATTCATGCCATAAAATGTGCTCATAGTTGTTGAAAGACTAAATCTCAACATTTAGGCTACTGAAAACTCATGACTACAGTTTCTGTAGTAGGCCCAAGAAAGCTATATTAACCTAAAATAGATAGCCTACGTTCATAAGACATGAACATACATAAGAAAAATTAAACCCATTTATTTTAACGGCTGCCTCAGGGTGTGTGAAACAAACTGGGAGCAAATAAAAAATATTAAGCACATTTCAAAGGAGTAAGTAGGCTTATCCTGCTGTACTGTAAATACGTGTAGGCAACAATAGCCTAAGGCTTTTAATCAGTCTCTGTAGGATTACATCGCTATAGTCAAAAGTTTCTGCACATCACCGCTGCAAACATAAAGCAGCCTATTAGCTAAAACAGGATTTCCTACAGATGGTGATGTCATTTTCCAAGAGAGCTGATTAGTCAGTAGGGAGCATTTTCATAGACTTGATCTCTTATCTGGAACATAACCTGCTCCGGAGCAGGTTAGCTGTTCAGCATAAGTTACCATGGAGATCTACACCGGTAAGAAGTGAACTCCTTCCTGGTATTGAAAACACAGGGTTAACCCCGAAATAACCTGGATAAGTTCAAATCCTGCTTCATGGTACAGGCCTCTGGACGATGTGATTGACAACCTTGCAGAGAAAAGCAAACTCCTTTTGTAGATTGTTAACTTTGATGGTCAGACACATTTATTTATTATACTGTCGCTATGCAGTGCTTTTTTGATATCCTGGTAAACTCTTAATAATATAGTTTAATGTAATGGGCACTGTGGCAATACATTACTCTTTCCATGTTTTGGTGGACCTGTTGTTTTATTAGGCCTATGTAGGCTTACTGTGCTTTAACTTTGAACCATTGTGTTTGTGCTGAATGTGCCTAGTGGAGTGGATCACATACCACCAATATCACTCTGCTGCCACTCTCAGATGGTAAATTGTTGTGGGAAATATGTCTATTTCTAATGACGCACTGAGATGAGAACGCGTTTCTGATTTATCAGAGGTGGGTAGAGAAGCTTAACTGTACTCAAGTAAAAGTACTTTGCATAAACAAGTAATCAAGTAGAAGTCAAAATAATTACTTGATTAAGAGTATGAAAGTATTTACTAAAAAATTACTTTGTGAGTAACTTAAGGGGGAAAAAAGGGTCTTTTCCCCCTAGTCTTTTATTTGATGTGGATGTGATTTGAATTATTTCAGATGGTCTTCCTCAGATAAAGGTAAAAAAGTGAACATACACTTTATTTATCTCCTGATTAGATAGCGTGCCACATTTACACCAGGACAATATTCCCACTGTGTATCCATCAAGAAGAAAGCAAATTCCTGGTCACACAAATTGGATACATTGAATATCAAAAACAAATTTGGTTATTTCAGTTCCTATTTTTGAATTGAGCATACAATCAAAAGAAAAAAATCAGTATGGAATCAGATTCATAAACAATAATAAAATAACAAATAGGTTTGTTTTCTGATTTTGGATTCCCAATCCAATGAAATGAATGAATGAATGATAACATGGATTCTTCATATTAGATCTGCATATTTTTATATAAAAATAGATCACACACACATCTGATTCCCGTGACACCAACTTTTTTTTTTCTGTCATGTCTCAGTCCCGTGATGAATAGTGAAATTAACTCCAAAAAACAAATAGTCACCCTCTAGTGTACAGCAAAATATAGGGAAATTTTACTGATTACATAATTCATTCATAAGTTATTTGTATACTACTTTTTTTTTTTGGTCATGTCTGTCTTCATAAAGACATTTTATTGTCTTGTCAGTAAATTAAAGGGGGAAAAAAGAAAACAATGTTCAGAGTCTTTGAAAGAGAAACTGTACAGTCATCTGGCACATCTGACATACCTCTTCATAACACCTGTGAGGGGCAGGGGAATCTCTAAATAGGAGATTGTGAAGACCATCGTGTAATGGATTTTATTGTGTCACAGGCATTAGGCTTTTTACCCTGTTTTCCTCGTCTCTCTGGTTGCATTTCATGGTCAGCTTGTTTTTTTTCCCCCACAGGGTTTGCTCAAGGAAGACAGGTATTACTGTGCTGTTGGCCCTTCCTGTGTTTCATCACTTTCCCTTATGTCCTCCTCTTTCTCAGCCATCTCTATATTTGGTCAGCCTTATCTTTTCCCTTTCTCCCTTTTACAAATTACTACCTCCACTTCTTAGGAAATGACAACAGTCCTGCCGCAGCATGAAGAGAGCTTCTCATGTGAAATCAAAATGCACGTCATGTGCCAGCACATCAAAAGCAGGCTGTGTTGGCATTCTCCTCCGCCTCACAAGAGGCATTAAGGATGCTTGGTTGTAAAGCGTTCCACTGGTTGATGAATCTCAATGAAATGTAAACTTAAATAGAACATTTTTCATGCTCAGGATTAGAAATGATGTTCCTTCTTCTGTTAGTGGAATACAATAGAATACAAGGGTTTGAGCAGATGTGGTTGTTTTGTCTGGGTCCATTACATGATGAACTGTGTCCAAGCAGTGCCCCCTTGTGGTTGCATGTGACAGAGTCCACCGACAAGCCTTTAGACAGGTTTCCATTTTGGGGGAGGGGGAGGGTGGGCGGTCATATTTTGCCTTGTACACACTTAATCTGAGAATCCTCCACCCCCCTTTTTATTTCTATTTAAAATGAAGGTGATATGATTTAGAGATTTATGCTTCTGAAGGTGTAGAAAGAGGAATCCAGAGCTCTGCCTCTATCATTATTTTAAAATGAGTACCATAAAGCAAAGGTGGTAGCCATGTTGGATTAATTTAGCTCGGTATAAATGTAAAATCAATGGAGGTGGGGGTAGTTGGATGGGGGGGGGGGGGGGGACAGTTAAGCTCCAGCTAAGCATGAATCATACACTAAAGAGCAGTTTTTTTAGAGCTCTACATGATACAAGCGTACAGGGCCACAGTTGGATGCAGTCAAAACTCCAAAAAGCCAAACCAAAAGCTTTTCTTTTCACCATCCCGTCGCCTCAGGCTTGCGGAGGCTTTTTTCAATGGAGGTGAGTTGAGATTTTGACATTGAGGAATAACATTAGAAACCTAGCCATCTTTCCAAAAAGGTCAGATATCATCCAGCTCTTGCCTACCTATAGTTAAAAGCAACACTGGACTCCCAGGACTACTTAGTCCTTTCTACTGGCAGCGCCACCGTCCACAGCGAGGAACACTTTGAGATGAGAGTACTGTGTGTGTCTTTCATCTGCACAGTGTGAACCTCCTGTCAGATCCTTTCCTTCTGCTCCTCTTTCTCTCTCAGGCTCTCACACTCATAAACATGCATGTGAAGGCATGGAAAAACACTGTGGGCACACACAGACACACACAATACATCAGAGTCGAGGTGGTCCTCTGCTGCTCAGGTGTGTTGGCGGTCGAGAGTTTACCTTCAGGTCATTTGCTGCCATTCCTGTGAGAGAGGCTCATTGGCCGATGCAAGCAGCTTGCTCTGGCGTCCGCAGTTTGTACAGTTACTGCTCGCTTTTTGGGTAATTCAAGATCTGTCAGATGCGGGGGAGGACTGCAGTGTGGGGGAGAAACAACACAGGACTAGATGAGATGTCTAAATGGCATGTCTGTGCAACTTGTTTAGGATTGGAGTGCAGGGGTAAAGCCAAAAGGAAAATAAGTAAATTAAATTAGGTTTCTTTTCCACAGCGAGCTCAGTAGGGGCCATTTGCAAAATGTCACTAAACACTTCAAGCTATGGCAAACCACAAATGTCAACATAAAAAATCAACTATGGCACGCTGACTCAGATTGAGTGCAGCCAAACGATAGAGGCAACAGCTGAGCGTTTATCACTCTGCATGCCAGCAACACATCCGATTGGCACGGTGGGTAAACCTGGCTCCGCTACACCTCGTCACAGCCGCGGGAACAGCCGGGAAGAAGCAATAGATGGTGAATCAGAAGAAGAGTGGGAAAGACTGGGAGACAGACGGGGATAGGAGAGTGTGTCTGATTGCATGAGTCTGGCCATGTTTTTTATCTGTACTAAGCTAGAGAGTAATTTCCTGTGGTTACACTGTTGATGTAGTGAGCTATGTACTTTCCACTGCCTTTCTTACTATATTGACCTGTTGCCACTGGAGACAGTTATAAAGGAGAAGAAATCTTCTCAAACACTTCTTTTAGTGGCTGACAAAAAGCAAACCCTGGAAGCGGGCTGCTGAAAATCCCTGTTGCTGTCGTAGCAAACTGCATTACCTGCTGTAGTTGTGCACACAAGGCTCTCACCAGGCTGTTTTGCTGTATTAAGTGGACTGAGTTTCGGTCCTTCTCTCAGACTATGCCCGCCGAATAAAGCAAAAATGGGTCTCAGGTCAGGATCAGGTCATTCGTCATGTTATAAAGTTGTTATGGTGGACGTGTTAGCAAACAGTGGTGTGTATACACATCCAGTAGAGTCATGTTTCTGGCCACTAGGTGAAGGCAAGTCCCGAATCCACTCTCCTTTTTTACTTCTGATATGGTTTCCACCACCGGCTGCTTGAGGCCAGTGGCTCAAAGCTATATCAGCTGCTACTGGCATAATACAACCAAATCTCTGGCCAAAGTGTCAGCTTTTGATTTGCATTGTGGGTAATGTAGGTGCCAGGTTTTGACATGGAAGAATGTGGAATAAAAAAGACCTTATCTCTGGTCCTGCTGCATCGATTTTGATCCTTTTTTTTTATCTAGAGCCGTTATAGGAGTGCAATATGTGACGGACTCTCTGCTTGGTTCACACTGCTGTTGGTTTGCTCTTTGTCTCCAGGGCTGCAGACCTGACTGGCAGGGTAATCAGTAGCATGGAACACACCTAGGCCCGGTATGCCCTATGCATATAAGCCAGAGCAGCAGTCAATCTTTGGGTGGATCTCCTCATCGCACATCTTGCGTAGTGGTGTTCAGTTTCCTGTTCCTTTTTTTTGCAGCACAAAATCCATGCAGCACATTTCCACTCATCCTCTCTCTACACTACTGACTTTACAGATTCCTCCCACTCATTGGTTTTGCTTGTTTGTTTTAAATAAATTACTTTGTTACTTAGTTAACCCACGTATCTCCCCTTTTTTATGCATTTTTTGTCAGTGACAAATGCTGAATCTATAAAGGTACTCGTTTCCCAAATCTCCAGAACAGAGGTGGTGAGTAACATGTTATGAACAAATTGAGGGTCATAGGATTAAAGTCCTTTGTTGTACAAATTGAAAAGCCCTTTGAGGGAAATATGCAATTTTGAGTTATATAAATAAGTCACTAGACCAATAGTCTCATTGGACTTAAATATGATAATTAAACCCAGTTTGTCAAATACAGAGATATCCCTTAATTATCCCTTAAATTTTCTTCTGTTTGGCAGAGTAAAGATCAAGCACCAATGCTTTCTTCCTGTGTAATGCCTGAGTGCTGCCATATTAGTGTTTATTCTACTTTATCACTGACTGCTTTTCGGCCCTCTTGGCCCTGCAGTGTGCAGGGCTTTTGATGACTGCTGTCTTGGCCTTCATGCCGCCTGTATTGCTGCTTCACCTCCTTGTCCAGTTCCTACTTCATCATCTCTGCTAGAGCTGAACTTGGAAAACACCAAAGAGTGAATAGATGAAAAAGATGCTGGTTGGTGTGCTGCACTGCTGGAGTTATAAATGCCAGTGATGGCCAGTAGGACTGTATCCTGCTGGGGCTTTCTACCTTTCTGACTGCCCCCTCTCTAAAGCATGATATCCTTTACCTGTACCAGTGTTCAGTAGTTACTGGTGTACAAAGTAACATTTCCCTTATTGATTTTGGGCATTTGCTCAGCAGGAATCCCAGTGGCTTTTATCTGCAACCTTTAAAAAGACATTAAAAGCAAGGTAAAAGGTGGTGTCGATGCAGAGGTGTGAGCAGAAAATCTGCTTCTCTGCATGTCTGATATACTGTATCTAACTTGCAGTTCTGAGGTCAGGCTTATGCCAATATACTGTGATGATTAAAAGACTACAGCCAAGAGCTTTGAAATGTCTTGACTTTCTACCACTCCCCTGCAGAACAGTCTCTGAAAATGTACCACACAACAATTCTTCTCTAATCAACTTGCTCCCTGGGCTGCTGTCACTTGCTGGGGAGGATGTGATTGATTAAAGGGGAACTGATGTTACACATCAGAGTCTGCTTGCAGGTGTTGGGGAGCCTCAAGTGATGTCACTAGTAGAAGATTACAAGTTGTTGTTGAAAATGACAAAAGACCTGGGTGTGTGGAATGAGAAAGAAATGAGAAACAGCTGGTTCTTCTTCATCAGGAATCAATCAGTGTTGGGATCGATCTTCACTGCATCATCAAAATAAACCATAAATTACTATAATGCAAAACAGTGAAGGGAACTGTGGCTTTTCCCCTCTCCTTAATTGAGTTTTATACCTTTTGTGCATGTAACAGGTTTGCAAAGTGAAAAAGCCCAAATTCCAGCCCAAAGGGAGTTCCCATCTCCCACAGAAAACTCTGCTCTGAACTGTCTGAAAACAGCTCTCTTGTAGTCCAGCTGCTTCCCTTTCATCCCTGTGACGACACAGGGATGAAAGCTAAATGCTCCTCATAACGCTCGTCAAGCATCTCAAAAAAACGGTGGAAAAATGGTGATCTGCAGCACACAGCTCTCTTCTCCCTTCCAAACACTAGCTACCCTCCAGGCAGTCAGTGGACATAAAGTTGTTACTGTGATGTAGAGACAGAGCTCAGTTAAAACTTTATGGATGAAAGATACTTTTGTTGCAGATTAATAACTCACCACTCTGAAACTCTTGCGCAAGCCTACGTTGCCGAGCTGGTCGGCAACATGTACAGCTGAAATGAAGCCGTGTGTACCGGCTTCTCACTGGCCTGCCCTTCTCTGCTTCTGATTTGCTAGTAGTCCTTAACTGTAGGATCTACGCATGTGCAACTCCCAACAAAGATAAATTAGAAGATGTGCAGTATGACAAATAATAGTTAATGGTTAATGTTTTTTTTTTTATTATTAAACAATGTAAACCTGTTGTGGTCCTACCCCTTTTTTTACTAACACATATGAAGAGTTTAAAAATGTGTGTGTGTGTGTGTACACAGAGAGAGATAGTACATTTGTTGATTCACAGAAATTGAATTGGCAACTAGTCGTTTTTCATGTAAAAACATTTCATGGTTCCTGTTTCACAAATGGGAAGAAATGTGTTTTTTATAATTTTGAGGTTTGGAATGATAAAACAAGCATTGTGAAGGTGTCACTCTGGGCTCTGGGCAATTGTGATAACAATTCTCACTATTTTCAGAATGTTTATAATCAAAAATTATCATAAGATTTATCCATAATGGAAAAAAAGAATTAATTGCAGTCTGATAAAAAAAAATAGTTCAACCTCAGCCAACTACAACAGTAAATTGCTGCTTTTACATTCAGTCAATGCATGAGTATTAATAATTATAATATATACTAGCATGACAACCCCAGGTGACTTTTTCATTGCGCATTGAGTTTGTTAACTCTGTGCTGGGGCTGCGCGGTGTTGCGATTGTTTTGATTGGGATGCTGTATGGCCATGTTGTGATCTTAATGGCATCTCAATGAACTGGTCAGCCTTAGCTCATTGATTATCATGTTGTTTTTAACTGTGACCTGTGAAGGGACAGCAGATGCAAATTAGCTTGAAGCTTTAGTCTGGTACAGTGCATCAAATGGAAATGTTTCTGTTTTTCTGTAGGCTGTCCCTTTTTAAATAAATAAATGACATGAAATCCACCACTGCTCACCTGACACCACCTTATCTTAGGACATATCATTTCTAAGATTTCTCTCTCTCCCTTTATTTAATTTATTATATATATAAATAATACACACGCTACTATGAGCTTGTTCAGAATGTTATTGTGGAGTCAAACACTTTTTTTAGACAAATGTTTAGGATGTAGTTCTGATGATTGATGAACTTCTGTTAAGTTAAAAGACCAAATTTCTTGTAATGTTGTTTAAAGAAAAATAATTTATTGGAAGGCAGCAGGTCCGTCTAGGTCATTATTTGTTATTTTACTGTGAGATTCATCAGGATTCTTTCACTAATCAACAGAACAAACCTGAACAAAAATTCATTCCTTTGCCATTCGTACTGCAGGTCAAAGTGCGCCACAAAACATAAGTGTAGCAAAGCAGCGAAAAAAATAGACTTGAGATTTTCAATCAGATTTTTAGATAGAAAAGCCAAAACTGTCAATGGCTTCTTTTGTTTTATTGTTTGTTGATTTACACTAGATGGCAGCTTTACACAATTCATGAGCCATGACAAAACGCTCTTTTAGGCATGTATGTTTTGCACTTGTTTGGTAGACCTGCACGTTCAGAGGACTGCAGGTGGTTCAGGCTGAGCTGGAGTTACGTTTGGTTTCAGATGATAGCTAGGCCTATATTGCTTATTACCATTTTTTTAAGTCTATTTCCCTTTTTTTGCACAAATTCCACCCTTTTAACGGAACAGTGAAACAGTGAAAGGAACAGTAAAAGGGAATAATAAAAGACACTTCTTAGGCCTAATCTTTTAAATACAGCTTAGGCTGCTCTAAAAAGCTGCATGTTGAACTTCTTGCACTGTTTTTAATGTAGGAAAGTAATACAGCGATCTCAGCTGTTGTGTGGGGTCACTCAGGGCTTGCTGAAGAGGATTATTCAGTCGTTAAATTCCGCTGATGAAAAGCCTAAAGCTCCATCCTGGATTCAACATCCTCACATGATCGCTGCACTCTGACTCCACACACCTGTGCGCGTGCTGTCTGTCCTCCCTCTCGCTTTTGTCGTTTGGTGATGAGTGGATGACGTCATTAAAGACAACTACACATTGACTCCTGTCCGCGACTGAGGAAACTGTTTATTTGCCTGCCTCGGAGGAAGCCGTCTCCGCGGGATACAGGCAGCAATCATCAGTCGGATAAACAGACTTCTGTCAAAGCCGCGGTGAATCATTGTCAGCCTCTTGTCATGGGCAGTAATGTGTCGGGCATATCGACGCTGCAAAGAGGACAACAGCAGGGGTTCCATAGACTTCGAAACTCTCAGAAAGGTCAGTGGTCATGCCAAAAACTAAATGACTGATAACTAAACGCATCATTTGGCACCTTCTTAAGAACGTCTGTACCTGAAAACGAGTAGTTTGTGTGTGTGTGTTATACATCCTCGGGTAGAAAACCGAACTTAAATGTTGTTTTGTAGCCTAGAGGGCGGAGTTTAATATGGAAAGATGTTGAAGTCACTCATGAACCACTTTCTGCAGTTGTTGACGCACCTGTATTGTCCGGGGTGCTGAAGGACAGCTCCCGGTTCGGGCTGCAGAAGGAGGGCCCGCTTCTTGTTGGTTTAAGTAGCCAGTAATGGTTGGGGGCATGCAGGTAAGGTGTGATCTGATCTGAAGCCAGTGAAAGCTTATCAAAAGGCAAACACACCATGCGTAACTTCACTGGACTGAGATTTTCTAAAACGTTTGCTGGACTGAGCAGAATATTGAACATTTGTTAGCCTGTAAGAAATACAGAACAGATTGGTTCTAAACTTTTCTACATAACTTTTATTTTATAATTTCCCTTGACAACTCTTCCTCCCCTCTCTCAACCCAATGGCAAGATTAAACTGGTAGAGTTCCCTTGGGCAAACATTGGCTACTGGGCTTCTACTAGGTCTTCAACTACCACCCTCTGGGCATGGTTTACAATGCAGGATCCATTGTAGTTGACGTGGTACACAATAGGTCTTGTTCATGGGTGACTTATAAATAATGACATTATAAATGATGGCTGGATTTCATTTAGCTGCTTCAGATTCAGCATCGTGGCTCACTGTAACATGCCTTACTGGGACACTTATATCAACACGTTCACAGTGAACCTGCTGCTTCCAGGGCTCTTTGTTGCAGCTGGTCTTAAAGGCAGGGGAAGGCCAACAGATTTATTTAATAGCTGTGGTAGTTGGAGATGGGTTGAGGAGACAGGGTGGCTGGTTGTGGCAGAGGAGAGAGGACAAATGGAGAACAGCAAGGCGCTGTGGCCAGCAGAGCTAGCAGGGAAGTGTTGGTTAGCATGCAGGTAGGCAAGCAGGGAGGCAGGCATGAGATAAGAGATGATCCTGAGGCACAAGGGAAAGGCAGTTAGCGGCAGGCTAGGAATCGAGACGAATAATAATCACAAAAACGGCCGAGCACAAGAAACTAAACTAGCCCTGAGCTGAGGCAATGATCTGGCGCCAAGCGGGAGTTAAACCAGAGTAGATGAGCTGATGGACTGCAGGTGTGTGTAGGCTGAGAGGTGACAAGCTGATAGCAGACAGGTGTGCACGAGGAGCCAGGAGCAGAGGCCACCCCCACACAATCAAACACACACATAAGTATGCTACCACCAATTCAGCTGCTTTAATTGGGACATGTTTACAAGTGCAAACAGCTGCTAACATCAAATACTTCTCCTCATTCAGCACTAATTTGCTGTATGTCATGTAATAGTGAAAGCGCCCATTATGTCGTCTGCAAATGTCCAAAAGGATAATCCTGTGACAGCAGTGAAAAAAAGTTCATACATTCTTGTCACATTACGCCGTGTTGTGAACTGAGTTAAAAGTTGATATATAAGTTGACGTGATCATCTGACACAGGGTCATAAAATACAGTGGTAGGCTTTAACAAAACCATGGACAGATTTATAATGAGAGGAGGCGAGGAAAGTAATGAAGGATGTAGACTACAGACCGAGAGATGAGAAAGGCCTCTAGACAGAAGGTGCATCTCAACTGCATTCACGTTTCCCTCACTTGCGTCTTTACCTTGTGTGTCAGCAAGGAAACCATGCGAGCAGAGAAGAAATGAGGAAATATGTTTTTAGAGAAATGAGACGTCCCTTCCCCTGAAGTTCCTCGGGAAGAGGCGTCCGTTTCTGATGACGGTGGCAGCTCATCGCAGCTAGATCAGCTGTCAGTCGGCTTTAACAGATGTAGAGACTTTTGATGGAGTTTGTGTGCACACACGCGTACTGTGCGGATACTGATAAAGTCTCCCAGTTATCAGTGCAGAGCAGCACGTTTTGTCTTTGTAGCTGTTACCTGTTAAACAAACACCTGCACATGAAGAACACCCTGCATTCTGTATTTAGACTGTGTCAGAAGCACAGATTCATTCCCACTGGCACTATACGCGTTTATATTTCTTCATTATCTGCATATCTGTATTTATTGATATTCTGATTGTGAATTCATTATTGAATAACCCTGAACATGATCATGGCGTCTTTGGAACATTATGATTTATTAGGGTAAATGTTTAATGGGAAATTTAAATGATTTAACTCATATCAAAGCCAAGACTCTCCAACTTTTTCTGACTTTAATTGTCTCCTTAACAAAAGTTAATGGTGGAAATAACAAAAGATCAATCTTTCTAATAAATGAAGAAAGTGGTTTGAGGTGTTTTTGTTGTTCAGACCTACAATGAACACGTGTTTTTAACTAGATGGTGAGTCAATTCAAATACATTTGGGAGTGCTACACTTGAGTTTAATCTGTTATTTATGATGTTGTGATTGATCAGTCTGATCAGCAGCAGAGTCCAGTCAATATAGGGGAATCCAATAAGGGGTTGTGTCGGTCAGTGAAAGACTTTGGTGAAGGCTGGTCTCTGTTTCCTCACTCATGGCTCCTCCTCGATCCTGTTGCACAAGAGCTTTGGGGCAGTCTGCAAGATGGTGGACCACAACACCATCCGGTTCAAGCCCACCTGATCCAGCCCCACCCCTACCCAACACTTTGCTCAGGAACAATGTCCAAAGAACACTCTTCAAAACATACAAGTGCAAATCAGGAATCTCAGTGCTGCAGTCACGTTAAACCTGCAGTGGGGAACTTTTTTCTCCCCCCCTCTGGCAGTGAGAGCGTACTCATGATGTACTGTATGGCTACAGGTGAGCTTGCCCCAGGCTCGTCTTCAGAAATAGGCTGGTTACAAAAGAAGTTTCCTGTTCCAAGAAAAAAATCCATTATTTAGGTGGCCTAAATGTAATAGCTACAAATATTTTACAAATACTAACCTGTCCAAGAGCAGTAACATGATACCATGTCTGTCCTCAGTCCCTTCGCTTCTGTCGCTGCCCTCCAACGAGGGAAAGCTACACCAAGGTTTATCTGTTTGTCCACGCTGCCGATCACTTTCTTTTTTTTTGACTTTCATCCTTCCTCTGAACACAGTTTCTTTTTTATGTGGAGCATCAGAAACTCTTCCTTAGGTTTTCCTGCCAAGGGCTGTGCCATACCCATAGTTGCTGTAGCTACTCCGTCACTACAGTTTCTCCGGAGCCATGTAAAGAGAGAGTTGCGTCATCTCCATTCACCTTCATACCACGTTACCGAAGCATATTAACACAAACTATACAATAATAATAAACAAAACTTTCTCTCCAATGGACTTTTTTTTTTTTGACAGCAGCGGTGGATCATGGAGTTCTCTTCATGGCTCTGGGTTGCCACTGGCAAACCAATTATTGCTGGATGGTGTAAAACGCATCATTACACATCAGTAAACTGTGAATACAGAGAGATTTCCCTGCCAGTGATGGGCTTAATCAGCATTGTGTGAGCTTATTTGGCAAGGGCTTAAATGTAATGGATGTTTATATTTAAAAGTCCCACACTCCAGCTTTAAGGTCCATTTAGAGGCTGCTCTAGAGCTCTCTAACATACCACATGATCTTCTTCAGCAGATAGTTTGTCCATTGTCGTGGAATTGCACCCTGACTTTGACCAGTTGACAAAAGAAATCTTACCTCAAGATCTATGGAAAAAATTCACTTTGATGAGAAGTGCTCAGGAAAAAAACATCAATTTCATCTCCTAAAGAAGATCATGCGATACGATCTAAAGCTCCAGAATAGCTACTAAATGGGCATTGATGTGGGATTGTTTTGTCAGTTGCGGTTTCCAAGGTCCAGAATGAACTTCCTGTTATACATGTGTTGACGGGGATAAACTCGGGTGCACTCTAAAATAGATTTATACACAGAGGAGGGAAATAATGTTAGGTAGGTGTCTATAAGTACACAGACCAGCTAAAGTAACAAAATCCGTCTGCATACTTAGTTAAACAATAAAATGTGCTTTTTTACAGCCAAACTTATTGTTCTCACGTACCCACTCTAAAGCATTTCCCAGGACCCTCTGGACTGAGTCCCATGTGTAATATATTCATGCAACGTAAATAAATAGTAAAAGTCCACCTCCACATCCCCCGGTCCTGATCCCACTGTTACATCTGGATTACAGAGGGGAAAATGAGCCTGCGGAGCAGTTTAAAAAGGAGCTGTCATCAGGATAATCACCATAAGCACACAGTTTGCTCTTTCACATCCTCGCTCTCTATCTCGAACACACTATCATCGAGTGCACGGCTATTTTCACATCGCAGGAACACAGATCAGAACAAGTGAGTCAGGCGAAGAGAGGCAAGGCGGTGCATTAGAAAAGAGGGACCGTTATTCAGCCAGGTTCCCTTGACAACCACCCGTAACATGTGCAACAGTTCCCATGGTGATGGTTTGCAGAGTGCGTTATCAGCAGGAGATGATAGCCGATTGGGATGAGAACAGACAACGTCACTGGCTGCCATTCAGAAATGAAAAGACGGAAAGGGGTTTGTGCTGCTCTGCATCCCAGTTTATTAGGTTGGTGTTTGGACAGAGCGCAGTGATTGGTTGGATATGGAACAGAGATATTTTCAAATCAATGCTCAGCCGAGGAGACAATGAATCCACTCAGTCACATATTCAGCCTATAACCCTCCAACACATGTCTCTCCAAATGACATCTGAAACACACACTTTTCTTAGCTGAGTGTGTAACTCAACTTTGTGCTGATGACTTCCCATACATTGTCAGAGCAATCTTATGCTCATTTCCTACATAAATAATAAACAATTCTTTGATTTGATTATTTAATTTGATCTTAAAGCTGTTATTCGCTTCTCTGCAATGTCTTCCTATAGGTATGCTGTCGCACTGGGCCCTAATATTGTAGGAGACATGAGTTTCAATAATCAGTTGTTAGAGAACAGTTCAGATTGGTTGGGCAGAATGTATACAATTGTATGTTTTGTGTAACAATTACTTGATATGTTAAAAGAATTGTGAAAAGGTGCCAAACATGTCTTGTTTCAGCTACTCAAATGAGAGGATTTGTTATTGTTTCTTTGGTCAGGTATCCGCTAAGCCTAAACTTAAAGCAGCAGAGGTCTACACAGAGGGTTAAAGTAATTGACACAGTCGGCTTAACGTTACCGTGGCCTCTTTAGTTGGGTCTAGAAACAAATCAATGAGTCGTGCTTTCTTCTCAATTATGAGAGATAACATTCACTGCCCGAGACATATGGTCTTTAACAGACTGCAAGAATCCATAATCTGTACAATGTTCCATCTCCATAAGCAGCTTTCCAACACACACATACATCCAAACAAACAGGCACAGCAGTGGGAGATGCAGCAGCGGTACTAATTGTACAAATAGTAGTGAAGTAACTTCCAAGAATTTTCCCCTAAATCTGCAACTCCCTTTCAGCTTTTCAGAGCTTTATAATGAGTTTCAGCTCATTGTTTAGAGGTCCAGACAGTCAGTGTCAGAGTTAGATTGCAAGGCTTTAGCTATTTTCTGGATGTAGCATGTAACTCAAAAAAGACATGGTACAAAAGATTTGTTTGTAAATGTTTTGCACTATATATAAAGAATTTTGTTCCTATAGAAGTATTTTTTGGCTTTTGTACTAGAGTTTTTGTTTCCTCTTCAGCGACATTAAGAACCAGCATTATGGTCTGTGATGATATAATGCCACTGAGCACAGCTGGTCATGTGACAGATGTAGTGGGACTGCATGTCGGCAAGAGTCTTCCTTGGGGACACCGCATCACCAAATGCACTTAAACATGGTGTTCAGTCGCAGCCGCTGACACAAATATAACGTCTGAAAGTACGAACCGCCTTAGGTTCCCACTAAGTGCATGCAGACAGAAAAGAATAACTGAGACATTGAACAGATGTAGCTGAAGAAGGCATGTAGTGTGATAATGTGTGCGCGTCTCTGTGGGAAAAACAGAGTGAGCACTAGAGAAAGAGAGAGGCAGGCATGGGGAATGCAAATGCACAAACGAACAAGATGTAAAATAAGTCCTCATGGGTAAACAACAGTTTAGTTCCAGCTCATTTCTCCATCTTTTTGGAGATGAACCCCACCTCACTCAGAAAGTCCTGCCCGGGTAAAGAGATAAATGCAAACTACAAATAATACATTTTTGAACATTTATCCAACCAGGGAAATGAATTCATTTGATGTTTTCCTCAAGGCACTCTAAAAGCAAGAGAGAGAGAGAGCAAACCATCCACTTTTAATACCTATGAATGGCAGTCCTAACACTAAGAGGTCAAAGTTGTGCCGTAGGTTTTCGTCCTTTGACAAGACAGAAAATGCTTTTGTAGAAAGTGTTTTATTGGTTGGTATGTTTTGCTTCATTGAGTTGTGAAACAGCCCATTTTTCATGAGTGACTTAAACAGTCAGTCAGAGCCGTACATCATCGCTTTTTCATTAGAGCAAACTGACTCAGATCATTATACTACATGAAACTACTGCGAGGGCGCCACAAGGTCATGTTATTACCTCATGCACGCACTGACACTCATACATATGCAAATAGATGACCAGTTTCCAGTTCACATACTTCACAGTACACAATAGTGACCAGTTACTGTTGACTCAATCCAAAAGATCAAGTCCGGTTAGGTTTATTTATAAAGCCCCATATCACAAATTTGCCACTGAATCTGTGCAGCATACAACACCATATATCCTTAGACCCTCTATTTGGATGTAGAAAAATCTCTAAACAAAACTTCAGTGATTTCAAATACATCAGTAAGTCATCTCCATTCACCTTAAGTGGTGAAACAGGCCCAACTTGCAGTCTGCAAAATGTGGATGACAATCTCAAACATGTGATTGTCTTCTGCCTATTTTCAACCACAGTTTCCACCATGATAGGGCTGATGTGGACTTGATTTTCTTTTTTTAATAAAAGTAGAACTAAACAGGGGCGGACTGGCACAATAATTAAGGCCGGGAATTTGACCCCATACCAGGCCACCCTGTTCACGCAAACCACCAGACCGCTAATTTTATAGACTTTTGTACAAAACAGGTACCAAACTAGGTATAGATTTGGCCACTATGTTCACCTGACCAACAAGTAGTTATCAGAACACCAAGTTTTCTAGGTATGCTATGGCTATGGGTGCACTTTTTAAATAGAGAATGAGATATTCAGAGTTTGCTCAGATTTTCAAATAATTATCTTTATATTCATGCAGCAATCATAACAAAGGTATCAAACAACTGCAAACACACACACGTTACATATTCGTAGTGGTTACCTTAACAAGACCTGACACGGGGGACTTCCAGGAGTGCAGACATGTGAATGTGTTTACTTTGAGATTCGTTCATGGTTATGTTTACTTCATGTAAACCTATCCCCTCATTGTAAAACTTCATCCCAAGTTCTTGTAATAATTCACATGAACATGGTTTCAACAAAATCATGCCAAAAACCACAAAGTATAAACTAGGCTGTGAAGCCCACAGATGCGCCTGATGAAGATGCTTTATATGTCATGCTCCATCATGAAAGCACTTATAATGGTCATTAAGGAATTGGTGCAAGGAGTGCTAGCAAAGAGAAACAGATTGATTCATCGCAAATGTACATGCTGAACACTCCAAGGCAATTGGAGTAGTTAAAAAAGGTTGTAGGTATGGTAGCTGGTATGGTTTGCTATAGGAATCAGTCTACATTATGAACAACCAACAGCCACAAGAACTGCAGAAAGAGTAAACTTTTCATTATTAGAGCGCCAGTCAATATTTATTTTTTAGCTATATGCTAACATGAGAATAAGCCATGACAGCTTGATAGGTGCCAGGCAGCAGGCTACCTGTCACTATTACTGATGTTTTGACAATGACGATGCTTCTTGATCATATCACCCACCAATTAATTACTGGGAGGGGATTTTCATTGCGTCCTTTATAATCAGATACCTGCCTGTCCAAATCTGCATCTGTAATCAACTCCTTTCTACATTCATATACATTATCTGAGCCCTGGAGGAGAAGCAATTAAACAATACGCATTTTTTTTTCTCCCCAGTTCACCATAGCTATTTGAAGTAAGATTATTTCTTGATCGACTGCAGCCCTTTGTCTGCAACAGCCATTACCACAGCATTGCCATATCATGTTCTAGTCCAAATTAATTATAATTAATTTCACAGTGCATGGTCTGAGAGGCTCTGAAGGGGTTTATTAGAAGGCGGGTAATTTCATACACTGCCTACGAGAACAAACAGTGTTCTATACAGATTGCAGATATGCCATCTCATTCTGGAAATTGACAGTAGATATGCCCTCTCCCCTAATCCAGCCCTATTCAAAGAAAAGCTTTTGCTCCAGACTGAATTCAACAATCTAAATGCTATGTATTCCACTCATGCTGAGCTCCAATGTCCTGGAGCTGCTAAAACCTTTTGGAAAGCTTTCAGGCAACAAATTGACCCTGTCAAAAAGCCTCCTGTTCCCTGTTAATAAGGTATAAGGTAGCAAAGGAAATCACCTACAAATAATTTCCTTGTGAAGTCGAATAGGAATGCTTTACATACCTAGGGATTTATTTCAAGTTAATTTAAAGCACTATGCAAAGATGGCAACAGGAAGCACGAGTGGTTTGACACTTAACCATTTTAATTTCTATCCACCAACTGATCAAATAATGCCCTCATATAAGCATAAATTCAAAGTCTCATTCAAAACAATATAGAAAAAAACAAAGTGTAAAACAAAAACAATGCTTGAGTTTTCAAACTGTTATTTGAGACTGTAAACTAAATCTAAAGCCATACTAACCTGGACTTTCTATGTCTTACTGAGAGCTGGCTCCACTGTGGCATATCATCTGTCTTTTGAAAAGACAGAGCAAAAGGGAGAAGAGGAGCAGTTTTCATATACTGTACATAGCAGAGGATTTTAGACATATACAGAAATACAACGGGTAATCTTCAATGCTTGGGACTGAATATTGTTATCACCCCAAATTAACTTCAATGTTCTTTAGTACAACCCGCTTTTACACAACACAAGCTTTCACGATGAGTGAAAAAAAGTATTGTAATATGTGATCACTTTTCTGTGTATCTTGTTTGGGGATTATAATATCACCTGGATGGCTAAAGGCGCTAAATGGAAATAGAAAGCATCATGTCAAAATTGAATTACCTACAAGAACAACAAGGACAAGTAAAGTCCCTCCTTGTTTTCATGAATAACTAACATGCAATCTGATCACAGGCCTATCAGATCATAATATGACATTGGTTGTTGGAAAACTGACCAAGAAATGACTGGTCCATTATACAACAAATGTCATGACTGTTAAAATCAGGGATTCCAAAATGTAAAATGGCAGACTTGAACTGGTATACAGTAACAATGACGCATGACTTCAACACCTGCTGTGATAATTTCATGACAGGTATTAATGGCTTAATTGACATATACACTGAAGTGTAGCTCTGAAAGAAGCTCATGTCAAGTGAAGATATCTGAAGGAATATAATGTAATATCTATAATGAAAAAACGTGACTCTCCCTTCAAAACAAAAGGAAACTGATCATCTCATTTACACAGGCCTGAGAAACAATGTTGTCACTGAACTACACAAGGCTATGATGAATTACATCTTAAAACTTTTTGAAGAGGCTAAGAGTAGTAGCTCCAAACTGTGAGAGCACACCACCAGTTTAACCAAGTCAAACACCCATAAGCATCAGAGTGTAAAGGAGCTGAGAATAAACAACGGACATATCTCTGACAATTGTTACATCCCGAGGTGATATTTATTTGAAGTAACGCAAATGGTGTACAGACAGAAAATGGGCCAATGGGTGCTGTGGAAATCAACAAACAATTAGAACAAAAGGAGGAGATCCTCAAAAGGAGGATTACTGCTCTACAGGGGTACTAACAAAAACAAGAGTAAACCTACAGCATTTGCAAAACACAAAACACAAAGCGCACAGCACCCCTGAACCTGGTGAAAACTAACATGAAATATGGTGTGTGCAAGAAAGGTGTCAGTTATCTCTAAAGCTTAAACCTGGCCCACTTCCTTACCTTCACACAGTCAAGTACACAAAGTCTTGCATGGGTAACAAAACACTACTACTTCAAGCTCTGAGACATGTGTACCCAACGCAAGCAACTCAGGTCAGATTGCTGCCACGAACGGCAGACCCGTAGTAGCACGCCGCACGAATCGATGGCATGGTCACCGGAAACCCAGGAAGTAGGCGGGACCTTCCCTCCTCGTGCAGCCAATCCTCCGCGTGGGTTGCACAGCCTGCTCAGCATACCAGGTAGCCTACTCAAAAGCACAGGCAAATACAGGGGGGGGCAGCGGCAGCCGTAACACAATGCAACAACTGCAGAAGAATTCTCTACTTTTTTTCCAACACAGTGGACTACAACACTATTTTAATCTATTTTACATACAGATTACTCTTGAAGAAAGTCCAGAAAATGATGAGTAACATGAGCAACTCAAAAGCCAAAGACATCCATAATCTCGAATCTGCAGTGATAAAGAAATACAAAACCCAACTTGAGCCAATAACAGACCTTGTTAACTTGTCAATTAAAACAAGGATTTATTATAGGATCTATTTAGCATGTTTATCAGCAACCTCCCGGAGAGATGTTTTGAGGTTGGCTGCCAAATGTATAATGAAGAAACTGTCATTTATATATCTGCCAGAACAACTAGCAAACTAGCTTTCTGAATTTTTGCATTTTGGATTGGGATGGCTTGAGTCCTCTCACTTTACACTGAATGTAAAAAAAACCCCATTTGTTTCCTAAACAACATGAAAATGAAACTATCATGGTAAAAATATAGAATGAGGTGATCAGTAAGATTGACAACAGCAATATATAAGTATATAAGAATCATCTTAGACTCACATGGATAGACAAATAAATAATATTTGCAAAAAGGTTAAATCAAACTGCTTCAGACTTATCAGAAAGTATCTGACATAGAGAACAGCCCAGTTTTACTTGCATGCAGGGTTGGGGAGTAACAGATTACATGTTATGTGTTATGTTATCAGGATACAAAAAAAAGGTAACTGTACTTCCGTTACAGTACAGGAAAAAAAATGACGTAATCAGATACATTTTGGCAGGTACATTTTGAAAAATGTTACCTGCCTCCATGTGTGTCTTTTTATGAACAGTAGATGGTATATGGGGGGGACGTGTCGCAGACATTGATTGTTGGCGTTTACAATTGCTAGTAGCGCCGAATGTTTGTTAACGTTAGGCCACCCACCCCATCATGCAGACTCTGTGCAGAATAGTCCCGGCTCTCAGAGTGTGAACACGGCAGCTGGACAAGGACCGAGCAAAGCCTCTGAGACCGAAAAAGTCCAGTTTGACCGCTGGGAATACAGTAACATTACTGAGGTGGTTTTCTTGCCGGGTTTGGATCTTGGCACCCAGAGGCTGAGTAAGGCTTATAGAACCGCTAGCAGCACAGGTAACTGACCGAGCTAACCAGCCACAGATACAGGCAGACAGGCTACAGTTAGCGGTAGCGATGAGCCAACCCTCCCAAGTTGAGCTGTTGTAAACTGTTGCTTATTAATGAACAAACAATAATAATTCATAAAAACACGTTTTAACTGAATAAGTACATATAATTTCTTCTTGACTGGCAACTCTCTGCTATCTCACAGAGGACATCTCTTGTCCTGTCTGAGGCACCATAGCTATACAACTCGCTTGGATAGGGGAAGGGGGGGATGCAATTGGCAACTTTCACCACTAGATGCCACTGAAACTTACACACTGAACCTTTAAATGTCATCAAGAATACCTACAAAACAACGTTTTTTGTCATTGATGGGCCAGATACTGCCATAGTGGTGACATAGTGCAAATCATATCATATAAAAACATTTAAACATGGATTATGGGAGATTTTGTTATTCTGTTTCTCTAAAAATACACTGAGGAGACAACACATCTTTGATACTCTCTTGTCTTCATTTGCCTATTGAAGTAATCCAAAAGTAACTAAAAGTAATCAGACTACATTACTTTTATTTTGTGGTACTTGGATTACATTACTGATTTTTAAACAAGTAACTAGTAATTGTACTGGATTACATTTTTTAAAGTAACCCTCCCAACCCTGCATGCATGCCATGATATTCTCACACCAATCATATTGTGCTACTTCCTGACCACAAGCCTCACAATCAACAAAAAAAACCATCACATCACTATAAAACCAAAAAATAAAATCAAGGAGAAAGAAACAATGAGGCTGGACCACTGTCACATCTTGGAGAAACACAGTGTGTTTAGCTTTGAAAGCTTAGAAAGCTATTCCAACCCTAATGCTTATTTTTAAATGCCTAAATGGCCGTGCTCCATCCCTGCTTAATTTGTTTGTTGAAAGACACCAGTACTTAAGTAGAGTCAGCACAAGGGCCTCAATAAACTGTTACTGATGTGTTAATGTGTAAAACCTCATTTGGACAGTCAGTCTTCTCTGTTAAAGAAGCAAAACACTGGAGCTGTCTGGCCACTATATTGAAAATGCAAATGCACAGTTTTATTGTTTTCAGTAGAGATGCTAAATCATGGCTAATAGAGAAGCACCATTGTTCAATAACCCTTTACAGACACACATGTATTTTTATTTTATTGTATTTTTATGCCTGAATTGTATTTTTCTTGTCTTTTCTTTCAATTTTAAATTCTTTTAATTTCTTTTTTATATTTTAACTTTTTAAAAAGCCTCCTGTGGACAGGTATTGTTAATTAGTATTTCTCTACTGACACTAGACACAGCACATCTAAATGCCGATGGTGCTCTGTGTCTGCAAGATGTGTAAATGAGCAGTGAGTGTTGTGTTTTCATCTACCGCTGCTACACCGAAGGGTCCAAAAGATGATTTAACAGAAATCACTTCTGCAATGCTTACTTTAACAACGTACAACTATTAAGGATTGATTTCAACTTCGTTTGCTGAATTTTTTGCCATATAGCCCCTATTTATCAGTTTGTGAATAATAGGAGCTACATAGTAGAACACAGCCGAGTGGAGTCATAATAAAAGACACTTATAACATACCCAGGAAATATTCAGAAAATATTTCAACCATTTTCTACACTCCTTGCTGTAGAAGTGACCTCTCTGTTTTCATTGTGTGACAGTTGACCTCGCTTATGCAACGTAGCACCGACAGTACAGCTGCCTGCCCGGAGTGTTTTCGAACATGCTTAACACCTGCCTAAATCAGATACAAGGTGATACAGGCACGCCGTCACTCCTGGGAGGATTCAAGCTCCTCCGGCACTCTAATGCAGCATTCACACTTTATGTAAACATTTTTTATAAATAAAAAAGGCAGGCATTTTCAAACCCAGACAGTCGCCTGTGCCAGATGAGCTCACCAGGTTAGACAATGTGTCATACTTATATAAGACAACGTAAAGGCAATGTGCTATCACAAGAGTGGTATTAATGCATTTTGAAATTGCTTACGAGTGCCTTGGTGACAAGGATGCATTGTTTTTCTCTTGAAGAAACAGCAACCTGTTATTTTATAGTCTATTTATGTTATGTGTTGTCAGAAATATTTGATGAAATTGATAAAATTATGCAATTTTATTCCTAGAACTGCGTGAAGGTGAAACATGTATTCATGTAATGGCTCCATGGCTGCTTTAGTTTCCTGCTTTGATGACAGTATTTGTCTCCTTGCCCTTACATTTCCAACAGGATCACTTGCCTTGTAACTGCTATCCAAGAGTATAAGTTGACTATCTTGAGGGAAGTATTGACTTCCCTCAAGATGGGAATATTGCCTGCTCATACTCACTACGACAGATGTGTGTTTTAATGGTACATTGCCGTGATGTTGGGGACGAGCAGCTTGCCTTTTGTAGTCAGCAGCTCCACAGCTTTTAAGGGTGGAACAATAAAATCTCAGCTTGAATCATGATCATGTGCCTTTTATACATGCACAGTGAGTTCTATAAAACATGGTGAATCATGGAAACAGTTGCTGGAAATGATATGTTAAATTTAGGTCAAGGATTCATAGACTTCTCTGAATGGTGTAAAACGACTTCTTGTCATTTTCGGAATGTTTTTCATATTACAGAATTAAAGTGAAATCCAAGCTCACATGGGTAGCAAGCAACAGTGTTTGAGATCCAGATGGTTCTATACTGCCATGGTTTTCAAAGGGAACATGTTCTGCATTCTGGACTTCTTTGGCTAAGTGCTCAGAACAAAATATTTGCGTAGAGGTTGTTTAGTTTCCCCAATGTACAGGTCTGTGCATTCCTCACTGCACTGGACCGCATACACTAGACTGCTTTTCTTGGTGTTTGGGTGTGTGGTCTTTCGGGTGGAAAAGTATCTGTCTTAGCATGTTATTTTATAAAACGCAGGGATTTGGTGTTCTCCAATCTTGTGATACTCCAGACACACATAGAATCACAATGTTGTTGCATTTACTTTTTTTTTTTCCCTTCATCACTCGTTGTGTGGGTGTTCTCTGGATCTTGTGGCTGTTTGCACAAAGCTCCAGTTTGGATATCCAAGTTTTAAGTGCATCCTTCAGGAGTTTATGTACCATCTCTTGGGCTTGGACGCTTGTTGGTATGTTATCAGCTCGATGGTACAGGGTACTGATAACTCCTAGCTTATACTCCAGTGGGTGGTGAGAGTCAAAGATTAAGTATTGGTCTGCGTGTGGGTTTCCTGTATGCTTCAATGTGGAGAGTCCTGTCCTCTTCACTGTGTACAGCACAGTCCAAGAACACCAAACTTTTGATGCTGACATCCTCTCGTGTAAATTTGATGTTACTGTCCACTGAGGGTTTTAATTGCGTCATCCACAGATCTGTACCAAAGGCTTGGTGCTGTTTCAGGGCTCTGGACTGTGAAAATAGCCACAAGATCCAAGAAGAGCACCCACACTTTGGTTGATGAGGAAAAGAAGAGTAACCGCAGTATCAGAGAAACGGACAGATGGTCTGAAAGAGGAGTAAAAGAATCCATTTACACCAGAGTAGAGAAGCCATCTCTCAACCTGGCAGGAGGTCGGCAACACCACTTAGCCCTCACCAACAATGCTGTCCTTTCATCCCTGCTCGAGAGATTAAATAAACACTCACAATGGCCTCATGTGACAATGCCAACAACAGCCTTTCAGACTTGGCCTCAGTTGACTGTAATGACCATATAGACAGTCGGCCCGGAGCACTAACTGTGCACTAAGAGTGAAATCCATCACCTTGATAACAACCACACAGAGGTTAAATAGCTGGGATTCCCTGACCATCAGTCAAAACTGAAGAAGCCTCTTCGATGAGAGGCGAAACGTCTTCAAGTATGTTTAACTAAGTCCAGTTCCCCTAATTTAACCTTCCTTACTCAGTTATTAATCTTAAACCTCCATTTACCAATTCTTTGGCGGCTTGAGTGCAATGAAAGCGAGCTTTAAACACAACACTGACAGACGATCGCCCTTTCAATGAATATGAAGAATGTATGCATATGAGAAAGGTTAGGATAATTTGAATAATTAAATTAGTTTAATTGGTTTCAAAATTAGTTTGTAAATGTGCTAAAACACAATAACTGAAGTGAGATGGTCCCATAAGGTGACTTTTGAAGTGTTTCTTTATGTCCAGTCTTGTGTGACAATATAGTTTTATTACCTTGTTTTTTCACTTGATATTACATTTTCATTTCAAAATGAATTTGTGGTCAATCAAAATACCACAAAAGAAAAGAGCATACACAATGCCCATAGAGTAGGAGGAAGGGGAATAAGAGAGGTCAATAGGGGCCCACAGCTAATTTTTGCCCCAGGGCCTCTTGGCAAGTTAATGTCTGTCTATGACTATGACTTAATTTGTGCTCTTAGGATTTTTCTTTTGTGTTATTAGATCATTATTTTGATGCTCCAAACCCCAAAAGAGCACTTCAGGTGAAACCATGTGGGCCACATATTATAATCCCTTGTTGCATCAAATGACTTGATAGAAAAAAGTGTGTGTGGCACTGACAGTATCTTAATTCATATTAGATCAAATGTTGTTACTCAACTCGTATCAAATAAAATAAAACATAACGGCATTTGTGGTGAGCTGCTCTGCACAGAAGAGTCATTGTGATTGGAAAATGAACTGACTTGGAGAGGCCAATACCCTGTCCTAATGTGACCTAATGCTTAAAATGTAAAAAAAAAAAAAACTAAACAAAACTATTTTTCTTTCCGACCAGACCACCAAACAAATAGCTTTTCTAAATGGCACCAGATCAAAAGAAGTATATAAACCACACAAATGGTTTTGATTGCACAATTAAAAAAAGAGAAGAAGTTGGACAGAAAGTCAGAAATGTGGAAGTAAATGTTGGCAAAATGACAAGTCAATCAGGATGTGAAGTGATGGTTTGCGTTTTCCATCACGCTAGCATTGGGAACATTGTGACAGGGAGGCAATTATTTTTAGATTAAAAGGGTGCATTACACTTCATTTAAAATTCATTGCACATTGTTGCATGCAGAAAATCAGTTACATGTGACTATAGTCTGATCATTTTAAAAAGGACAATATGAGTGTAATACTGTAAAAACAACATCCACATGAGATTTGCACATTAACAATTTCCACTGTGTACAGATGCAACTACGTTACGATTCCTGTGAGCTATTTGTTCACTCCGTGGGGAGAGCAAAGGGTTTGGTGTTGGTTCATTGTCAACTGAAAAACACACAGTATGGCTTGATATGAAGTTTTAGCAAAACTTGTTGGCATAACTCTTAACTGGCTAACTGAGTGGCTAAATATCTTTTATTTTTAACATTGTAAGACTACAAAATCTAGCAAAAAGAGTCAAAGTTTGACTGGTGAAGGTTTAGTCAAAGGTCAATATAGTATAATATTTGGACACATTTACCATTAATACAATAAATTAATGCAAAACCCATTTTCAGTTAGCAGCATGATAGTCATCATAGTCTTCATGTCAGCAAACTAGCCATAGACACTATTCTGCTGTTCAATAAGCAAATTTTTTTGTTGTTGATGGAGTATACCAACAATGGTGAGTGTTGCATCATGGGCTGTTTGTACTGTAGCTTTTTTGTTAGGCTCTTCAAGGCTGTTTATGGTGTGTCTTTGCGAATAAGATACATCTTCTGATACTTAGGGCAACATCATCAGTGATGTACACTGGGTCATCTTCTGGGTGGGTGTGCTGGCTGTTATTGTACTTCCTCTTTCCTCATAAACTGTGGAGCTGCTGAGTACACACAGTGGGCTGTTTGCTTCCATATTACAGAATGGTACCAGTAAAACACATCTGTCACTGTTCGTAAAAGCATGTAATGTTCCTATCTTTATGGGGAGAAGTCAACATATGTTGGTGCTTGGACAACAGTTGTAAGGCTTATAATCATAAAAGTGCCATGATTGCATCCTGGTTGCCATACAGGTAGGAAAACCCCACAGAGGCACCAAAAAACAAGGAATTAAAGTAACTATAAATCACTTAAATTTATTTTTTATGTTACTGGTGTGTGAAACTGGATAGCGTGCTGGGAGCTCTTTATTTCACTGATGATTACACAGTAAACAAGTATTCATATGATTTGTAAATACATTCCAATCAAATCTGAAGTGTTACACATCACCTCTGCCACTCAAAAAGCACAGGCTGCCATTCAAAAACACACTAGCACTGCTTTCAAATAATTTTATGCACACACACACAGACACACAAGACGGATCTCCCCTCCGGCCTGCTGCTCTGCAGAGCTGCAGTAGTGTTTCTGATGGGATAATCTTAATCTTTGTGTTGTGCGACGGCCCATGTGAGGAAGGGATTACATATTTATTTGGGGAGTTTTCATCCCGCCTTTACCATCTGTCACCAGTAGCATGGCCATGGGACATTTACAAGAGCTTTATAGTGGAGTTATGGAGTGATGGTATGAACATGAGAGCGAGAGAGGTTGTGTATGAGTAAGTGTGCATGAGTAAGAGAGAGAAAGAGGAAGGAAGGAGTGGGAGTTACCGTTGGTAACCCCCCCTCACCCCCACCTGCTGGGTGAATATTCATTAAAGTGAAAAAATTGGGGGCTTTCCAGTAAAGTGAAGCAGAATTGTCTGGGTGTTTTCCCATGCTTTCTGTTGGGAAAGGGAAGATCCTTTTTAAGTCCCAGGGTGATTGAGAACCAACTCAGCAGTAATATCATAAACCACATGCCTAAAAAAACTTTTCATGGTATTTCACATACAGAACTAAAATACAAAAGTCTTAGAAACACATTTTATTTATATATAGCGCTGGGCACGTTAACGCGTTATTATTGCGTTAACGCATTAATTTATGCTGACAATTATTTTATCTAAGTTTTTATTTTATTATTATAAGTTTGAAAGTCCGTTGCTCACTGGCTCTGAATACACATACAGTCAAACCATGGGTCACAGGAGGGGCGGGATGTTGATCAGCCTGCAAATCACCCACCCAAACAAGCAGTGGAGGGAGGCTTCTGCAGACTAAACCAACATCTGCACCCTGTGTTCAATGTTGCTTTACGTTACTTGGTCTGTGCTTGTAAAATATCCGCGACTTGTAACGTCATTTCAAGTTTTTAACAGAGTGAAGTCTGTGCGAGTGAACACACGCACCGACCCCCCCAGGTAAATCCCTGGCAGTGGCAAATAGCTTTAGTTTAATATTTGATTTGATTACATTAATGTTTAAGTTGATATTTACAAGAAATATTTTATTGCTACTGTGTAAAGAGAATACTGCTGGTAAAAAGCACCTTATTTGTTTAAAGTGTTTGCAAACCAAATGTTATTACACTTTTGTGTGTGTATAGCAGTACATTTAAATGAAAATTGCGCAATACACTACTTTAGAATTCATTATTCAATTTTACACATAACAATGCGATTAATTGCAAGAAAATCATGCAATTAAAAATTGTAATCGTTGCCCAGCACTAAACTTTTTACCTGCAATATGCTGTAGCCACTCTCCCAGTTTGGGGGTCACAGCCCCCAGTGCTCCAATTACCAGTTTATCCAGTTTGTCAGTCTGGATCTTGAAGTCCCACAGGATCTTAGCTCGGTCATTCTCAACTACCTTAGGAGGTGTCTCTCCATGAAGGTTCTTCATCTTCCTCGTCCTCACCCTCGGGTTTCTGCTGTCTGAGGTTTTCACTAAGCCCTTCATCTTTGGAGGCCATCTTCCTGATGTACTCCTGGATCTTTGTTGTTTCATCCTGGACAGTGGTCTTGACACTCACTAGCCCTCAACCTCCCTCGCTACGCTTGGTGAACAGTCTCAGGGTGCTGGATTTGGGGTGAAACCCTCCATGCATCTTCTTCTGCTTCTGCTTCTCCCTTGTATCTCTTTAGGCGAGTAGCCAGAGCGGTAACTGTGCTTTCAGAGCAAACGCAAATTTTCGTCTCGCAACGCTTTTCTTGCGTGAGTGCATTCGCTGCAAGTGTTCACACACAACGCAAGAAGGTGATTTTAACGCGATAACGAGAATAAACACAACTTGCAGGTCTGTCAGCAAGTCAGCAGGACAACAACTTCTAAAATGTTTTCTGAATGGAGTTCAGATCGATCAGGGCTATGCTATGCTAACTTGGTCACAGTAAAGTACAACGATAGCTGGAATAAAGTTACATACAACTGTTTTCTGAACTCACCAGGTAGTTCAACCTCCTCGCTTTCTTTTCTCCCAGCAATGTCCAGTTTTGTCCGTTTTTTATATAATTATGAAGTAGTGCCGAACAACGCTAGCTGCTGAGAAGCTAAAGATAAATCAACGTTGTATGCTAAAAACTAAAGTAAAAAGCTAATTTAATAAAAGCAGTTTATTCCAAGCTCCTCCCTTGAGCAAACGGCGTAGTTGCGAGCAAAGTCCAGTCCGACCACGGATGTTTATTTGTCCGAAGCTGTAGCGCTGCTCCCTGCTCCTCTAGCCCAAGTTTAGCAACTTGCAGATTTTCAATCGCCCGACCTGCCTGGCCTCTCCGCTCTGAAGCTGTCGGTGACGTATGCACAATCTCAACGTTGATAGGCTATCGCAACACAGCGTCATGCGAATTTCTCGCTTGAGTTGAAAATATTGTAACTCACCACCCCGAACGCTCACTTCGCTTTTGGTCTGGAAGCACCATAAGTCTTTGTTTGGCAGTCCCCGGAGCCTCAGGTATCGACAGCTTGTTGTATTTTTTAGGTAGCCCGTTCCTTGCACAATTTTGTAGCTCTGAGAGCTGACTAATCTCTCTTCGTGTTGCCTTGATCTTGGCCTCTAGCATTCTCCTCTTTGTGGCTTGAGGTGTTCATCTCTGGCATACATCAGCTCATTGGTCTCGGTTTGGCTTTAGTAGGGATAGTATGTAGAGGTTGTGGAGGGTGTGTGGTAGTGGAGCAGGTCAGTGAGGCAGTGGGTGGGGGCCTGGTTGTGGAGGGCATAAAGGCAAAAACTAAAACGGTCCAGAAAGTGTAAACAAAAGCCATGTCATATAATTATTGGTCATACAATCTGCTGTGAAAAAGACAACACACTCCTCCAAATTTCTACCTGGAAGTCACGTTTATTTGCATGTAATGTCTGCTTGATCCAGATAAAAGCAGCTGTAAACGTAAAGACACTGGGCGATAACATTACATGATGCGTGCGCTCCCATGCGATCACTTTTTAGCACAACATCTGTCTACTCTGCTGTCCAGTCTTTCTGGCCACGTAAAATCCGATTTCAGGTCTTTTAAAACCTTATACAGTCATGATTAACACACGTTTAAAGACAGGGACATTTCCAGGGACAGCTACAGACGGGGACAGGCCACCAAGAACCAGAAAACGGGGACAGGGGACTAGTCCCACTACTTTAGATCGTCATGGATGAACGTCTCATAGCGGGTAATAATTTAATAAAGCAGGCATTTCTAGAAGGCACTCTGCATCAAAGTTTTAGTACAGGTTTGTTTGGTCTCCACAAGTTCTTGAAGGAAATATCTAGTTCCTAGGCTGCTAAATGCTCCACTATGTTCACCAGCTCATAGCTAACTTTTTCATTGTCTAGTTTGGTGGAAGGAAGGTGATGTACAGTGGGTTTAACAGAGCTTTTTCACTGAAAATATCTGCTGCCACTGCAAAAACAGGGTTTATAAGAGAAGTAGACAGAACCAAAATTCTTGGCTGTAAAACCAAAAAGAAGAAGCTGAAAGATACTGAAATGCTTTTTCAGCTCACTGCAGAGTCTGTCAGTCACTAAATCACAGCAATCTTAGGAAAAATGTAGTCATTGCTTGAGATGACATGAGATGAGACACATTATCATACCCACACCAACACTGTTTGCCACAATCTTCTCAATATGCAAATGTTTCTGTTCTCTGGCTTATGATTTATTTTACTAAATAACTGATTCAGTTTTTTGGTTTGTTTACATTGGAAATACCAGCCCTTGAAGTACTTGCCTGACATCAACTTTGATTACCTGAGTTTGGGTATAGAACCTGATACTGTTTTGGTTTAAAACATTTGCGTTTTGGGGCAAATTTATGGCCCATGGCACAATATTACCAAACTTCCAAGGCATGGCTCCCACTTTTTATTTACCCAGACACAGTGGAAACTGGCGGCTGACCTGTTGTCTTAGCAAATGCCCAAAAGTGACACATGTTTATGTTCAAGTGACAAATCCATCTTTCTCCAAAAAGCAGGAGTCAGGTGACGTTACAGAACAGCAAAGCAGGATATGGGAAACCACTGTTCATTTTCCATTTCCTTCCGACAGTCAGTGTTGGTTTCTTTTAGCCATGCCACGATTGTTCCCTAATCTTTACCAATTGGTTATTATTGTAACTGTGGCGCGGAGCTGCTCTAACCTTAACCACAATGTTTTTCAAGCTGTACGAGTCCTGAAACATGCTGAAACATTACTTAGAATTTTAAGGAGTGCCCTTGCTCTGCAGAATGCCTTTGTGGTTATGGTTACTTTCCAGCTCTCACAGCATCGAAAGTCAACAGAAGGGACGCACATAACATCTTTTTAGATAAGAAGATATCCACACAAAATGCTTACGCAATCACATGTTGTTAGCAAATGTTTTTTACATTCACAAACCCACATACTGTACATCTTTTGCATCAGTTCACCACATTCACATTTTACTGCAAAGCCTCCACCACAAGCCCTAGCTTTACTCACTCGCTTGCACAAACATGCTTTTAGTAGCTCTCATTCCTTTCAATGTAACTTCACAGCTGATTCTGCCTCTGCTCAGATAGCTCTAAATGCAGGATTACTTTCCAATAAAACTTGCATTCTAAAATTACTTTTTCCACTTTACCTCTTTAATTGGTTTTTCTGTTGTGACTGAGATCTGGCTCAGTTTTGTCATTCAACCCACTGTCTGGACTCTCTGCCAGACCTTAAGTTCTTTAGCCCCGTTAGCACCTCTGGCTACAGTACGAGATAAGCTCATATTTTTACAATTTGTTTAAAATGCTGCCAGTTGCTCCATGACTCAGTTTTGAAGTTGTAACTGCTTCAGCAGTCTAATGCAGGGATCTTTGCTGTTGTGCATCCTACAGACATACAAGGACTTTAATATTCAAATTTCTTTGCTATTCTGGTTGTTTGATGCAAATTTATCTTGTCAACTGTTAGAAATCTGTATTCATCTTTCTGTTTTGCATTTCATCAACACAAAAACTGCCAGACAATTCTCAAACACCCACACATCTCAAGAGGCTCCAACTCCTGACCTCATGTCTGTGTCAGATCACTTCTTTAAGGGTCCCCAAGCGGTGCTATTTTACTAGCTCGACACTTTGACGCGTCCTTGCTACTGGATGCTAGCTGTGAGCGCAGATGTGCCCCTAGCATGATAGGTGCTCCTTCGTCTGTGACATTGTCTATTTGGTTATTATGAAATCTGAAAAGCAAGTCAATCCCCATAGACCCCCATGTTAATGCCTAACTTCACAGGAGGAATAAACACGTTTACAGCCTGGTACAAAAAATTGTTTTGGTCTCCACCTTCACAGCTGGAGCAGCCCACACTGAGCTTCACAATGACTCTTCAGAGACCTATGAGTGATGTAATTGAGACTACATCTGTTTTTTATTATTCACTCTATGGTTTTCATAATGTCCCAACCTCACACCCTGCACCCAGGCTGATGTCCAGAAATGTCCCCAACACAGCAAAACAATAAGAAAAAAAGAAATTGCAGGCAGAGAGCAGGGTCTCTGCAGATACAGATGCCGCCACACAGTTCTAGTGGGTCATGAGTGATGATTGAGAGGGATTAGCAGGGATTATCATTGTATGAACATGGACTTGAATTGCATCGAGTTAAATTGAGTTGCATCAACTCCGTAGATATAAGGATTAAAAATATATTTGTATTATTGTTATTGTCGTCAACATCAGCAGTGTCACAAGTGTTGCCAGAAGGACTTGCTAAAATTTGACAGAAAATCCTTTGGAGCTAGCATCCAATCACAAGGATGCATCGAAGTGACGAGGAAGCCAATCATAGCACTAGTCGGGCGGGACTTGATGGGAAAAAAATAAAAACCCCAGGCATGAGGTTTGTCATCCACATCCAACACCCACTATGGACAGGGGAACATGCACTTTTCAAAATCCTGTTTTTGCCCTCAAAAACACACTATTTTTAATCCAGCAAAATGCCGTGGAAGCTGAACATGGTCCACTAGATTAGTCTACTGAAGACAAAGGGATGGTGCCTATGTTTATATATTTAAAAAATAATAATAATCCCCCACTCATGTATGTGTCATCCTCAAGCTCTGGTCCTCTACCAGAGGCCTGGGAGTGTGTGTGTGTGTGTGTGTGTGTGTGTGTGTGTGTGTGTGTGTGTGTGTGTGTATATATGTGTGTATATATATATATATATATACACACACATATTATATATATATATAAAATTTTTGCGTGTGTGTAAAAAAGACTTTCAAAAGGCTTTGAACATAAGAAAAAGCTAACTCATTCACTTACCGTGATTTTGATAAAACTATTAACAGTGTGTGACTTTTTCATATTTTGATTTCTTATATCTCAATAAAAAAAAATCTACCAGTCCCATTATTTAAAGAGGCGGTATTATGCTCATTTTCCGGTTCAAAATCTTATTTAGGGGTTGTACCAGAACAGGTTTACATGGTTTAATTTTCAAAAAACACCATATTTTTCTCATACTGCACATTGTTGCAGCTCCTCTTTTCACCCTGTGTGTTGTACTCTCTGCTCTTGAGCTAAAGAGCGATGCATCTTACAAATCTTTGTTGGGAGTTGCACATGCGCAGTTCCCAGGTAAGGACTACTAGCTAATCAGCAGCAGAGAAAGGCGGGTCGTAAGAAACAAGGTAGTGTGATCCAAATCAAAGCCGCTTCAGACTGCGACCGTAACCTAGCAGATGGTATAAGTTACTCACAAGTCCACAACTACACAACATCATTGTTCCTCATCTTACCATAAACCACTACAAAAATCACCATATTTCAACTCAATTTTCCATAAAAATTGGCCAAAATTTTGAGTGTTTGCTCAGTAGCTTTCACATCAGGTGTAATGTTAGCATTATAGTTATAACTTTAGCTGTGTTAGCCAACGATTACACCAACTCCGCACTTGAACAGTCTGTGAAGTTACGTGTTTATTTTAAATATAATTCACAACCAATAAAGCATACTTACGGGTTGTGATTGTGAATTTCCAGGCCCAAACAGAGTCGGAGTTGCATCGTCTTTTAGGACTAAACGTTGAACTGTTGCCGGTGTTCTGACGATCTATGCTGCCTTGCCGAAAAATGCTACCATAGCGCAAATCAATACTCAAATGTACTCGGCCCTGCTCCGTTTTCCATTGCAGATAGTACCCACAGATAGTACGTAGCTGTGTTTTCCTCTGCCGTTGTTGCTGCAGCGGTCTGTGTGACGGCGGGAGCAGAGGGCTCTGTGAGCGGGCGGCTGTCCTGCCTCACACGCTCCTCCCGCGGGTTGGCGCAGGCTTCCCCTGCAGCCACTTGCGGAGCTCCTCAACTCCGAAAATATTCAAGCACATTTTTGTTCCACCATCACACAGCTGTAAAATATAAAACTTTCTGTTGCTGACCTCTGTCTGGTGCAGCGGTGATGATGCAGTGAATAGTGAATATTCTCTCAGCAGTCTGTCTTGTTTTCACGTGACATTTTAGTACCACTCAGCTCGCTTGGAACCTCGACGGAGGTCAGGTGATACAACAAAAAGTACCTGGAAGCAGGTACAGGTACAACATTTCTACAATGGAAACCCAAACAAAGGCGAGTCGAGCCAAAGGGCCTCCGCTCAGACTAGCTTGGTTTGAGGGCGTGCGTGACCCCGCTAGCCGCTTGGCCAGCTTCATGATGTGTTTTCATTGTGACGTCACAGTGAAGGAAGTGAAGGGCTGGACTACAAATGAGCTGTTTTCAAGCAGTTCAGAGCAGAGCTTTCTGTGGACTTTTTCACTTTGCAACCCTGTTACATGCACAAAAAAGAGATATAACTCAATAAAGGAGAGGGAAAAAGCCTAAAAGCATAATACCACCTCTTTAAAGTATCACTCATATCGCCAAATGTTTTATTCCACAAGATGTATTGTTTCACATGATTTTATAGGACTAAGATAAATGTTAGCTTCTCCAACAGGCCAACATTGCCAGGTTGTAGTTTTAAGGGAAATGTAGCAGAGTATATACTGTACACTACAAGAAAGAATATTTAGCTAGTTTATTACCTGACTAAAAACATTATGAGCAGGGAAATGTGACTGTTTGTGTTTACTGCACTCACCATCTCTAAAATTGCAATTTTATCCAAAGTGGCCTTGCTTCAACTACTAACCTTTTCTGAACCAAAAAACTGATCTGAGTCAAGTGGTCTTCATATTACATAATTTTCTCTTTTAGAAATGTGAAATGATTATGCACTGATTGTTGACTCTGTTAATCATGCCACTCTCACTGATGATCTTCAACACTGGGTTGAATTTAAGGAAACAGCCCTGGAGTTAAAGATATTGGGATGCTTTCAACCTGTTTGTGTTGCTCCAAATCTTGTATAACATTTATTATATGTGCTTCCCTCGGGGTGTATCATTCAGAAACACAATGTCTCCTTTCATTGCTTCTCTGATGATGATGTAACGTAATGGCAATTCTCTGAAGCCAAACACGATATTACGCGATGCTGGATGGAAGATTTTAAGATAAATAAAAACAATCCTGGGGTTATTCTCTGAGCCTTTTGACTATTTAAGGGAAATCTCGAGTTAGTCTTATGCTACATGCCAAAAATGACTTTTCCAGCTCCACCCTCCAGTTTGTGCAGGGTTGCACACTTGTGACTGTGCCTTTCAAAAGTGCTACAGATAATAAAAAGAAATCTGTTTTATGATCTGACAACACCATGGTTAATGTCTGGTTGCACAATGTCTACACAGGTGTAGCAAAAGCAGCACGTTAACAGAGCAGCAGCAGCTTCAGTCCTCTCTCTGTGTCTACACTAGTGAATGTAGGTTGCTTTAGTTTTGGCAGTGCTCGGAACCCAGTGCACAATCACTGTAGTCACGTGCGTGAAATTGAAGAAAATCGACTTGGAGTGGATATAGTGAAAATATCTATCTGTGATTCAAAAGCAATAACTTTTCATATACTGTACTATTACCCCATTATAAGTGTTGACTTCCTGATTCTTGTACCCTGAAGCTACCAGATCCCAGCTAAGTCCTGTGACTCCTCTTCTATCCTTCTCTCAGGCTCAGAGCAAATCGTGTTTTTCCATCGTGCTGGAGAGACACTGATACTCAGGTCTGAGCTGCTGGAACAAGAGGACAAGATGCCCTTAAAACACTGCTTCAATCTGCTTTTCTCTGTTCAACTCTGTCCCAAAAGAGAAACAGATTACAGATTACCTCTGGGTAATATCTTTGGTAGCCTCTCCTGTGTCTAATTAAAAAGGCTATTGTTTTAGTGAGTACATAAAGCAGTGATTGAGGTGATTTTCATTTTGAGCTGTGCCAGCTCTATGGGACAATCACAACACTCTCAAGAACTCAATTTTCTTTTGATCTCAACTCAGCTCAACACACCTCCTGAAGGATCTAAACGCTGCAAAAAACCTAGAGAGGGAAGCCTAACAGGTTGTAAATGTGATAAATGAGAGGAAAGATAAAGTGAGGGTCACATAAATGGATAAAAGAAAGCTCTGGTGATCTGTCTGTACATCTGGAGCTATCCTTTTGCCAAATGTGACATGAGCCAATGGATGTCAAGGAGGATACAGTGTGCTGATTCAGTGCTGAGGGCATGGTTTGGAAACCACTAAACCAACAGGGCCCCTGATTGATGGCGCCAAAAATCCATGCAAACGCATTCATATGTTTCCCCACGCAGCAGCTGTCCCATATTAATGTAATGTAATGAACAATAAACACCCCATCGTGATCGGAATTGCAATTTAAAAGTCACAGAGATCTGTTCTGAGAGGAATTACAACCATATGTAGCCTACTTCTGCCCGTAAGAGAGGGGAGAGCTACAGGAAACAATCACTTTCCTCATTAAAGCAAATATGTTTTTTTTTTCTGGACACATGTTTTTAGCCATGGCGATGACAACGTCTTTGTCTGTCTGCTGTTCAGTCGGTTGATCAGTGCACGACTTTGGCCCAGACTAAAATGTCCCAACGACTATTGCCATGATATTTTGGACATACATTCATTTGAATCCTGCTGACTTTGGTGATCTCCTGAGTCTTCCTCAATAGCGCCACCATGAGGCTAATATTTTTTAGATGAGAAGATCGATATTGCTCTCATGTCTGTACAGTAAATATGAAGCTACCACCAGCAACCAAATGAGCATACCAAAGCACTGGAAATGTTTCTATCTACCTGTTTCCCCATCTTTTCAGCTTTGCGCTAAGCTAACTATGCCTTTATGACATTCTCCATGTATGACGTTGATTGTTTTTATGTAGTTTGTATGATGCTTTGGCAATACTGTTGTTACACATTCATGCCAGTAAAGCTAATTTGAATTGAACTGAATTGAATTGAAATGTTGGCACCCTTAACTGAGATGGTAAACATGCTAAACATGAAAAAACGTAGCATTGTCAACGTGAGCATGTTAGCCTGCATGCAGCTGCAGCGAACCACCACACTATAGACTCTTGTTTAACTGATAATACAGAGAAAATATAGTACTGAATATACACCAGACAACATGTAGAACTTATTAGATCGCCAACATAGTTCATAATTCAAATGTTTTCATATCCACAGTGACACCTCACTGTAACTTGTCACTCCACACCAGCACATTTTGCCTCAGCGTATCAGACATGGAAACGGTATTTTCAGTTTCTAAGCAGCAGAGACAATAAGGCATTTCTTTGCAACAATCCAGCCCTGGGCCGAGCAGGTCTGAGAGATATTAAAGCAGAGTGACAGATCTAATTATCACCTCCCCACTTCTGCTCCAACTCTGATGAAAAGTACTACATTACACCAGACATCCTATGCCCTCAAACTAACTTTCACCTTTGCTAATAACTAAGAGTGTAGATATCTGGAATACCTGCTGAGGGCATGTCTCAGAATAGAAAGAAAGGGATTTGCAATAAGGCTGGATTTATGAAAGGAGGAGACCATCATTATTCCAATGCTTGCTGCAGCCACTGTGCAAATGCCCCCTACTCGTTATCTCTCACCTTTCCCACCTCAGTCTTTCCATGTTTCTCATTTTCTCTACTTCAGATTACATAATGATCCATAGTCACTTTAGCAAAGATTAAGTGCAGTTTCTCCACCTCTCCTCCCTTCTCTCTCGATATTGTCCTGTTTCTGGATTATATGAGGTTCCACCTTTACTCATATTACAAATGGCCTTGTGATGCAGCTCCAGTGGCTGCGCTGAATAGGAGGTTTTGTTTACACACAAGCCGAACAGCACTCTCAGGCAACACCAACTGCAGGAGGCCCATTCTGCTGACCTCCCTGCCACTCTGCATCTGCTGCCAGATTCCCTTTCACTTCCACACAAATCACTTACAAAGAGGCAGCAGGCCCCTTTCTGCTGGCAGGATGTTATGTCGCCCCTGTAGATTGGTATACTTGATATACGTCGTGCTCAGCTCACACCTTGCTGTTGTATTACTCTTCTGAATACTCTGTCTCTTTTTGTCTAACTGTATAGTTACTGTTCATTGACTCTGTTTCATTGGACTAATGGACTGATGAGTGTGTGTGTGTGTGTGTCCCTGTGTGCTTACATATGCATCTTTGTTAGCTGTACGTAATTCCTTTCGAGCAGTGGTTGTCGTGGAAACCTTGCTCGTGTCTGTTCTCCAGCTGCTGTCAAGCCGGAAGCATGCCGGGACATGTGGCAATGTAGGTTGGTTAATCATCAGCCACAATGTCAGATCACTGCAGCCACGTGATGTCTGATGGCTGTACTCAATTTCAAAAAACCAAGAAACACTTTAACTGCAGACACAGAAAGATCTCTCATTCAGATGTCACATCTAAAATGACAACAAACTAATAAACATGTGAAATGTGTATTGATACGTATTTCATCCTCATCTTTTGTCCCATCTTTACTGTGTATGAAGTGGAGACGAAGGCCTGTGGGTGTGAGTACATCACATGCCAGCGAATATTTACATAGATGGTGATTTTACATTATTGAAAGAATTAACAATTCAAGTCAAAGAGTAGAATGTGGTCTTCTTATCTGTTGGTCTGTTGGTAAAAAAAAAGATAAGAATGAAATGGACCCATGTTTTTGATGCCATAAAGTGACGTTTTTCAGCTTTTTGTCTTGCTTGACTGGTCTCTTTGTCATCTTATCCCAACTTGCTTTTATTTTAACTATTTTAACCCATTAAAAAGGCAGATACCTGAATCTGAACCAACTTTGTTGGCCAAGTATCTTTACACATCCAAGGAATATGACTAAATTTTATAGTAGCTCTTAATTCACTTACGCACAGTGCAAAGAACATAGAGGAAGACAAAATGAGACACACATAGACACGCAGCTAAAATTAGATAGATTTAAATTTATTGTCATTATGCAAACTATTGGTACAGAGCTAACGAAATGCAGTTAGCATCAAGTACAACAACATTCACATTAGGTTATATAACCGGTTGGTTAATGTAGAGTAATATTGTTGTATTATAACAGTGTAGGGGTTCAGTCAAAAATATCAATAGTGTGCGAATAACGCAATAACTGTATGTTAAAGTACTGTGAACAGTGCAGTATGAATACAAGGTGCAATTGGATTGAAGGTGTGTAGTTCAGCAGGGTCACAGCCTCAGGGAAGAAGCTGGTGCAAGAGCGTAGGCTCCTGTAACGCCTGCCAGATGGTAGGAGGGTAAAAAGTCCCTGGTTGGGGGGGCATCCTTCATGAGGTTTCTTGCCTTGCCCAGGAGGTGCTTTTGATAAGTGTTTGAGATGGTGGGTAACTGGGTGGCGGTGATCCGTTGGGCAGTCTGATGCAGAGCGGTTACCATACCACACTGAGATGCAGTTTGTGAGTAAGCTCTCAATAGTACAGGGTAGAAGCCCACCGGGATCCTGGGACACAGGTGAGCTTTCTTAAGGCTCAGTATTAGGAAGTAATGGAAAGGTAAGATCATCAGAGATGTGAGTGTGATGGAACTTGAAGCTTGACACAGGCTGGAATACAGCTCCTATGTTGTGTTCATGTTTTTTGACTGTTCAGGTGAGTTAGGGCAGAGTGGAGTAGCTGTAATTGTCATGTCATTCACATTGACGCAAGAAAGAAAACTGTTCATGCAATAAAAGCATATGTGCTTATGTTGGAAATCCACATTAATACTGTATAAATCCAAATATCTGCAGCCTTTATTCTGTGCAAACACCAGTTATCTCTAAAGGGACTGTCAGAAATAGTAAGTTCAGCTAGAGCACACCAAACCTAAACAGAACAGAGCAGAATAACATATGTTGATGCTTGTGGTATTAGCCAGAGAAGTCCCCATCAGCCAAGAAGATATGGATGAAATAAATGGCATACATAGAACTTATAAATAGTCACAAAGGCAGTGTATCCGCTGAAGATGTATAGTCTCCTCTGATACCAGTTGAACTGCATTGAACCATGAGCCGCATCGCATTATCTAGGTTATGTAATGCAATTTAATGTACAAACTCTCAGAAGTTCACCTCAATCATGTTGCAGAGGGGACTGCAGGCCAAAGGAAGCTTTCTTGTTTAAAGGTTAAGGCCGACAGAGCGGTGGCTGCATTATTAAAACAGGAAGTAAAAGGTTCTGTACAAAGGAAGGATGTTCTAGCAATCCATTTGTGTGCAGTACCAAAGTCAAGCACGACAAGGAAGTGCACTTTACTTCAGCCCCTTCCTTTAGTTTGTATCTGCAAGGTTACATGACATAGTGACTATAAAGTCAAACTGAAAGTTGTCTGTCCAGTCACCATCCTTCTTGCAGCCGCGTCCATTGCAAGCCAAAAAGTTGTTATACCTTAGTGATGTGATGTGATAATGATGTTACCAGTGGGGAGACTCACCTGGCTTGTTGGTGATACTTATATCACAGCTTTTTCTCCAAATATAATTTATCCAGGACCAAAACTTTAGCTCCTTCCATGCTGTTAATTAATCATTCTTACTCTAACCTATCAAACTTCAATGGAATTGCTTTTTTTATTTTTACTTTGCTCTAACTCAGGAAGTCAATTTTGATTTTTGTTGCTTGTGGTGTCTTGAAAGTTGTCTTGCATTGGCTTAAGTCAACTAGGCTTCTTTAAAAATCCTGAACCCAGATTTTTTTCAATTGTCTGCCGAGGTGATACATGAAACCAAATGTGGTTAGGCTCTCATTGTGCTTTGAGCACTTTCCATCAACTGTCTTCACCTCAAATGTGTGCACCATGTGTGTATCTACAGTGTCTCATTTAGCAAAACCAAACCTTGAGGTTGTGCTCCTGATTTCATTTTGATCACCATCCCAGCCAGGCTGCAGTATTTGTTATGGTTACATGGTCATAATCATTAAAAGTGATGGGGGGAATGGGAACATGTAAATATTATTACCTGCAGGATTTAGTGGGTAATGTTTTAAACATAAACATGAATGTACAGTGTAATGCAGCCAGTTGTTTAACACTCACTCAGCATCTCATTTCATCATGTCTCTAAATGGCAAAATTGTCTCCTTATCCCAATAAAATTTAAACTTACTTTTTATATACAAGATTTCTTTTCGAAAACATAAACGATACACAATCTAGAATCAATGGCCGATCATTTTAATAGAACATGATGCAACTGTGACTGAAATGCTGTGAAATTGATAATTATCCAGTGGTGACATGTAACTAACTACATTTACGCAAGCACTGTACTTAAATGCAATTTTACAATTTTAACTTCACTACACTTATCTGACAGCTGCCATTATAGTAACTTTTAGATTAAACTTGTATGTGTAAAACATATGATTACTTGAAAATGTAATGAAAAATAGTAGACAGAATAGAACAGATTAAAATATCCTATTGTACATGAAGAAAATATTGTTAATGAGTTCCACCTGCCTGTTAATTTATCAGTAATAAATATTTGATAACACTCTGAATTGTGCCATTTTGCATAGTGAGTACCTTATTTTATTGGCAAATAGGTTTTCTGATACAAGGAATTTGCTTTGCGTTGGCGCACAATGATGAACATACTGCAAAAAGTCAAGAAATATATAGAAAATAAAAAATGACAATAAAGAAATTAGGAATATTAATGAGTATGTACAGCATATCTGATTTTAGAAGAGCTGTACAGTTCAGTGCAGGGATGTGCAAAATATTGACCAGAGAATGTGCAAAAGTTCACAGTATGAGGTACAACAAATACTATGTAGAATGCATATATCATATATCACATATCACATATATAACATCATATATTGAGTGATCGTGATCATCTTATCTAAATCTCTGCCAGAAAGCATAAGCCTCTTGTATATTATATAGGAAAAATATCTTTCACAACTGTAATTATGTATTCCTAGCTTTCAGCCAGTATATGTTAATTTATATATATATATATATATATATATATATATATATATATAAACAAAAGTATATATGAAATTAGATATATCTACTTTACCTTACCCTGTCCTTCACAGTGCCACTATCTAAGAGCCTGCAGCTTTAGGCCCAAACTGCACACAGTGGTGTCTGAGATTGAGGGCTATGAGGTCACCATGGATACGTGATGACAGCTGGAGTCAGAGGCCTGACTCTTGAGGGGTCACCCAGTCTGTCTGCCAGGGGCCTGGAGCACATAAAGAAGTATGTAAGGTGGAAGAGTGAGTGCTGAGAGCAAAGAATGTGGCCGCTTGCTCTCTGAGGTTGTGGGTCCATACTTTGCCTCAGACAGATTTTTGAAACAACAAAGTCTATGTGGAACAGTTTACAGTGTAATCGATTTCATTCATTAATGTTATTACACTTCTTGGTCTAAATCCTGCAAACGGATCAATATGAATGCAGGTCAAAAGGGCCTACATCTTCGCATGAAACTTCCCCACCTCCATAAATAGGCCTACTCCTTGTCAGGACTTGGCTTGGCAGTGACAGCGTTAAAGGCGCTCAGCCAGTCTCCACCTTTTATGTAAATGCGAGTGTGAGTGATTGGGACTGGAGGCAGGAGAGCGCTCAGTGAATGGGGGGGAGTTGCCTTTACGGATGTGTCTCTACGCTCACAAGAAGGAGGTGTGGGTCTCTGTCTCCAGTGTTTGCATCTATTCGGAGGAAAGGAGCGGTAGGCTGCCCTCGGATGCGAACGTGCAATCATGTCACGAGCGCTGGACTGTGCAACGAGAGCGTCTGAATAATCCATACAGACGATAAGCAGACTCTACGGGAATAAAGCAATGGGTGGGCAGATAACGCGAAATGCCTTTTACGGTAAGACTTATACATTTTTGGCTGTAATGTTTTGGTATATTAAAATGTAACACAGTCTTGTGTAGGCCAGTACGTTCAGTTTTTGTCATTTGGTTCTGAAAAGTGGTTAAGTGTTAAATTCATATAGCCTATTAGCTGTGTTTTCAGGTACCATATTGCTACTACAGCCTGTTCTTTGGTCACAGTTACGTCACTCCGGTGATCACAATAGGGGTCTCGAGACGTACAGCTGTGATTCTCTGGTCTTTTGATGAAGGCGTTGCTACAAACAGGGTCTCGCCATCTCCTTGCGCTCTAACGAAGATCCTGTGACCTGTTCAGTGAAGAATGGAAAGTTGTGGGTTTCCCTTTGCTCCGTGCTGTGGTGCGGTTTCCCCCCCCGAAACCCCTCATTAATGAAGAGACACACACGTTGATTTCCTATTTCGTTATCCTTTATTCTAACGGTTTGTTTTGGTCTTGCAGTAAGGTAGTGTTTGGGTGTTTTTATGTGTGTCTTCAGGTTTTCAGGTCTCCCTCCTGGGGACTTTGTGGCTTTACTGTCAGTTAATAACCAGTGGAAGTCAACAGTGTGGTTTCTGTGTAGGTTTATGGGCAAAAATGTAGGCCAGTTTCAGGCCCTGCGTGTCTTGTTTGATGATCCCTGAGGCCACAAGCAGCAATAAACATCTTCATTTTTGTTACAATAAAAATAGTTAATTTTCCCCCTTTCTCTCTCTCACTTTCTCTCTTTCTCTCTACATTTACAAAATAGAACATAATAGCAAACTCTGAACAAATAGTCCCACAGGGAACCAATGGGGCGATGGGACCTATGGGAGGTTTCCGCAGCCTTTTCTGCTGTTGACCACCTGATCATTCTAATTAAAGCCCCAAGATAAATCCAATTAGAGGGACAGACTAAGACAGTAGGATGAGGAAGCTATAGCTCCTTCTCTTTGGGATCAAGGTCAAACACCTAATTAAATAACTTTTTGTAAGGTGTTTGCATTCAAATACAATATTACCTGATTTATGGGCTCACCGTGTAAATATTGACATTCAACAGGCGAGTTTTTGATTTTTCAGTTAGCAGTATGTAAACTGAAAAATCAAATCTAAAGTTCCCTTTAGTACCCTTGTGAAAACATGGATCCCTCAGGACTAATACTCATTTCACTCCGTATTAATTGGTCAATTTTACAAGACAGGCACAATTTTGGTATAATTTAGGAGAATTTTGCAAAAGATCTCTGAACTCTACCCACAGGTCCATTTTCATCCCTAAATTACCAGCCACTTAGGGATACAAAACTGTATCTGGTTGAGGCTACTGTTTAGGCTAACATTTGCAGTTGTAATCTTTCCCTGACTTGTGTCAGTGTGCCCCCTTATTTCTGAAAGAATTTGTTGACAAGACAAGGATCTGAGCTTCTACAATACCAGTGTACAGTGGTTAATCCACTTCTGTAGATCATAAACATTGTAAATGGTCCACATTTTTTCCCTCTGGCTTTTAGACTCGGGCTGTTTCCTTGCCACACAGTCCTGATGGAATGGATTGTATCAGAATCACCTTGTAAATAAATTAGATTGCCTTTACAATCATGGTTTATAGTTTGCCATTGTAACATTCCTCCATTTTGACAAGTTTGCGGATTTTGTTGCTGTTTTGTTTATTTGTTTATTAGGTCCTCTTTATGTTCTTCTACATGCCAGACGTCTATGACGCAGCTGTTGCATCTACACAGCAAATATTTTGAATCCCCCCCTGCTTCATTAGTTCTGTTCTTCAATAGACATCATGGTGTTATGCATGCTGGCTCACTGAAATGGTTACTCAGACACTTCAATGCAATTGACTCGTTAATTAATGTTATTAATTACACATGTGCTTCTCCTACTATCACAAGCCAAAATGTCTGCTTTGAAAAAAGTCCATTACCTTGCCTTTTTGGCAGCTTAACCCACACCTGTGAACTTTATAGTTGTTAACATTTGCTGTTGAACTTCATTTATAACTCAATTGGCATTGAGTATTTGGCTCATTTTAAGTTCTTTATAAAACATACACAGTGAGCTTGTCATTATTGGAACATATTTCGCAATACTAACAAGAGTTCTGTACATTATACCACATATTACAATGCTAATTAGGCCATCAATCAGTAATTTGACATTATATGTTGTGTCTGAAATTGATTATTAGCCTAAAATAGTTTTTTATTGTATTATCTGTCTTCAGTCTTTAAACACGACTAAAACGTTTGTTCTCAAAATTAAAATCATAACATACATGTGATTTCGTGATGTTTTCAGAGGTCTTCAAGAATCAAATATTCATTTCAGCTGTGTGATAATCACTAACTTACATTTAGAAAAGCTGTGTTACAAGTGAATGGGAAAAAGTCTGGTAATCCTAAATGGAAGAGAGGACTGAACGAAATGTAATATAAAAGTACAAGCGTTGCCATGGGTACCCACAGCCATTGATAGAAAGCATCACTTTGCTTCTGCTGCTTCTTATAGAACTGAGAAGACAGAGCAAAGTTTAAGAAACCAGGTTTTCATCACATTTTAACCCTCCCAGTGCTGTTTTCCTCCATGCTTGCAGCTGTCGAAGAACTAAAACTTCCTAAATTGAAATCTCTTATCCTCAGAGCTGTCACTGTTCTTATTACTACTCACTGTTTATACATAGATATGAAAAAGGTGTGAGGTACTGAGGAACATGTTATGCTTTCTCAAGTTGCACCTCTGCAGGCTGTTGTTCTCAGGTGTGAGGTACCAGAGCACATCCAAACAGTGTGTGCTGAGTTGGTTGCATAATTTGGTCTGCCAAGTGTGTGGGAGCTCCACTTCTGTGCTCCCGATTGACTGAAAGTGGGCCAGAGTCTGAGGCTGCACAGGCTGATTCGATGGAGCGTCTGGCTCCTCTAGATGTGAATTGGATTCGGTGTCCAAATGTAAAGCGGAGACTGAGCTGAAAATATGCCACATAACAAAGTAAAGTTCCTAGAATCTGATGGGATCTCAGTATTGTTGTGGCTTATCTGAATGCCAAATAAAGGCAATGGATAGTTAATACGGTGTGCAAGCTACAAGCCACCATTGAAAATATTTCCTTTTTCTTCTTCCTCTATCTTTTTTTCCCCTCTTTCTATTTGTGTGCAGCTAGAAAGACAGAGGTTTAATCAGGCCTGGACAGTTGCTGTGGAGTGACTGAAACATATGTCCCAGGGTCAGGTGACATTGTTAAGAGTGTGTGTCAGTGTGGTCCATGTAATTCTTACTTCGTTTGACTGAGGGCAGCATGTTCTGGGGCAAAAGTCTGTCACCTACATCAACACAGAGTGGCGAGATCCCCTCACATATACACGTGCGCAACCCAACCCTTTCATCAAATCATGTGTGTCTGTGTCTATCTGTCTGTTTACGTGTGTCTGCAGCCAGTCCTTTCAGCCTCTTCCTCATGACAGGTCACCTTCAAGGCAGTGCTCACATTATTACTTCCAGCCAGTACTGAATTGCATGTTGCCTGCTTTCAGTCAATACACACTGCATATCATTACGCCTCTCCACCAGCCTGCTCTCTGTCACTGCCAAAGAACGTCACTGGATTGCATCGTGCTCCATTGTATGGGGCCTCACGATATTATTACTTATTGATTACTGTTGCGTAATCCTGCTCATCAGGAGAACGTGGTAACAGCAGGAAGACTAGTGGGCCATAGTGGATGACGTCAGCCAGACTCGTCCCCATGTGTCTCACTTGTCACTGCCAGGTCAGTGTGCAGTGAATTATTGATAGCAGAGGATCTCTACAGCAGGGTAACCCAGGACAGGAAACTAGAGATAAATAGTCCTTTGGGTAGTAAAGAGTAAATAAAGTTATTTAGTTGCCACTTCTTATAATATATATTTTGTTATATGTTTTATGTATTTATTATGTTTCGTGCTCAGGTCTGTATTCTGCGTTTTAACTGGCTGCGAAACAACCTAGGGGACAACAAACTTTTACTTTCATTAACAATTAATCTGCAGGTTATTCTCTTGAAACCAATGTTTAAAGAGGTCATTTTAGGCTTTTTGGTTTTTTCCCTCTCCTTTACTGAGTTATATTTATTTTTTGTGCATGTAACAGGTTTGCAAAGTGAAAAAGCCCAAAGTCCAGCCCAAAGGGAGTTCCCATCTGCCACAGAAAACTCTGCTCTGAAAAGCTCGTTTGTGGTCCAGCCTTTTCCCTTTGATTCCTGCGACGTCACAGCAAAACACGCACTCGTAATATTTGATAGTCCGACACGCCCTCAAAAACACCGGTGGAAAAACACTGAGCCACAGCACACAGTGACAAGACATCCACCTACTGCCTCTCCTCTCCCTTCCAAACACTAGCTACCCTCCAGGCAGTCAGTGGACATAAAGTTGTTACTGTGATGTAGAGACAGAGCTCAGTTAAAACTTTATGGATGATACTTTTGTTACAGATTAATAACTCACCACTCTGAAACTGTTGATCCAGTCTATGTTGCTAAGCTGGTCAGGGGATATACAGCTGAACCGAAGCTGTATTTACCGGCTTCTCACAACCCGCCCTACTCTGCTTCTGATTGGCTAGTAGTCCTTAAGCTTGAAGCTCCCAACAAAGATCTTGTAGAGATAGGATGTATCACTCAATAGCTAAAACGAAGCCTTCAACACAGGGTGATACGAGGAGCTGCAGCAATGTGCAGTTTGACAAAAATATGGTGTTTTTTTTTGAAAATTAAACCTTGTAAATCTGTTCTGGTACAACCCCTAAATAAGATTTTGAACCTGAAAATGAGCAGAATATGACCTCTTTTAAATCCATTGTTTCCACAGACTGTGCTGTCTCTGCAACAGACCTATGTACGTTCCAATAAAGAAGGAAGAGCAAGCTCCAGGCAAACATTTTATTTTAGGCAGAACATAGGCACTTGTGAGATCATAAATATTTTTTTTTACAAACCCAATCTGCTTCTGGACAACAGATAAAAGTGGCTAAAATGAAGACAATCTCAGGATGAATGAAGAAGTAGCCTCAAATTAGGTCAGTCTAATGCCACCAAATAGCTGCTAATCTAGAGTAAATCATTAACTGACAGGATCACTTGATACAGCTCTGACCAGTGGCATTGTGGAAACCCCCCACCATGCAACATTACCATGGGCACGAGTCATCTATCAATGCATCAACACCGAATCAATAGATTTGTCATGATGTTGCCTAGCAGCCCTTCAAGCCCTTTGGTTACTACCAACATAATGAGTTATGAGTCTGTAATGAGTGTCCCCAGGTAGAATAGCAGCTACAGGTACAGTTACTATCACCACAGTACTCATTGAGTCATTGAGAAACACACAGCCTATTGAGTTTCACACTCAACCTGTATCTCCATAGCATCTGTCCACATCTATAAACACACATGCCAGAAACTTTGGAGCTCAGTAAGAACAGTAAGACGCTGTGAAAACAAGGGTCAGTGTAAAAGGCACCATACATTAGCTGTGAGCTTCTGCCAGGGCATAGAGTACATTAAGCCATCTTGCCTGAGCTGTATTTTTAAGCACGTAAGCCTAAATGATAACGTGTGTGATTAATCGTTGCTATTATTGCGTGATTCATTTCACAGTTGGTGTGAAACAGGCTGAAATGCCATTTTGTCATGAGTCAGTGGGACTGAATACATCATCTAGACACTGCTATGTAAACATCATTAAGATTGTGTTTGTCATTGCCCTCCAGGCTCGTTGGCAGTGTAGTAAATGACACTGTCAACGGAGAGCAAAATCAAATAAAGAACTTGAGCAGAAAGAGTAACATTTTACATTGGTAACCTTTTGTAAAAGAGGAAATTTGTGCTTTTATCTTTCCTGAGATGGTAATGCTTGCAGTTATTGCAAGAGAAGAAAATGAGTGTTTAGCCATAACAGTCCAAGATTGATGGATCTAAAGTACGGTAGTACATTAACAATAATTTACACTAATGGCTACATCTGTACACAGTGATAAGTTTCACTTGAAATGCTAATCTAAGAGTTTATTTTATGTTACACCCAACACTAGCCTGCATGCTTGCATATTTCCAAATGTCTTGAATACTATTATGGTAAGAGACTATTATAGATTCACACAGCCTGTGTGTGTGTGTGTGTGTGTGTGTGTGTGCCTGCGTATTCTCTCTCCAAGTCTCTGAGGATGAGTGTTAAGCTGGGCTTTACATAGCAACAGGTACAGGGTGTGGGTTGCTATGTGGGCTACCTGTGCTACATAAGCAGCGCTGCTGTTGTGACAGACTCATCATGTTTCCATGCTAATAGTAGGCATAATGGTTATATATGGTGGAGGGTCTGCCTCAACGGTCTATTGTTTCAGGCTACCTTGTAGACACATGGGGGGGGGGGGGGGGGGGGGGGGGGGGGTTGCTGCATCTTAGATCACAATAGAAGAGGATTACTTACACACACTTTAGATGGAAATGAATATACTTGTACGTATACTCTCCATCTGCTGTTTAGTATTCTTTTACACCACACCCTGTCAGCGTTTCATTGCATTTGAAAAACACCAAGCATGGCTTATTTGCAAATAATATTTTTTTAATTGTATGTAATACAGCTTAACTGTTACCTTATGAGAACTTTTAATATGGAGAATAGCTTTTACAGTTGTTCCCCGGAGCAAGTAAGACATTTGATTTCCAAATACGGAGCAAATCTTTGAATAGTCTTCTCCCACCTATCAAATCCTATTTGCATGGTAAACCACTTAGCTGATGGTTGGTTGGTTGGTAACGACTGCGTAACTCTAGATAAAAAAAACAAATAACAACACACTGATGCACACACACGAACACACAGACAGCTCACCTCTCACTCACGTCGTCAGCCAAATTAACTGGTGAGAGATTAGCTTTCTGCTCCACGGGGATGTTCATTGGTGTATGACAGGTATTAGCCGCACACGAGCCTGTGTATTGTGTCGAGGGATTGGAGCTGTCGAGTGTGTGTTGTTATTAGTTGGATAAAGACCTCTATACTTCGGGGCAGAGGAATACAAGTGTTTCATCCCATTTATTCATAATAAGACATCCTTGACCTTTGGAAGAATGTCTCCTTTGAGGCTGTTTTACCAGATAACACGCATAAAGCTGTGTGCACAAACAGAGGTTTTTCAGAGGCAGCTGTCAGATTGATGTTAACAGGAGCCGTTTTCAAGGCTTTTACATCAAGGGGTCGCATCTAGGGCTATGTTGTCATGAGCATACGTCAGGATTTGTGTTGCTGAGGTAATTGAATGGCGAGGAGAAGCCTTTAGGCTGAAGCTGCTTTGGTCTGTCTAATAACTTATAACTACAACATATGATTTAAGAGTAAACCCTGAATCTTAAACAGTAGAAATGCTACGTGGGAAAATAACCCCACACATAAAAACCTTATTTTGCTCAAAGTTCTACAAAAAAAAAAATACAAAGCTTAACTCATATTTTACTGTCACATACTCTGAGGCCATGTTCGGACAGACTATAGCCCTCAGGCAAATACCATATGAGGTGGCGTTGGTGTTGACGTGTTGCTACAGAATACCTGTGTAGAAGATAAAATGTGAAACAGGAAGTTTGAACTGTAAATGCAATGGGATAAACATAGAAGCCATACTCTCCCTCTTCCTGTACTTAACTTGGATAACAGGATGGGTCAAAATGTCACAAAGCACTTAAAGACACGTAAATCCCATTTAATCGGGAATAGCTGCTCAGCAGTTAACTCATTTGTTACAAGGTATGAGTCAGTATATCCTGCAAAGCTGTTGTGTCTTTAAGGATGTGTTGCTAGTCAAGAGATTTGGTAAAATATAGGATTAAAAGATCTATCAGAATGATACAAATAAGCAAAGATGTTAGTATTGTTCCATACATGGATATTTCCCTTTGTTTGAATCGACTCGGCTAGCCAAAGTGTGCACAGGCTGAGTTGCAAAAAGCTAGAATGTGAGACTATAAATATAATTTTGTTGTGTCTGAGTAAACAAAAGGCATCTGTTGTATCCTAGCTGATAGCCACAGAGTAAAAGAGTGCACTGATCAAGACCTTTAGATCTGAGGGGTTGCTAAGGAACATGAATTCACACATAGCCTATTTCTCTCCACAGCAGCTGTGCCTCTTTAGAGCCCGGTAATGCATTCAGCTCAATCTGCCCAGGACCACGTGCACCACATTCAACAACTGCTCTCCTGTGGCTCTGCCTAAGACAAAAGGCCTTAACGATGCTCTTTAGGCTGAGGCCAGCTTGAACGGCAGACACGCTTAGGGTGAAAAAATAGAAGCGTCATAAAAAAAGACGAGAGGGAGACAAAGAGAAAGGGAGAACACAAAGAGTGCTGTTTTTTAGGACTAGCTGCACGGTCTTATCAGAACTCCACAGGACATCTGCTTACACGATGTTAGCTTTCATCTTTCTGTTTGTCAAACTGTCCTCTGTGATTATGGCAGTGGGTACAGAGCGAGTCCAAATCACCATTAACTGAATTTTAACTACGATTTTACTTTGACATTTTCAATTATAGCTATTTATTTTTGTGAGCGAGCACCTGCTAAGGGGAGGAATGAAACTTCACTAACTTATACATCCAGGTAAACTTCGAGTGTTGTTGATGTTTATGTTGATGGATCAGTCCCTCGGATTTGAAAAAAATAGTTTTTTTTCCTAGTCCTATATTATACAGGGAAAAATCAGTCAAAAAAGAGACAGACCAATTTCTCCTCTGAAAGTAGCTTGAATAGGGCATAACGCATCACAGCAGGGAGACGGATACAAAATATCCAGGTGAGATTTTTGAGGAAAATGTGGATCACTAACTGGATGCAAAAGTAGAGCAGACAAGTTGAGAGAATGAATATAAATTACTACTTCACCACAAAATACTGGAATGTGCTTACCCAACTTAGAGTTCAGTGTCTTACCCTGGGACACTTTGGCATGTGAACAGGAGGAGCCGGGGATCGAACTGCCATGAAATTAGTGGACGACCAGCTCTACTGCCCCATGTTGTTTCTAGTAGCTGCTTAATCATGGCCATATCCCCCAGACTCTTTTCAGACACATTTACTGCTGATGCATCTAATTATCAAGTCAGTGAAGCCTTCCTCTGCATGTTTTCTTGACTCTTGGCAAACAGCCATAGAACTGCTGGATTTTGGGATGAGGCACATGACAGTGTGATGTGTGATATTTAGTCTTGTTAGGAACTTGTGATGGATTTATTTTGTGGGCCACTGTTTTTTATACAAGAGTAATGTCTCAATCAATTTCAATTTAGCCAAATAATGGATGGTTATTAATATCTGTTATGCAATAGGTTGAAACTGCATTATACTGCCAGCCAGCGCATGGCTTCTACTAAAGGCTTGTGGTGACAGATGCCCAACCGAATGGGTGACATGGACCATCTTATCACATCCATTGTCTTTCTAAATGGCTGTTTGTCTGGGAACAGTTCAGCATGTCAAGAACTGAAGAGCATCATTTCTGTCATGTTTTGCAATGTTGACCTGCATGGAAATTTGTTTTTCACCATGCAGAGCCCAATGTGATTATGGCTGATTAGCTTATTACTCCGTTGCTCACAAATAATCATTAAAGAACCCAAAAACAAGAACTCAGAAAGGTTAAATTATGCGGTACTATCTGATGTTATTTTCTGTGATGCAAAGCTTTTCATCAAATTCAAAACAAACTGACTGACTGAACCTGACGTCCTGCTCCAAATTAGGACATGTTTATTTCACAGTAGAGCTCATCTCCATTTGTGCTTTGCTCTTCTTCTGTCTCTCTCTGCCTCAGACTCCCTCGGTGGCCCGTTCCCATCCACGTCGCACCGATGTCACCACAAACCCAAGAGGTGCCTGCCTATCCAGTGTGGCAGCGTTGGTGGTCCCCTTCCCATCAGCCCACTCCTCTTCCATCCAAATGCAAAGGGATCCCAAATCGTCATGGACCTTGCCCAGAAGACAGTCAAGAGGCAGGCCAGTTTCTGCAATGCCATCACCTTCTGCAACAGGCCCATAATGCTGTATGAGCAAGTTCGCCTCAAGGTATTTCATGTCAGAGTGGAGCACTTGAGCTCCGGAAAGTCTGGGAACTTTTAAACCATACTATTGACTTTAATTTTAGGTTCACGCTTAAAATACTGAGTCCCACGAGAAAGATTCAACTACATTGTCTGCAATGGAATGGAAACCAGCACTGCACTATTTATATCAAATCTTAAATCAAATATTTTCCAAATAAATTAATAAAGCTACATTTGGTTTTCTTCTCCCCAGATTACTAAAAAGCAGTGCTGCTGGAGTGGGGCTCTACGTCTGGGCTTCACCTCCAAAGACCCATCCAGGATAAATCCAGACAACCTGCCCAAGTACGCCTGCCCCGACCTGGTCTCCCAGAGCGGCTTCTGGGCCAAGGCCCTGCCTGAGGAGTTTGCCAATGAGGGCAACGTTATCGCCTTTTGGGTTGACAAGAAGGGCAGAGTCTTCTACCGCATTAACGAGTCCAGTCCCATGCTGTTCTTCAGCGGAGTCCGCACAGCTGAGCCCCTCTGGGCCCTCATCGATGTATACGGTCTGACCCGTGGAGTGCAGCTGCTAGGTAGGTTTGTTGAAGAAGCATAAGATCCAGAGCTTTACCAACCAGGCAAAAGGGCAACTGCCCCAGGAACCCAGACCCACGGGGGCCCTAATTTAATTAACTGAATATAAACTGAAATGAAAAGGGGTTATAATACCGTATATAAAAGAACTGGACTATTTCTTGGGCGGGTGCTGTTACCTTCTGGATTGTCCGTTGGTTGCCTGGCAACCTCATGGTGACTAGAGGACTCCAGCAAGTCAGGCCAATAAATAGTATGCCCCATAACACTTTTCATTTTTGACACTGGATATTTTACAGATTTCAGGCGCATTTCGTCACCAACAAAGCCAGGCTAGCTCTTTCCTCCATTTCCCAGCATTTATGCTTAGCTAAACTAACTTGCTGCTGGTTTTAGCTTCAGATTAAGCATGCATCCAACCTACAGCAAGAAAGGGAATAAATGTGTTTCCCAAAATGCCGAACCATTTCCTAGTGGCATCTCCTCCATTTGTAACTAATCTTAAAGGACATTTCCGGTTTATTCCAACCGGCTGTGTTTTCCATTACAGTGACTATTGTGGCTCCATGTTAATTTTGCACTACCTCCAACTCGTACAAAAAAATGTACGGCTTTCCAAATACACATGATTTTACATGAATCATTTCAAAAACTTGTCTCACTTTGCTAAGAGTAAAGCTGCAATTATAGCTACCTGCAAAGTGTCTCACAGGCTGTAATGGCTTTTTCTTAATCCATATGGAGAACGGACCATTTGGGCCGAGTGGCCTTATCTGTTTTCCAAGTCTGGCTCTCTGCAGCAAAAGTTTTTCTCGCCAGTCTGCTGTGGTGAGCAGTGAGAGCAGGAAGACCACTAGCTTCTTGACGTTTGCTGTCTTTTGGGACAGTCCTGTTGTCTTTCTACCTCCATTCTACATGTCTCCCCTTCCATTTAATTTAGCTACTCCTCTGCGTACTTTGTTTTAATAAATTTTGTCGGCCATCAAAGCGAAATTGACTTCATTGTCAGTCAGGTAAACAAACTAGCGTGAAAGGATGAATATGGAGGGTCAGCCAGCAAGTTGCCACAGGTGCAGATTCCTATGCACTTACTATTTACTATTATTTCTGTGTTTTCCTTCGGTCAGACTCAGTGACAACTGTAAAAAATGTTTTGAAAGCTTTGGGATGGCTTGCCCAGCTTGCCTCATATCAACGTTGTTTTGTGCAAGTCCCCATTTACTTCAGTCTTATTAACAAAGGTTGTGAGTGCAAAGCATGACCCATAGAGCCACAGTAGCCACATTTATTTTGAAATGCGCCAGGTTGGCGGAATTATCCTTTAAGGCCTCGTGTTGTAGAGAGGTCCTGTGTTAAGATCTACTTTTAAAACCTTTAATATTTTGGTTAATATATTGCTTTATGCTATAGCCCTTTTCCATACACATGCTGGCTTGGCTTGACTCAGTTTAACTCGGCGCAACAGACCAGCATGGCAGTGATTTCCATCTCCATTACAGTAGGGCTACCTGCTTGAAGGTATGGCAAGGATTATGCGAGTACGCGAGGGTCCGCTAGGGTGTGCGTGACAAAAAAATCATCCTCAGAGGGGGTACGCGTAGGGTCTGTGCGGACGTCCGCGTGCCTCCTGTTTTTTGCAACTAGCACTACCTGTGCACCAACCTACTAATCTACTGTGCATGTGTGTAACTTGTCCGCCAAGCTGACTCCAGAAAGTAGTATAAACAGAAGTAGTCCGCCTCCGCTCCAGAGTATATATGAGGCTTATGTCTTGGTGAGCTGAGGAATGAATGAAGAGAGGGAGTGGTGTTCAGAGAATTAAAATGTTATTTTCTGATTGTTTCATGGCGGGTACATTCCGAAGCACAAACAAACACATCCACAAACCTCCTCACAAACGGAGCACACGCTTCAGCCTCTTTACTCTGCGTGTGTGCAGCTCAGCCACACCCTTTGGCAAACAGACGCACACAGACCTGCAGCAAACGAAGCCCAGGCGGTCGGGCGTGCTTTGGCTCAACTACACAAATAGTCAGGCGCAACTCGGCGCGACTCAGCACAGCTCGGCGCATTTAAACTTGTAATGGAAATTTAAATGAACCAGGCATGTTGTGATGTTGTCTCCACTGACTGAAGTGCCAATGGAAAAGACCTACTACTACTACTACTACTGTGTTATTCCAGTCTTGATACTGTGTTTTCGCGAATGCTATGTTTCTGGTGTCCTTTCACTACAACCTTCTGCCCAATGACAACTGACAATCATAAACACACATTTAAAAAAAGGCTTATCTCCAATTATACCACGTCAGTTTAATGTATTTTAACACAATCTTTTACCATAGCACCAATGATTGTGATCATTTATTGATGTCATAACTATTTGTCTTTAATGGGGTGAAAGCAATGGGGTATTTTTAGATGACTTCAGACTTTGGTGCTTTTTGCTTTGCATATTTCGGCATTTCTTGTGTCCTCAGGTTTACTGTAAACATTTTCTTTCTAGAGGGTACCCTTGCTGTCTTTGTGTACAGTAAAGCCTTCCATGAAGCAATGGAATAACAATGAACAAAGGCTATCTATATATCTGAACAATATTTGGCCCCCAAATTTACACAACAGCAACAGCAGTCAAAAAGCTACGCTGTGCATTATCAAGGTATGGTAGATAGCTTAACATACATACCGCTAAGGGTATAGGACAGGATTGTGCGGCCCAGGCTTTGATGTGAGATAATGTATACACATATTTCTTTCCCTAGGAGAGTCAGTGCTGTCATCTCCTTGGCTGTTGTAAAAATAGACCATGGGTCACATGTTCCACAGATAGCACATTTGATTGTAATTGTGCACTGTGTTGATTGACACTGGGATCTCCAGGCTGGATGTTTAGTCTCTTGATTACGTGGGAACCCATATTCTTAGTTTTCCCCTCTCTGTGTTTGCCTTTCCCTTGATGACCAGTGGCATTTATGGTTCATAACTCAAAGTCCTGTTGCCATATTCAACATAGCCTGTCCTAATAAATCACTGTTTGCAGATGGGGGGAAAAAAACCCTTATTAGATAAAGGGACTTGTAGAATATCAAATAGCATAGGCCCACTAGCAGAGCTTACCCCCCCAAGGTTTGCTGACTGAAGTCTATGTAATGCATCTTTCCAAGAAAGATCTGACCCCTTTCAAACACTGCCCCAAATACAATTTCAATCAAAAACCTGGCTTCTGCTTAGCCCTACTGTCTTTTTTCAGTCAGGCTATATGCAAGGCTGCCTACAAAGCAGTGCTCCTGTTCCTCAGGGGGCCGACTGACTGACATCTGCCCCCACAAACGGGCCTGTTCAGAGGGGCGGAACACTACCGGAGGTCGAGATAGAAATACATCTTCTAGACAAGAAACGGCCCTTTGTGACGCTGAATGGCCAATTGAGTCAGCTCTGTGTAACACGTTTCTGTGCGCCACGCTCAATGAACCTTTCCCTATCCTCAGATAAGCCCTTGGGCTTTCACATCTGAGGCCTTTGCCTTGCTTTCACTCCTTATTTTATCTGGCATTTGAGGAGCTGTTGGGTTTTTTTTCAGCCTCAGATTCTCAATTAAACCAATAGCTTGGGAAGCAACAGATAAAGCAATAGCAATGGAGCATTTTCTTTGTTCCTTCTAAATCTTCCAATACCTAAATAGCCATTTTAGTACACATTTTGCTTTTGCTGTTGCTGAAAAGGGTTTTATAACGGTTGTAGACAGTTTATCTGTGAGCTCCCTTTTACTTTAATTTAGATACTTGATCACATTCTTTCTCAAAACATCCCATTCTCTCAAGCCTACACCTCTATTCTTTGCAGCCATGATGAACAAATTTCCCCTCTAGTTTCCAAAACAATTATATTATCTCCATTTCAGCATTTTTCAGCAGAGAGTGAGATTATTCGTGTGCCTCCCTGGAAATACTATAATCCTTGCTACATAAAGATTGAATTAAAGTTGTATGGTGGATTAAGTGTCTCGCTCAAAGACATTTTGCACAGCTTGTGCATGTAGCCCTTTCATAATGTAAATTAACAGCTCCGGTAGTGTCTCTAGTGTCTGCATTCAGCAGGGAGAGTTCTACACACAAACACTTGCACAAACATCCACACACCTTCAAAAGCAGCTTTCACAGTCTATTCAAATCAGCCATTCTACCTGTCTTTATATCAATTTAGATCCTTCTCCTTCCAGCTGTTGCGATTATGTTGGTCATTTCACGTCATCCATTTTATTTAATGGCCCCTGTGTATTTGCTGTCAGCATATATCTGGAATAGTTGTTTCCATAAATGCTTAGCTGGGTGCTTTGCTTTATCACGACTAATGGTTAGACAAGTAGAAGGCAGGTTTTCCCACAGTAACTCACAGGTAGGTTTTGCTCTTAACCAAAGACAACATTAATAAGGAGCTTACTGCAACCCATATATACAAATATAGCTTCTAAAAGAGGGATTTAAGAATAACTTGACTTAACTGTCAAGGCATGGTTTGTAGTTTTAATCCTCACAATAAATATATGGGAACACATTTAAACAGCATAAACTTAATTAACAGATATTTCCCCCACTTTGGGACTGCAGAGACAAACTGTAAACACAATATTGACATATTATCACTGTTTAAATTGATATGGCAAACTTGTTACGAAACAATTGTGTGTGACTCCTACTGATGTAAGTCCAATATTCACCCTCCTTTTAGTTCTGTTTTTAGTCTTTATCAAATGCTGTCTCTTTAGCGGCTAAACACTCTACTGTGTACTGTGTACTGTACTGTGTCTAACCAGGAAATATGCCTTTAAAGAGGTATTAAGTGATGATTTGCCATATGGGGCCAGCATAAAAAGGAATAATGACTACATTAGCATTGTCCCCATATAAAGTTGTTATGAAGAACATATTTGTAAACATTTGCCTGAGTCAGAGATGCCTTTGTACACCCATTTTTAATGGGTGTTGCCTTGGCCAGGAGGAGAGGTCATCAGGTGGTGCCAAACCCTTAACCACAACACTGCAGTTGGCGGGTCAGCAGTAGTGACCAGGCCACTGCCCCTCTCCTCCAGGCTTCCAGTTAATGTCCTCCCTCTTGCCCCGGAGCCAATAGGAGGCTGTTTTTCCCTCTTCTCCCAACCTCCCAACAGCTGTTTTACTTTTGTGGCCTCTCATTCCAACTTTAGTTATCAAATTCCTCACCGCTTTGAGCCGGGAATCCTCGGCATCCCACTTCTACTGTAAATAGCTGTGTTGACCAACCTTCGTCTAAACAATCCTGGACAAGTTTTTGGTACTTTGCCCCCTTCCATGGGACGATTTTCTTTTCATCAGGGGACTACTTGATAATGTCAGGTCTCAGGGTTATGGACAGTACCTCCTCGTGTACACGGAGTTTACTCCCCAGGTCGCGCTTCATTTCCCATCCCTGGGTCGAGTGCAGCAGATTCTGATGTGCTTCGCCCTGAAAACAGGATAGTTATTTACAAAGATAGTGGTGCTCAGTAGTGATTTTCTTTTGGCTGGATGTTTGTTTCTTCTTTTCTGTTCCATGGTATCTGCAAGCGTTGTAAACACCTTGTCATTGTGCCACCATTATCTCCTCAGGGGTCAAAGCACTTTTACACCCTGATAGAATGTGTGCCATGGTTCCTTTGGCTCCACACAACTTACAGAAGGCAGTCCTCCCTCATTTCCCTCCTGCTTTGGGGGACAAAGCACACACCTGCTCCTCTCAAGCTTGTCAGGACATTGCCCTCAAACGAGCTTAGGGCATTTCTTGTATACATGGCACAGTATACCTCTGGGACCTGGAGGAGAAGATGAGAGGGCTTCATGACATCTTGAACCTCTCTCTGGCTACATCCACATTACTATGTTTTTATTTAAAAGCGCAGACCCCTTGCTACGTGTGCACCTCCCATGCAGACTAAAACTGCGAATCTAAAGAACAAAGCAGAAAAGTTTGAAAACCCCGTTTTCATTTTAAAACAAAAAAGTAGTAGTGTGGCTGTAGCCTCCATGATGGGATCTCTGTGCTGAGGAGCTTTGTTGCTGGGTCAATGGTGCCGTAATTTCCTGATGGGTCACTGAAAGTTTCCTTAACATACTCCTCCACCTCTTCTTTAGAGTTTTTTAGAGTCTCAGACTTTGCCACTCCTAGAAGTGATTTGCTGAAGCGCTATGGGTCTTTTATAAACTGGGCTCTTGTCACTTCATTCCTTTTGTGCCTTCGTTTTAACCCCGCAGCTCTGCTCACTCTGATGAGCTGTTCTCAGAAGCTGGCTGTCACTTCTTTTATTTCTTCTTTTTCCTCAGTACTGGCCACTTTGAACTGTTTTTTCAGGGTTTTGATCTTCTTCCTAAGTTGTTTGGTCTTCCTCTTCTCTCTTCTATTGGCCTGCTTTGCTGGTCAAGGAATTCACCTTTCTTTCTATTGTTCCTGCTTGAACCGCTACAAGCACTTTGTTCAGGTATTCATCAAGCCCACTCTTGGCTTTGCTCATCGTGGGCTACTTGATTCTTCCTTTGTTGGCTGCGGTGGGCTGTCTGGGATGGCACTGGAGGTTTCCTGTTTGTGATCTTTGGGAAATGCAGACACTGTGAGATTTCTACAAATGTGGTGTGCTTCCAGTTTAGAAGTCTCCTGCATTTCACCAGACTGTATGCCTGTACAGTGTGCATATATTTCTCCTTATCCACACTTGGACCTAATCTGATGAGGAGTGATAGGGATGAATGAGGTTATCAGAACTTGGCAGAGTCTATGGCAGAAAAAAGATTTTGATGAGAGGAGCAATGAGTATAATAAGGCCAAGTGCAGACACAGGAACCCAAGGGATTTAGACCAAAACACAAGACACACAAGTTCAGTTTCCAGTGTTTATTTCAACTTACGCCACAGGTGAGACAAGTAAAATCCTAAATAGGTGCAAGCTCTAATCAAAGTTCAAGGAAATCCAAAAATGTACCAAAACATGTGTAGAATACAAAGGAAAACAGACAGATGCTCACTTAAATAAACAAGAGGGGGTGATTGACGAGACATGGGTGGGACACATGAGGGCTGGGCAAACAATCAACTAAGGAACAGGAAATAAAACTGGAAATCACAAAAACCCAAAACCGTAACAGTAAGAGTGAACCAAAAAAATAAAGTGAAAGATGCTAATATACTGCTTATAACTAGGGGTAACTGCAGAGTTGGGTGATAATTCTCTAGAAGTGGTAGATTTTACATTACATATTTAAAAGTATTTTGTAAAAATTGCTATTTTTTTAGAACATTTGATCTTAAAAGTCTCCTTTCACATACTGTACAAACAGCCCTTCATTGTTTCATCAATAATATAAAAATATTGATTTTAATTTTTAAAATGTCTTAGCACATGTCCTCAGCAACGTTTAGCATGTTGCACCAATGTCTTGAGATTCCTGTCCTGAGGTCAGTGCAAAAGTAGAAAAGCGAAGGATGAACTTGGAACACATTTGGAACACCTTTGATCTAGAAAGGTTGAAATAGGAGCAGTATCATGGTGATAATCCATCCCACATGAATCACCTGGGGGATACATCATCCATGACAGGAACAAAGGGGGGCAGGGCTGATTTAGTGGTTTCACGCCTCCCCAAGTATGATGACAGCAATTTAAGAATTTACCCTCCCACCTTCCAACCCGCTAATGCAGTTGAGACAGAAAAACCGATGGGACATCCTCAGTGACTCTATAAACTAATGCATGTTGGCAAAGCTTTCTGGGGAAAGCTTTCTGGGGCCCAGCTGCTAGGGGGGCCCATGCAGTCCAGCACTAATGATGTTCAAAGATAACCAAATTTTATTATGAACCAAAATACTCACCATTACTTATTAAAATAACAAAACAATTTAATTTTAAATGTTGCTTTAGTAAAATATATCCTGTTTCATAATGAAAACCCCCCTCTCCTGAAAATGGTATGAGTCATGTTTGTCGTACACAACGTCAGAACATCAAAAGTGCACCACATGCAGCAGGTCTGTGTTTATGCAGGAGATAGAGAGAGATCACAGCATGTGTTGACATGAGTAAACTAGATTTGCGGAGGGCCCATTTACTGGACATTTTCAGGGGCCTAGTCATTTAAATGGACAGGCCTGCATGTAGGAGAGTATACTTTCACACATCCATATTTTTGTGCTTTTGCTACAGAGAAAATGTGTCACATAAGGTGACGTTTCTGCTTAGGTGCCTGAGGTAGCAGGTGATTGACTGCACCTGGCCTTAAAATGGGTAAAAACAATATTGCAGAGTTTGGCAGGATAATCTTTAGGGCAGACTGAAGCTGTCCCCCGCGGGCTTGAAATCCAACAAGCCAGAAAAAGTTTGTTTAATATATACCCATGTCCCGTTCCTAAGGTTAGCTGTCACTCTCATACAGTATTTACACACACGTACACACAGCCGAACTTTACTTGACACTGGGAAGGAGGCTGAGTAACTGAGCAATTCCAGCTGTTGTGAAGCCAGCAGGACTCAGATTGTATGAGTCAGTCACAGTGGAGCTTTAATCAAGAGGGGCCCTCTGTGGGACTTCCCTGAAGGACAAGAGAATGAAGCCTGATTGCAAATCCTTGAGGCTGCTAACACCTCTCAACCAGGCTGACTCAGAGAAGGCCAATCTAGCTGTCGCCCAAAAGAAGCAAAGCAGTTAATTTAGTTCATAGAAAACATAGTGTCCTGGAAGAGAGACTATCTCTGCATTTCATCAGGAAAAACTACATTTCACTCTGCGGGGGAAACACTAAAGAGCTTCTGACGTCTGCAGTGTAATGACAGATTGTCCTCAGGTCCTCAGGTGATGGAGTGAATTACACGGTAGCTCTTGACCAGAGAATGAGGTCCTATTGGAAGGTCAGGAAGCAATTTTTGCTGTCACTCTACATGACTGGCAGAGCAGCTGTAGTAAAGTGGGAGAAACATATGAAATGCCCATTTTTATCATATCAACCAGAAAATATGATGCAGGGATTCTTACAAGCATAATCAAAGCGGTGTGCTCTTTCTGTAATGTATCTTCTGTATACAACCACAGTAGTCTCCTCTTTTATGTAATCACACTTTGTTTATTTTGTTGGATAAATCACCATTGATTGTAGAAATGTTATTTTGTGTAAAGATGACAGATGTGGGCGAGGTGAAAGGAAAACTAATCCTGGAAACTGAAGTGCTTCGGTGAGAGTAAAACAATGTGTGAAGGCATGATGGATGGAGGCGCGGCAGGCCCGACTCTTTGTTTATGTCTTTCACAAGACGTGTCAGAGGAGCTGGCTTGTCTCTGACAGCGCGTCAGCTCGCGAGGCAGGGTTGTCCTGTTTGAACCTTTCACAACATGTCATGTTCGTAAGGCAAAAGTGAAGGATGCCATCACTGATAGAAATGTCATCCCTCATGTGTTCCGATGTAGCTTAGCAGCTGGTTTGGTTAAAGATTGGCTTCTACACCTGCATGTGCTCAGAGGTTTCCCTTCACTGATGTTACAGGTGTAGGAAAAGCACAATTTCTCTAGGTGCCAAAATAAAATGCAAGCCTTGTCTGGCAGCTTTTATCTCCAAATATGTTGAAGCCTGATGCCAGCAAATATAAGTCTCCTCCAGTTTAACAATACCCAGTACAAAAGACAAAGTAAAGGTTGGGAACTTACCTACAGCAAGTAATATTACAACATTCCCTTTACAAACCCTCTCAGACTTGATTGCTATGCGTGACTAGCAACTCACTCAGAACAGGCTGTAGAGCATTATCGTATTAAAGTATTAATGACATATGAAATTTGGATTAAACCAGTTGGTCTGGTGTGGGCTCACATGTAAATGTGCTGTTAGCCTTAGCTTGTTGGTGTAAGATAGAAAGAGGTTGAGATATCAGGAGAGTGTGTGAGTGACAAGTGAGAATAAAGGGGTGGATTAGCACAGCCTTCATCAGTGGTATAATTTGGTTCGCTTTTCCCTTCCCACGTCAATTGGAAAGGTTTTCTCTAGCCCACGGTACACAGAGACGAATTACCATGAAAAACTAAATCTAATGACAATGAGTAGAACTTAGCAAGGGATGAAACAAATTTAATCCCAGCACTAATTATGAAAGTTCAAAGGTGTTCAGAGAAACAAACACTTTTTAAATGTTACCCAGTTCGGGAGTTGTCTTATAGGAGGTTTAAGTTTTTTCGCAGTGTACAATACAAACAGGATTTAAAAAATTAAATAACTCAAAACTTCTGTAATACTTCGTATTTTGTACTTTTGGTTACTGACTGTGCTTTGGCTCCACTCCTAGGACTCCACTAACGTGAAGTCACATAGAATGACAGAAGTCTATTAAAAACACTTGTTGTGTTATCCAGCTCAGAGAGAGAGACAGACCAAGGTTCCCTTACTTCTGAAATCGATTACTTTCAGTGGAATGATGACTTGATTATTGCGCGCACTTGACTGGCACTGGTGTTTGACTTGGCAGGACTCCCAGTTACTAGCAGCACTTACGAATCATGATGCTGCACGCAGAACCTCCAACGAAAATACACAAAGCAGAAAAGATGGTGTAAATCTGACTTTTTTGTAGTCATTTAGGAAATGTAGTGGGTGTAGGCTTGTAAAGACATCAAGCAAAGTAAATTTAGCCACATTCTTTATCTTGGCTTATGTTACATATAATTTATGACGGTTCTTTGTCAAAGAGAGTTAGTCAAAAGAAGAATAAACTGGAATTGTATGATTTGGCATTTAGAATCAGTTTTAAATGACTGTACCTTGGCTAGATTTCCTCGTCAGAGAGCCAGATCAAAGGACATTAGTAAAATAATTCCATTTCAGACTTTATCAGAAGTGAGAAATATCTTTATGTGGAGTGTTCCTGTTTTTCCTGTGCTCAAAAGAAGCTATTTTACCCATACTTTAAAACATGGTGTTCAGGGATCATCCTCTGAAACATCCGGCCATTGAATTCTGCTTGGGGTTTATGAATGTTCCTTTATGACACAGATCACGTAAGTGGATGACAGTCAGAATCCCTGATCAGAAATACGATTCAAAAACAAAGTGAGCATGTTAGTCATGTGCTGTTATTATTTAAAGGATAATTCCAGTTCATCACACCTTGGGACATATTTTCTTAGGCCGTCATTCCTAGTGGTAATAAAACCTGGGAACACTGCAACATCAATAAAACAAGTGTGATGGGGCAACATGAGCAGGTATCCAACCACATAGGTTTTAAACAAACACCACTACGAGCAACAGATTTCACATTACACATAATTCATCCACACTCCTGGATTCCTATAAATATGAATGATAGCAAAGGGGTGGACGTGCATGTGTTCAGAGTGTCCGTCTTCTCCCAGTAATAAATAATTAGCCTAATAACAGCCTTCCTTCATGCTTGAGCACAGAAATAAAACAGGGGAGCTTTAATATAAGAAGCTTGTGATGGAGGTTATTAACGCTGAGGTCCTGGCATGCTGATTGGCATAGAAGGGGCGGCACATGCTGAATTCTGCCGATGACCTAAGGGACAGGGCTTTTGTGACTTACCGGGCGTTTTGCCTGCCTCTTTGTTATGGCCATGTGTCGCCCTGGGAGCCTGCTGCTCTTTCCAAAAGCCCAGGGTTCAAAGCGGCCCCGCCCGATCACGGAGCGGGGATTGGGCCAACGCCAGGGAATAAAGAACATCCTAAACATCTAGCACAAGACCCCTCTGACTCCGTCTCTCTCTTCCACTATACCAACCCCTCTCTTTCTCTTTCCTGCTTTATATATATCTGTGTCTCACTCGCTTGGCCAGTCAGTTTTCATTTCTTAATCCCCAGGTCAGTGACTCAACTATACGCTGCCTTGTCCCTCAAAGGCCCTGTGTTGACTCCATGCTTTACCTGTTCATAGCAAAATCTCCCTGGATTTCCATCTCTACCTTTTGCCTTCTCCTCAGTTCTCAATTCCCTTTATAGCTTTTGCCCTCTCTTCTCCACTCCCCTCCCGTCCCCTCCCCTCTCCATTTCAAATTGCTCTAAATTTTATTTTCTCTTCCTAGTTTTAGCTCTTTCTTCACCTTTTACCAACATCAGATGAACACCTCCAGAGACTATGGATAAAGATAAGCCCTGTGAGATAGATTGTGTGCGTGAGATAGAGTAAATCCTCCCCCATCACACCCCCCCCCCTTCCAACACTGGCTCAAACTCCTGGCACGTTCCATCTACTCAGGCTAGAAAAGCCACTAAGCCAGCCTCTGCCTCTATCCACGTCCCCATGCACAGCATTAGCTAACCTGCTTTGCAGCTATTCCCTAATCAAAAACATTTAAAGTGTGAGCCAACGCCCGTGTAGGCCAAAATAGACACGCTACCATTCCTCCTCCCATTACCCGCCACCCTTGTCCATTCATTTGCGATGGATTAGCCCAACAGGTGCTTAATTATTCTAATCAAAAAATGCTCCAAGGAGAAACTGGGCGAAAAAAGGCAACCTAAACTGTGTTTCAATTTTTTTTATAAATTTCAATGAAAGAGCTAATCTATAACTCTCACACTCCTGTGCATGAATTAATTAATGGTTCAGCACAACAGGTGCTATATTTGATTTGAAATTCAATTAAAAGTGAAGAAGGTGAACCCCTCCCCCCTACCCAATCCCTCCTGGCTCACAGTGTCAGCAGCTGCATCTTCCATGGCCTCATTACAACTCACACGTACACACACAAACACACGCACACAATGTTTAATACTGCTTTCAAAGTGCTAAATTCTGGCCCTGGCCAATGGGAAAGAGCATCTGTAAGTGGTGGATTTGAAAGGGACCAATAGGACAAAGGGATTGTATCAGCTAAAAACGCAGGTGCACCATGATCAGCAGGCAGCAGCTGGTGAGGTCACAAACGGACTCACACACACACACACTCACACACACACACACACACACACACACACATACACATTGTGTGCACAAACATGGCAAACACGCACACAAGCTTTTCCAAATGCATGGTAAATATTCTACAGTCCTTTCATTCCTCTCTCTGTCCTCCAAGCTAACAACAAGCGTCAGGAACACATAAAGTACAGCAGTGCCTCCATCTCACCAGCCTTTGATGAATAAAGAAGCAAAAAGAAGAATACATGGCACGCCAGCCAATATGGGTTTGAAATGACTGCTCTTTGAAAAGTGAGAGAGGAAGAGAAAAAGGGGCAGGATATAGAAAGGAACATAAACCCTTCTGAAAAGCTTTTTGAAAAATAGCTGATAAAATACTATATTTTTTAGAGGAATCAATTCACCGTGTGTATGAGTTTGTGTTCACACTTTCTACGTTTGAGTTAGAGTCGGAGTGACACGCAGAGCGGGTGAGATGATTTGCGGCTCTCTGGAAGCCTCCGCAGACTCCTTTCAACACAAATCCAGCATTGTCACTGGCAGCCATCCCTCCCTCTCTGAATTTACCTCTCCTCTCTGTTCTCTCTCCCATCCGCTGTTATCCCCCGAGACATGTCATCATCCTCTCTGCAGCTCCAGTCCTCCCGCATGTCCTGGAGGTCTTGCAACAAAGTCTATCCCATCGTAATCCAATTTAGGATGGAGTGATGGGCAGCAGGGAAATTGCCAGCTCTGGAAGACACACACACACACAGATAAAATTTCATTTGCTGATGTCATTCAAATCCCTCAATCACTCTGCGCGAGTGGGCCGCCGACTGCACGGCATCGCAATCAGTTTGTGGTTGAGCGGTTCGTATGCCTCCTCCTCACTCTATGGCCAAAGGAGAGGCCTTCCCTAATCATCAGAGAGCAGCATTCGAGGTCTGAGTCACATTATGGTTTCTCTACTTCATTAAAGGCCTCCCTTCAGCAAATGGCTCTCTGTCTGAGGAAATGGCATAAAATCAGGCAATGGACTACATGGCAGACTGAGCTGTTCAATTACAACTTAACAGCCATACGTTGTCAGGCTCTGCTCATTTCCACAGTCTGTTCTCTAAGATCTGGCGAGGGTTATCACGGAGGCTGAGAGTCCATCAGGGGGAACTGATAGCAGAGGAAGTAGTAGATGAAAATACGAGCTGGCATGCTAGTCATCTTCAGCTAGCCTTGGGGACTCACAGTTAACTGCTGCACACACTTCTGAGCAGAGAGGTGTTTAATGGTTAATTAGCAGTCTCTGGGAGCTGCCCTGTGCACCAAAGGCTCTGTCCTCTCCATTTTATGTCTCTAAAAAATCAATTAGCAAAATTACAGGGCCCTGGTTCCATTAAACATTAATCACAGAGCATCCTGCTCTGGGTTAGCAGCTAAAATTAATTGACGGCTGACATGACTTTGAAGGAGCAGTGATGCCATCTCAGCTTTACAGTGTACAAGGACTCATCGGGCGGCATTTCAGTGGTGCAGATCAGTTTCAGTTCAAGACATTTGCAGCATGATATGATGTTAGCCACTGTCTTTGTAGATGACTAAGGTATACTCAGGTGAACCCTCTGAGGTAGATTTAGTTAAGATGTGGACTTGGACCTTGAAGCCTGGAATGATTGTCTGTAGGGCTGGGTATTTAAAAAAAAAAAAAACGTCTTTGGTACCCATCAAAATGTGGGTGACGCAACTGCCAATTAGCTTGAAAAGTCTATGCAGAAAGTGAATGGGACTTTTATTTCTGAAACCCTGGACACCTGAAAGAAAATTCTATTCTACTCTCTTCTACTTCCCAACGCTATACCGAGAGCTGGCCTGGAATGTCGGGTTACATATTTAGCCCTGTTAACTTATTCTTTGTAAAGATAGTTCCTGATCTTCATTTTTCATCAAAAATCTTTCTTATGCAACATGTTGAGCCTCATCCCACATATGAATTCTAGTCTAGTAAAACAAAAAAAATATATAACTAGTCCTATCTGTCTGTAATCTTAGACGAAATACCTAATTCTGCTGACTCAATCAACCCAACAGTACTGTATTCAACTACTTCTCGCCTTATGCTTAACTAATCTGAAATTGAATTGAATTAATCTCAATGCAAAAACTACAAATTCTTTTTCAACTTGCCACTTGCTGTTATAAATTAGCAACATAATCAAACTATAAAAACTATATTGAGAAAACGTCAAAACTGTTCCTGGTTCAGCCAGTATGACAGCAGTGCTTCCTCCAGGCCTGTCATGACTCGATCTTCCTTTGGCTGCATCCCTTTCAGCTGTGGGAGGGCATCATAAGAGGCTTGGCTGCTCTCTTTTCACTGCTACAGTTTACAGTTAGTGGTGGGCAGCCTGTCCCACAGCCCTGGTAATTGAGGCTAAGAGGTTTATCTGGAGTCGGGCTCTCAGGTCCTGGTCAGATAGAGGGGCCAGGACTGGAGAGACTCTCCAGAGACAGTCACTGGCCAGTCACTGTCTTTTATCCCCCCCTTTTTCTTAGTGTCAATGGCTTTCCTCTGCCTCTGTCTTTGACTGAGGAAGGTTGCTCTATATCTCCATAATCTTAAGGGGTGTCTCTTGTTTTCCTCCGGTCCTACAAATACACATGTGCATACATCAGACACAAACACAGACGGCCCACCCCTGTAGCCCACGCCCGCCCAAACTCCGAGTAGCACGGGTCTCTCTCGGAACGCCAAGCTAATTTTACCCCTACCACCGGGCGAGGCGGGGGGGGGGGGAGAGAGGAAGGGCACATTTAGAGGTGTTATTTTGAGACCGTAAGCAAGTTTGAAGGCAGCTTATCAGAGGAGGAGGCATTTATGTGCATGTGACCCACTACTCTTGCTATTGGACACATTGGCTGATATTAATGGCTTTCTGTAGAGGGATACTGTACTATGGATTGCAAGGAATCCAACCAACGAATGTATTCACACAAACATGCGCACACATCCACCCACGTATTAAAATTTGTTTTCAGGAAAGTAATTTGTTCTTTGCTAACTGACACCATACCACATTTTCTTGTATAAAACTAGATGATTCAGCTCTGTGCATATATAGGAGCAACTGGCTTTCTTTCATTTCTTTATCTTTAAACACACTTCCTGACACTCTCATTTGCCGCAGCCTTGAGTAATTAGAACTACCCTACACTGCATACAACTTGAGCAACTGAAGCTAAATTGCTCTCTCTTTTTTATCATTATCGTGTTGTCACACTAGCTGCAGATTCAGCCCTTCTTAGAACTGAATGTTCGCAACTGGGATTCAGCTGACTGCAAACTTCATCGCCACAGGCGTTAGGCAAATTGCTAATCAAAGCAAAACACAGTAAGGCCACTATTAACTGCTGTTCTCTCTCCATCTCCATCCCACTTTCTCTTCTCTCCCCTCCCTTTCCAGACAGTGAGATTGTACCTCCTGACTGTCTGCGCCCACGCTCCTTCACCACAGTGCGCTCCTCCTCTCTGCGGCGTGAAGCTGACGACTCCCGCCTGTCCGTCAGCCTGTGTGACCTCAACCTGCAGCAGGATGATGGAGGCTCTGCCCACAATCACTCCCACCGCCACACCCTCCACCTGGCCTCGGCTGCCTCCTCATCCACCTGCCCAATACCCCAGAACTCCCTCAACTCCCAGCAGTCCTCTTTGCTGCCGTCTGCCCTGGAGAGCGACCTCCACTTCCACCAGCTGCGCGGCGCCCACATTAAGACACTGGACGAGCAGACGGTGGCACGATCTGAGAACGCACGGGAGGAACGCACTCTAGTTTTCACCAACCGGCCCTTGCGCACTGGAGAAACGGTCTTCATCAAAGTCACCAAGTCCAGCCCGGCACGCTCGGGCTCATTGTCCTACGGTGTGACGTCCTGTGACCCGGCGGTGCTGCGCCCCAGCGACTTGCCCTATAATCCAGAGGCTCTGGTGGACAGGAAGGAGTTTTGGGCAGTGTGTCGTGTGCCGACGCCTCTCCAAAGCAGTGACATCCTGGGCTTCTTGGTCAATCCCGAAGGGGAGGTCATCCTCAGCCACAACGGCACCAACGTGGGCATGCAGGTGTGTGTGGACAACTCCCGCCCACTCTGGATGTTCTTTGGTCTCCATGGGGCTGTGACTCAGCTGAGGATTCTCGGTAAGTAAGCAACGCATGAAGTCTCATTAGATACTAGGGGGTATAAAAAGAAAGAGCATTTAAAGGGATACTCAAGAGATTTACTCTTGCACTTCATTACAGTTGGGGATTTGTGAGAATGATCAATCTAATATGTCCAAAAGCGCCAGATCCTACAATGCTCATAATGCAACCAATAGCTTCTGTTTGCTAGATCCTCCCTGCCTGATAAACACCAACATCTTTTAAACTCCAGGTCCCCAGTTTGCCAGGCTTTCTGTTAGAGCTAGACTAAATATGACATATTGCCCAATATAAGCTTGTTGCTAATATATGGTATCTGTCTATATGAAGTCGGGTAAGTAACAAGAAACTATAGTACAGAATGGCCAAACTCGGTTTAAGTTTATCCAGAAACAGTGTCACATTTACATAGTTTTTCTACCAGAGAACAAGTTTATTTTTACTACTAAAATGTTCACAGAAAAAAAGAGAGATCCCTGTAGAAATAATGTGTTCATTTAAAAAAAAAAAAAAAAGACTATCAGTCAATATATTGTTTTGTTTGATTGTTATGATTTGACATCCGGTACGGTTCAGGCTTTACGTTCTGTCGCAGGAGCGATGACATTATACATCTGTTCTCACAGGCTAAGTGTGAACTGAAAACTTACTCGTACTAAAGCTGTTTTCAGAATGGCAATAGCACTACATCAGTATGTCAGGTGAAAGACTGAATAGTCTCAGAAATTCATAACGACAAATGTCTGACACAGATTAAGTACACTGGAATATCGGAAATGTTGGACATAGCAAGCACCTTCATATGACCATCTTACTTTGCAACTGTTGTGTAATTCACTAAAACTTAGCTCATATTGAATGAAGTGTTGACGTTATTTTGTCTACCTCCTGGAAGTGTCCTAAGTGGAGTAATGAGCACCCTTTGTTCTTTGACCACATGCTTTATCTTGTGGGATAATTTAGGCCAGTGATGCGTCCCGGGTCAGAAACTTACAGATCGGGATATTGATCTTCATTTGGCTGGGCACACAACTGGTGAGGCCATGCTTAATTCACTTACTCCATGCGGTTGAAATCTATTTGTGCACAGTGTTGATAGCTCTGACAGTTCGCCAATGGAGGCAAACCACATCTCCTCGTTTGGAAATTACAGCTATGGTCGTGACCAGCACGAAAGGGTCAAGAGTTAGGGAGAGCACTTTGTCACTTTATTTGTCACAATATTTACGGCAGATGTCTTGAGACAGGAAGCTTCTATACACATTCATAGGATTAGCGAGAAAAGTAGATGCTCTGTCACGACCTTGGAAGATGAAAAACAGGAAGCACAGCAGGGATGACAAGATGTCTCAGCGGGGTAGATACTTTGCCTGCCAGTGGTGGGGGACACCTGAGGTTTGTTTACCCTTTCTAAACGCTGATAATGACAGGGGGAGCAGGAAAGGTGTGTGGCAGTTCTGGACCGACACTTCATTTCACCCTGCCAAGCATATTCCCCTCCCATGATGTGCGTGGGGAGGTATGGGGGGGGGGGTATGAAAAGTGGAAGACAGCTCTGCAACAGGCTATCTTTATGAATGACATTCTGAATGATATTTGTTCCCACATCCGCCAAAGAAAATCGACAAAATCCTATTTAAACAATAGCAGCACACACATTTACACCCATTCTTAAAATCATCATTTTGAACAGAAGGCCATTATTGCATATAATCACCCAGTGAGAGTAAAGAGTTGACAGCCTTTGTCAGCTGTATAATGCAAACTGGCACATGCAGCAGTGGATAATGTCTTCTATTAATGCAGCTCTAAAGAGGCACAACAACAAAAACCAGCACCGGCCTTTCAAAGTGGTTGTCTGTGGAGGAAGAGGCATCTGCAAATGCATCCTGCTTTTCTTTTCTGACAGGAGCGGAAAAGGAAGCAAAGGTTAAAAGAGGTTAGAGGGAGCAACCTTAGCTTTAACTGGACATGCAAGAGAGCCTGTCTATACGGCTTAAACCTTTCACTCCTCAACAGATAATGTTAGAAGATTTTAAACTTGGTTCTTTGTATGTTACACATGGGGAATCTCTTTATTCACTATAGTCTGTTAGGTTTACCCACTTAACATCAAGCCAAGTAACAATGACAGTTATGTCAGTACAAATCACAGTGAGTTTCAATAGTATATGTTGAGGGAGAATATCAGTGATCAATTCAGCGAATACCAAAATATCAGAAATTCAGCTTTTAAGGACTTTATGTCCCTCTTTACCTTGAATAAAACAAACCTTACCTTCTCTTGCATTTAAAAAAAGAACAATGTTTTGATGGCACAGTAAGGGCTTTTGCTAGATCCTGTGTCATTTGTCAGAGAGATTGCCTACTTTACTGTTACATTACACTTTGACTTGGCAACTGGGCATTACAGACCACCTGGCTTGTGCATTTAATCATTTACTGAAACCAGAGCGCCTTGGCAGCACAACAAAACAGGAATAGCAGAACAATGAAACCGGTATGAGGAACATCTCCTTATCAGAGCAAAACTTGGAATTCCCACTGAGGTGTGAATCATCTTTACTTTCCGGCTGCTTCGAATTTAGAAAGCATCTCTTATCTCGCTCTTGCAACTCTTGATCCATTGCTTTGTGTTGACCGTAGAGCAATTTAGCTTTCAGTGATGCTGAATTCAAGCTGTGCCTTCTACAGTGGGCTCCTGCTCTTTAGAATGGCAAGATAGAGCAGTCATCACAAAGGCCTCTCACTTCAAACAAAGCATGAGGTAATGGACTTTTCTATTAGGAACAGGCATACTCAAACAGATACATCAGGATAGCTCAGGCCAAGAGTCCCTGGACAAGATAATGATGTGGATGAAATTGATGCTCTATTAGGTCTATTAGTAATGGCAGTTAATACGGATTTTATCATATTATATTAGGAATCTATATCAGGAAATGTATTCTGTACAATAGATATACTTCAATATGTGTCTTAGTATCAGAATATCTATGTGTAACAATTCGTTCGCCTGCCCTTCGGGCCTGTGGGTAATAAGCGTCTACAAGTTCTTCTTCAATAATCTTCTTTAATCGACACCAAGATCCCAGACGGTACACACATGAGCTGCGTTTTGACCAAAGGAACTACACCCCAGAACTAGGAACCTTTGGAGGAACTCACTGTTTTTCCACCGGAGGGACCAGGGTCTAAATGTAGTTCTGGGGTCTACATCTTACCCCCTAAAAAGTCCCTGCTCAGGGGGTAGTACTTTCCGAAAGTACCGGGTACTTTGGGGGGGCGGGGCTTGCCTTGCAGTGAAATTCTGAATGGGCGAGTAGAGGCTTCTGGCTTTAACTGGAGAATGTCTGCCGTTTTTCTACGACTGCTCCTCTCTTTTCCACCATTGTTTGCAAACCAATAAATCACAGTCAAATAGCCACACAAGTCTCGCCGATGTCCGCCTGAGATCGTATGTTGGCATTAAATATATTGGAAATAGCAGCCAGCGTGCAGCAGTGTGTTTACGCTAAATACTGGGTCCTAAGTTGTTGTCAGGAGGTTTTTACACAGAGCCGAAGTCGGTCTCCTCTCCAAAACAAGCGGAACAGCTGATTACAGCAGGTAATGAAGCTCGTTAAACATCACGTTCCTCCGACGCTCAGGCGACACAAAAGTGAGTTCTGCAGCTGATCTGCGGCCTTTGTCTGCTGGAAATGTTTTAATAACCTTCCAAACTGTCGCAATTTTATGTTTGTGTTGCTTTCTCTGTGCTGGAGTTATTTTAAGAACGTTATGGCTTTATCCAGTTTATTAAATGTGTAACGGACTTTATCGTGCGTCTCTTCATCACACTCCCACACAAAAAAGCTGCTTTAATGGTCAAGCAGTTCTATAGTTTTTCATTATATTCCAGTCAAATCTGATGTTCATTTATAAATGTTGCTCATGGATAGTGGTTACAAATAATGATGCCTGTGCATCGCTGTGTACAGCCAGGCCTACAGCCAACGTCAGCTGGTTACTTTGCCTAACAGTTCGCAGGTCTTTAGACCACGGTGGAAACGAACACAACAGAGGGCTGAAGGAACCTTTTAGTTCCTTGAAAATAGACCTGGGGACTTAAAAGTTCCTGGTACCTTTGGTCAGAAGTGCCTATGTCTCCCCCTGGAAACATGCAGGTGGGAACCAAAATAATCTGAATTAACAAATGATAAGGAAACAATTTCTGTGTACCAATAAACTTAATTCTGCAAGTCCAAATAATTTTATATTACTGCTACTGTACAATAAATCCTATCACCTTATACTGCAAAGTTTCATAAGCAACATAAATTATTATCAGAAATTAAGTAACCAAAATCTATAATGTAACTAAGTAACTAAGGTTACATATGTAAGAATACATTTTGTATATCAGTTTACCCTGATCACCCTGTTGTGGATGCATTTCCTTCCTCATAATTATACAGTTTTTGAACATTTTACATCCTGCATTGTTTACAATGCGTTTGTTAGCTTGTAGTCTTCTGAGAAATCTACTAAAGCAGCGGAGAAAAACTGTAATAACCTTAACTAATTACTCCACAAAGTGGATCTGGGATTAGTTTGGGGTTGTGAACTGCAATAAAGGTTTTGCCATGTTGTTAGCACTTGGCACTGTCCTTTGGGCTATAATGAATGTGTAAAGAAAAACATTCACAGCGATCCATGCAACTTTAATATTTCACTCTAAACCAAAAGTGTTGGTCTGACAGACTGACTGAATGACCAGCTGGTGCCCTCCCTAAAGCCACACCAGTAGCATGGCCAAAATATATGTGGGTGGATTAATCTGATATACATAAAAACTGACAGTCTGTGTTCTCAATGCTCTCCATGCCAAGACATGTCACCCTCAGTTTTACCCACTGGGATACACTAACTTAAAGAATTGCATTCACCACATTTCTTTCCTCCATTTTACACGTACATCATCTCATACATCTCTTATTAGTGTATCAAAAAATAAGCTGAAAAACAAACCAGCTGACAGTTGAACTTCAACAGAGAGAGAGATATTGAAGGGACCTTGTGGCGTGGAAATAGGACACCCATGCAGTGACCCACTTTGCATGAATTATAGATTCCATTAAAATGTCAGCATGCTCATGCTCAAGTCTCACCACCCACATCCTCATACACTGCAGCTGCCACGCTTCTCTCCTCTCAACTTCTGTCATCCTCGCTGGTGTCGTCTTCTCTCCTCTTCTCTTTACTTATCTTCTTTCCTCTTCTGCACTTTTTTCCTCATCATTTTTGTGGTGCCTTCACACCTCTTTCTTTCTAACCCCCCAATTATCACACATGCATGCCTGCTGCAGTGTCTGACACACACACAGAGTACTAGTATTATTACTTAATTATTGAATGATATGATTATTGATTATGATTATTTTGTTGCATGTTGGCTGAGAGTTTGTTTTGCACTCCTGCAAAATGGTGGCAGCCTTTATAGAAGAGACTTTCACACCTCGGTTGTGGAATTTTGTTTATAATGTTGCTTTTTCTATTATTTGTTATTTGTGCAGTGGTTTGTGAGGGGTTGGCATTTCATGCTGCGGCAGGCTAAGCAAAGGACACAATTCAGGATGAAAGAATGAGAAACAAGTTGCACCCAATTATCATTTTTAATTTCATAGGCATTTTCTAAAACTTTAAAAGCAGCTTTTTTTTTTTAAAGCAGATCCTTTTTTGCTCTCTCTCTCTGTCTAGGCATACGGCATGCATGCATACATGTGTTGACACATATGAATAGAAGCACATCTACGCTTCTCACTACACCTGATAAAGCGATAAACTACTCTGTGTAGAGGACTATGTGTTCTCCCTCCAAAACAGCACTTTTGTCTCTTAAGGTAAAGTCTCCAGCGAAGACGAAAAGAGGCTATTAACATTTTCTGCAGCAAGGTAAACCATGACCTTAAACTACTACCTTCTGAACAGCTTTCCTCTCATCCAATCTAAACACACACAAATGAGCTGAGCATAAGTGCACGTTTGTCCCAATAGTGCCCTTAGAACAAGAGATTCTCTGCAATTAAATTAATGGCCACCAATTTTGAAACTGTTTGTGTTTGAGGATAACATTTCACCAAAAAAAATGTTCATGTAAACTATTTGCAAGGGTCCTTTTCCTCTTATCCTTTATTTCTGTGTTGCTTTGTTTCTATTTATTGCTTTTTCAGTCCATAAACAGGCCTGGAGATTTCTATTCCCTCCCCTTAGGTTGTATTGTAGAAAGAAATCTGTGAATCACTGAAGGCTGTCAAGGGTGATCCTCATACACGAAAACACACACTAATCCCCCAACCCTCAGCCTCCACTGTCGTCCTCTGCAACCCTCATCCCCAGCCTCACCCACCTCCCTCGTCACATACTTTGCATTCCGCCCATGCTTGCAGAAGGAAGAGGCTCTCTCCATAGATGTACTCGCATGTGCTAAAGATGGGCGGATAAACGGATGGAAGGACGATTAGATGGACGGATGGGTGGATGGAAGTAGATGGCAGTAGAGATGTGGCCACAGAGAGGCAGCCTGCCTCTCACAGCTGTTCACTCAGGTCCGTTTAATCTAGTGGTGAACAGGGGGGATCAGGGCTAGGCACCACGGATCCTGCCTCAGCTGCCCTGGGTGGGAGGTGCCTGCCTGCCAGGGGGATTAAGAGGGAGAGATGGGCGAGAGGGAGGGAGGGGAGGGACGTGCAGAGAAAGAGGATTTAGTTCCACAGGGGAACCACTCATGCTACAGGGCTGCAGCGTGATCAGGCTCGAGTAATCTGATGAAAGGTGAAACATGATGAGTGCAGTAGCACCTTGTAGGGGTGGCATGGTGACTTTACTGATCAACACTCACAAGCATGATGCTTTGATTCTGAGCCTTTCTACACATATATAGTCTACATTTTTTACATGTAACTTCTAGGGGTATTCTCTGGCTGCTTTGAGTTCCTTTTACAGTGCATGTTTTAAGGACAAGACCAAGTGTTTATCAGGCCACTTAAAGTTTGAAACCTAATTTCCGTCAGTGGAAGGTGGGGGCTGTGTCCAACCATTTTTGTAGCATTTTTTTCATTTGAAGTTCTCTCTCAAGCTCCTTTTTCCTTCTTCACTTCACTGCTTTTGTCACTTTTTGTGATGACTCAAACACTATGAATGCCTTTAAGGAGGGACTGTAAAAACATGTCTCACCCTTCTCTATGACGGCAGAGTTTTTTGCCCAGCGTCAGAGAGTGGCTGTTCAAAATAGCTTTAAAATGTTTAGACGCATCCTAAAACCTAGTTTGTTTCAAGCAAACTGAAGCCTTTATCTTTTCTTGTTTATAGCATAGCTTGCCCATATGCAGTGCCTAGGTCCATATAGACACACCGAGATAACACGGGACAAAAACCTTAAAAGTCTCAAATTTATCAAGAGGAACACAACATGCAGTAAAAACAAGAGAAAAGTGATAATGAGACTAAATCAGACAACTACTTTGGTGCAGTGTTAATTTACAGCCAGGCAATTTATTTCAGAAGCATTTTTTGTTATTTGTTGAAATTCTCTTTACATCACGACAGCAATGAAAAATTAAATAACCTGTTATCTGTGGCAATTTGGATAATTTCAAACTCTAGCTGGATTTTCTCCAACACTGCCTGCCCCAGCTTTACCTGATACATCCAATGGATGGAGCAACAAAAGTAAAACTTTTAATTGGTTATAATGCACTGGGGTTTTCCTTTGAGCTGGGCCAACATATTTCAGGTTTACCTTAGAAAATAAAATTCAATACGATGCATAAACAGAGTTTGGTCTTCACAAGTAGCCAGGATAGTTTGGAATGCATTTTGGATGCCAGGCAGATTAGAGACAAAACGTTGTGGGTTTGCTTGCGATGAAGTAGCAGTCCATCAGCGGTGTATCCCTGCCTTACGCCAGGACGTGCTTATGTTTGTGGCCTGCCTTGTATCTATAAATAGACATTGGGTTACAGCATCTCACACATACTGAGTGGATAAGGAGCGTGATTCTGCCTGGGGCGTCCCTGCTAAAAATGTTTACCTGTTACATCATGCAACACGCTGTACATACATTACAGATTATACACAGTTCAACAGGGTAACCCCCCCCACCCCCAGCAATGCCAAATCAAATAGCTCCTAATTGAACTCACACTGAGGTGTTTCAGCAACGGTGCGTTTAGCCTGCCCTACGTTGTTGACATGTTGTTAATTTGTCCTTTCTTGTGCTTCAACTACAGATAACATCTCTCTGTGAGCATTTTGTTAACTTGTTCAGATTTTGTTGATTTGTCCTTGATTTTTGTGCTTCTACTACGGTTTAGTAGGCTACGTACTTAAATTGTTTATTTTCTTTTGTCTGTTTTAGCTCCGTTTATTGTTGATATATGACCGGGAGTCTGCACAGGGTGTTTTATTTTGAAAATCGACCAGATTCTCTATGCCATTCTGTGTCTGACTTCCTGCTCGCTTCATCTGCTCTGTGCTGCTTGATGCGGCTTCCGTCAAAAATAGACTGGCAGATAGTGTTGTAGTACTCGAGACCGGTCTTCTTGATGGTCTTGGTGTCGTCTTGGACCACATTTGTACTCGGTCTTGTCTCGGTCTCGGACATTGAGGACTCGGGATTTTATTTCAAGACCAGTCAAGACCATAACTTTGGGAATAAATTGCCTTTGCATTGTCTGATTTATTTGTTAACATCCTAACTTTGATTGGATGGAAAATATATTGCTTTGAATACAACCAGTAACCCTAATTAAACATGTGTTGTTCCCGTTAACGACTGTCACCTCTCCCCACGACTACAACACTACTGGCAGTGAATATTGAACTTCAGCTAAACTTTTTTAAAAAACAAAGCAAATCGAATCGTAATCGCAATATCTGGCAGAAAAATTGCAATTTGATTTTTTTTTTGCTCTGCCCTACTCCTACTATAGATGCATAAGCAACAGTGACATGATGCCACACCAACTGTGACCAAATCACTGACACTTTTTATGACTTGCCAGTTATGGGACAGTTTCTCTCTATTCCAATGACCCGTTATTGGCTTGGCCCTGAAGTGCCCTGAGCATCAGTTGGATTGATCAGATTGCTGGTGCAGATGGCAGCACAGAGAAGCAGCCTGCCAGACTGCTGGGACATTCATTCGTGTGGGGCTGTCATGATGATGTTACTGGTCAGTGTCGACGGTGACTCTGCCACACCGGATGACTATGGTTTTACTTTATTTCCTGTCAGCGGTCCAGGAGAATAGACACACCATGACCTGTTCCTCAGTAAGTTTCACCACAGTGGAGTGGTGTTTTCTGAAATAGGATGGTAAAATATCAAAATGTGCGCACAGCAGCTTATTTCTGATGCAGTTGTTGGTCTGCTATTTTTTGGTAGGAAGGTAGTGTACACTGGGTTTATTATTGTTTCTCTGTCTGTTTCATCTGGATACAATACAAAAAGCACTAAATTAGTTTACACCAAAACAATTAGCTAAAAGAGACTAAAAAGCACATTAGAGCTGCAGATTCTAGTAATATTTATCACTATAAGCAACCACTTGCACATTACACAGACATTGGATCCATTGTTAATGTATAAAAATTGATTAGTGGAGCTTTAAAGTCACATGTTCAACTGGTTATGTTAAGGAATTTGAATCCAGTCTCGTCAGTCATACGAAAGCCTGACGTGTCTTTTCTGGCATCACTGGCATTTCAACATGTGTTTCCTAAACTTGTTCATGGAATTCCCATTTGTTCCCCCGACCGACATGTAAAGATAGGACGTGGAAGAATGTAGGACCTCTACGCTGTTTTGAAATAGAAAGGAAAGTAGGGAGAAGTTCTTCCCTTCAGTGATGAATTTGCGCGCACTTCTAAAATGACTGACTCACAAATTGGAGCGCTCTCTCTGCGCACTCATGACGATAAATGTAATGCCTGGATACCTGGGAAAAAATGTTAACCCGGCACTTAATTGTTTGTACTATTGTGGATCAAAAATTATGATATTGCTATTGCAAGTGGTTACTGAAGTAAGTTGAGTAGTTCAGTAAAACTAATTCCCTGCCTTTATCTGCTCCGACTAGGTTCCACTCATCTCGGGGATCCGCGGGCCACATCGAACCCCAGCTCGCCCTCCTCCTCTCCGCATACCCCCAGTGCCCTGGGCAGTGGCAGCTCTGATCCGGTGCTGAACGGAGGCCTGTGCTCAGCCGCTTACTGCAGCTCAGCGGGGGGTAGGTACACCCAGATAGGGAGCTACTGCCGCAGAAGCAGAGAATCAATCACCCCACAGGGGACTGGGTGGAAGCCATAATGGGACACTGAGCAGATGTCCTCCTGTAGTAGTTGAAAACAATGGCCAGAGCTTCATTGTCCCACCGCTGCAGTAGAAAAATGTTCGGCACGTGCTGTCATGTCATATAGCACTGTTACACAAAGAGGCCCGATGCAGTGTCTTTTATTCTGTCACTTAGTTTCACTTTATTCATTCAGCTTGATGTCGTTTAAGTTCAAGTATATATTGTCAAGTTTGAATTTATTTGGCTACTGTACTTTTCCCATGTTTCCTAATTTAACATTTGGTTTCCATTTCACCACAGGAACAACCCAAAATTCACCAGTCAGCCTCCCCAAGTCACCTACGTTCCCATCAGGCCGCGGGCCTTGGTCCGACGAGTGTTCGATCTGTTATGAGAACACGGTGGACACGGTCATCTATGCCTGCGGACACATGTGTCTGTGCTACACATGCGGCCTCAAACTCAAGAAGATGTCCAACGCCTGCTGTCCCATCTGCAGAAGGCAGATCAAAGACATTATCAAGACCTACCGGAGCACGTAAGGGGACGGACGCCCTCGGTAAGAACGGCAAAATCCCAGAGTCAGGGAAAGAAATGTCTAAGTTCAGGGAATATGAACTCTGGTACTTTAATTTTGGTATATTCACACATTTATCGTTGGTTGGTTCTTTCACATGGCCTTCACTGGGAAGGTCTCTTTCATTTTAGAGTCGCTGTCACAGCCTCCCTGCAGAGGCAGCACTTGAAGTGACAGGGGGATCCACGGAGAACTTTATTCTTACCAGAAGTGTTCGATCTCTCCTGGAATCCTGGAAAACTTTGAAGGAGAGGGGAAAAACTGAACCAGTTCCAAAAGTCTTTCATTTGTTGAGCCATGTCATAAGATTTAGGGACTGGGGCTGATTGTCTTGATAATAGTTCTCTTCCATGATGACTAAAGCTCTGAAATATGCTTTCAACCCGATGCATATTTCTGACTCAGTAAGAATGAACACCCTCAGCAGGTAATCATCTCAGTATGTCACAACTTTTGTCTGTGTGTTACTGATCATTAGAAAGGAGAAGTCATCCTGGCAGCGCCATGACAAAGTGATTTCTGTAATTATCGTGGTGATTATCAGTGAGTGATGTGCTTAGAGATGAAAGGCGGTGCTGAGTGTATTAAGTAGGATTGTAACACCTCTTGTACTCATATAATCTAATGTACCTTTATGGTAGTTCTATTGCAAATGTCAGTGGTAACTATATTGTTGTGCTAGCTAGCTGCTTGCTCTGCAGTGTGGTATATTGCACTGAAATCAGCATCGTCCTCTCAGAAATGCCCCGTTACTAGCAGAGAGGATAAAGACATTCATGAGTTCAAACTATCTAAAAACCTGCGTCCAGCAGACTCAGCAGCTCTGAATCTATGAAGGAATCAGGAAGTGGAGTGTGTGTGTGTGGGGGGGGGGGGATCAGTAATTTGGATTCTCCTCAGGGCAAGAAGTCTTTTTTTTAAGAAGATGTGAACTATTTTCCCAAACTCTACCTACAACCATGCCTGAATACACTGTGAGTGCTCATGACAAATTGACAGGTCCTCTAAAACAGTTCCCATAACAACACGTAAAGTCAAAGGATTGTTGCCATGGTATCAAAAGCCAGCACAGCCTCCTGCCTTAACCCACAGAGGGTTCATTTGTTACATGCGGATGTATCGTATGCTGTGTTTTCTGCCGTTCTCCAAAACCCCAATGACAAATTACCAAATAATGCTGTTGTGTGGCACAAACACAAACTGTCACAAAACGTTCACTCAGAGGGGGGAAAAAAAGCACACAAATTTAAAGTTATTTTTGTAACATAAATCCATAACAATTCCAATATTTAACTATTACATTGTGTAATAACCCTTGTGACAGGCCTTTCACCAGCAACAAAGATCCTTTACAGAATCAGTTTAGGGGCAGGGTAATAAAAAGCTCATATTTTGAATATTTGTATGACTTCTATCCCCTAATTTCATTATAAACAGAAATTTCACCTGTAAATACAACAACTCAGCAGTAAGCCATAGCTTATTATAGGACATCACTCGAAGCTGAGAGGCTGTTTTTTTCATTTTGTAGATCAATAAATGGGGCTCAAACCTATGCTGCTATGGTATTTGCCAGTTGTCTTCTCTGGGCAAATGCTGACATTGATGTTTTACACATCCCTCCTCCCACATTACAGTTTGATTACGCTACAGCTTGAAGTGTTAATTCACATTTGAATGTTAACTTATGTACTTAGAGAGAAACAGTTTTTATCAGTGTGCTTGAATTGGAAAAAAAAAAAAAAAAAAAAGGAAAAAAGTGTTTCTGTTTTGTTTTTTGAAGTTAGTTTTGATTGATACTCATGATTCTAAGATTTGTTTTCTTGTTTATCCAAAACCATGAGAAATGTATTCTTGTTTTTTTAATAGTGAGAATATAGAGGGTTTCTTGTACCTTGCAGCAATAACAGATATTGCAGTTCACAATCAAAAGCTCATTGCTTTGGGGTGCAAGATGTAAACTCGGTTTTATTACAATCCATGACTTTCAGATGTTCTTTTTGTAATTTATCTTGTGCCCTTGTTAGGGAGCCCTACTACCCGTTCTGTATTTATATCTCTCATCATTATATAGTGTGAAAACCATCACTGGATGGAAATGATAAACGTCACTTTATAAAGCTACTGATTGTAATCTTATAAATGTTTTGGCCAGCGTTGCTCTGAGACTCTGGCATGTTTCATTTTGTGCAGATACTCCGACCAAATTGAAAAATCTTTGATATTTTTATTTTTTTAATACATTGTATAAATGCAATTCCCTTGGTACAAAATCCAGTACTCTGTTTGGGCTTTTTTAAGATTTACATCCATCAGTTTTGGACTACATTAATTAATAAAAACAACTTTCATGAATTCATACTAAAACAAATAAATACAATTTTGGCTGTAATCTGTAAATTATTTTGCACACACACTTTAATGAAAGGATGTAATGCCATTATTTTATTTTACTTCTTGCATCCAGAATACTCCACAGGCTCCTTGAATGTTACTGATCCTGTAATGTATATTTATTTGTCCATCACAGGTGTGTGGACTATTTCCTCCAAACTTGCTTTTCTTGTGTTTGTTTTCTTCTACTTCTACCGATATGACTCCTGTGTCTCCAGCCAGTCGCACAGCAGCGCATTTAGAGATTCTTTCTGTATATCTTAGTACTTTTTGTCACGCATGCATTATGTGTTCACTCTGCGTGAACATCGGGACCAACAGTACACAAGCATCAGGGTGGAACACTGTTTTGTGTTTATGTAGACGGGAAATCACTGGCTAGGAATACTATACAGATGGCCATTGTTGGGACACAGCGGCTGAAGTACTTTGCAAAACTGTATTTTCTTTCTTTTTCATTTGAAACAAGTTTTTGTGAGCTCTCTTCAGTGCGAGTCGGATGATTGTGGTAAATAAACTTTCCAGATGTGTTTGAGCAAAAATGGTTTGTTTCATAATTGAAATGACATTGACACATATGTGACAATATTTTCTTTCATGGAGTGAGAATATAATACATTTTCAGGAATAAGAGACAACCATATTTGAAGGCTGTGTACCTTAAAAGCGGCTGTAGTTTTTTATGAAATTACTTATCAATTAATCACTTTTTTATTGCCTATTGGTGAACGGGTTGTAACCGCACATAAAAATGAACCACACGCCTGCTTTTTCGGGCGCTTGGAACTGCCATTAATCTGTGTCCGTGAAGGAATCGGGTCAGATTTTCTGCATGCACGCTCACGAGTCTCATGCCTACTGATAATAAACTATTTACTGTACACAGCGACAACACCCCAGCTGACAAAATGAAGTCAGCACAAACGCCCAGCTCCCAACACAACATAGACTCCAACACAAACTCCACGTAAGGATTAAAAAAAAACAACTTATGTGCTGGAGCCTGTCAGGTCAAACAAGAATCTGGCGAAAAAAATGGGTTAACGTCAGAAAGGCATTTGAGTTATGGACAGACCTCCGCTTTGTTTTGGATATAAAAACCGACCCAGAGTTGGCTTTCATCCTGTTGGACAGGTAAACTAACATTACTGCAAAACATGAAATATAGTGGTGGGGTTTTTGTTGGCTCAAGTTAGATAACCAGTTGCTAAAGTTATCCATTGCGAAATACTAAAGCTGTAACATTATGGCTTGCCACATTACTTCACCAGCTACTGCTGGTGTTATATCAAAGTTTTGATTTTAGCCTGCAAGAAATGATGTAAACAAAGCAAATGGGGAGTGATTTGTTAGCCTATTGTGATGCAAGGCAGCTAAATTAGCATGGATCTTGACCTTGTTTGCTTTGTAACGTTAAATTTAGATTTATTGTTATTTTACCAATGTTTTTGCCGATGCCAAGTGGTCATTCATTCATTCGAGAATGTGGAGGAGCAAGCATTTGGAAAGGTAGTGGTGCAATCTGAAACCTTACCACTAGAGGCTACTGAAAACTACACATGGTGCTTTCAAAGCTTCATTACCCATCTTTTCGGCCCCTTGGGGGCAATGCAACAAGCAATGGACAAAACACAATTATCACCTTATAAAGTTGTTAGGCAAACTTGTAAGCAACAGCTGCTTATTATTATCATCTCACTGCATAACAAGCTGAGATATATTTTATGACTTAATCAAATACATTTTGTAAATCTTAAGGCATTTTTCGCAGTGCCAACACTGACAAATTATCACTATATAAAGATGGTGCAAGCATGTTACCAAACAGTCGTCATTTACACATCCAAGGAACACTCCGGCAACATTAGCACTACTGCTGGAAATAAAGAGGATGAGAGCAGAAAGTAGTTTGAACCATACATTAAAATTGCAGGCCGGAAAAAGGACCAGATTTGGTTGACCAGTACCTGTGGGTTTGTCACTATGAGTAACACCTTTCACAATATACATGGTCATGTGACCCATTGGAAACAGCAGCTTTAACTCAAAGTACTGAAAGTATTTGTTTTCGTCTCACCACCACTGCAGCTTGTGCAATGACTCATTGCAAAGTGCCCGTCACACGTGCTCATTACGTGCCGCTATACTTAACAAGGTCCAGCTGAAGCCTCACCTAATCAAGTCATCTGTAAATCGCCTCACTGCAAGAAAAAACCCGTTTTACACAGGTTGCCGTGCCTTCTAGAATACCTCAAATGTAGAGATGTCCTGGATTGCAACATCTGGATATATAAACCCCTGTCTCACAATGGACAGTAGCTCTGTTAAGACCCTTCTGCAGGAATGATTAACATGCTAAAGCTGCAGATTCATAAATGCTCATTGGCTCTGTGCAGCAGAGGTTTCACATGAGTCACTGAAGGCCTGCTTTTCATTTCTCACTTTACTTTCCATTACAGAGTAGATTGAAAATAGAAATTTCATTGCAAGTGTTGAAAAAGCAGCATTTCTTTCTTCAATCTCATATCATACATAAATAGATTTGGAGTGTCTGCATTAGTACTTTAAACATAAATATAAAGATATTATCAGATAAGTACAGCATGGCTTGGCCAACTACTGTAGCCAACAGACCGTTCCTTGTAGTTTTTAACAGCTGATAAGTCAAATCTCTATTTTCCACAATTTGTCATATTTGTGTTTGCATTTCTAATTTTGTGTTTGCAAATAATATTATTTCAGTCAGGACCACTTTAGTTACAGAAACTTATCGATCTGCAGTAGTTATATTTGGCGTTATGGCTCTGTTCAGCAGCAGCAGAGATTGTACTAATGCTATGCCGGATTTAGGTTTACAAAACAATCACCATATTTAAGGACTGCTTACTAGGTTTTTATGAAGCTCTTGACTATCACATGACCTTCACCAACTGTAAATGCTGCTGGCTTGGCCAGGCCTCCTTTGTAACAAATCGTTGATCTCAGCGGGTCTTACCTGGTCAAATATGGGTTAAATTAAAAACATTAAAAAAAAACATTTGACAGACCTAAAGAAACTGAAATTTTAGTTAGGAAATCACACAGATGTAGCCAGACGTGCCCTTTGGAGGTCTAAGTAAAACACAATGTTAAGTCAACTGGGGGTCCCGGCCCTCCGTTACATCGTGTGCTTTGGCTACAGCTGGGGGTCCTCAAGGTGACAGGTAGGGGATTAGGAAATACTTGCACCCTACATTGAAACTGACTGCACATGTGCTCCTACTAAAATGGCTGCACTATAAATTCATGGAGCATCTCATCCAGATGTGTCTTCAGAGCTTCCCGATAGCCATCTGTCTATCTGTGTCTGCAATAGACTGACTAATGACATCTCCATATAAAATAATAGATTAAGGGATATGAATAATTTGAGTAATCTCATGAAAAGAATAATCCACACGAGTGTATCTAATAATTCTCATTGTTCAACTGAGCATTCATAACCCTGACAGAGATCATCATCCTTCAGTGTTCACACCCAATATTATAAGTTATGCTGTATAAAAGAGGACCCATCATAATATAATTTAATTTCAAGACTCAGTTATGTACATATTGAGATTGTAATGTGCAAGTCTATTCATATGAAAATCTCTCTGTGCTTGCGGTCTGTCCAAGCAACACTGGTTCAATAGAGCCATCTAGTGGAGATACACTGGCATGGTCACCTGTTAGTTTGTCAGCACATGAAGGGTTTAGTTAAAATAAAAAAAATAGCATTTAATTGCTTTTTTTCCTGGAGTTTTCAACAGAATCTCAAGGTCTTTTTGACTTGATGGAATTTGCTTTGCTGTCATCTGAGTAGTCCTCAAATTCAATCTCCTCCATACTATACCAACTGTTATATGAACAAATTCCTTACTTTTGTCACAAGATTGTAGTTTATAGCTCAGTATTATATACTTACTATTTTTTTTTTTTATTCACATGACTTTTTCACAGGTCCAGGTAACTGTTATTAACTGATATTAAAAATCCAACTGATTAAAGCTGCACTAATCAATATTTTTTATATTAACAATGGATCAAAAGACTAGTAGGAGTGTGAGAGATATCACTCATAGTGACCAACCCACAGAAACTGCAATTTCCTTCAGTTCTATGGAGCATTTCAGCATTTGTTAGCTAGTAGTTTTTTTGTTTCAGGGTCCACAACTTTACTTTAGTTTTAATTAACTCACTGCTCTCATTATCATCATTTCCAGCAGGTGTTTCCAAGGAAAAGGTTCTTATTCCAACTGTAGGCTATGCGTCACCAAACATAGACAAAAGTTGACTAGAAGCTAGCTAGTGAACATAGTAGAGCATCTAGCACCAAAAGAGCTATATATTTTTTTCCTCAGGAGCATATGGGAGGCCAAAACTAAGCTAACCAACTAAAAGGAGAGGAGAATATATTGGACTTACATTCCTTATGTGGACAGAAACAGAACACCAAATGAATGCTAATGTTGCTCCCTGACTGCTGGATGTCTAAATAGGCAATTGTTAGCTAACTTTTGCCAGACTATCTATAGTGTCAGCAATGCTTTAAATGGTCAACATTTTACAAAATTCTACAGATTCAGTACCCGGTATGTCTCAATCTCAGTCAGAAAAGTATGAACGATGGTATGAACCGAACAGCGGTGTAAGCATATATTTCATGTAACTCTGGACACAAGTTATAAATCTCTCCACACACACACACACATTTGGATACAGGAGAGCAAAACTTCTAGTCTCCTCATTCCTGGGGCTCCGAGAGCTCGTTCATCTTCATTCATCGCTCTCAGCCTCCTCACACTTTTCTCTCATAATTCATACCTTGCTATATATAACCAGCTGCATTGTTCTGCTCCTCCACATCTAAACTCACTTAATCTGGCTCACACAATAAAGCGAATAAAGATAAATGTCTCAATGTGTAATATTACTGTCAAATACTATCTAGCTATATCACCAGCAGGGAGGGGGTTTGCTGCTCTTTATCTGCAGTAGCACATGTGACTGGAAGTGACTTCCAGACAAATGAAAAGGAGCCGGTCTAAAACAACAAAGATAATACATTTAATATTGTTTCTCTTTTGGGCAATGCGAGATACAATGTAAACATGTACAAGATACAAAAAACAGGGAACAAGACTTGTCAAAATGAAAAGGGTAGATAAGAAAATGCCCCGTTTTCAAAATAATGCACACGTGCAGAATGTCTCCAATCAGAAAGGAATTTGGACAGCATTTGCTTTCATTGTATGTCGTCCCAGTGCACTGGACACTTTGAACAGATTAGTGTGTGTGGCCTTGCAATGTATGATTTAGTGTTCAGACTCTCATTGGATTATTATTGACATTTACAGTGGAATAACGCCCCCTTTTGTCCTCCTTGTGAAGGAGGAAAACAAGCAGTTTGCAAGGGTTAAACACACTTTGCATAACAACAACGGTGATAGAAAAAGAAAATAAAAGAATTGCACCTCCTTTGGTCCAACTCGAGGCCCGTAGTTGTTATTGTGTTCGTTAGTGTGGCTTACATGCTGGTAACGGCTTGTTTTCGTCAGAATTTACAGATCAAGAGCTTGATGGCATACGGCTTCCAAGTGTTTTTTTTTTGGCACACTGCTCTCGACAGCAGGATGGTAACAAACTCTATTCTATAAACGCAACTTTGACGCTAAAAGAAGGATCCACCTTCCCATGAATCTACCCCACGCTGTAACTCAACATCAATCACTTCTGACAGCTCACCTCCACCACAAAGATACGGCTGAGTGCCGACCTGCACCAGAGGCTCCCACGTAGAATGGCCGTTAGCGCTGCAATAGCATCCGACTGGCTAAGGTTAATTAAGACACAATGTTGTGCTAATTAGAAACAGGGATTCAAAACAGAGACAAAGAAAAAGTGCCACAGAGACACAGCTGCATGCCTCGTTCCTCGACACAGCCTCTTCTCTGGAGCTCTGAGACAGCTCCCGCTGATGCCCGCTAGTGCGTCAAATAACTGCGATTCTGTGAACAAGTTTTCAGAATGACATAAATAATCAGCATTCTCTGATTCACAGGCTTGGGATTTTTTATTTTTTTTTACCCCAACTGCTTGAAAAAAGCCCTGCAGCCTCGCTTGTTATTTTTCTTTGTTCTCTCACACTCTAACAACTAGATATTAATTTAAAAAACCTGCAAAATCATCCCCTTAAATACCTCTCACCTGCTCCTACACACTTACTAAAACTTTCCTATCCAACCTACCCCCATCTTCTATCAAACCAATGTCATCATTAACTTTTAATTGCCATTTTTATTAACTCAGCAATCACTTCCAGAGCTGGGTGCTGTTGACTTCAAGCACTTTTGGGTTTTTTTGGATTTCTTCCCATTATAAATTAAAGCTTGTTTCATAGATGTGAATAAACCCTTCAAATCCTGTGTTACACTTTGATGGCATTCAATTGTTTTCTCAACAGAAACACAAAGGAACAAGGCAAAAACAGAGACAGGGAATCCACCGTTTGAAGTCATTTTTTGTCTTTTCCCAAAAAACTTTTTCCCCAACACCCAGCTCAACTCTCACACCCTCAGGGCTACATAAGATCTGAAGACACTGACAGTAAAAGAAGCTAAAATCAGACGCAGAATCACCTTTAAAAAGGCATTCTGTGGACGAAGAGTTAAGACAGACAGAAGCTGCTGTGGTGTGAACTCACTTGTCTCTCACTGACTTGCCGTTTCTTGCGCAGCAGAATCAAAAACGTCAAGTGCTGCAATTAAAAACATTGTTTGGAGTAATGAGATCTCACAGTTCAGAAGAGGAGCTCATTAGGTCTGGGTTGTTGTTTTTTTACCTGTTTACGGGAATTATTTTTCATCGTTTTTAGAGTGGAAGCAGTGCCCACTCGCCTTTCATCTCCCTCCTATCAAAGCAAAGCTCCTCTCACCTCCCTCTCACCTTGTCTCCTAGAATCCACTATCTTATCCATCTTGTGTCTCACTGCATCCTGCTCTCGCAAATCTCCTCCTTGACCTCCAAATTCTCTTCTCCTGAGCGCACCTGCAAACAATCCATCTCATCATGCAAAAACACCCCCTCCACCCCACCGCAAACCCTCCTAGATATCTCAATCATTTCACTGGGAATAGACTGCTTGGCTGTGTCGAGGAAGGACAGAGATGCAAATACGGTGAGGGAAGAAAGAAAGAGAAGTGGGGAGCAGAAAGGAAGTGTTGGAATATGCTATGGCAGCAGCTAGTGTTGGGGATTACAGAGCTTAAGGTGCTTCACGCCTGAGAGGTGCCATCCATTTGTTAAAATAAAAATAGAGTGAGGAATAAAACAGGGTGAAGGCGTAGCGGAGCTATCTCGCCCGCCTGACTTCGGAGAATACGTCGGGGACACTCATATATTTCCTTTTGGCATGAATGACTCCTCATCATCATAGAGCGCGTGTTGGCATGTGCGCACACGCTCGGTTTTGCAGGTGGAATGCAAAAATATTACCTCCCCCAAATCCATTTCCATTCTGCCAAGTGGATGCAGCCAGGTTTACGTGCGGCGTAGCTGAGACAGGCTGAACTGGCGTAGGCCATGATTGGAAAAAGAAGCGTGTAACTTAAAGGAGCAGTTAGACATTTTGGGAAATAAAGTCACTTTCTTACCCAATAGGAGTTAAGATTGATAACCTACCACTCTCATGTCTGTATGCTAAAGCCAAAACCAGGATCGAGTCAGCTTAGCATAAAGACTGAAAACCGAGATAAACAGCTGACCGAATGTCCAACATCTCTAAAGTTCATTAATTAGCACGTTAGGCCTATATCTCATTTGTTTAATGTTGCCAGATACAGGACACAGCAGACAGGTGTAAGTTGCGTGCTGGACCACGATTGGCTTCCAGTTGTGATGTCACACTCTGATTGGCTAGCACATATTGCCTCAGTTGGTTAAAAAAAATGACGTGTCAAACATCCAACTAAGTGAGGTAACCATAAGCAAAACATGTCTTAACGTCATGAGAGTGGTATATCTTGGCAAAAAAAAAGTGAATCAGGATATTTCCTAAAATGTCAAGCTAAAGGATTTATGGACAACCCCCCCCAACAACAATACAGGCAACTCTGTGTATATGTCTGTACACGCAAGAAGTCTTTAGCACAATGACGTATTCACCTTTAGCACATGGATAAGGCCTGCCTGGGGCACAGCAAAGACGAAAATAAAGGTTTTTCTATTTTTGGCGTACATCCTGGAAGTTGATGGATTGAAATGAAAAGGCCTGAAGGAGCGTTCATCTCCCCGCTTTCTTGTTTACCATCTAGACTCTCTCCAGCCGATTCCAAATGTCACCTTCGCCATTGTGATTGGTGGGGGGAAAAGTCCGGTCCTGGTTTGACAACAGGGGGGTAAATGTCGAGAGAGGGCTCCACGTAGGTGCAGAGAGGATACACTCCAGAGGGATGACAAAGAATAAAAGACGACAACAACAACAACACAAGAAAATATCAAAAATCCATTCAGGCACAAACGTGACAGCTCAGAGCAGGGCCACAGAGGGCCCTGATGATGGGCCTATGACTCTCCATCGTCGAAAAAGACCCCAGATGGCTGTAATGTCAATACAGAATGGGTCAGCGGGTTTCTGCCATGCCATTCACAAATCACTGTCCGCTGCTGATCCAGGGCAGGAGGAGCAGAGATGCTCATGTTCGTTATTATAAAAGTACATGTCAGGAGATTATGAGATATCACATACCACTGCTTTGGTCCAATGATGCTTTCAGGGCCTTTCACATGTGCTCTTTGAAATAAACTTCAAATAATATGCTTGAAATGGTGGTAAAAGCTTGTGACTGGCAGTTTAACTGGAAATATCTGCTCCCAGCATGAGAAGTGGCAATGTTCACGTTTTCCTACACCTGTGATATTTTTCCTCATGTTCAAGCATGATGTGTTTCTTATCTATTGCACATTTCCTTGTGGGTACATTCCCGAATTTGACAAAAAGGGTAAAAAAATAAAAATAAAAAATGGGGGAAATAAGAAGGAAAAAATAAAATGAAAGCATGAATAAAAAAAAAGATGCTACACAGCTAAATGTAAGCCTGACACAGAACGATTCCCTTGCTATTTCAGAAGTAAATTCAACTCGATCAAACAAAACAATAAGCAATAATAATAAAAGCAAAATGTTAAAAGTGATTCAACACATTTACATAATGCCTTCGTCTGTATGGGCAGAGGCCTTGTTGCATCCTAATTCTTAATTTTAGTATTTTAGGTCCTTATATGATGATATTTTTACATTTTGTTGATTGAGTCGACATTTTGCATATCAAGCTGAGTGCAAAGTGTAACAATGATAATGTGTATAATAGGATACAGAGATATTTGGAATGGGGGAATAAGGTGATTATCAAACTGTGAAAAGAGTATTCATAATAAATATACATTAAATCAGGCATTATGTAAAGCACAATAAAGATGAAGGAAGTGCCCATGATTTGCTAAAGTTGCAGCACACAGCATAGATAAAAAAAAAAAAGGATTTTTGTTTAAATTTTCAAAAAAATTAATTATTTCCCAATGAAAACATGTGGTACAAAATATTTTTAGCTGCACTGAGATTTTTAAAAAAAGAAAAGAAAACAACATTACATTTCTGTACAGTTATAAATGTGACTCACTGACCAGCAGCGCATTTCTTATTGCACTGAGGTAGGACGGCTGGTAAGCCAGGTAGATGGAACAGAAATAATTTGTAGTACCTTTGACCTCCCACAAGAGGTCTCTATTACTCCAATTCTACTCAGACTTTGGCATGGTCACTGCCATAACCTCATTTGAGGTAAGAAAAAAAAAATTACGATTAAATAATTCCAAAAAACGTATTCAATAAATAATATGCTGATTATTTACTGCATCTTTACATTAATGCACCATAAAAACAGGTTTAAAGTGCACTAATTCACAAAACAGAATCACTTCGTTCCTAATTATTGTCACTGTGTGATCACAGAGTAACGTATTAACAAACAAAAAACAAATACGGTTTCACTAAAATAGATTACTGCGATCTAGCAGGTACTGTACTTTGTTTAATACTATGATACTGTCCAGCAGAAACATAATGAAGTTAGTGTTCAGCCTCATACAGAGAGCTCAAACCGTTCGTTAGAAAACGTATTTCAGCAGTCTTGAACATCAGCCATTTGAATTTTGAAAGCTGGATTTTAGCTCCACATTTTCCATATAACAATTCTGCAATGGGGGAGAATCTTTCCAAACTTGATATTTTAGGTGAGAAGTCTTATTTATATGATCTTATAATATATGAAACCCAACTATCATTAACTTTTAAACAAGTTAATACACTACGTTGTGTTCTATTTAAAGGTCAAAACCCCATACTGCACAGCAATACCTAATAACTTTTTAATTGACTGTGTCTTTTTTAGAAAATACATCAAGTGCTTCCAGTCCAGGCCTTTTCAGTTCACTCAGGCATTTTGTTGAATACACTGTATTACTTGCATATAAATAAATAGTAAAATCACAAACAAAGCCAATGAAATGACATTTCTCTGTGGGCTAAATGCCATGCAAATATGTCCCTGGGATTTAATTATTTCACCGTATTTCCAGTAACTATTCAAAACATATCTGCAACAGCAGTATTATTATATGTATACAAAGCAAAATATATACAAAATAAATTGTTTCCGGAACTAAAAGCACTACAGTAAACCTAAACCTTTGTAAACTAATTGTTTTCATCTTTTGAGGTTAAGATATCCAGATACGAGGTTGTTTTGTTCTGGAGAGCACTGAAGTTACAAGTTGTTCTGTTGTGTTTTTTCAAGTTTCACAGGTTTATTTTATGCATTTGTTATCCCAGATAGTTACACCTGGGATTAAAAACATGAATATTACTGTCACATATTTTCTGGGGCTTGAGAATCTACGATAAAGCTAAGCCAATGTATCGAACCTGAGCACCTACTGATTACTTTGCCAGTGTCCAATGGTACAAGACACGAGGCAGGAGCTTTAACTTTTCCAATTCTAGGCAGACGGTGGAAAACAGATGTCACAAGAAAGCAGAAATAATTCTCTAAGAAAGACTTGCACCAACACAAGACATTATAACATGAACAATGAAACAAAATAAAAATATCGATAACAAGATTAAAATGTTGTTTTAGTTTGCTTGGTGACTTTGTGCTTCAAACGAATAAAGTCTCTGCTGACTTGAACCCCTTAAAAGCACTCTAGATCGAAACCTTGCACTTTGTTTGCACTCTATAGTGGCGCTCTTAATTGGTTATGGAAATACTCCTGGTGGTGTTCATAGGCCTATGGCACTCTAAAAAGATTTGGTTGATTTAATGTTTTACCATCCACCATTTAGGACCATCCAGGTGAACAAAATACAAAAGGCACTTATCGGCCATCATAGTCAGTGATGGGCAGGAATAAACATAGCCATTACCCTGCTCAATTTCTGTATTACATGATGCAAACCTCTTTAAGAGGTTATCACTCCCATTCATACCATTTTAAATCTTAAAGACACTGTCCTCCTCAAATTTGAAGGGTGACCAATCCCATGTTTCTGTCCCCCATTGCCAGCCAAAATATTTAAAATGTTTATACTCCCCTTCGTATACATTTTAGTAAACCAGCACTAAAGGTGTCCTTCCCTATCAGATTAAAACATCTTTCTTTTTACACCCAGTCTTTTCATAAATGTACATTTTCAAGGACATATTGCTTAGAGGAGATTGCGGGTAACATTCTTAAGGAGTGATGCCACCCATGTCCTTAAAGACATCAAAAGGGGGGGTGGGGGGGGGGGGGGGGGGGCGAAGGGTTGTTTTTATTTTTTCCGCTCTAGGTAGTTGGAGGGGACCCAGCCCTTGCGAGGAAGCAGGCTGTCCTGCACCTGGCAGTACCACCATCCATTGGGGTTTCTCTCCAAAACCTCCAGATAGGTGCCCTCAGTGAAACCCATAGTTTCCTCATCACCACGATAGTCAGCGATGGACACGTACACATCCCTGCCAAGGTTGTTGTGGATCAGTTGGCTCTTCTCTATGGGCTTGGGTCGGACTGTGGACACGGGGATGCCATTGCGTTGGTTAACTCTGCTAAGGGCGTCCTGGACATTGCTTGTGCTGAATGAGCTCCCTGAGGACCCCAGGCTGGAGCGGTCGGTAGGCCTCGTCTGACTTTCAACAACTACATGCGGCCGCACTGTGCTGAAGGAAGCATTTCGACGGACACCAAGAGTGGCAGAACCAGAGCCATAGTGATCACTTCTGCCAAGTGAGTCATTTCGCCTCAGAGATCCTGTCATGTAGTGCGCGTCCTTGGCTGGCTGTGTTGTGGTCACATACACAGACTGAGGCCTCACCGCCACCTGGCGTACCCCATTTCTCATCCTAACGCCTCCATTAACCATTCCAGATGGCTTAGAGAAGCCACCAGGAGGCTTAGAGGGAATCGGTGGCGTGTTCCTCCTCAAGCCTTGATGCTGCTGGTTCAGACCCTGAATATTGATGTTATTGAGGGTCAAAACATGCTGCTCGTTTTTCTCCAGGCTGTTGGACTTGCTGCCACCACTCCCGTGGCCATCTGATTCTAACCCACCTGCATCACCCACTTGTCTGACAGGTTCCAGGTAGTACGAGGGAGCCCAGCCTTCCTCTGACCCCCAACGGATGTACCACCAACCGCTTTCCTGCTTCTCCAGAACCTCGACCTCCACACCGGCTGGAAAGCTGATCTCCGAGTCCTGGATCTTTTTATAGGCGTCCACGGAGCGGTAGAGATTGGGGCCTTCAACGTCTGAGTCACCACGGCTCCCTTTGGAGTAAACAGAAGAGAGATCTGAGGTACTGCGCGAACACATTGAGTCCTCTGATGAGATAACGGAGGCTGTTTCAGAGTCATCTCCACGAGTAGGTTTGAGGCCATGTCGAAACTGACTTGTAGGCCTCAGCTGCCGTCTCAGAGAGCTGATGTCCATCCTCTCAGGACTCTGGGGCTCTGATTTGGTCAGGAGTGGTTTAGGTCTTACAGAAGGCTTGGGCCTAGTGGAGGGGCTCTGGCCTATTCTCTGCTCCACATCTCGGCTTAAGGCAGGGTTTTTCTTGGGGCCTCTGCTCAATTCATCTGATGAAGAGTGGGGGCTGTTGTCGTGCGACCTGAGGCTGATATCTACGTGTCTGCCCAGGGTCTGGCTTCTCCGGTTCATCTCTGGTGTCACTGTCTTCATGGGTCTACCAGCTAAAGGTGATGATCCAGAGGGTTTGCGTGGGACTGTGGAGGAATGGTAGCTCCTTGGGGAATTCGGCTCACTGGAACCTTTGACTGAAGTTCCTTCAATGCCACTGCTTCGCCTGAAGCCATCATTCTCATAGATAGACTCCTCTTTTGCACCCTCCTCTACAGACCTGAAGGAAGCTCTTCGATGGGTGAACACAGGGGATGCCTTGCAGACAGGAGAAGCCTTGCACGAAGGAGGGGAGTTGCGGTACTTGTCGCTGACCACGCTGCTGATCTTCACATCCAGGACACGGTCATCCTTCAGGGAATCTGTGTCCGATTCACCTTCACATCCAATTGCAGGAACATCATATTCAGGTTCCTCATACACAGGCCTGCTCGGTGGCTCTGAGGCTTTAGAGGCAGAGTTAGCAAGAGTGGGAGTCTCCTCGGAGTCTTGTTTTTTGACAGGTGGAGCTGGGGGAGGAACTTTGGGCCGCGTCAGGGTGCTGGTCCGGCGGTTGAGGTTAGGCTTCTTGCGCTTGTCGATGTAGGAGCAAGGGGCCCAGCCCTCCATTTCTCCGATCTGCACATACCACCAGCCTCCAGGGTTCTTCTCTATCACCTGGACAACAAGACATGAAAGATAAAAGAGTATTTTATTTTCTTTAGGATTTGTCAAACTTGCTAAACACTGAAATGGGATAAGGTTAGGGTTTAGATGATCTGATAATCAAAGACATGCCGTTATTTTACCTGCTATTACTTCTTACTGCTTCTTGCACAGACAAGACAGACAGACTGACAAAAGTTAACACACTGTCGAGAACTGTCAGCTCAACATAACTTAAAAAACCCTGGAAGGAATCTATGTTGTTATCTTCATCCCTCTACCTGAGTCTCTGCAGAGTGAATTCTGTCTACATCATCACTGTCTACATAAACACAATTCTCAAGGTCGCATCTCTCTTGCATCAGCTTTCCTGTCTATCTGGGGAGCACTCAGTTGACATACATATTCAGTGAGCCCTGACTGTCTCATCTCAGTGACAACAATGTAGACCTGGCCTCTTACATCAGCCTTTTGTCCTCCACGGAAACTGATGCCGTCAGAGATCGAGGACTGGAAATCAGCTATAGTGTAATACTCTGCTTCCACAGCAGGGGGCTCTGGTGGCTTTGGTAACTGGAATCCCTGTACAGCAAAGGGGGAGAGATGTGGGCAGCTGACATCATATCTAGCCATCCTTATATTTAATCTGACAAAGACTTAAGAATGATTATGACTAAAGACATAATGAAGAAGACATCTTCAATGCTATTCACATTTCATAGTATGTATAGTATATATAGTAAGTGTGTACAGCGGTAGATTCAGATGATCAAGGCTGAAAGTGTATTTGTGTTGTTACTGTGCTTTAATGGTTGCTATGTCAACTGGGAGCTAATCAATAATCTTTCTTAAAGTAGGAAATATTCTTATTTACTGTATTTATAGTGTGTTGAAAATAGTTTTCATCTAGAACCTCATCTAGAACCAACATCTCTGGTATTTTTAGGAAGCAGTAGCTTGTGAATTCTCTTACCAAGTTGGTTTCTCTTCTCGGGGGAGGTTTTTGTCTCAGATTTGGAGACCCTAAAAAACAAACAAAGAAACATCTCAATAAAATGTATTTGCAATGTACTTATCCTCAGAGTTATATTTGTGCCTCATTCCTGTGTAACAGAAACACTGAGAGGCTGGCAGTCATGAAGTCTGCGCAAGGGCCCCCTTTTACATGACTGAAGCAACATCGCTCGTCATTCAGAATGAGCACGCCACTTCTCGTTTCACCCCAGTAGCCAGAGGGAAGGTCCGGTGAGACATCTCAACCATGCTACTCAGAGCAGTATTATCTAGCTACAGTTCCGGAGGTTAACCGGTCGACATGCATATATGCATATCAATAACTTGGGTTTAGGCACACACACTTCAGGGGGCTGTCAAGAGTAACACAGCCAGCTAGCTAGCTAGCCAGCCAGCTAGCTGGCGGTATAAAAGTAAACAAGGGTCTTACAAATGCAGTTCCGGTCCTAGGATTGCTGTCCTAAAACTGGAGCCTCCGGTACTGCAGCGACATACTACTCACTGGGGTTATGCAAGTAAGTTGTCTTTCATAGCACTCGTTTCACTGTCTCACTATGGGACATGAGGTAGTCTTATTACCAAACAAGACTACCTCAAGCAGTCCCTCTAGGATTTCGCGATCACAACTATTAATGCAAATTCAACAAATCCCCACGAATTCAGCGCGACTTGCAATTTTGACCAATCACCACAGCTTTTCTGCAAGTTTGACCGATCATCGCCATTTCCCGCATAACATTATCATACGTCAGCTTGTCATTTTTGAAATTGTCTTTTTTTGAAAAGCTGCCGCGAAATCGGGCATTTTACACTGCAACAATCACTGAAAATGCCCACGAAATTTTGCGCGCAATCAAGTGCTCAATGATTGCCCACCTCACTCCAGTCAGATTGCTAGTATTATCTAGGGCTCACTAGGGATGTAGGGAAGCACTAGAACAATGGTAATCAGCTCCACAGCCCCATAACAAAACCTTAGTAATAGTTAGTGTTTAGTTTTTCTTAACTTCTGGTTGTTAAATTATTGTGTAATTGATTATCTTGGTATGTTGCCAGCTAAATTCTGCCATATATGCAGTAGCCAACTAAGCCATTGGTTGCTTTGCTGATTGCCAGCTAGCATACTCTGGTCAATAAAATTATAAATTAGATTTAGATTTATTTAAATTTACAGACACTATATTTCCAAGCTATATTTTAAAGGAACTAGTGTACATTAATGATTGTAATGCCTTGGTCGTGTAGCTGTGGTATACCTGCTCCCTCTCCCTACCTACAGTTACTACTGTAGTAGTAACTGACAATGCTACTAGTCACCTGACAGATAGTCAGAAATTATCTCCTCAATTTTCTGATTGTCTGGAATCGTGGCACGCTGTTACACAAGCTGAGGAAGTGCACAGTGTGAGCAAGTGTCCAAGGGTTTGCCAGCATGCAACAGGGACATTGAAAGTGAGTAAATGTGTAAAACTGGGTGAGATGAAAACACTCTTGTGGATATTGGCAAACACGCAGACAAATGTGTTGAACATAAAATAGATTTTTGTTTCCCCAAATTTAAACTTTCTTTGTGTGATAATAACTTCTCTACAATATAATGCACTTGAAAAAAACATCTCTTTCTGTGCACGACATGTTCCAACACATGCTCAGGAATGAGGCACAAATCTAATGCCATACACTATTAAACACAAGCTGGCCATACATTCTGACTTAAGTAAGTGAGTAAGTACGTAAGACAGAAATCCACACACAAAACATTTTAAAATCAAATAAATAACCTCAGGTTAGTGTGACAAAGTATTATTTATTAGATTATACCAACCCCACCCCCACCATTAGATACACCACCAGCCATGTAGCTTACCTATAGCATCAAAACCTACACAAAAGGAAAATGACATGCCTTAATGTCTCATACATACACTACAAATTCTCTCCATAGCTGCAGTGCATTTACTGCTTTATTCACTGGTACAGAAAGCTCAATTGGCTCCTAACATACCACAAATACTCACCAATTTCCACTCTATGCGGTGCCACTCTTGCAACAGCTGGGGACCCTGGCTCGCCTCTCCCTTTATTTTCATTTAGAGCAGCACTCGCTGCTATTCCCAGACATGGGCTGTTGGTGTCACGGCCCGCGCTTAGCCTCCTGCCCGTCTCGGCGTTGATTTCAGAGTTATAGGGCATGGGCAGGCTAATTTCGCTCTTAGAGATGTGGCGCTCTGGTGTGGTGCTACCCTCTCCGTCTGTCTGGATGTCCTTCTCGCTGACCGACTTCTTTTGCAAAAGGTTGCTGATCTCCATGATGTTGCCGATGATCTCCACAGGGCCGGTCAGGGTCTTCTTGCGAGGGGAGAAGTCCTCTTTCACCTTTTTCAAGTAGGAGGCCGGGGCCCAGCCCTCTTTCCCTAAATATCTGCGGGTAGGATGCATAAAGACAGAATGTTTCATCCTGTATTCTGGTGAATTGTTTCTTGCTATCATTTAAAGAGGCACTGCACCAATTTTACACATAAAGGTCAGTATATGGCGGCATGAAGTTTGAAAGGTGTGGACATTTTGTTTTTTAAATGTGCTTTTTGTGACTCCCCTAGCTGGAAGTGTAATAATAACCTGTTATGATGAGTGAATAAACAACTAAATTTCCACATTCTCTGACATTTCTGTACAAGTATGTAATAAAATACAAAAAGAAAGATCGTGTGTATTGAAAAACAGACACTTTTAATTCTAGTGACGCAGGGGTAGCTAAAGGCAAATAAAAGAGACACCACTTCCCACATTTCCACATTCATTGTCTAGCTAATTGAGTCATTTTAGAGTGCTGTGTGAAACACTAAGTGATGTTTCCAAATGTAACTCTGAGTCATTTCCACTAGGTGGACCATTTTCTGCTCACACAAGATGTGATTGTTTCTGCTCCCCTGTTGCACAAATCCAACGGGACCACAAGGAGTCCCCCTAACTAAAAAATCCCCATGCTTGGACTTCAATGTATAAACAGCCCACTGAGAGCAGCACGACTCCAGCCTACATCTAGAGGATTATTTCTTGTTGGACAGTGTGCTCTAAAATGACTTGCTGTGCATTCACTGAAGGCAAAGTAAGTAAGTCAAGTCAGTTTTATGTATACAGCCAAATATCACTAACCACACTCCCTCTATCCGTAGACCCTTGATTTGGATGAGGAAAAACTCCACAACAGGCTGTTTAAACAAGCAGTTTGTGTATTAGCCATATACTACAAATAAGCACATATAAGCATGTTTAACAGGGACTCTGTGTCTATGTTTGTGTGTCCATAAGCATGCACACTCTTAAGTCTGCATGTGTATTTCAAATGCCACGAGGCAGCATGTGATAGTAATCCTCTGCGCAGTGGAGCTCCACTCTGTTTTGCACCCGGGGATACAAGGAAACAAACAACCGACAGGAAATATAGAGGGGCTGGGCAAAAAAACATACATATGTGCAAACAGGCAAGACAGACTACACGTTAGAAATCTCAAGCAGGACACCCAGTTGATCTGTACAGAGCAACATATACCAATGTTTTCTCCTCAATATCATTACGGCAATAAAAGCCGCAGGACACAGCTGCCTTAATCACAGCACTCAGCAATGATGACTGACCAACAATGTCACTGTTCTGTGAGGATTATACATTGAAACTGGAAAGAAAATTTGGACAGATTCCATTTCTCCCATTTAGCTGCTATGTGTTGATGCTATTGCTGTGGCGGTCCTGTCAGCTGAGCACCTTTTACTCCTCAGTGTTTGCTCACCTGATGTACCACCAGCCCTCCAGGTTCTTTTGGATGACCTCCACGGTGACCCCTTTCTCAAAGCTGACTTCATCCTTCCCTTGACTGGTGTGCGGCTGTGTGGTCACATATTTCTCCTCTGGGGGTCATAAGGGGTAAAGGAAAGAGAAAGATGAGAAACAAAGTGATAGAACTGTTATCATTGAACACTCTTACATCGAGGGTTCAATGATAACATATAGTTTACATCTTCCCGGAGGGCCTTCTGAGGGGGAAAATGGTGAGTATGACCTACTTAAAATGTTCTGACTGTTACAATACCAACATAAACACAACCGTCTCTCCCTTGTCTTACACAATAATAACACCCGGCTCCCTCTACTGGCTGAACCTCTCCCGCTTGCTGCTTGTTTCTTACCCACGCTAAAACTCATTCAAGCTATTTGGACACTGATCCAAATGTTCATCTCTCTCCAGAGGGAGATTCCGCTCCTAGCAGCAGGCCTACATCAGAGCCCCCCTCGAGGAGATAAGATATTTGGACCAAGGTCTCTCTTCTCAGATGCATATCTGACTGCCACTACCTTCTCACACTCTGCTGGGCTTCCAACACCCTGTAGGGAAGGAAATCCTACAACGGGCTTAGTAGGGAGAAGTAAAAGGTAAAGGGATTTATAGCCACCAAGGCAAAAGATGGCCGCAGAGGAGGAGACAAAAGACTGGCAGACCAAGCATCAGTGGGAGAGATGATTAGCGGACAGCACATTGGCTTTTCAATGGATGGTGAATTGGTACGGTATGCAGAGGAAGAAGAATCTTTTACATATGCAATTCAGTGGCAGAAAATATGACGGGAGGGAGGGAGGAAGAGCTGTAAGAAGGGATCAAAAAATAAATGAGACCTGAGTTAGACAGGAGAGAATGTGATTTTAGATTACGGGTAGTTAATAAAATCCGTAATGGTAACAAGATTGCTCCGGGAAATGTGAGGGGCAGGGAGGAGATCTCAGAGCTATGTGAGACTTTGTTCTGAATGCATGCTTTCGATAGGTGGGGTATGTCCAAACGGAGGGGATTCAAGTTCCTCTCCTGCCTGTCACTGCTGAGCAGCTGAGGTCAATAATGTGGACCAGAGTGGAATGTCTGGCCCTGAACCTCAACTCCCAAAGCATATTGTGTATGTGTGTGTGTGTGTGTGTGTGTGTAGAGGTTAGGTTGAGTACTTGCAGACGGACAGGGAATAACAAATGGGGTGGCTTACAGAGGAATCTGGAACGTCTACCGAAATGTATGTCCTGTTATGTGTGTATTGATGTACTACTAACAAAATATTTGGCTCATCTTTGTGTGTGTGTGTGTCTGTGTGTGTCATGTAATCACTTTTAATCCCCTGAGGTAAGGAACAAAAATGATGTGATAATAAATCACGTCTGTTAGTCACATCTGTGTGTGTGTGTGTGTGTCTTTCACGAGCTTTACATGTGCCTTAGTGTCCAAAACTGTGTGTGTGTGCGTGCTGGCACCGGCGTCACACTGCAGGGACAGAACAATGAGTTGAGTGGGCGGTCAGTGAGACTCTATAAATCAGATTAGGGGCCTGCTGTAAATGATAGCGCTCTGTGAAAGCACAGGCCGCTGCCAGCAGTGCCGAGGTAGGACCTGCTCTTACTGAACCTTGTCGAGCACACATCAAGGTCACTTTGGCGTCAGTAACCAATCAACACTCCCAGAGAGGTCAAGACGCCCTGACCTGGCTTTGGGTCAGAGCACGGGTGAGTCAAAAAGAGGTGTGCTGTAATTGAATTGTATTGTCAAGATCTCTGGATCAGGTCCATGTCTTTATGACGCACCACGTATAAGACAAAGAAATCTGTGTCAGCAAACAGGCTGCAGAGTATACGACTGCTTTCTACCATTAGCAAATTACATCCTGAGAGAACATAAATCTACGGGATCTGTCTTTGTTTTTGTCCTTTGCCAGTGCTGCTAAATCAAACTGTATCTCAAGTGTCTGCGCGGAGCTGTAAAACCTCACTCACCCGTTTCTTATCGCTAGCTCAGCAATGCATTATCAGGCAGGGACAGTAGTGCCTCCATTCACAAAGCAAAAAAAGAAGGAATTGGGGATGACAAAGTGGGGAGGATAAGAATAGGAGAGAGGTGGAAAGACTGAAATTTGGCACAGGTCAAATATTAGCTGCAAATATTTATATAACAGTTTTAATATAACAGTGTTAGAACTCAACTCAAGATGAAATCCACTCCTATTATTTCCAATAGCAAGCCATCTAAAGTGCCAAGCAATTCAACACAAACCACTACTGTACCTGCACACAGTGGTATTTGATCCAGGTCTAACTGAAGCACAGATAAACCGACTTGAGGCAGAGACAGACAGCATACAGTAATTGGACAGCACGTCAACAGACAGTAATACAGCCGCAGAGTGAAGAGTGGTTCTGGATGAAATAGTTGGAAAATCCACAAAAACGAAGTCTGACCTAACTCCAGACAACAGCTGGTGGTGGTGATGGTGGAAAATAGGCTACTGGTCCAGGAGCCGTTAGCTTGTTTGCAGCAGAGCCAGCAACACTGGCTGCCGTGTGAGACTGCTCTGTCCTCTGCGGCCTTTATTAATATGACACATTTTCAACCAGTAAATCTTAACAGTCACACAGCAGTGTTTTCATTTCTCTATCTAAGCTAAACCGACGCTGTTTTAAGCAGCAATATCCTCTGTAACAAAAAGTACAACAAAAACGAGCTCCGGACGTGGTCTACAAAGTCGTGGATCCAACCAATCACATTTTTTGATGATCTGAGGGCCAAATGTCAAAGTTGTACAACGGAATGATGTACTTCATATACAACACAGCTGCCTCAGATTTCTGCACTGACATTCAATAGATGTGAGTAACTTTGGTACGCAACAAAGGATGATAACAGAAACACCTTTCCATGGCAGCATGAACAGATTAACCTGTTTAGGGGGGCCCTCAGGGTAGAAATGAGCAGCTGGACCCGCATTTACCCACCTGCCCAACAACATATAACTCCAAAATTTAGTATAGAAGGTCTTTAAACTAGAATTTGGCACAGGGCCACTCAAGGTCTTTATGTCAGTTAACGTTGTACTGCGTTTAGACCGACTATATCCCTGCAAATTCTTTGCGTCGATGCTTTCGTTTAATCCATATAACTGTATAGCACACTGCTTCACGCGGACATTTATTGCCTATCGCAACAGCAGGACGGCATCTGATCAGAAAGCATCCGCTCTATCGTCAAGTCACGGAGCATAGACAAGGAAACAGTAACAGCAACTTTAGCATTTAACTGATATCATTACTGCTTGTTGAGTTGAAGGCTAGCCAAAGTAAGCTGTAAATGTATACACACGTGCGTTTGGTGTTCTTCGCCTGGTTGGGCCGTGAGTTTGGGTTGTAACGTCACACTCATGGGTTAACTTACACAGTTGATCCCTGAAGAAGCAAAAGTACTTCTTAAAGGATGAAACGATGAAATAATCTGTAGAAGCTTCGATTACTAAAATCGTGTCTCAGAATTGTACAAGCTGTTGTGTAGAGTTCCCAAATTACAACAAAGCAACATAATGTGAAATGAAAAAGTAACTCTGCCCTATGGAAGTAAAAAACCTAGGTGTCTAAAAAGTGCTGGAATTCAAGAATATGGCCTCCAAAAGTGTTTCATGCTCTCATTCTCTGGTGGCGACAGCTATCCGGGTGACTCATCCACGCTCTGAGGTTGAGGTCTGTGTGATTAAAACCAGTCCGCAGATTAGGCTGCTGTCCCACTTTCACACTTTCCACCACTTTCTCACTGTTCTGGGAGACATATGTAGTTAGGTAAGGCTAACACTGTTCTCCTAACCTGCTACAGTATACGCTTCATATGCTTTCATGAATGATGATATACTGTAAATGGTGACCCTTTAATGTTTCTACTTAGACTTGTGACAAAAAGGTTGCCAGTTTGAATTCCTAAATCAGCCGAGTGGGGGAAGTGAATGAGTGAATGACAGGTATCACTGTTGTTTCACACAAAACCAAATAGGATGAAGGACTTCGGTATGTGGTTACCGTGCATCAACTGCTTGAGGCGGTGGAGTATGTAAGAATATTTCCTGTATGTCAGTGTGTGTTTGTTTTTAGAAGGAGCAGGGGCCCATGTTGTTTTTATTCTAATGTTTTTTTCTCTCCTGAACAGTATAAGTTACTGTTTGCTCTACAGTAGAAGCACATGCCATTTGACTTTTTAGTTTTGTACATGCAGATTGTATTGTATTCATTCACCTCTCTTTATTCTATGCCCTGTTCCCCGCTGGTCTGGGGGGAAGGTGGTGACAAAAGCCAGTCCAGCCAGGTTATATTATGATAATGAGAAACAAAGACTATTTGAAAAGTTTTTACAGGAGGTTGAACAACTCCAGGAACAACTTCCATAAATTATAACTACAAGGTGTATTTCTAGAAGTTGCCTGACTGAGAAGTCCGAGAAAGGTTTGAATTCAAAAGCTCTGACTCGCCCCAAAGAGAAGTGATTGTGTACTTTCAGACATAGACTCATGTCTCTCTTTCAGTACTAAAGCAATAATGACTGGACAAAACCGCAGGTAACTTGCCAAATGCAAAAGTTAAAAACATGAAAGACCATTTTCATATTTGTCTGTTGAGTTTTCTTTTATGAAAGCATTCCATGCAAAATGTGAAAGTCCTTAACGTCATTTTAAACCTGAGGGAGCTTGCTTTAATTAAGCAGTAACACTCTTATACAATCATTTATGTTCACATGGCTCAGTTGCTGTAAAGGTTGTTGCGTTTGCGCTGTAGGAGCCAAAGAGCCTTAATTACTCAAATGTGTTTAATGCAGTCCAATTATTTTCTTGCTCCATGTGAACTAAAGGGTGTTTCATTTTGACGCAGTGACTTTTGAGATTTTACTGTAAGGGCTGACTCACGGCCACCCAATATGCTGCTCCCGGTAGTTACTTGAGGCCAGTTGTTGTTGGCTGAGTATGTTCATGAGGTTGTTTACCATGTGGCCGCAAAATAGGTGAAGAGTGGGGCTCAGCAGCGGTACTGTATATTTGTTTCTTAGTATGTGGGGAAGGTGTGTACTGTATGTGTGGGTAAGTGAGATTCAGACACTTATTATTGTCTTGTTTGGACTCTTTTGCAATTATCAACATTTTTATCTCTTATAATAACATTTTACATGTTTATGTGACTAAATAATCTGAGCTTCTGCAACTCACAATCTTATTGGCAAAAATAACGGACTCAGGTGCCATTACGTGAGCTAACGTTAGCTACTCTGTATGCTAATCATTTTTTTAAAGTGCAACATTTTAGCAAATTTTATTAAACAAAAGATAATGTTGTCGTGATAACCTGTATCAGACATGTATGGAATTTACTCTTAAATCACAATTTAATAAACTTTGTATTTTTAGTTGATGAAAATATGGCCATATATTTTGCAGGCCTGCACTGCAAACATTTTATCCTGGCAAACTGTTAGCTTGCCACAAACAGCTACAGGTTAGCACTAAATCACAGGCTGTAAGAGAAAAGTTTAATGTTCTCTGAAACATGCTACCATCATCTTTTGTCAATAACCTTTGAACACTTTGCTGAAAAGCTGCACACGTCAAAAACTGAAATGGCTTACAAAGTAGCTAAAGTTAGGTCACATAATGACACCTGAGGCACATCTATTCGATGATGAAGACTGTAAGATATTGTTGAAAACTCTGAAATAGCAAATAAACGGACATAGCAGGAACCTCCGGCTCTGAAAAGTGAAGCCAATGTGTCTCTCACATCACTAATTTTTCCCAAAAAACCAAGATGGTGAAAATGCCAAACTCGAGGCCTCAACACTCGAGGCTTGAAATAAATGTCACAAGAATTAACTAGCACACTGGTTACATGCATGTTGATCATTGCTCTTTTAGTTTCTGTAGGCTAAGAAAACAACAAGTATTTTCATCTGTAAATGCATATGTGGTATATGTATATATGCTAACAATTATGCTCTACATGTGTATGTGTGGTCTACAAGTATGAGTCCACATGCATGAGCTGGTTTGTTACCTTATGTGATGTGGAGAGAGAAAATGACTCAGTGTTTGATTCCTTGTGGGTACATGTGTGGGTTTGTATTGATTTATGTATGTGCAGGCTCAGCCATGTGGGATATGTATATATGCATTTATGCAAACTGGGTTTTCTGTGCACGTGAGTGTGTGTGCCCGCTGTCGCCCAGTTCACCTCTGCTCTGCTGGCGGTTGACGATACCACCGAGGGTCCAGCGGCGGTCCAGCCTCTTCAGATGCGCCTTGCGTCTCTTAGTAACTGATGATGATGAGCAACCAAGAAGGAAAATACGCAAACAAATGTAGAGTTAGTGTAAGAAGCAGAGATTAAAAAAGTGAACAAATGCAAAAAAAAGCTGTTGTTAGTGGCACCAAAAAAGTTTCCAAAGGACAATGGCAAATAAAAAGCTTCTTTAAATCAATTACAAAGCCAGCAGATCATTTCTTACAGGGTGAGGACAACCAAATAATAACAACAACCAAATCTTTTTTGTCTTTTTTAAATGTCAAAAGTAAAAATCAAAAATGGTATATGAAGGATATTTAGTAAGGATAGCTAAGCACCACATGTTATTCCTTACCATTATATATTTGTGGATGTGTACTTCACTATTTGGTCCATATTTATCATGTAAATATCAGCATGTAATAAGATTCTATTTTATTTTATAGCATCTGACGAAAGACAACAGACAACACACCACTGTGTACCTTAAGCTACGTGTTATAAGGTAACAATGCACAGCCCTGCAATAAATACTAACTTTGTAACTTATTTCCAGCTTTTTGTGCCAGAGACATGTGAAACAAAAACAAAAACCACTGATACTTTCTAGTTGACACAGAGAAGCAGGTAGGATTCCCGCTACAGGGAGGCGTTTCTGTGTGTACCGTCTAACCATGAACCTCAGCTCAGTAAATGTGTCAAATCAGTTTGTGGCTGAAACTTGTTTTAATTTTGACCTGTTCTGTTGATTTCTTTTCCCAATAATACACATTTTTGTTTAGACTATGAACTGTTAAAAAAGGGCAACATGCCTTTAACAATATCCAAGAATCCTAGGTTGCATCTTTGAATTATTTCCTTTGGTCGACAGTCCAAAATCCCAAATCCCAAAGGTATTTAATTTACAAGGATATAAAACAGGGAAAAGCAGGAACCATTATGACACCTGTTGTGGTTTTGTGGGCTCCAAAACGCTACAGACTGACATGAGATGACACAAATCTATAAATGAGGAATTCCTTTTGAGCACCTGATTTAGCACAATGTCGTGGTGAGGATATTTCAACCTGTGCTGAAACGGAGATTTTTGCAGTGCATATAAAACATACTTTTACAGTAAGCTGTGCAAGCTAATGAACACTGACAAACGTAGATGGCTAACATTACTATATTCTTTTAGCTTATCATCTGATCAACTAGTAAGAAAGACAAAGCTCAGTCCCTGTTGATATAAACTGGTAATTGATGAGATCTACATACAGTATCTTAGTAGGACTGTACACTGTCTCTAGCTGCTGCTGCTGCTGCTGCTGAACTCTCAGCCTCTAGGACCCTTTATTAGTTCAAAGCCTGTATGGTAAAGCAACATGATGAGTCAGTTTCCTGTCTTATTGCATTCTCGGACGCCATATGAAGAGCTAATAGATTTTTGCAGGGAAGGATAGATGCAGCACTTGTCTTCTGTCTATCTACTGTGGTAATCTAATTCCTTCTCTGTCGCTCACTTTCACCATCTTCTGTCCTCCTTCACCTTCTTATCTCTCCATCTTTCCTCCTGCTCGACATCCCCCACTCTCCCTTTGTTTGCTTCTGCTACTTGTCATTTCCTCTCCCTTTTGATTCCTCTCTGCCTTCCATCCTTCCCACTGAGCACCACCCTACTCCTGCTGACCTCCTAATTGAAATATCAGCTAAGGGAAGGCACAAAGGGAAATGTTATTTCAAGGTAATTTCAGTGGGGCCAGGCTGCGCCTGTCGGTTCCTCTCCAGTGAGCTGAGCTGTCAGTGGAATTAGGTTACAGACCACGCAGAGATAATGAGATGTAAGAGACGACAGGAAGCGGGAAGGGGAGATCAGAAATAAGAAGTGACGATGTGTGCAAACACAAAGACACCAGGCCTAATGGGAAAATGGCAGCCACTGACAGTGGACAGGGGTCCACAGTGTGTGTGTGTGTAATGGTGAGCTCAGGTACTTCAGGCATAAACTCACTTGAGCAAATTGGTTAACAGAGAAAGAAGAGAGTGAGAAAAGGCAATGCGATGAGAGCGTGTCCACATTTTTTTAGTGTGTTATTTTTTTCTTATCTGTAATTACAGCATACATTTCTATTTTTGGTTGTTTTTTTATTTTAGACATGCTTTGGCGATGCAAACATCTGTGTTATCATGCCAATAAAGCCTTTCAATTGAATAGAATGTATTGTTTCTCCTTTAAATTCACTGCCAGACCCCACAGGCTTAAAGGATAATTCACAACACCCATAAACAGACTTTGATGTGTAGAATGGGTGCAGCTCCCCTTTAAGGCACTATTACACAGCCTTTGTCATTAACAAACAGCGTGAAAATGCTCAAAATTAAAAAAACAAACAAAAACATTGCATCAAAAGCATTTACATGTACCATGATGCAAACGTAAAGCTTTGCACAACCAAAGGACAAGATGACGGCTAGAAAAGAGCTCTGAAATCACCCCTGCACCTAATAGCAGGTGGAATTAACTTGTGTCAGTGAAGTAAGGAAGATACCAGCCCAGATTCACTGTCAGAAGGCAGAGGGCCCTGTAGCTTGGATAAAACTGGCCAATTGTCTTAAAATCCCCACGGATGAAAGCTGTGGTATCCAGCTGTTTGACTTTTTATCACGGAAATAGTTAAATAACTTGCCATCACACGCTATAGGCTACATGTTCTCTCCCAGTACCTATGCACCTTTATCAAATAGCGCCTGCTGCTGTGAGACATCGTTGTTACTGTACGTTGCCATGTAGCGGTTCCCGTGTGTCATGTTGCTTGTAGTGATTGGCTTATTTCAGTTGTAAAAAAAATTGACCTGTGAGAATTTTTGAGAATCTTTTTTTTTATAAAGAGCAAAAGTTGGGCTTGTGAGTGTGTGTGAGAGAAAAACAAATCCAAGAAAGAAATGAGAAGAGCAAATCACAGTGGCTGTGACAGCTGTGCAGGCACTGTCATCATTCTAGCAGAGTGTGATTTTGTGTGTGTGTGTGTGTGTGTGTGTGTGTGTGTGTGTGTGTGCGTCTGGCAGAATGTGCACGGTTCAATGAAGCGTGGAGGCTTTTGTGTTTTAACGAGAGACAGAAAATGTGTGTTAGATCGTCCAGTGGCATTCTACAGCATAATAAACTATTGCACCATTCCTGTTTAATTACTACATTACTTACTGGAGATAAACGGTGCGCATATGCATGCTCCCTGCATTTCTGAGCATGCATGTGTGTTTGCATTATATTTATCGCTATTGGAATCGATCGGTCTAAAAGCAGAAAGGGGCTTATGACACAGTGATGAAATGCTCCATCCCAGCAGTCAGACTAAACAGTAGGGAGGAAAGGGTCACAACAAAATGAGGCTCCTGCAAAAGTTGCAGCCTCCCAGGGGAGTTAAAAGGAATTTTTAGTGTTGCCAAAATATTGCAAACGCTTTGGCTGCGGTCTGGTACCATTTTACCATGGAGCTGCGACTGTGGTCTTCAAGGTTCCTAATGTGTGACTGGAAGTGTGTTTGTGAGTTCGTGTTTGTGCATGCATGTTTAGCGCTGACTCCTGTATTCTGTTTTTAGTCTTTAATCCGGGAAAACCACACACCAAAACCTTTATTGAGAAATCAGGGTCTGTTCCACGCAGACATTTCTCGAATAACGAGTAGGCCAGCATGACGTTTATGTCTTTCTGTGTTTTATGAATCCAATAATGTTCTGTCTGTGTGTGTGTGCTTGCGCCAACCTTCTCCAGTCCTGGAAGTGCCCAGATCCAAATCGTCTCTGGTTACATTCTGGGAGTCCAGGTATGTGGCAGGCACCCAGCCCTGCTCCTCTGCTGTGCTGACAAACCACCAACCTAGAGAGAGAGAGAGAGAGAGATACAGGAAAGAAAGATGAAAAAAGACAGAGAGACAAACATGTTCGTACTGCTAACAGTCATCAAGGCCTGAAGGATGGCAGCGGGCATCATTCCCACATGGTGATTTACACCAAACAATGGAAATTACACATCATTGTTGCTCATCTCTCTAAAGTAGCACAATGTACTGTGACTGTGGATGAGCGCGCATTTGCACTAGAGCAGATTCAGCCTGTGTATGGGTGATAAAACTGTACATCTAATACGGTGGGCTTTTCCGTAGCATGACAGAGAGATCTGAGGCGGACTCACGGTGGCTAAACGTTTCACCTACTTGGAAAGCTCTCAACATTACTAAACCAGACACTGAAAGAGAAGACAGCTACTGGAGAGAAGAAAGTCTTAGATCAATGCAGGTTAAAAAAGCAACTGTTGAGACAAGTTGCTGCACTTTTCACTATTGCTCAATACGAAACATGTTATATTGCAGCTGTTTCGGGACCTCGCTAAGTGGCTCCAAGTCGGACAATTCAAGGTTATACAGTGTGAAAGCCTAAGAGTCCAAGCCATGCTGGCAGCACAGTGAGGGAGTACTTAGGCACAACAGTGCTTTAAGTGAAAGGCTAATATTAGAATAGCAACAGGCTCACAACAATAATGTTAATGCTAATATTTAGGAAGTACAGTGTTTACCATGTTTACAAGCTTAGTTTCAGGATCAGAAATCTGTCAGGATCAGAAATCTTTTTATTATAGTAGGTTTTCACTTACAACGAATCTGCATTGGTATTTCGGAGCACAAAATAGCACATACCACAAAAAAGATCAAACAAGTGAATGAATCTAAAATATAAATATACAATAAAAACGTAAGATAGATCTGTTTTAAAATAACTTCACAATGTTTAAAACGAAGAAGATGTGCAAAACACTGACTAAGGAATGTGTGACAATGTTGTGAATGTGTAAAAAATAATAGTGCTAGATTTGCAAAAATGTGTGTTAAGGTAATGCAGTGGATGTCACTAGTTTTGCAGGAATTTAGTCATAAACCAACGTATTGTGAAACATTTCTCTGATAATGAAAGAAGATGGATAACCTTTGGGATGACCAAATTTTTGGGGGGAACACAAATGTTTTTTCCACTAATTTAACTCTAACCCAAAAATGTCAACCTAATCCCTAGATGAAAAGTCAGGGGGGATCACCAAAATCATAAGGTTTCATCCTTTGAAGACCATGAATGTTGCTGAGACATCGCAGTCTGGACCGACAGACCTATCGACCAGCCAGCATCGTCATCCCTAAGAGTCCTGCTGCTACTGTGGCTAATAATACCTTGGAAAAGAATAGCATGCTGAATTGATGCCATTAGAGAGCTCAGTGTATAATGTACAAGAATTCTTTGCAATATTGGTGATTAATGACACATCATTTCTTTGTAAAACAGCCAGAGAACTTTTGCTGGACTGTCCACATTTTCCCAGACTATCCTTCGTCCACTGACTCACTCTTGTGTCTTCAGGGAGTCTCATGAAGCTGGACGGATTTTCACTCACAAATGAATTAAATATCACAGTATGTAACGCCACACGGTTGCACTTTATTTGAATTAAACTTTACTTACATACAGTACTTCCTCCATACCAAAGTTGTAGAGCAGAGATCATACTTTGACTACCACTGACTAATGAGGAGTTTGTGGTCACATGTAAGCTGTTCTGTTACAACTTTCACTGAGCTGACTTGACACAACTACAAAAACATGTCACTTTGGGCGCCACCCGCAACCAAAACAACCGAGAATCAAGTCATTTACATCGATCACATTTTGACAACTAGCATGTGCCGTTCTTTAACGAAGAGTATGTTTGCCAAATTTGAAGGTGTGTCTAGTATTGCCTTTGTAACATTTGGGATCATAGCAATGGTGCTGACATGTCTTAAAACGAGATGTGACATTTTTGTTGTCGCTCTAACTTCTGGCTAGAAAACCATTGCGTGACCCATTCTTCCAATATACACAGGACACAGATATTTCTATCTAACAGTATGGATGAATGTCTTTATGAAGGCACTGCAGCACAACCAAAGTAAGTAGTTCAATGCCTTGCTTGTAGGCACTTCTAATAGTAGCTGTTGTGTGTATATGTTTGCTACAATCACAGTAAATTTCACTAATATCCCTTGGTTTTATTTTGGCAACCCTCTCGTCTAAAGTGCTCAGACTGGTTTCAAGTGTCCTTTCGTATGTTAAGTGTAACTGAATGAAAACTAGAACTAGAAAAGGAGAACTAGAATGGAAACAAACTAATTTTTTCCAAGAACCAGGTCATCACAATGTATTTAGAGCTATATGGCTCAGCTCTCTAATGTGGTAGGCGAAGCCTGGGTGAATCAACCCATCACGCCCTCTTTTATTACCCGGCAAGACACCAATCACATCAACACGTATGAATGATGTGGAAAATATGCCTGTAACATAGAGCTGTATCATAGGGAAACTTGCAGTAATGGTGACAAGGGGGAAGGTGTGTTTCTACTGTATTAAGCAGCTACAGTAAGTGAAAGCAACTACAGACCATGGCTCCAGAGAAACAGAGATTTGGTTGGAACAGAGAAATTGTCAGAAATGAATACTCATAACTACATGTGTAATCATTTAAACAATTACTGAGTAAATAGTGAAATAATTTGCATTTACAAATAAACAATACTTTGACATTATTTATCTTGCTGTTAAAGAGACCACGGTCTTAGCAAATAATATGGTACAACCAAGTTGACTAGAGCAGTTATCAGAAAATAATGCACTTCCCTCTACTTTAGAGGTCGGCCATTCTTTGTGTTGCACTTTTGAGTTTAGTATCTGCCTTATAGTATGTTGAGTTTTGGGTTCTGTCCTGTATAGTATCCAGTATCTGCTTTATAGTCTGTTGTGTTTTGAGTTTCTCTGAGTTATTGTTTGGTCAGTTCATTATCTGTTATTTAGTTGGTCTTTGATTCCATGTCATGTTCTTAGTCTTGTATAGTTCATGTCTTTAGTGTTTACTCCTGGTCTTGTGTTCTCTGTACTGTGTTCTAGTTCTGTGTTCTGATATTTTGTAACATGTGTGCGTTTCTGTGTTGTCGCTTATTCACTCTGCCCCAGGTCTGCAAGATCAAGTCTCTCTGTTTTCCTCTGCTCTCCCTCTCTGCCTCGTTAGTCTCATGTCTGTCACCTGTGTTGCTCCCGCCCTGCTCGTTAGTCCCTGTGTATATATACCTGGTGTTTCTGTCTTGTCTTTGTCTGGTCATTGTTCATGTTACCTCCCAGTCTGTCGTGCGTGTACTCGCTGCCTTCCTGTAGCCAGCCTTGCTCGTCTTGTCACCCTGTACCTTTGGATTTTTGTTAGGATCACCTTGTTTTTGGACTCTGTTAACCAGCCACTCTGTCAGTAAGTGTGCTCGCCTTTTGTTTGTTTTTTGCCTCAATAAATCCTCTCGTTTCACTGCACCACCTCTGCCTTGCGTCCTGCATTTGGGTCCTCCAACCTGCCTCCACTCCACCCATCGTGACAGTTAAATGTGTTTTTGAACAACTATGCAGCCTGTTTTGGATTATTATGTCTTACACGTAATAATGAATAATAAATATATATATATGTGTGTGCCTAAATTATTAAATATTCAGTTTAATCAGTAGTCCATATTTGTCATAAAAATGCCCCAAGCCAGAGGTGACATGTTCAATGTCACCTTGAAATGGAGAAAAAGACACACAAAAAAAGTAAATCTTCATATTCACAAACAGTGTTGGGCAAATTACTTCCAAAATGAAATCCATTATAGATTAGTAGTTACTGTCACTTGAGAGTAACTAGTTATATTACAATATTAGTGTCTCTGAATTGTAATGCTTTGCACTACTTTCACTTAAGTTATTTTCACTGCTATTTAATTGGTGCATTAATCAGGTGTGTGGCTGCATAGGAGGGTTCTAGTGATGTGCAGATCGCAGTTCTAGACTCTCTGATCATGAAAGGAATTTGTTTTATGAAAACCCATACAGAATTCAATGTACACGTGATCCATGATGATAAAGACACAGAAAAATAGAAATGCCGGTGCTTAAATGTTTCTCGGTGTTGGTGACTTATTCAAAAAAAAAAAAAAAAACACCACTTACTTTCAGGTTAAAATGAGTTATTACACACATTACTGAGATTCTAACAAGTATATCACCAAATTTTTATTAGTAATGCGTTATGTTAACGCAGCAAAAAGCAATACATTACTGTAATTGCATTACTTTTGTAACGCGTTACTCCCAACACTGTTCATGAATGTTTTGGATATTTTGCTGGATCATATTATTGATTCATTTTATGTTGATAAATTCATCAATCAACAACTAATCATTTCCACAATACACTATTCAAATGTTGTTTTAGTGCAATGTGTGGTAACATTTCTCATGTTTGACAAAAAAGTTTTAATGTGCTTACTATAGGTAGCTGTCTAATGTATATGAGAGCATGTGTTGTGTTGCAGGAGAATATGTGTTGAGAGATGTTTATTTCTGTATTTTGTGTTATCTTTGTAATGCTGCAGAACGGAGTCCAAAACAAATTTCCCTTCGGGGACAATAAAGTATATCTTATCTTATCTGATCTTAATTAAAGCTCATGCCACTATATACCCTTTTTCGCTTCTGGACTTGTCTCTTGTAAGACAGTGAGGCCTGTGGCATAAAAACACCTTCTTCTTACACACACAAGCTCACACAAAATCATGCTGAAATACTGTCTCTCCTGAATTTCCCCACAGCGGGTCATGTCTCGCAGTTACACAGGGGTTCATTCAACCCAAAGGCCTACAGACACATGGGGGTTGTGCACAGTAGCTGCAGTGTAGCTACTCCAGCCTGAACTTGCTCACAGTGACACTAGCTTTCTGTGGATGCTCTGTACCTTCCTCCCGACTGCTTTCATACCTTTGCAGAGACAGTTACAGTGCAGTTTGGCTACGGGAGAGGTCATTTTGGACCAGTCAGGATCTATTTAAGACCTGTTATAATGAACAGCGCTTGCACTGCTGAAGCAGCCTTGGTTGCTTCAGTGGAGAGTTTTGATTCCTGAAGGTAGATTTATTTTCTGCCGTGTGAAAGGTCTGTCTAGCAGTAAGAATAACCGTATGAAACACATTAGTGCTCTCATAGGTTGATTCATTGCAACTGCTTAAAAAGCTCAAAAAGAATTGGAGCCACCTGTATGGAGGAGAGCAGTAGTTGTGCACAGAGACAAATGCAGTTCTTCCGCTCTTTAGCCCACCTGGCATGCAGTGGAAAAATAGACCAATAAATCTCCTGCACTGATATGATTGAGGTGAATTTTTGCCATCTGCAGTGGCAAGTGCAAGACCTAAGCTGCTGCATGTCTCATCTTCAGCAAGACCTCATTTTACTGACGGTGCAAATCATCAATGGTTTACTCCAGACCACTAAAGAATAAAAATCTGTTCAGTTCTTGAAGTTGTGCAAGTATCTTTAGCCATACTGCTGATCAAAGCTGACATCAGAACCAAAAATTATTCCCAAATTTGTACCTGTAGTCAATTTATCTAGCTACACTGGCCAGCAGGATTCCTAGTTGTTTTTGGGGAACTTTGTTGTTTATCTTTGAAGAATTTAGTGACACGCAGCACTATTTTAGGAAACACGCTAATTAGCTCTCCTGCCAAGAGTTAAATGAGAAGATACCACTCTTATGAGTTTACACTTAATATCGCATTATCCTATTTTATGTTAATTAGTGAGCTTTAGAGGTGGTTTTGTTAGAGCCAGGCTAGCTGTTTCCCTGTGCTTCCTGTCTTTATTCTAGGCTAAGCTAAGCGGCAGCTGGCTCCAGCTAAATATTGACCGTACAGATGAGTGGTATCGATCTTCTCATCCAACTCTTGGCAAGAAAGTGGACTTTCCCAAAATGTCAAACTATTCCCATAAGTCATGCTCTGCCATACAATCACAGGTTTGCAGGTGGAAAATATGTTACGGTATGACCAGTTGTGCAAAAAATAATGTTTTTTTTTTCATTTATAAGCACTGATCGGCATGTGTGAAGAAAAATGAACAATATCACTTGGCCATCACCAGGCTGGGAGATATTTTTCTGGTTTTCTGTCTTCTTCACATATGCACGCCAACACAAAACATCCTAAAGGCCAGAAACAGTCAAGCAGGCTCTCTATCTTACTCACACACGCCAAGCTTCAGACTCCATCGTGTGCACACATGGTAGTGCAAGGCAAGGTTTTGACAGCACCCAGTTCCCCAATAAATCCAGCTCTGGAGAAAGTGGGCACAGTAAAAGCAGATAAATGAGGACCAGAAACAGCGCTGGACCCCCTCAATTATACACATGCACTCTACTCTCACACAGACTGGAGACAAAGGGTAAGAAAAACAAAATGGAGATGCAGATATATAGGAGAAATGAAAAAGCAGTCACTCTCTCACTGTAATAGCCAGTTGGCAGCATAGCAAACCTGGACCCTGAGAGAAGTGGGCTGACCCTCATGTATGAGAAGCCTGTAGTCAGATTGCAGTTTTCACAGTAAATCTGTCCCGTAGGAGGAGATGTGAGCCAAAGATTGGCAGCCAGATGGAGAAAAATTACTCAGAGTCAATTAAAGCAAAGCATAACTTGGCTGAGCAAATGCAAGGAATGATGCATAAACTGACCAGTAAGGTTCAGAGAGGGCGTGGTGGGCCGAATTACTGTTAGGTTGAATATGCTCACTTGAAGAGAGATTGACTATTGACAGTTAAGTAGATTTGTTCATTTTTGTCCCTTTGGAGGCAATGCCTAATGGCCGGAGTATTCTTCAACCAAACTAGTTGGTACAACATGTCATATGATGATGCCGACAGACAAAATAGTTTATAGCTGTTTGAAACGGCCACACTCAAAGCCTGTCATCACAGAGAGGGGTTCAAATGAGGATAACGGTGCACACTTTTGGACAGTCTCTGTCCCGGTAGGACCCCTTGAGAGAGGAGTTGGTTGCATTGGAGTAACGTTAAAAACACCTCGGCAACAACTCGCCTCTCGCAAAATTTCAGAGCGAGAATCATCCTTGAGTGAAACTCTGAGGGGGGTCACTCGTGGGGATCCTTTCCAAGATGTCGGCCACCTGGTAAAACAGTTTGAGCCTGTCAGTGGCAAAAGGAAGGAACTTTTTGTGGACATAATTTTGACAGGCGCAATTGCCCCAAAGGAATATGTTGCAGCCACTGCAGACGGTTCGCAGCTGCCGGCTGAAGCCATCTGCTGCACGGATTCCAAAACTTTTTGTACCTGCGCTAGTCATTTCGATCCAGAATATGAGAAAATATGGCCCAGGTTTAAAAATACCTAAATTACCCTCAGAGTTCCCACTGATATTAGCACAGCGTGAAAAAATGAAACTGAGCTAACTAAAAAGTTCAATCTGGCTCAATTTTTGCTGCAACGCAATGCGACAACATCCAGTAACGCACTGCGCCAACCAATCAAGTACATTCAAATTCCTAGTTTAATTAATTTGTGACATGAATTGGGTGTAAATCTACTGTTTACCCTTTCAGCTAATATCAGTAAGATATTTCATCATCTTACTGATGGATGAAGCAACACACCCCAACTACCGCAACTCTTTGTGTTTTTTTAATGCTGTTTTTGGTCTTAACTGGCTTGGTTTGTTGCCCTTGTTCAAGACCATGATATCCAAACTAGTACCAGTCAAATCTTTTTAAGAAATTAGACATGGATATTCTCATCCCCCCAGGGGATGAATCCAAATGATTTTGGTGACATAAGGACACAGTTTCAACTTGTGCACAAGACATTTCAAAATCAGACAGGCATTTGCATTCCCTGAGCACATTTAACCATTTTGGACTCTCCGTGACCTTTCCTCTACCACCAACCTCAGGACAAATTCACTACTTTGCACACAGTTTATCTCTTCATCTGACAGGCACATTGCAATGAACTGTACTGAGCACATCCAGGCTTCCAAGGGGATATGCGATTTAAATTCTAATATCCTTTAATACTGCCTTTCAGCATCAGGGCAAAATTAACTTTGTTAGTTTCACTACTTGCTAGAAGAAAAACAAAATTACTAGTATGTTTTTAAGGATGTAATGAAAAGCTGCTTGGAACTGATAAAAATGCTTTTTAACTTTTCGTTTTTCTGAGTTAAGTTTCCTATTTCATGTAAGTAAAAATACAGGCACACGGTGGAAACTACAGTGTGTATAAGTCTTGGAGATCGAGAGATTCAATTCAAATCTTAACTTCCCACATAATCTTGCCTCATATGAAGTTCAGTGTGGCTTCAAATAATGTCAAATTGCACCCTAGAAGTTTTGATAAAAGACCTACTTAATCACTTTTCCTTTGAAACATCACAACATGATAACTGCACATGTACAGTACATGGCCTGCCATGGAAAAACAAAAATCACGCTGGCCAAAAGCCAGTTGGTGGGGTGGACGCCGGGTTTGGTTTGACAAATAAAAGGTCTTCAGGTAATTATACTGTAGAGCCATCTGTACATACAGCAGAACACAGGGGCAGACTGTTGTTTTAACAGGTTGAAATCATCATACCTTGTTTTTATTTTGGCTGGGTCCACTCTGTGTGTGTGTGTGTGTGTGTGTGGGTTTGAGTGAGTCACACTGATAAGCACAGCAATCCTGGAGCTCTGTGAGTCCTCTCGACTTGAACCTGAGCTGTAATGAATGGAATTCGATAGGATGAGAACATGAGCGCTCATTTCCTGTTGGTTATCAGGTCTTTTCATTGCCCAGGTGCTTAGTGAAGTGGAACCTGACCTACTCTTTACCTAAAGCAAACACTAAAATTTCGAACCGGTCTAAAAATCGTGTCGTTTTGTTTTGGGGGGGGGTTTCTAAATTGACGCCCTTGCTGGTTTGTCTGACATAACAGACCCAACTGCTCTGGAGGATTTATGAGGCGCTCAACAACTAATGACTAATATTCAGAAAGGTAATGCAGCAACACCTGCTGTCTCCCACACACACACAAACACACATAACAAAATCTGAATATGTAAGACAGTAGAGGAGCTGTAATTGGCATATTCTTACAGTGTTCAGCTCTAATTGGAGTTTCAAGTGCTGCACCATGTCTTGGCAGGCAATAATTGGCTACTTTCTCCTGCGGAGGGAAAGAGGAGGTCACGGGGGAGACAGTGGTACAGTAACTAAGCAGACCAAGATTATCTCCGCTACAGGCCTGTGCTCTGCGGGAGAGGTCTGAAGATATAGGAGATGTGATGCAGGGTCCGAAAAGTATGGGTGATGAAAAAAACATTAGAAAGTGAGCAAACCTGAACGAGTGGTGTGGGCAAAGACAGAAAGAAAGAAGACAAAAGAGGGAGAGCCAGCAGATGTTTGGCCGGGCCTTCAAAGCCATATTATTCACACATGCACTTTCTCATTTTGAGTGTTTCAGAACGGTGATCAGACAGTTTTGACAATGATGTCTTTTGGAAATGTGACATTGGTGGTAACAAGGTGACTCATTCTTGTTTTTCCTCTCAGCTTCTAATTAAACACAGATCCCCTGGAGAGCAGCGAGCACTGGAATGCTTATCTTCAGAGCAACGTATTGAATTGCCTGCATGTATTTCTGCAGAGTAAGCAGAAGGGGGGATTCAAAGTCGAAAATAGCAGCACAGCAATTGTTGTTGCCTAAAACCAGCTGTGAAATCAGCCACAGTATAATCTTTAACATGAACTTTCACTGCACCAGCTTTATCAATGGAATCGAACGACAACGGGTTTTTTTTTACGTAGATCCTCCTCCTCATCATCATCATTTTATACATACATTTCTGATCCATCCAGTGGACATGCTAAAGATGATAAACGAGGTGGCTGTGGCTCCCGTTGAATCATCAGTGTGAAAGATGAGCAACTGTGTAAGTAAATACCTGGTGCTCTGACAAAAAGTCTATGTACAACTTGTGTTTTCTGAGCTGCTAATGGTGAAATAAAGCTGATATTACACTGTGTAGATATAGCTTCAGCAATTAAGCTCAATTAGTTTGGATTTTGCTCAACGGCTACAGCTCAGATTCTCACCTCTGATTGAAACATTAGGGGTCGACCGATATGTTTTTTCAGGGCCAGTACCGACACCAATTATTAGTAATCAAGGAGATCCATGACCAATATTTGGAACCGACATACATTTGCAGTATAAATTTAAAGAGTTAAAATTTAGAATAACACAAACTCCAACACAAAACTTTGCTGCAGTGCGTTTAAATGTATGTTTAATTAAACGTATAATTAATTGTCATGTCTTTTTTAATTGTCAATCTTTATAAATAATAAAGTAATATGAATCAGAACAAGGACACAGGAGGTCAGTTGATACTCCTTATCGGTTCTTTTTCATTACTGAATAATTGCCCTTTAAAAAAATACATGATTTTTACAAAGAATAAATTCAGAACAGGATTAGAATTGAATATTTTATTGTAACTTAATGTTTCCGGGTCACCAACAAAACTAACATTTACAACAGCAACGTCACTATACAAACTCAATATCTCACTGAAAACAAATATATACCTGACGTCAAAGTACTGAGTGGAGTTTAGAAAGAATGTCAGACATCAGTCAGTATCTGCCGTTCCTCCTTTACCACCTCCTCCTCCCTCTGCTGCTACAGGGCAATGTGCCTTCTTTGTTGCCCAATGTATAGTTATCCCAATCTCAATTATCTTACACTCCCATATTTCCTCTTGTGTTGAGAAACATTAACGTTATCAAGATAACTTTTAAATGTTATGTTTATAATATAATTAAGAATGATCTTAAATCATGTTTTTTTTATTTTACACTTCAGGGAATATCAATGAAACTTGTGTTTGTTCATTTGTTTAAGAGTAGATTTGATCGTTTTTTGCAAATAAACTCTATTATGTTATATTAAGTATTATATGATTTATTTTACTCATTGGTATCCCTTTTAAATCATTTAATTCTTCAGCCATCTGAGTTGCAGTTTCTCATTTTCCATACGCATGTGTCAGAGTTAAAATGGAGGAGCGCCATTTACAGTGGGGACGCTGGGGACATGTCCCCGCCACTTTTTGAAGAGGCTGATTTTGTCCCTATCAATTTTTGAAAGCAACAACAAATGATAACAAATGAAAATGCTTTGAAAAAGGTTTGTTTTCACCTTAAAAAAAAAACATGTAATGCAATGTAAATATAGAAGAAGTACAAATAAAAAAGTAACTTAAGCTAAAAAAGACAAGCTACTAACTGGGCATACTACATTTTTAGATTTTGAAATGTCACCTGCCACCTGAATTTTGTGTTTCCGTTTCTATAAATAAAGACATTTTCAGCATTGGTGCAGAAAATGTTTCTATTTATGCAGGAAATTAAGTGTTTGATTCTCAAAATCATCTGAGGGACGACAGACCCCGACTCATATATTTCAGCACTGAATATTTCAGTCTCTCCCCTAATCTGTCCCCACCACTTTTTAGTGACGCCGTTGAGGAGCGCACATTCTCCCGTCAAGTTTGTTTTGTTATATATCTCAAAGTTTACGTATGCAGCGTTTCTCAAAGAGGCCCTGGGTCTTTGTCCACGCTGTAAGATGGAGACATTACATCCCAGTTTGAAGCTCATGTTTCCCTGTTGAAGTTTTCATAAAACGCAGGGGTCTTGTTACTGAGCCCGATTTGTTACATGTAAAAGGGGATAGCCAGCTGTGGGGTTTTCAATAACCAGTGTTGCCTAAACATCACGCTCAGTAGGGTAAAGCTCTTGCCATTACTCCTTCATACAGTGTATGTTTGTGTGCTCTCCTGTGCTGCCAATATTGTCCTCTGACACGCACACACCTCACACACACTATCATCGTGCTCATTAAAGACAACACAGTTTTCTGAAATGCAGAGCATTCACCAGCCTGTTGGGTTCCTGCCAGTATCTGTAAGCATCTCTTTGCTATGCTTATCGACACATGCTGGTTTTAACCTGAGCCCCTGACAGTGGCTCCCCGTTCAGCTTAAAGTAGTCTCCTCTGAGCCTCCGCTATCCCCAGATTGTCTGAGCTCAATGAAGTGACTGAAGCAGTTTAGCACTTTTTTACTGCCTGAGGGTAAAGCTAGCTAACAGGGCTAAGCTAGTACATTGTGAGAATGATACTAAGCCATCTCTTGGCTCAAGACATACCATCCTGACTGATGTTTGCTGTCTGTTTTATAGCCTAATGCTAATGCTTGCCTCCGGCCTCCCATGTGCACTCTGTCCAAAACAGCATTCTCTGATCCAGAATATCCTTTAAGCTAGCCCTCAGTACACCTTGATTAAAGACATGGGTTACATTTGACAGCCTAAGGCAAAGCTTATGTCAAGTTAGCATGCATGCAAAACATTTCGAAGCGACCTAAGGAGAAGACTTTAAAAGGGAAATGCTGCATCATTTCACATTTGGGCACTTTGATCATTTTTATGGTCACTGACAATCCACTTAATATTTAAACTATAAATTAATTCTGAATGATTCAACTTTGTATCACATTGGCCCCATAAACCAAAGATGTGTCACTCATATCTTGTATCTTCCACGCAACATTGTTGGCTATATAGAATGTATTGTGTAGGACCTTTCTAGTTTTCCAACCGCTTAACCCACATCACATTCATCACATTTGCACACATTGATACACTGATGACAGAAGTTACCTGCAAAGTGTCATCTGCGTATTAGTTGAAAGAAACTAATTATTCACACACAGTCACAGCAATTTGGGGCTAAGTATCTTTCCTAAGGACACTTCGACATGCAGACTGGACACAGTGTAGTTCTGAAACAACTAGTTGATTAATGGATTAGAGGTGTCTTTTCTCCATTTTATATAACTAGTGCAGATGGGACGCCTCCCTGCCTTGTTCAAAATGTGCATCTCACATTGGTAATAAATACCTAAATAAATGAATAAATACTTTGATATAGATCTCAGTTGTAATAGCAACAGCAACTCACATAATCATTTCCTCTGAAGTAATGGGCCTACAAAATAAAAGTGCAACATCTTTTGCTGCACCGCTTTATTTCGAGTCTGTGGCTTGCTTAACACACCTCTGAAAAAAAGCCTCAGGAAACTTGAGATTGGATTCCCCAGAATGAGAAGCACAGGAATTTTCCCTGCCTGGAGATGTTGGGGAAATTAAAATAAGTGTCTATAGGTTGATAGATGTGGATCAATCGCCGGGACTCACACACTACAGCACATGCTTTATTTTGAGCATATAAAACAGTCTTTTCATAGTTAATTTGTTGAATTAACTATGAAAAGTAAGAAAATATGACCGAACACACAACCCTCCGATTGAAAGGCCCGGGCAGTACTGACTGAGCTAACCGGTCACTCAAACTAATGTGACAACCCCTGACCTACAGCATTAATAACACTGAAACAAGATTCTGCTGGATATTCAGTGCTTCCTTAGAACTTAACATAAAAAATAAAACTTTTACAAGTCCGTTTCAACACATTCGTTTCTAACATAGATCCAACCTGTATGATGACGATAACTCCGTTTCAACTATTCACTACCACATCGGAGCATATAAACCCTGTCCCCCACGAGCGCTCCCCGCCATCATCGCTGCAGAGCTCTGCTAAGCACTGTTATGTAGTATAGGCTTTTTATTCATTCTGAATGTGTCACATGTTAAACTTGTATATGTTGGTTTCCTGCTTGGGTTTTTACCTTATGATGGGCATTATTAGTGAATGATCATGATTAGGGCCATAATAATGAACTCATTTGCCTCAAACATCGCAAACCAGGATTCTGTGTAAGCCTACTGACTATGGTTTCTTAACACAAGGGGTAGAGCCTTAAGCGGCAGGCAGTCCAATACACTGACTTTAATTCAGAGGAATTTCTTGACATTTTCAAGCCACTACACTACAGTAATGTAATTATTTTGTAGCCTTAAGGTAAGGCTTACCCTAAACTAACAAAAGCATGTGGTGCAAATGACATAATGCAATGCGTGGTTCTGATACTAAATTTCAGCTCCAGGCTTTCACTTTATGAAACTGGTCTGCACAGGGTACAGCCAGACCAAGCAAAGCACTGAGGACAAACCCTTGGAAAGGCATTGTGGGTTAGACTGAGTGCTGCCAGCCTCACCAGATCTCGTGCACACTGGGAAAGGTGTGGCGTGAAAATGTTGCCAAACTCATGGCATTGATTCTATCTCAACAGAATTGTACCTGCAGAGCTGAGCAACAAAAGCCCTGCCTGCGCGAGCAGCTCCACTGTTCCCCGCGACCGCTCCCCGCCATCATCGCTGCAGAGCTCTGCTAAGCACTGTTCCATAGTATAGGCTTTTTATTAATTCTGAACGTATCATATGTTAAAACTGTATTTGTTGGTTTCCTACTTGGGATTTTACCTTATGATGGGCCATAACAATAAACTCCTTTGCCTCAAACATCAAAACCAGGATTCTGTGTAAGCCTACTGACAAGAAATATACCACATAACTGAGAGACATCTTCAGTGTTTCCATATAGTCCACAGAAATTTACAAAAACATAGCTGTTATCACTTTCCAGAATAGAGGATTAGTACTAACTGACAACCCAACAGGAAGTTGTACTCTATGTGGGGTGTAGAGTCAAGTCCAGAGATAGGTAAGCAAATCTGTCTAATCTCTTTAAATCAACTGTGACAAAACAGCAAGTAGGGCCAAGATATTTCGGCAAATGGCTTTTCCGCCTGGTGTTGTGGCTCGGGCGGTACGCTAACCCAAAGGATCCTGTTTGCAGTTTAGTGTCAAGGTCCTCCTGGCAGATCCATTAGTCTCGGCTGATGGAACAAGGGAAAAAAGGGTATTTTCCCCCACATATATTCCCCCCTCTGTCACTGTGGCCACAGAGTGGAACGCTAGTCACTTAAATTTACAAGTAATTGTCTGAGATGATATCAGAAAGTGAGGAAGAAAACATCTATAGGATTACTGCTCATGAGGCCATGTGTACACAACATCAAGTATTTGTTTGAGTGCTTGTGTCTTTATTAGGTAGAGAGCAGAAAGAAAAAGAAATTGCGAGAGATTACATGCAAAAAAGGTCCCCTACCTGTCTAAAACTGGGAATGCGATTACAAGGCCACCTCGGCCCAGAACAAAAATGAATGTACATATATTTGGCACTTTAAAAAGCCAACAAATATCCCGGATCCCCATGTGTTCATCTATTACTGTCCATGCTCACTTTCCATTTTGCTGACACTTTTATCCACTCTGGATTCCCCTGATTTGTTTTATAGTTTAAAAGTGAAATGTCTTAACAAGTGTTGCATGGATTGCCATGAATTTTGGTACAATTTGGTGATCCTCTGACTTTTCAACTAGCACCATATCCCTGGTTTAAATTTTGATTTGTATACTAATACTTTGGTTTATGGCTAATGACATTCCCATCAGCCTCAGCTTCATCAGGAAAACTGTCACTAACTAAAAATACGAATGCCTTTAAAAACTTGCCTCTTAATCTTCTAGTACTAACTGTTTTGCTCCATGTGCCCCATCTGCTATTCCAAGAGGGATGTCCAAGTTTTTCAAAAGGGGTTCTCATCAAGTACTGACACAGGTCTGTGGCTTTTAAACCACACTGACCTTTCCTCTCCATCGCCTTCACATTACTGCCTCTCCTTAGTGTAAAACACCATATAATTTAACTGGTCGCATATGCAGATTTATTTTCTCCAGCTGGGACATTCCTCTCTCCAGACGCTCTATGGTTCCCATGTCCAAGGACGGACCACAGGGAGAAAACCAGGACAGTGGCCCGGATGAGGCCTCTACTCCTCTCGCAGGGACAATTTCATTGCATGTCCAGCCCCCACCCCCTTGGTGCTTCATAAATCTCACTTTACTATATAGCGGTTCCTAAGTTGCAAGATACATGTGCAAGGATACAGGATACACCCAAACAAACTAATGCAAATACACACCAATCCCTCATCTCACACACAACTTGTGATTTAACCAGTTTTCACTATGACAATGGGTCTTCTTGACACAATACTGTGAAACAGCTGGGTCTAGACATGCAAGGGCAATAACTTCTCACGGGGGCAAAACAACAACATCCAACTCTGGAGTTGAACCCATAATTAGGTCAAGCCTGCAGACACTTAATAACTAGTTGAAATATTCAGTGTTGGAATGAGGAACAGCATCTACATGCTACCATGCATCTATGATACCATGTGTGCTCAATATGTGGATGGAAAAAAAGCAGCATTTAAAGAAAAAATCAGGTGAAATATGGATTACAGCCTGCCTTGGAGAGGGTTAAAAGACATCACTGCACTACAAATAGGCACGTGTAGACCAGGAGGCTGCAGTAAAACCTTGAAACGGGGAAGGGGTTTGTGGGATACTATACGAGTTCTCAGATGTGTTTGTCTTGGCATAGCCTCCGAGTGATGTCATCATCATCTTCGTCATGGCTGTTCCTTCACTTCTTTGGCCCAGTAAATGACGACAGCACACATATCCAGCTCAGGCATATTGCTGTAAGTGCTTCAGTCAATATTAAATGTTAACATTCAGAATGGGGCTTTCAAATGGGTCTGGTGAGCAGATGCTGTCAAGCCAGATTTTCATAAGTGGGATCTCCAAAGAAAATGACTGTGTAGCTAAGTCACACTAATAAATATTTATTAACACTCAATGATGCATGCACCTAATTCCAAATAGTTTCTGAATTCCCCACTAAGTAAAGAGTTAACAGGAACACTTGACATTTCCAAACCTCAAAAAACAAAGTTGAAAGGAAAGCCGGAAATTACACTCACGTACTTGAAGTCAATCTTGAGAAGACATCAACTTCCTTGAGTACAAGTTTGACCGAAAGCCACAACACAAAAAGAAATAATTTCCCATGCAACATATTTACTCTTCATTTAACAATTACCTAATTTATGCTGACAGAGGACAAATAGGAAATGAACCAAATGCGATGTTCGTCATACACAGAAATGATAAAATAACAAGCTGGTTCAATGCTAAAACTGGCTAATTAAGGCACATAATCACTCAGATGTGATATCTCTATCTCTATGACAATGAATTCACATGCATAATAAGTGCATAGATAAGAGCAGAGACAACAATGGCAACGCGGCTTATTTGTGCCAAGCTGCTGAGTTCTCTTGAGTTGTGCAAGCTGCTGGCTGTCAGTGGCTGTTTGCATGGAAAATAAGACCAGCTCTGGGATTGCTAAACAGAATTTCCACAGGGGGGAGGGCCAGGTGAAACATGAAGTGCTGCATCTCATGGTGATGCAGACAGTATCGGTGTTCAGTTGATCGGCATTGTTATAATAATAATAATAATAATAATAATAATAATAATCTTTATTTGTAGAGTTACAAAGTGCTTTAATTAATTAATCAAATATAGTCAAATATTGTCACTGCAGTTCATTGCGTACATACTGGATAAACCTTTATCCTCGTAAATGTTGGCTTTACACCTTTACCAGCCTGGCTCCAAAACAGAAAGTAACCAATCCAACATCTCAATTCTCACTTTTACTAAGAGGAACAATAACATCTGAATTTACTTTGCATTCTTGTTGCAAAAGGAAAGAGACTGGCCTCCAGCCATCACACTGCCTTTCCTCCACAATCTACCCCCCCAACACACACAGACACACACTGACTGCTGCCAGTCAAACAGCACCTCCAGGTGGTGCCAAGCCTCAGCTAGGAGTTTGGGAGAAGAGGGGAGAGACCGAGGGAGAGCAGAGGAGCGAGGGGGGGGGACTCTTGCGGACAAAGGGAGTAAAAGAAGGGAGAAAGAAGGGAGACAGAGTTACTGGGTGAGCGTGCTTCTATGTATATGTCAGTATGTTTGTGCTACTACTGTGTCCTCAGAGAGAGGAAGATACAAACAGGAAGAAATGCCAAACGCCAAACCAAATGTCAGGCTATTCCAAGAACTTGTATTTCTTTAACAAAGCCACATTTTTATGTTATTTAGCACATAACTTATGTAAATGATAATGTTCTGTTATGATCTAAGTGTGTGGATGGTTGTCACAGACGTGCTTGGCATATAAACAAAAGAAGAATCCTCTTACCACTTTCGCTCTTCTCAATCACATCCACCGTCTCGCCGGCCTTTAGGCTGATCTCGGAGTTCTCCTGCCTCTCGTAGTTGGCCACGGCCACGTACTGCTCCAGCACCATGGGCTCCGAGCTGTCAATCCCTGAGGGGAAGAAACAGGCCGTCAGCCACCTGCCCGCTGTGGCACCCCGCGAACGCCCGCCGCAACCAACTACACTGCTGCCGCTGTGCACCCGGTACGCCGCCATCGGCCGACCCCCGCTCCCTGCCGCCCTGACCAATCAGAACGCAAGCTCAGGACTTGGCTGCATAGTCCAAAACATCTGGCCATATAGCGGAGTCGACCCCCGGCCCACAGCGATGGACTGAGGAGCATTGGAAGGAATCAAAACAAAAGGAGGGAACGGGGTGAAGATGTTTGTAGGGGCTGCATCTCGTGACTAAAGTGGATCCATGACCTCAACCAAACTTCTAAAGAGAAGTCTAAAGAAAAAAGAGAAATAGAGGAGCTGCTAATGGTTTGAGGGGAAGACTGGGGAGAGAACGAATGGAAGAATGGTGAAGTTTCCTTGTGGAAAATCAACAGTGCAGTTCAGAGGAAAGGCCTCCCCTCTACTGCCTTTGGGAGCCAGCCGTTGGACGGCGAGTCGGGAGGGGGGGTGAACACACCAATCATGGTAGTCAGCACTGCTGGCCTTAAATAGAAACATATGAGTGGACTAGAGAAAGAGAGAGAGAGAGAAACAGGGAAGGAGGTTGAGTCCATGTTTATGTGAAACAAAAGAAGAAAGCATTTCATTTGGGGTTAGGCCACTCTGTTTTCTCTCTCTCCTTCTCTCTGATGTTTAACCTTTTCAGTGCCAGCAGTGATTTCATTTACTGACTTCATGTGGTCTGATTGTTTGGTCACAAAGAGATGACCCCCACAGATTCAATTGGTCTTTCCAACAGACTACCCTTCATATCCTGGTGTTTTGTTGTTAAAGTGTTACAATGTATGTGCCCGTGATGTGATCAGGAACAGAACATGTGTGCAGCAAGAAGAAAGAAATTGACCAACAATCACTGTATAAAGAAATGAAAAGTCTTAGCTATTTATTTTTAACAAAAAGCATTTATTCAAATCTCTCCTGAAATTTGTTAAAATTGTGAATCCACTCCATGACTCATTCCATGAGGTGGTCCAACGAAACAGATGTCGCCAAAAGCTGATCATAACAAATCATGAAATAAATGTAACCAACTGACTCACCATAAGATTGAAACTGGACAATTTAAAACACTTTATTTTAGTGTTTCACTGATGATGTTCGTGAACATTTAATGCCATTTCTTAAAATTATCAGCACATGGATACTTCCAGCTTGGCAATGTGAGGTGCAGACACGCGTCAGCAGAGCTCCCGACAGTTTCTGATGAACTACACTTTAATAGCGCAAGTTAAGCAGTCCAAATCGTCTTTATAAGGGTTGAAGTGGTGCTTACGAAAATCGCATTGATACAGCAAGATGAATAAGAACAAAACGGTAGCAAATGCCCCACCAACGACGAGAACCAGTTTAGCTAGCAAGTTAGCCACGATGGCTAGCGTAGGGAAGTCTGAAGACTCTCTGTCAGATAATGACGGTGTCTCCATGAGCCAGCTAGTAAGATGTTAATGGAAGTCATGGGTCCCGAAGTTTTTGAAAAACCACCTGAATTGGAACGAGCACACCAATGTTTGGGGCCAAAACCACAGGAAGGTCGGCATCCTCGCCCACTGGTAGTATGTTTTCACAGATTCCAGGAGAAGGAAAAAGCACTAAGATGGGCCAGACAACATGAGGCAATGTATAAGGACTCTACTTTGAGGATTTATCCTTACATCTCTGCCGATCTCGTCAGAAAACGCGCCGCTTTTAAAAACAGTTGCTGTATCAGAAGGAGGTACGATTCCAGTTGCTCCATCAAGCACAACTACGATTTCGTTTTGGGGACAAAACATTACTTTTCAATACGCCTGATGAGTCTCAGCAGTTCTACGACCAGCGGTTGTTGCCAGACATGAATAAACCTTGATATTATGGCAGCAATATTGCGAGTTACAGAAGAGAAATGTTGACTAGGTTGGTTTATGTTCTCCTTTGAGTTGATAATTGCAATGCACTTTTTTCACAACTCATTTAGTAGGCTTATGGATCCTACATTTGATATCAGGTTTAAAACACCTTAATGTGACAGGTCTGTTCTAGGTCTAATACATAATGCACTTTATTTAGCTGGGCTAATTAACAGGTTATTCAGTAATTGTAATGATGATGAAAACCTTTACCATTGATTGCCCCCCCCCCCCCCCCCTTTTTTTTCTCTCACATTCATGTTTATGCGACATTATTAATGCGACGCTGTGTCTGGTAATGGTGCCTGTGGTCCGTTTATACACTCATGGGTAGGCTTGATTTTACATTTTATGCTTAACGTTTTTCTGGATAGATATTATGTCGGGAGCTCTGGGAAATAACTGAAAAGGATATGGACTTGGATCGTCGGAAGTTGAGAGATAGTTGTATGCTACGGCAAATCTAGACTGTTTTATAGTTTGGTTGGGTTTGTTAAAATGTACCATTTGCTGGGTTTTTGTTTTTTGGGGGGGGGTATACGATATTTGGGCACACAGACAACTATTGATAAATAATGGTAGACACTAGTGATAAGGTGACAAGTACTGGAGGGTCAGCTGTGCGCTTTATTAGTTGGAATGTTAGAGGCTTAAACGGACCAGTGAAAAGAACTCGCATATTTACGCATTTGAAGAGATTGAATACAGAAATAGCCTTTCTACATGAAACGCACCTGCGTACTGAAGATCATAACCAGCTGAGGAAAAATTGGGTCGCCCCGGGCCTACCACTCCAGTTTTAACCATAGGGCTAGGGGTGCAGCAATTATTCACAAAAGAATACAGTTTACTGCATCTGGAACGATTTCAGATCCCCAAGGGCGGTACATTGTTGTATATGGTCATCTCTTTAATATTCCAGTAGTCTTGGTCAGTGTTTACGCACCTAATTGGGATGACATTAACTTTGTTAAAAAAAAAATTTCCTTGTTACCGGATTTAAACACTTATACACCTTATATTTGGCGGAGATTTGAATTGTGTGATGGTTACGGATCGTTCCACCCTAAAACAGTACCCCTCTTAAAAATGTCTCAGACTCCTGCGGGTTATATGACACAAATTGGTTGTGTGGATCCATGGAGATTTTTATTTCCTGATAAAGAAGAATTCTCTTGTTTTTCACATGTCCACCAGACTTATTCAAGGATAGATTATTTCTTCACCGATAAAAGGCTTATCCCCTCAATAAAAAAGATTTTACTCTGCTATTGTTGAATCAGACCATGCCCCCGTCATTCTCGATATTTGTTTCTCTTATAACTACCCATCGCAGCCTGTGTGGAGACTGAACACAACTTTAATTTCAGATACAACCTTTTGCCAGTTCATATCTAACGCGATTGACAACTTTTTACTAACTTATAAAACAGACTCTATATCACCATCATTATTATGGGAGACATTCAAGGTTGTAATAAGGGGAGAAATAATATCGTACTCTGCCTCACGTAACAAAGAATCTATACGGAAAATTGATCACCAATATACTATGGCTCCAAAACCAAAACTGTGCCTTAAGACAAGATATGATTTATTATCGACAGAAAAAACAGAGCATGATTTGGTTTTTGCCTGTGCTAGGTTTTATGAACATGGAGAAAAGGCAGGTCATCTACTTGCCCAACAGTTAAAAATTAAATCAGCATCCCAGCTTATTCCCAAGATTAGGAAAACATGTCAAGAAGTGGATCAATTGTCAGTGGACCCTCAAGAAATAATTCTGCTTTTCAAAAATTCTATTCAGATTTGTATACTTCCGAATTTCCACAGGATGTCACTTTTATGTCAGCATTCGTGGCTAATGTAAACTTACCCTCAATTAAACAAGATCAACAGAGTAACCTGGATAAATCCTTACAACTTCGAGAGATAGAAGATTCAATCAAAGCCATGCAGAGCGGTAAAGCCCCGGGACCAGACAGATTTCCCGTCGAGTTCTATAAAAAATTCTCTTCTGTCTCCCTTACTTCTCAGTATGTTCAACAATTCTCTCGAAAAGTCGACTCTGCCATCAAGTCTTACACAGGGCCATATCACAGTTCTCCTGAAGCCAGATAAAGACCCCCTGGATTGTAGTTCCTATAGACCGATTTCCTTATTAAATGTGGATGTTAAAATTTTATCTAAAGTATTGGCCTCTAGAATAGAGCATCTAATTCCAGAAGTTATCTCACAAGACCAAACGGGCTTCATTAAGGGACGTCACTCTTTCATTAATATTCAAAAACGTCTTAATGTTGTACATTCCTCTGCGTTGGAGGGTAGTCCTGAAGTGATTATCTCTCTGGACGCAGAGAAAACATTTGATAGAGTTGAATGGAACTATCTATTTGCTGTGTTAGACAAATTTGGATTCGGTCCAAAATTCACTTCCTGGATTCGCCTGCTTTATCATCAACCAAAGGCAGCTGTAATCACAAATATGCTCACAATATTTCTCTCTGTTACACGGCAAGGTTGTCCCCTTAGCCCTTTGCTATTTATTTTAGCTATAGAGCCACTATCATCAGTACTCAGAACTTCACACTCTATTAGTGGTATTAAAAGAATGAATGTTGAGTACAAAGTTTCTTTATATGCTGATGATTTATTATTATATATAACTAATCCGCTGTCGTGTGCCTCTCAGATTGTGAAGATATTTATAAGACTACGGGGTCTTTTCAGGTTATAAACTGAACTTTTCTGAAAGTATATGCTTCCCTATAAACCATATGGCAGATCAGATCATGGATACAGACCTGCCCTTTTGCATATCAAAATCTGGTTTTAAATACTTGGGAATTAATATTACTCGCTCATACACTGGTCTGTTTAAAGCAAATTACAGTCCCATACTTAAAAAACTTGAATCTGACTTCCAACGTTGGAGTGTTATATATTTGTCTCTAGCTGGTAAAATCAATTGTGTTAAAATGAATGTGCTATCCAGATTACCGTATTGAGTCTCCCAATTTTTCTGCCAAAATCCTTTTTTCAGTCAGCTAATAGGCTGCTGTCTTCCTTTATTTGGGTTGGCAAAAAAACAAGGATACGTAGAGAGCTTCTTGAGAGACCAAAAAAGGATGGAGGATTGGCTCTCCCGAATTTGTTAAATTATTATTGGGCAGCAAATTTACAAAAAGTCGTTTATTGGTTTCAGTCTCCACATACAGACTGGTGTGCAGTGGAAGCCTTATCATGCAGGTCAACATCGCTTGCTGTGCTGATTACAATGAAGTCAGAATTCTCACCATCGCAATTATCCTCAAGTCCAGTTGTAGTCCAGCTGTTGAGATTTTAAACTCAGTTTTTAAATTAAGAATTCACCCTAACCCAATAATGGCTCTGTTTGGAGTCAGAGGTGACGACCTCCAAATAGCTAAAAATAAAGAGAATGCCCTGGCTTTTGTCACATTAATAGCTAGAAGAAGAATTCTCCTAGAGTGGAAATCACACAATCCACCTACTATGTCATCATGGCTTAGTGACCTAATGATGTTTCTAAAAACTGAAAAAATTAAATATTTTCTCAGGGGATCAACCATAACATTTTACAAAACATGGGACCCTCTAATAAGCTATTTTGAGAAGAATATACTCCTCCCTCTTTAAAGTAATTTGAGGACCCCCCCCCCTTTATTTATTCATCTATTATGTATATGGGTATGTGTATATAGGTATACGGTTATGTATGTATCCTTAAAATTTATTTATTTAGTTTGGTTTTTTTTCGCAAAAAATTAGTTGTTGGGGCTGTTTGTGATTCACAATTTTTGAAAAACCTATTTTATTGACTGGTGCTATTGTAAAGCGTAGACTTTCATCTTTTCAGCAGTACTCCCAATATCACAATTTGCATTAAGACATAGCAAAAGGCATTCCTGGCAATCAGCAGGGCTAAAAACGAGGCTTACCTAGTCTGCCTTCATTCAGTTGCTCATGCATACATGCTGGACAATGTGACGATGACTCACAGTTTGGGGTTGGTCTCCCACTACATACGCAGTGTTGGGCAAGTTACTTCCAAACTGTGATACATTATAGATTGATAGTTACTGTCATTTGAGAGTAATTAGTTTTATTGCAATATTACTGTCTCTTAATTGTAATTCTTTACACTACTTTTGCGTTACTTTTCACTGCTGTTTAATGGGAGCATTATTCTGATAGTAAGATGTGCTGTATAGGTTTATCCGCAGATCAGGTGGGTCTTTGCCATAACCTGCTGATTAATAGCGCGTGGAGCGAGGGGTGAAATAGGATGAATCGTCTCCCCATTAAGAAAGATGCTGTGCGCATTTACACACGTGGTACAGCAGCATAACGTCATTCATTATTTGAATCCCCCAACACTCCAACAAGATCGGTCAGGATGGATTGACAGCAGCCTCTCTAATCATGAAAGTAATTCATTAAAGCACAAACACACAGCCTATAGAAATCTATTTACGCATGATCCATCAGGGGAGCTATGTCTTGTTAGGAGGAGCCATGTTATAGCAAATCCAATACATTACTGAAATACACGTTACTCCCAACACTGTAAGTACGTCATAGATTTTTTTAGATTTTTGGGGTCAAAATGTGTGACAAGGTGTCAGACAAGAATGCATTTACACAACCATCCACCAACTTTGAGTGGACTGGTACTAAACGCTGTCATTTAATGTAATGTTAAGAAAATATACTACACATCATACATCATCATGCGTGAAGGGAAAAGGCACGTCAGCCCCAGCAATGACACAATACAGAAATCATGTGGAGTCTGTGATGAGCAAATAAATAATCACTGGCTAATTACTGAGGCTGAAAAGAAAAGTAAGTGTCATTCTTTGTCAGCAAATCTCTCCATCTGAGATGGTGAATTCTCTGTTGTCAGCGTCTTTGTCATTTTGTAAATGGGATTAGACCTTGAACATAAATTGTATTATAAGAGTTAAGCTGTGCATATCCAGCATGTTAGATGACACTGTCCTTAAAGATCTAGGAGAAGATCTTTCTAGCTTAGAAGAATCAATCATCACTAGAATAAGCCTAGTGTTAACTGTGCAGCTCACATCTACAGTAAATAGTGAGTGTTCACAGTGGCCTTGTATTGTGTTTTTATGAGAGTGAAACATGTTGCAGTTCACTCATACATGGGGGAATAAGAAGTAGGCTAAAGCTTTGACGCAGTGCTTAAAACACAATTAAGCATCTCTACATGTTGTTCCTCAAATAAACAGGCGGGGAACTCCAGGGAATGCTCGTAACCTCACTTCCCCACTGGGTGAGGCTGGGCATTCATCTCAGTCTTTCTTCTTTCGCATTCTCCCGGGAGGCAAAATAAAGTAACATATTGCAGAGAATGTACGTATGTGCAGGGAGCAATCAAAGTCAGCCTGAGGTAATAAAGCAGCACATATCCAGCTATTTAAAAGCTTTATGCTGTTGTAATAGCAACTACGCCTTGTTGAGACCTGTTACATTCTGCCTTCAACATCGCAATATTTTTTATTGCACAAGATTTCATGTTGAAATTAGGGAAATTAGAGAGTTCTGAACCTTCGCGTCTGCAAGAAATATGATGTGTTTTTTGTGTGACTAAGTCTGTTCGAAGGGGGCTTTGTCTTTGTTGTTCCTAACTCGTACTGACACAGTGACAGTTCTAATGGAAGGAAACAACATATCTTTCCCCACCAATGCCTCAATTAAAGTTGAATGTCTCAAAGAACACTGACTAAATGTTCACCAGATGGGATTGTATTTGTGTCAAAATGTGCATTTATATCTGCAAGAAAAACATGTTCTTTCCTGGAATGTTTATTTGCAATAGAGACCATTTTGATTCCTCTTCTTCTCTCTCGGCTCATTAGTCCTATACACCCATACACCCAAAGTTGATTGAGGTCACAGCAGTGATCTATTTTGCAGACAAATGTAAAGAACCCGACTTGACACCTCATTTCAGTCTAAGACGCTTCACCTAAGGTCCATGTTCTGGCCCTGGCACTTTGCCCAGCTGTAACGTTGGACAACCAGGTCTGCAAAGATGGATGGACAGACTGCAGAGGAAGAGAGGGTGAATTTGAGCAGATGGGTGGAAGGAGAGGCTGATGACAGCGCATGCAAAGCAGATGTCGAGAGAAAGCTCTAGTCTGAAAAGAAGTAAACTGAAAACCAAAAGGGATGCAGCTGGCACGTCTCTCTCACACAAGCACAGTAGCGCATGCATATTCAACATGTTGACAGAGACGCACAAGGCTACCTGAGGCCTCTTTCCTCGGGCTGTCTGTAAAGCCGTACATCCATACTGCAGACGAAGAGAAGGAAGAAGAGAAGCAGAGAGAGATTATTCAGTTTGACAGCATGCAGAAGCAACAGTATGGCAAAGCACACCTTTATCACACCTACTGAACGCGAAATACAAAGTGGCAGAGATAAATTACTGCAAATACTCCTCATCTGGGTCTGACACACAAAGCTATGTTGTTCAGCTTAATGTTTACCCTCCCTCCTTTAGACTGCATGACACTCATTCCACTCCACTTCCATGATCCCCTTTCGCCTCACCCAACACCCCCACCCCCCCTTTATACTGTATTTTATGAGCAGTTTGACATATTTTGTAAATTTAAAAAAAAAGGACTAAAGCATGTTTATATTCCCCAAATAAAGGAAAGTATTGGTTTGGTAACAGCACCAAAACTCTTGGCACAGATATTAAAAATGTACAACCATTCGACAAGTAGTTCAACTTGACCTAACTCCTGGAGTAGTAAAGTAGGTTTTATTACATGGGAGTCTATTAACGTGACTGATTGTTTTCCAGTTATTAGTCAGACCCCATGTTTTTCCATGGAGACAGAGATAACACTAGCAAAAAAAAATGTATTTCAAGAGTGAATTTCCCCACAATGTGAACACATTCTCATTAAATATTTCATTTAGTTGTAACCACATCCCTGTCGTACAAATAATGACAGTAAAGCACACCCTCTTGTGCAATATTGTTTACATATTATCCAGTCCTACTTATCTTGGATTTCCTTTGCTTTTAATCGATCATTTTGATTAACAATGGTTTTAATTGTTTTCTCCTCTAGGTGTTTACTACCCTTGGTAGGAGCAGTTATGTAGCCAGCCGTTTTTTACAATAATCAAAGACGTGTTGTCTTAACTAGACTCACAACAGCTTTGACTGTTTCTAGAATTAGGAGAAACTGCCATCAATGGGCGCATCAGCAGAGCTATGTGGGCAGTGAATCAGGGGCCTGGAAGCAGGCTAACTAACTGGTAGTTCAAAAATATCTTCCTTGGTTTATGGCTTTAACAAGTACATCTCGTTTTATCGCTCTACGGTCCATGAAACATTCAAAAGCCATCGCAAATTGTCATCAATCTGAAAATAGTGCGGGTTCCTAAATAGTGAACTCATCATTTGATAAGTACACGTTTTCCTGACGAGTGCTGCCCCTGCTGTGAAGCCGGCAGCTCCTCTCCGTTGACTCACGTGAGATAATAAAAGCCAAATCCCCTCTCGCTATCCACCAGAGCCTCAGGAGCCTTGCTGGATTGATGTTGGCCCCAGAGGGAGGGATACGGGCTCATCCCAGGTCAGCCAGGGTCAAACCCCACTCGCTAACTCCCTTCAGTGATTATTATTACCCACCCGGCTGCTGTCACTGTAGCGGTCAACATCTGATTAAAGTTAACCCTCCTCTCCACTCTGGTTTTCTCCAGGGTAAATCACTCCCCCTCTAAACAAATACACACACATACATACGGATGCTTAATTCCTTTCAGGTTTGAGCGATGACGCAACACACCAGCAGAACCAGGAGTGTTTTCTCTCTCCCTTTGCTGCTGTCGATAATTTTCCTAGAATTCTGGATCCCCAAATGTCTAAATTCCCCCGCGATTGAGGGCCCAGGGAGGGTGAAAATGGCTTCTCTGAAGTCCTTATTTATAGGTTTGGATTGGAGGGGATTAATACTAGACAACTAGCCCCCAACCCCCACCCCACCAACAAGGAGTGTGTCAACTCCCTATGAAGCCTGGTAGACGCAGCCTGGTTTGTTCCCTTAAATTCTTTTTCAAGCCTTAAAATGCCGACATCCTGCTCTCAGATTATTTAATTTGCCCCCAACCACGTCTCTTGTGTAAGGCACCTATCTACCTTCACTATCTCTAGTCAATTTAAGAAAATACAGTGTGTTTAACAGCTACAACATCTGAGGCTGAGATCTGCGAAGGCTTATGGTGTACCCTGGAGTCACTCAGTGCCAGAGCCCCCCATGGAGAAATGGGTTGGACTCGCACAAAGCTCTAGAGGGAGTGTAACTCGCATTTATGATTCGTTACATCAGCATCACTTTAAAGAACTAGCAGCAGAAAGGGTGTGGGAAATGGACTTTTAATACACAGGGTTTAATGTTTATATATATATCATATATATCAAATGAGTTTTTTTTAAATGAAACATCTCCCAAGAACAGGCACTTGGCACAACAATTCACACATTTTGGGTGTGTTTTCTGGAATGATGTATTTTCTACAGTGTAGTTGCTACTGGAAACTAACGTCCAACCTGCCTCTGCCTTCTGAATGATGATTCACAGCAATCCCTTACTCTCAATCAGCGTAGACTAGGCTTAGCAGGGCTCATTGCAGCGAGAAAAAAAAACATATTTAGACTTTGGTTCCAACCCAATCTGCCCTAAAAACAATGCTGGCTAACAGTATATCCTATCCCTTGAGTGCACAACTACCCACAACTGTGTGGTCTGTAGCCTATATATCCTATGTGCGTAACATGGTATTGCTGCCTGTATCTTTATATGTCAAATATTGTTTTTGTAATTCAAGTGTATAAATTCCTCATTTGAGAGAACAAATTATTGAGCACACATAGTAAGTATTTTGAGGGAATGCTTTGTGATTTGATTAACTGACAAACAAGAATCATACGTTAATGACTCTATTGTTGACATCCCAAAGAACCAAGACAAAGGCGACCAATAACAAATTACAGCTAACCAATATTGATTCGACACTTGTGAAAAAGCACAGCAGCCGAGAGTGACACCAGCGCTAACAATGTCAAACCACAGGCAGACGCTAACTAGTATTGACGCAATGTTTAGCAAGAAGTGGAGAGGCCAGCAGAGAGGAAACAATTCAGCCCTGACTGTGAGACACACAAACGTTGGCGGGACAAATAACATTTGTGTGACGTGACACAAAGCTAGCAAAAAAACAGCCGTTAGCAATGACGAACGCTTCCCGATCCAAGCTGGGAGAGTGTGACACGGTGTGGGTGCTCGCTTCAGGGTGAGGTCAAATCACATCACAGGCCACATCTGGTCCACGGCGAGCGCTGCCACTTCTGGGCCGTCCGAACTCTCTCTTCTTCCTGTTCTCCTGCTCTGTGCTTCACTCTTTCCTCTGGCTCACCTCACGCACAGGTTTTTGTTTTAAACGTCGCCTCCTTTAGATTTAAAGGAAGCCGAGCCACGCAGACACAACACCATCACTCCCCAGGGAAGAACTCTTACTGCTCTGTCATCCTGCATTTGCTGAGCCACAAGGCTTTAAAGCTATAAAGCTGTGATAGACAATTATCATTTTTCGGCCTAAATCAATACTTACTTTACTGTGTCTTCAACACTGATGAGATAAGAGTGTGCTGACGTTATTATTGCTGCAATTAAGTGCTCAGTGTGATGTTAAATGTGTTAAGGTCAACATAGAGAAGGATTTTATTCTCACAGGTTCTGCACAGCAGGTAATGGAGGGTGTAAGTGTCATATAAATGTGTCTATTGACTGAGGAACTCCTGATTGTACAAACCACAGCCCGGCTCTAAGATCCTAATTAGCACAGACAGCTTAACAGATATGTACACACACAAACTGCCCCTGTCCACTAAACCTTAACTTGTAAAAACCCTGACACACACACACATCGACATGAAGATACAGCCCTCCTCCCTCCTCCAAGTAAATACGACTGGCCATTCCAGCATCTGACTGAAATCTTATCCACTGTGCCACGTAAACAAAGTAGCGCCTGTCTCAACCCTGAGGCCTCTGCAGCCCAAACAGCACCCTCCTCCATTCCCTCTGAATCTGGCCCTCACACGGAGGAACGCAAGCGCCGTCTGCACTCTGCAGAGCAGGGGAAGAGTGCAGAGCCACGGGCCCCTGAAACTCCCTGGACCTGACCTGACCCCATGTTTTAGAAAACAAAAACACGCCTGATATGATATGTCCCCCGCAGAGTTGAGGTAAGATGAATTAGTGTTCTGTTTCATTTATTTCTTTCTTTTGAATCATTAGGTGGAATGAAATAAAATACACTTTCAAATGTTTTCTGGTTGGTTAAGCCATCAGGACACCCTCAACTGGGGGCCACTGTCTTCCACTTTGCTACTCTTTTTTGCCAGCTTGATATTACACAATGGTGAGTCAACAAATACCCAGTGTACATGTGCTGTTCAAAACATCCTCTGTTGCTTGAGAAAAGTGCTCTGGCACAGTGGAAGCGATACGTTTATGCTTCCAGCAACGACAACAACAATTTGTTTGGAATGAACAGAAGAACGGCATGTTGAAAGCAGCAATAGTCATTGTGGAAAAAACGGGCAAACAAACAAACGAAACACTCAAAGTAACTTTAAGCAACAGCTCAACATTCTGGACACTTATTTGCTTTCTTTCTGACAGAAGAGAAGATGTTTATCACTGTTGTGTGTTCATTAAGTATGGAGCTAGGGGCAGGAGCTGCAGCTAGAAAACAGGGGTAAACAGCTAGTCTGGCTTTTTCTCAAGTTTACAACTATACCAGCACCTCTAATGATGCTTTCAGACCAAAAGTGAGGGTTTGGGGCGGCGCGATTACATACAAAGTCAATGCAAAGATGCAGAGAAAAGAGATTTCCTGTCAGGCAGTGGGGAGGGGGCGCTGCTGGCTGCTGAAAATTTTCAACTCGAGCAAGAAAGTCGCATGACGCTGTGTCGCGATAGCCTATCCACTGGCCGACGGAGAGCTGCTGAGCACTGGAAGAGAAAGCTCGGAGGCAGCGCAGTAGCTGTTGGACAAGTAAACATCCGTAGTTGGGACTGGATTATGCTCCGACAACTACGCCGTTTACCCACGGGAGGAGCTCAGAGTTGACTGCTTTTATTAAATTAACTTTTGACTTTATTCTTTGTAATTAAAACATTGATTTATCTTCACTCGCGCTTCTCAGCAGCGAGCTACCGTGGGCACCCAGAGCTCTGTGATACTACTTCATATTTATATTAAAAAAGGGACAAAACTGGACATTACTTGGAGAAAAGAAAGCGAAGAAGTTGAACTACGTTTGGAAAATATGTGTCTGTTACTTGATTCCAGCTATTGTTGCCCTGATCGATCCGAACTCCATTCAGAAAAGAAATATTTTAAAAGTTGTCGTGCTGTCAGACCTGACAAAGCATCAATTCATAAATTTAACAAATCGGCATCATGTCAGCCCTAAATTTCCTCAGCCTTAGTCTTTTCTAAGTGTTAAAACATTTTTCCTAACAGATCTAATCTAAAACCATTACTGGCTAGAGTTAAATATATATTGTTATACTGTAGAGAATAATGCAGTTGAATGAGGTTACTTCTGAAAAACTTTACCCGACTCTCCCTTAAACACCAGTCATGTTCTGAAATCTACAGCAGAACCCAATGTATGTCTCTATTTCATCCATTACCATTTCATGTAAAACAACACGTTACTGGCTAAGATAATCATGTATCTTAGATTGTACTATGCATGGAATAATAGAATTACACATGACTTTGTTTTGTTCTTGTCTAAATATTGGCATTGGCCATCGGTCGACAACTTCTCAAGAAGCTGCACTGTGTACTGTGTTGATTGCTAAGAAAAAGTTGCATCATATAACTCAACAAATTGTAATTTTACATTTGTGTTTATGAACAAATAAAACAAACAAACCTCCACACACTCTCACACACACATCCACATAGGTCGACACAGTTTAAACAACAGCGAACATTGAAAGGAAAAAGATTTACTCTACCCTAAATGTTATGATGATGAACGGTGGTTACTAAACCCTCTCTCAACACAAAGCCTTCAGAAGCATCTCAGGGGTTTACAGTGAGAGCAGCAGCACAAAGAAAACACCACAAATACGCCCTGTCCTTTAGGATAGCGATAGGGTGTGATCTACTTTATGTCATTCACCACCTCTGCATGTATATAAAAAATACTGATAAGTTTATTTTAATTGGTTCATGATGCCACTTCCATTCTCCCCCTTGTGCCATTTGTTTGCAAGAATCAAATTATAGGAGAGATCGGGTGCAGAGGGCATGTGGCACTTCCCCTTCATTAGGGGATAGTGTTCCTTCACTTTCCACTCACAAAAATATTGCAGACGTTCAGTAACTAAAAATAGACATTCAGACACCCTCTTGCAATGCTGACTGACATAATGTTACTTCAGGTCATAGCAGAGATCACTGGGTCAGTGGAGTGGCATCCAACTGGGCAACATCCCAAAGACTTAGGTTGCTGACACAAAGGGTATGAAAGCCAGCTGTTTCAAAGCATAATGCGCTACACTGTGGGGATGTAGAGAAAAACCACAAGCTGGCTTATCTGCAGCAGCAATCAGCTTCCACTTTAAGGAATGTGGATGTAATTGAATTGGTAGTAAGCTCCCTCTGGGGATACATCAAAACCGATTCCTTGCAAGAGGGTCACAAGGTGCCTGTGCTTTTAATTCAAAACTAAACTCACAATTAATTTCAAGAGTGGTTTACTTGAAAGAAGTCACCTTGACATTTATTCAAAAGGTTTATGAATGAGCTAAAAATCAAAGGGATGTAACTAGTGATAGACCGATTCATTGGTCGGTCAATTAATCGGTATCTGGCCGATTTTATATTAATCTGGATCGGCCAAAACCTGCACTCACGAGGCCAATATATCATCCTAAATGACAGCAGATCTAATTTAAAACCATTACTGGCTGACATTAAATATATATTGTTATACTGTTGGAGAATAATGCAGTTGAATGACGTCACTTCTGACAAACTTCATCCCCCTCTCACTTAAACACCAGTCATGTTCTGAAGTATTTTTCTATTTCATCCATTAACATTTCATCTAAAACAACACGTTACTGGCTAAGATAATCATGTATCTTAGATTGTACTATGCATCTATTTCATTCATTAATAAAAACTCCATCCAAACAAGCTGTTTCCAAGCTGTTGCTCTCTAAATATCAGCATTGGCCATTGAAAAATCGGTCGACCATTAGACACAACATATAAGCTACTTTTTGCATTGCTGTACCCCTTCTCATTAGCAAAAGCTCTCTCAAAAGATTTCCAGTTCCAAACACAACCTTTAAGCTACTTATATATAAAGACAAAGCAGTCTTTTAAGGCATCTGTAGCAAGAGAATCATATTCTCCATTAACCACAAGCCATTTCCTGCATTTCCTTATCAATAATTCATGAGAGGTATGACTGATACTTCCCTGAATTCCCTCAGTCTACCTACTCTTAAAAACACAGGGTTCTAAGATGCATATATTAGTGACTCACATGTACCAATGCTTTTGTTAAGCAGCTATACTGTAGCTAATACCCTCTAAAAGCCATACATTTGCTAAGATGGCTAATGAGGCAAAGAATGCTTGACAGTAAGGAATGGATGAATAGCCTTACAGTCAAACAAGCCTGTTATTGGCTTGATGGCCCGTGCCACTGAATTCACATGTTGGATGCAGCGGATGTATGACTGGATGTTTTTACTCAATATTCTACTGATTTGCACACAGTAGGGCCTATGTTTTATCATATTATTAATATTAATATTAATAATAATAATCACATATTAATATTATCATATTACAGCTTTTGTTTACCTCTTAAGTCTCAGGGTGTCCCCTAACTAGCACATACCTTCAAAAGCATCTCTTATAAAGAAAAATCATTATTATAATTATTATTTAGAATACTAGACATGTGTCATTCAAAAAGCAAACAATCCTTTAAAAGTCCTGACTGCCACATCCAAGAATAACGCTTTCTCTTAACGGGACATATGTTAATGACTCTATTTTGACATCCCATAAAAGTGTCAGGCAATTCTGAAACCCCACCCTGGACTGCAAGGCAAATCTAGGGCCAGAAGTAGAGGGCTTGGCAGCTTTTTCAAACCACTCCAGACGACAGTAAGTCAGCGTTCCACACCAGGACAAGTAAACAAGCCCTCTATTTCTTTTCCACACATTGACATCACTCAACAGACAAGTCACAGGGAGAGTTTAAGAGTCATACGCCATGCAGCATAATGTCCCCCCCTTGGAGCTCAAAGAGGTGTTCTATTAAGAGCAACAAGTTGAAAGAGAAAGGAGGGTGAAGTTAGCTTTGGTGAAGGATAGTGAAGGAAAACAGGTGACTTACCCGACTTGCGCTTCGAGCCATAGTCCCTGAGGGAGAAGCAACAGAAGAGGGACATGGTTAGTGACAGCAGTTCCCGCTCGTTCAAGAAAAAAACATGCAGTCACCGCATATGGAATTTGACAATCCTAAATGGCAAAATCTCGCAACTGCACTCACGCAAAAACACATGAATGCAATGGGCTTTAGGACACTAACAAATGCATGTGTTTGAGGGGGAGAGCGAGAGAGACAGAGTGAAGGATGGAGAGGGAGGGAGGGATGACTTTGGACAGCTGCCCGTACTCCCTGCAACAGACACAAATTAGTCATGTGACTCCAAAGCGGCACCACCATCCTCTTCCTATACTCCTTCTCTTCCTCCCTCCCTCCTTCCCTCCATCGTCCTGTCAGACAGAAGAAGGAGACCTCTCCCCACATTTGAAAGAAGCAGGATCAGTTTGTTGACTTGCTTAATTGATTCTAATGGGATTATGCCACAAGGCTAAGCTATGGGGGAAGGTGGGGGGTGACACAGCGTTGTGAGTGTGCTTGTGTGCGAGGTTTGACGTGTCTCTGCTTCTGCGCTTGTCAATAGTGGCTTTTGGACTCAGGCAGTGTGGCCATTGGGTTAGAAATGATAAACGAATGGAAAGATCAGGTGAACACATATTTTTTCCCTCCCTCCTATCATTTTATTTATCTTGTGCTACTCAGAATCAGTATGCCATTTCAGTTTCCCCAAGGCCTAATCAAAACCTCACCTAACCACAAATTCTGCCATGTCATCCTGCTGCAGTTCAGTTTGAAAAACAGACACAGGCAGAGCAATAAAACTAGAGCAAAATGCTGTAGTGAAATCCCACTAGAACCTTCTCTCCCAAGTGAAATACCCCCCTATGGTTTAAAAAAAAAACACCACATAGGCGGTAATATCAACCCCCACACAGCAACAAGGGATGCAGAGACCAGAAGGTGATGCGCTTTGTGGATGAGCAACACGACTCTCATTTCAAGAGGAGTACCAGATTGCAGCTGACAACTGTCGGTATATCTTGGGATTACAGACGGAGGTGTGTGAGGTAAGCAGGTGTGTGTAGGCACATTGGTGTGGATGTCAAGTCAGTGACCGTGTGCCCACAAACAGGCGGTGTGTGTAATTGATCATGGATGTTCCCCTAAGATTCAGGATCAACTACCCAGTTGCAAGAGCATCCTTGATTGGGACAGTTGACCTCGCTGGCCCTTGTCAAACAGCCCATTTCATTAATAAGGGGCCTCTTATCGTGGAAGGTATGAAAGAGTGCAAATAGGTCGGGAAGATTATACTGCAGTGCCCAGAGAGCAGAAACAGCTCAGGGCAGCGTAGCCGGCAGTCAAGGTAGTGCCCTCTCACTGCATGAGGTTAATGAAAACCTCCTCACCGCATTCAAGCTAATAAAGAGACACACCGACATGTGCTGGCCGTGCACATGATTGCACACAAGTGCACGACAAGAAGACAGTGGAAGAGCAGACAGTAGTCTGTAGCCTCACTATGCTTTTCCTAGCTCTCTTTTTCTCTATCCCTTCATCCATTCCCCTGTGAGCTGATGTATTTGTCTCTTTGTGACGGGCTACAGCAGATGAATAAAGCCTTTATACCAACCTCTCCACCAAGATCACTGTGTGCTAGCAACCAGAATATGCTTCATTGTCACCAAAAGTGGGACACAGAGAGAGCGGGACTTGACCCCTCGCCTCATCCCATCCATCTTGAGTCATGCTGGACGCACAGCCTCTAATACATAGGGAATGGATAATATTCAAGTCAATGGCCAACGACTTTCAATGAGTTATACAGCCGAGTGGAAAGTATGCTGTGGACTGACCGCGTCTCAGAGTTGGCAGGATATCTGCCAGGATGCTTGCCCTTTTCACTCTGGGCTTGCCATAGTGGCATTAAAAGATGCTGATATCCTCTGTTCAGGCGCAACAGAATATTTTGCATTTCCATGTAATGTCACATTTCCATGTGCACAGGACTCTTCTCTTACCCACTCTCAATCTTTTGCCAGCTCAAATGCACTGTCAAAAAAATTATGGATGCTAAGGTCTAAAATTAGTTACTACCTTCAGTTAAATTCCAAAGTGAGTCTTACTTTCATGTCACAAAACAAAGAATTATTTTAGAAACTGCATGCTTATTAACATCACAGAATTGGTTCCTCAGTCGTAGAAGCTTACATTAACAAGAAAACTCCTTTTAATTTCCTCTATTACTGGTAATTCAATTAATTTGCAAACATAAAATAATACTATGCACAGATCCTGTAGCAATCGTTGATGTTTTTGTCCTGGTCCACCTTTGTAGGACTTTAAAGGACAGCAGAGATTCATGGTCATCTGTCTCTGGCAGCAGCCTTTACAGCAACTAGCAGACTCCGACGCCAGCACTGTTTGCTCTTTTTAAAGCTAGAGGCCTGTTTACCAACAATAACAACCTGCTCAACATATATATACATGACAGTTAACCAATGTACAACTGACCTAATGTGTAAACGGATTGGCCCTACGTCAGCCAAACTGCAAACACAGGTTTTATATGCAAGCTGGTTGCCTGCTGGGTTAATTGAATAAGCTAAGGGTAAATGATCTATGCAGGGCGACAATACAATAGGTGTAAGAGTGGGACCTGGAAATGGCTGGTTGTAACTTATCAAGAAGGTGAGGACAGGGGCCAGTGTTTGGTGGAAAACAGCAGCAGCATGAAAAGTACTTTGCTGCAGCAAATTCCCTGGGACCCCGTTAAGCTATTCACGCTGTGCATGGTTTGAAATGCAAACATGACCTCGAAGCTCTATAAACAAGTTCCAATCAAGAGAAACGCAGGGACATAAGCAGTTTCTGGTCCAACTGTAGATGTGTACACAAATCCTTCAGTCTTCAAGTGAAGGCCTAAACCGAAACTGATTGCATTTGATTCTCTGGGGTTAATTGTTCTCAATAAATGATCATATGCAGTCACAGGAGATCCAGCTGTTGAATCCCTGTGTTAATCCTGACACATAAAGTGCCTTACGACTGGATCAATAGCATGTGCTTTTACTGTTGTCATGGAAAGCAGGTCAAAGTAAAGGTTAGCTTGTATCGCGTGTGGTTGTTAGCATTAAGCAATCACAAAGGGATTTACAACAACATGTCTGCACGACATCCAAGCATTAGCCCACTAAAACAGCTCAGGACACATTAGCCATACTTGCAATTAGCAGCTAATTACGATAGCACCAAAATGAAGAAGAGACATTATTTCTGTAACAAAGTAAAAAACGTTTAGCTTGTTAGCTAAGGAGCTAACATTTAACATTATATTAGGACATGACAGTGGGAGTGCAGGTGGCTATTTTTGGCTTATCGAAGTATGGTTTTGGAGGCATCTGCAAAGAATTATGGTAGGAAAGAGGGGCAGGTGAGTGCAAAATGTGGAGAGACAGAGTAAGAGGATGAGGACGGCGAGCAGAAACACAGCGTCCAGGCTCTATCCAGTGACCCGAATCCCTCAAGCTGAAATCCAACTCTTCCCTCCAAGGTTGAGCAACGGCCTCTTTTCCTATACATCTCCTAGAAGTATGGAGAGGAGGAAGCGAGGGGTGAAAGGTGATGTGAAGAATACATACTGCAGTGGTGGAGAAAAGGGTTTTTTATGCGACTGGAATCTCAAGGCCATTTTTCCAGCCATCACATTTTAGCGTATTTTTTAAGTATACTTCCAGTATGAAAAACAATTTCACAGTCTTGACGTCATTTGCTTTTGGTGAAGTGAGAAAGGTTCATGCTCACATCAATACCCTTCAAGTTAGTTCTATTTAACTACTTTAAGCCTTACACCTCTTTTCCTGTGTTTCAGAATTTTGACAGTGTGAATCTTTTGATATCAGAATCTAAGAAGAATCTCGGTTCTTATGTGAATATCGACCCCCCGCCCCTACTATTTGTGGCGACAGATTATTACACGCACAGATGTTGATGTTGACAATTCCATCACAAATACATGACATGAAATATGGATGTTATTTTGACAGCAGCAATTTTTTACTGCCACTCAGTCTCACGTATGCAATAAGCAACCAAATGCCATGTATCTGTTAGTGTGTGTGTATATCTGTCAGACATAGTAAAGAAAGGTATGTGTATCCTGAACAAAAATACTAACAGATGGGCTAGTTGCATACATAACAACACACAAACGCACTCGCACACATTTCATCCCACTTTTCATCACATACTGACATTTTGTCACGGTGCCTTCACTGACTACATCTCCATGAAACAGGGGCGCTTCCATGCATGTCTTATCAGTTCCAGAGCATTGAGCTCTCGACATTGATTGTCAAGGCAAAATTTAGCACAGTGAGGCAGGCCATGTGGGGAAAGGGTCAGGCAGGTCAGCTCAGTGGTCAGCTGACTTCAGAAGTGTTAGCCAAGGTATTTTTAACTGTTTGGTCATGAATGATTATGTATACAGCAGACTCAGGAATCTGTTTTTCAGCCAGTCCCTCAAATTGACACAATTCCACACAGGAAAATGAATAAATCATGCCTTTTGTTTTTTATTCTGTCTAACCACCTATTCCTCAACTGGTATCTATAGGACATCGGAGTGCTGCTGAACTAGGATTATGTTGGCTTTTAAGGGGTAAAGAAATGAGGTTGTTAGTTGAATTAAGCCTCTTAAAGAAAAGCTGTAGCTCTGATTAAACAGTAGATGCTATTGCTCAGTTTATGTCCACAGACGGGGACATAAGAGATTGAACTTGCCGAATGAAATTGCTTAGATCTGGCTTGAAAAAAGAAAACCCCAATGAATTTGAGATATTTAATAGCATGTCTTAATGATATAAAATTAAAGTACTGTTCTTCCCAATCGCTCTGTTTTACTGAGATTTTGGTTCGGAGTAGCGTTGGGTGCTTGGATCCCGTTACGCTTCCTTGCAAGCCTAGTGTATTGGATTTGTTTGTGGACAGTCATAAACTCTGACTACACTCTTTATATAAACGTTTGGTTGCTTCAAATTGTAAAAGACACTTAAAAACTGGTCCATGAAGGCAATGGATTTACTCATTCAGAGTGAGTGGGTAGGCAGATAAAGGCCTAATCAATGTGTTTACAAGTATTAGCATAATGGCTGCAAGTTAATGACTTTCAATGGCCCCCCGCTAGGCTAGCCTGCAGGACCAGTAAATAAACACTTCTCGAGGTTATCTGCTTAGCCTATCTCTCTCTCTCTGCCTCGTCTTGTCCCTGGACTCCACACCTCAGTTTGAGCTTTGCGTCGCCAAATCTGGAACTCAGGAGTTTTTTTCTAACCCTCCCGCCGACAGGCCCACCTACTCTAAGCCCCCCAAGAGCCCCAAATTAGCCTCAGCCGTCCCGTGTCTATTAGCCCTCATGGCTTTGACAAGGCTAAAGCCCACTGTGGGCGTTAACACTCCAGATGGGGTTCAAGGAATCAATTAACCTCAACCCTCTCCCGTACACACAAGTGCAGACACACTTATTTTACACACGGAGACACATGGAGGTTGCAGATATACAAAAGGATTGGCAGCTGAGGGATTATTAAGCAAATAAACACACAAGTTTCCTACCACTGTGAGGTGCATATACACAACATGAAAGTGCACAATTTTATTACTAAATTGGGTATCTGGACCTTTTCCGATTTTCAGTCGCTGCATACAGTCCGTGCCTGCAGTTGCCCGGTCATAAATTTGGGGCTGTATGTGGACAATCTGCTCTGACCTTGGCAGACGACAAAATGTATGTTCCATGGACCCTCAGGGCTATGTGCATGCTTCACTGGCTCCCAGGTAAATACCACACTGATTTTAAGATTCTGCTCTTCGCCTTCAAGGCCGTTCACAGCCTCGCTGCTCTGTACCTCACCGACCTCCTTCACATCAACACACCCAGACGTACTCTCAGGTCTTCTTCTTCCATCCAGGAGGCCTATGTAAAAGATGTAGACTGTGCTTCTTGCAAAAGGATTAAATAAATAAAACCACCTACTGAAATTATATTAGGCTTCTACTGGTGGTAAACCATATGAAATGATAATGAATGTAGTAACTATAAGTAATAATAACACTTGTAATATAGTACAATATGTAATTAACATTGTATTTTTCAAAATTGTCCTTATTTTCAAATCTCAATGATGACAGTTTTGACTCCTCTCTGTAGCCGGCTCTCCCTCTCACTCCTCTCTCCACCCCTGAAGCCCACAGAACCTGCCTGAGCTTTCCAGAACAAAAGCGGCTACTTCAGAGTTTATCATCGACTCATGATGCCTGTGCTCCTTTATCTCCGACATATTTGGGCTACAGCCTTTTTTGTTGCAGTTTTTATAGCTGAAGTACATTAATAAAGATGCTGTTTGTTCTGTTTTTGTAGTATATTCCACAGGGAAGCTATATTTGTTAAGCTATAACATGTTCGCAGTAACTATGGTTTAAGTCTCTAAGACAGAGGGAGAGGAATTTGTTGCCCATGTTTCCTGGCAATCAAATAAATAGAACAGTGGCTATACAGTAAGTGACCATTATAGGAAAATAGTAGCACAAGTAGCTACATCAAGCAAAACTGTCTCGGTACACAGCAATATCTATCTAGAGTTTACAGTAGCCACCATAAGCTATTAGTCATACCAGACCAAATAAGGCTGTCTATCTAATCAAGCAAGGGTATATTTCAATTCAATTCAATTTTGCTTCATTGGCATGAATGTCAAATAACAATATTGCTAAAGCTTATGTGACGCCCTGTGGGGTCATGTGTGGGTGTAGGCTATCTCTCTCTCTTCCTTGTAGAGGAAGAGCTGATTGCAGTAACTCTGGGCACCTGGGCTAATTGCCCTGTAGAGTATTTGTAACTCTGTTTTCTAATTCTGCAGGAGGCTGCTGTCGAGGCCAGCTATTTTGAAATACCTCTTATTTTGGTTAAATTTGGTTTAAATAAACATATTTTGTTAAACCTCTACCATGGTGTGTCTCCCTTTCGTTGTGGCCTTCTGAGCCGGGTCATAACACTTAAAAGATAATACAAAAGAACAATTAATTTTGTGTGGGTGCACCATAGGCCAGTAGTACGTAGAAGTCATTTTATGTCACGATCCTGTCCTGAGTTTCTCTGAGTTATTGTTTTGTCAGTTCAGTATCTGCATTTAGTCTGTTTTGGTTCCATGTCTTTGTTCCCAGTCCTGTGCCTTAGTTCATGTCGTAGTATTTGCTTCTAGTTCTTTCTCTTCATCATTTTGGTTTATTCTGCTCGGTACTCTGTGTTCCAGTTGTGTGTCCTCGTTTAGGTATTGTCCTGTTATGATCCCTGTGTTAGAGTTTGTCTGTGTCTTAGCTCCTCGTTCTGTGTCTCGGTTCATGTCTTAGTGTTTTGGGTTCTGTCCTGTGTCCAGTGTCAGTTATATAGTCTGTTGTGTTTTGGGTTTCACTCATGTCCGTCTCTGTCTGTCACTCATGTCTGTCTTCTTGGTTTCTTAGTTCCCAGTTCAGTGTTTTACTTAGCTTCAGTCTGTGTTAGTTTAGTGGGGATATGTCTGATGGTGTCTGAAGTAGTTTGTTGTCTGATCTGTTACTTCTTACTTTGATATATATTTGTCTCTCTGTTTTCCCCTTCTGTCTCTGCCCCGTTAACCCTGATCCCTCTCACCTGTGTTGCTCCCGCCCTGCTCGTTAGTCCCTGTGTATATAAGTTTGGTGTTTCTGTTCATTCCCTGTCCAGTCATTGTTGCGTGTAGACGCTCTGTCTGGTGATGTTCTGTTGCCCTGCCCTGCCCTGCCCTGCCCTGCCCTGCCCGTTATTTTGGATTCGGCCACTCCGTAGTAAGTGTGCTCACCTTCTGTCTGTGTGAAACCTTTGGAACTGTACCTGCACTATCCGTGTCCTGCAAATGGGTCCTCCAACCTGCTTCACCACCTCACACACTCCTGACATTTTATGTAGAAGTAGTTATGAATTCAACCTTTCATCAGTAAGTGGAATAATGTTATTTCATCTTTCAAATGCAAGTTACATAGTCTTCCTTTAACTCACGGGGGTGGATGTATAGTGGATTTCACTCGCCTGCAATGTTAACTGACTGTACTTTGAGGGGAGTTGCACTCAAATCTCGTTGAACTACGGTCAGTGACAAGAAAGCTTTTTGATTCTGATTCTTAATGATTGATAAAACCGAAATCCACATTAGCCGGGGTGGGGGGGCATGAACTTTTTTTGACTTCTGAAAGGGGGCGTGACAGAAAAAGTTTGAGAACCACTGATTTAAATATACAGTGACAGAGCTGTACACAGCCCTAATACTCAGTAACACAAACTCAAATCACCCACTTATTCCTAATTAGCCCAAAAATACCAAATCTGTCCTCAGCCCTGCCACCCGGTTGAGAAGCTCAAAAGCTGACCAATCACAGGAGCCCATGACTTATCCCAGTAATAATCTGATAATCTTGCAGCATCTCTCTCCTCCAGGCACTAGCCAAGGTCGATCCCTATTGTTATTCATGGAGAGGGTTGTGAGGGGGCATGATGAATGATGATAATATCACCCGTGTCTCACACTACGGTAGCCTATGGGGGACAGTGGCCAATATTTTCATCATGGCTAAAATGCGGCATGCGCATATTAATAGAGAAATTTGTCAACGTTATGGTCTGCAGAGGACAGATAATGCCACTTAGGCTGATAGTTATATGATTGCTATACCACAGGCCCAGAGAGATAAAACAAATCACAGCCCACGTCTCATGCAAATTGACTCAATAAAAATGCAAGATGGGGAGAAAGATGCAAAGTAAGAGAAGAAAAAAATGAAGTCTCACAAAAAAACAGAAAGGAGATAGGAGGGAGGGGCGTCTATGAGGGTTTGGACAAGTAAGAAATTCCATCCGGTGGACATAGATCTCACACAGGAAGAGTGGGGTGCCAAAATGGATATAAATACAGAAAGAAATACAGAAAAAGACATGAAAGGAAGCCTTGGGGAGGTTTTTGAGTGGACACAAGATTGGACCAGCGGCTGACCTGCATACAGCAGCTGAGGGGGAAGAGAAATCCATTTGTATGCTGTTTGTATTGTGAAGTGACGCCACCATGTGGAGTCACTGGAGAGCAGAAAGTTGAGATTTCTTACTTTTCTGTTAGTAGTTTGACGCAAATGCAGTGCATTACCTTGAGTATTGGTTCCCAGCATTTTCTGCTTGTGATCTTTCAAAGACTAGATTCACATTATTTATCCTATTCTTAAACAACACACAAATGCCCATATGTGCATATGAAAGGGTTACTGGTTTCCTGGTCCATACTTGACATGAAAGACTCCTATAGTGACTCCAGTTTAAGTGATGCGGGACAAGCTCCACAGTCCTCGTTCTGAGCAAAAATGCATTCCAATGTTTGGCCAAAGCTGATGTGAGGCTTCAGATATCTGCGATAGACAAATAAAAGTGGGTATCTTCCAAAGGTATAGAGTCTTTAGTACCTAACTTCCTCTGTGTTTCATAGGACAGTGTCTCTTTTAGAGCAAGGCAATTAATCAAAAAGTAACCGAAAGTGGCATTATGACTACTTATTTTAGTCACATCAACGTGACTAAATACACTACCAGGCAGAGTTTACTGTGTGGATTCATTTCACCAATCAAGTTGGCACTGTTCCACATTAATCATTCACGTGTGTCCAGTCACTCGGACAAACAAAACAACTCAAATGTTGGAGAAAAGCAGCTGCTGGGAGGTGCAGATGAGAAAGAGCTGGTACACAAAAAAGTTGTCCTGTCACACGACAAATTTCTATCTCTTGTGTTCCTGTATCTGTCAACTTGTTCGTATCTTCTTTCTCCAAGATGTCAAGTGCTTTGCATTTGTTTTTCTAAGATTTCATCTTCAGCTCTCTTCTAGGACCGTTGCACTTCAAAACTTTCACTTAGGATCTACTGAATCAACTGACTTCTAAAATCTTAAAGAGGTCATATTATGCTTTTTGTCTTTTTCCCTCTCCTTTATAAAGTTACATATCTCGTGTGGGCACACTTCTCACAACCTCTGACAACATGACACAGGACTAAACACTAAGCTAAATGTAAATACTGCCACAAATAGCGGAGCATTGCAGCCTTCTTTTTCGTTTTTCTTATATTCTGCCCGTTTTCAACTCGTGATGACCTTTCCACTGATCCAAAACCCACATGGTGGGAACCACTGACCTCGAGGATCTAACACCAAAAAGAAGCGACTCTGTAGAGGAGTTACACGGGGCAGTTCCCATGTGTGTGAAAGTGCCTGAAATGTCTACAGCTGTGTGAAAGTGTGCAAAGTACCCGTTTTGTCACATCAAAATGTCATGAAGCTGTTAGGATGAAGTCCGTCCTTTGATATCAGTCTTTTGCGAAACATCCATGTTTTTGTTGTTTTCATTCATTCCCGCTGAAGGTCCATTCAGAAGACATTAAACATCAAGGGCGCTCGGCTTCAAAAAAGGAGCAACTGATTGCACAAGAGTGACATCAGCTCAGGAGTCTCACTGAGCTGCAGCGCTCCGCAGCTCTTAAAGACAGGCAGGCGGGAGAGGAAACTGTGGCTGATGGCGGGGATCTGCTCAGGGTCTGTGTGTTTTCTGAGCTTTGATTGATGGGATTGATTCCTGTGCTGTGCAGCGGGGCTCATGGTTCCCTTTTCTAATCGGATCATAGTCTGAAAATTCAATCTTACATAATAGAGTAGGAGAGGTGCTGGCTATTGTCAAAGCTTGACTTCTTTAATAAGATTTTATAGAGGGAGTATAAAAAGACATCGCAGTTCGATCCGGTCATAAAAATGGCACTGAGGTCAGACTGTACCCCTCGCTTTAACCTAAATGCTAACATATTGCATCCGCTGCCTCCTCAATGGATCATTTTTATGTCTTCTGTAGCTTGTCGGAGATATTGAGGGATGGTCAGTTTCTGACCAGAGGTGCTCACCCTCCCCCCACCTCCTCTTCATCACCCTCCTCTTTTTTCCAGGAAGTGATGCAGTAGACAAATTTCATCACCGTTGCAGCTACAGCTGTCCTGGCCTGCACTATTCATCACACTCATGTGCAGTCTGGCCCTTCCGAGAGCTATTACTGTACCAAGGCGGACCCCACCTTGACAACACCCGGTGAGTAAGCGCGCAAGGACACGAGTGAGTCAGACACCGCATCCAATAGAGCAGAGACTGTAGAGCACAGACAGAGGAGGGAGGTGCACTGAACTAACTGGAGAGCAACAAACACGCTGCACACAGCGAGCTATAAAACTCAGCTATTCTCCCGCCGCCGTATTTCTTTCACCATGAACACAAACATTTTAAAATATAATTACGTGACTTGTATAACTGCTCTGCTTGAGATGGATCGAAAATACGGTCACACATGAGAGCACATACATGTACACACCTCACACACAAGACCTCCCACAGGCCTCACGCTCGGCTGACTCCTCACCACTCTGACACACTTTGTTTGTGTTTAACCCCACGGACGCCGGTGCTGCACACCACTCGTGCTGTGCTGTGCGGCCTCCAGTGAGTGCTATTGATCCTAATAGTGAAGGGAATAGAGCAGCTTATCCATTAAGCTTGAGTGAGTCTGTCGCCTGTCTCCTGCTCGCAGCAGACGGACTAGAACAGACAGATGACTGGGAGGAGAAAGAGAGAGGTGGAAGACTTGGCGGCGGAGGAGGCGAGAGGGAGGGATGCTTCATGTCTCCTGGACAATGGAGAGGAGAGGATGAAATAAGTGAGGCAAGAGAAAAATTGAAGGAGATAGTGGAAGGAATCGCACAAAAACAAAAACAGACATTAAATACAGACTTAAGGACAGTAAAAAGCACCATAAACAATAAAACATTACACAAAGGCAAGTCTAAACAGCCTTTTAAAGTTGTCCACAGTGTCAGCATGCCAACAAGCCCCGGTCAGAGGACCTTAGAGACCTACTGGTGGCCAGTGTTAGGCAAGTTACCTCAAATGTAATCCATTATAGATTACTAGTCATTTGAGAGTAATTAGTTATATTACAATATTACTGTATCTGGATTGTAATGCTTTAAACTACTTTATCTATTTAATGGGCCTATTATTCTCATACTGAGATGTGCTGCATAGGTGGTTTTCTAGTGATGTGAAGAATTAAATCCATGGATGGGGTGGGTCTTTGTCATAAAAATTAACCTTCTGATTAATAGCGGGGGAGGAGGGGATGGGTAAAATGGGATGAATCGTCTCACCATTAAGAAACACGCTGTGCGCATTTACGCATGGGTTTGAATCTTAATTTCAGGTTAAAACGCAAGTTACTGAGATTGTAACAAGTATTATATCACCAACTTTTTGGTAATGTGCTAAATTACTGCTTAAAAGCAGTACATTACTGTTATTGCGTACTTTTGTAAGAGGTTACTCCCAACACTGCTGGTGGCATAGGGCAGCAGTAGATATATAGTAGTAATGTAGGCTGGTTGTAACTTAATAAATAACTCAGGATGACCAGGACATTCAACGACACACAAAGTCACGCACATGAAGACGTAACAGCAAACAGAGGAGATGGTATGGTAAGAAGTTAACACCAGATCACTAGGATATAATCGATGAGCTGAAAGGACGCGCACTCCAATACACCCAAACACACCCAAACCCTGGTGGATTAATATTATTCTCCAGCAGTCCATCCTTCTAAGGGTTTCAAATCACTTTTCTTCCTCCACAGCACCTAGGACACACATGTATTTGCACGCAAACATTAAAAAACACACACGCTTCTAACACTCACTCTCAAATGACGATTTTAAATCAATGGCCAATCTCATTCCTGAACACACTCCCCCATGATTCATTTTCATTTAGCAGATGCATTATGGGTAGCAAGGAATCCAATTTAGCCCTGACACAAGTCAAGTCCTCTGGTTGGAACTAAGCAGTCTTGTGAACGATTCACCCCCCCTGAGTATGTTCTTCTTTGACTGCATTAAAGCCAGCAAGAAAGAAGAGGTTCTGGCTCCTTTTCATCTGAAGCTGACTGGAGCACAGCACCTAGTCAGGCAGACGTTTGCTCAGCTACACCATCTCTGGGTTTAATCTGCTACTTCCACTTCATAACGTACATAACATCTTTAGTACATTCTATGTGCTCCATATTTAACAGATGTATTCAGGGAGCATTTCTTTGTCGACAAAAAAGATAAATCTTACATCACATGTGTATTTCTATCTAAACTCACTGGTGATGGTTGGTAAAAAAAACTTCTTTCTATCTACATGTACATCTTTATATTAGTTTTCACTCAAGTGAAAGTTGAAGCCAAGATAAGGCTTTATTGTATCAGTCTCTGTGTTACAGTCTGTGTGTCACAGTCGGTCTGTTACAGTCTGTGTGTCACAGTCTGTGTGTCACAGTCTGTCTGTTACAGTCTGTGTGTCACAGTCTGTCTGTTACAGTCTGTGTGTCACAGTCTGTGTGTCACAGTCTGTGTGTCACAGTCTGTCTGTTACAGTCTGTGTGTCACAGTCTGTGTGTCACAGTCTGTCTGTTACAGTCTGTGTGTCACAGTCTGTCTGTTACAGTCTGTGTGTCACAGTCTGTGTGTCACAGTCTGTCTGTTACAGTCTGTCTGTTACAGTCTGTGTGTCACAGTCTGTCTGTCACAATCTGTCTGTTACAGTCTGTGTGTCACAGTCTGTGTGTCACAGTCTGTGTGTCACAGTCTGTGTGTCACAGTCTGTGTGTCACAGTCTGTCTGTCACAGTCTGTGTGTCACAGTCTGTGTGTCACAGTCTGTCTGTTACAGTCTGTGTGTCACAGTCTGTGTGTCACAGTCTGTGTGTCACAGTCTGTGTGTCACAGTCTGTCTGTTACAGTCTGTGTGTCACAATCTGTCTGTCACAGTCTGTCTGTCACAGTCTGTCTGTTACAGTCTGTCTGTTACAGTCTGTGTGTCACAATCTGTCTGTCACAGTCTGTCTGTCACAGTCTGTCTGTCACAGTCTGTGTGTCACAATCTGTCTGTCACAGTCTGTCTGTCACAGTCTGTGTGTCACAGTCTGTCTGTCACAGTCTGTCTGTTACAGTCTGTGTGTCACAATCTGTCTGTCACAGTCTGTCTGTCACAGTCTGTGTGTCACAGTCTGTCTGTCACAGTCTGTCTGTTACAGTCTGTGTGTCACAATCTGTCTGTCACAGTCTGTCTGTCACAGTCTGTGTGTCACAGTCTGTGTGTCACAGTCTGTCTGTTACAGTCTGTCTGTTACAGTCTGTCTGTTACAGTCTGTCTGTTACAGTCTGTGTGTCACAGTCTGTGTGTCACAGTCTGTCTGTTACAGTCTGTGTGTCACAATCTGTCTGTCACAGTCTGTCTGTTACAGTCTGTGTGTCACAGTCTGTCTGTTACAGTCTGTCTGTTACAGTCTGTGTGTCACAGTCTGTGTGTCACAGTCTGTCTGTCACAGTCTGTGTGTCACAGTCTGTCTGTCACAGTCTGTGTGTCACAGTCTGTGTGTTACAGTCTGTGTGTCACAGTCTGTCTGTCACAGTCTGTGTGTCACAGTCTGTCTGTTACAGTCTGTCTGTTACAGTCTGTGTGTCACAGTCTGTGTGTCACAGTCTGTCTGTTACAGTCTGTCTGTTACAGTCTGTGTGTCACAGTCTGTGTGTCACAGTCTGTCTGTCACAGTCTGTGTGTCACAGTCTGTGTGTCACAGTCTGTCTGTCACAGTCTGTGTGTCACAGTCTGTGTGTCACAGTCTGTCTGTCACAGTCTGTGTGTCACAGTCTGTGTGTCACAGTCTGTCTGTCACAGTCTGTGTGTCACAGTCTGTGTGTCACAGTCTGTCTGTTACAGTCTGTCTGTCACAGTCTGTGTGTCACAGTCTGTGTGTCACAGTCTGTCTGTTACAGTCTGTCTGTCACAGTCTGTCTGTCACAGTCTCTGTGTCACAGTCTGTCTGTCACAGTCTGTCTGTTACAGTCTGTGTGTCACAGTCTGTGTGTCACAGTCTGTCTGTCACAGTCTGTGTGTCACAGTCTGTCTGTCACAGTCTGTCTGTTACAGTCTGTCTGTTACAGTCTGTGTGTCACAGTCTGTGTGTCACAGTCTGTGTGTCACAGTCTGTCTGTCACAGTCTCTGTGTTACAGTCTGTGTGTCACAATCTGTCTGTCACAGTCTCTGTGTTACAGTCTGTGTGTCACAGTCTGTGTGTCACAGTCTGTCTGTCACAGTCTGTGTGTCACAGTCTGTGTGTCACAGTCTGTCTGTCACAGTCTGTCTGTCACAGTCTGTCTGTCACAGTCTGTGTGTCACAGTCTGTGTGTCACAGTCTGTGTGTCACAATCTGTCTGTCACAGTCTCTGTGTTACAGTCTGTGTGTCACAGTCTCTGTGTTACAGTCTGTGTGTCACAGTCTGTGTGTCACAGTCTGTGTGTCACAGTCTGTGTGTCACAATCTGTCTGTCACAGTCTCTGTGTTACAGTCTGTCTGTCACAGTCTCTGTGTTACAGTCTGTGTGTCACAGTCTGTGTGTCACAGTCTGTCTGTCACAGTCTGTGTGTCACAATCTGTCTGTCACAGTCTCTGTGTTACAGTCTGTGTGTCACAGTCTGTGTGTCACAGTCTGTCTGTCACAGTCTGTGTGTCACAGTCTGTGTGTCACAATCTGTCTGTCACAGTCTGTGTGTCACAGTCTGTCTGTCACAGTCTGTCTGTCACAGTCTGTCTGTCACAGTCTGTGTGTCACAGTCTGTGTGTCACAGTCTGTGTGTCACAGTCTGTGTGTCACAGTCTGTGTGTCACAGTCTGTGTGTCACAGTCTGTCTGTTACAGTCTGTCTGTTACAGTCTGTCTGTCACAGACTGTCTGTTACAGTCTGTCTGTTACAGTCTGTCTGTTACAGTCTGTCTGTTACAGTCTGTGTGTCACGGTCTGTGTGTTACAGTCTGTGTGTTACAGTCTGTCTGTTACGGTCTGTGTGTCACGGTCTGTGTGTCACAGTCTGTGTGTCACAGTCTGTGTGTCACAGTCTGTCTGTTACAGTCTGTGTGTCACGGTCTGTGTGTCACAGTCTGTCTGTCACAGTCTGTGTGTCACAGTCTGTCTGTCACAGTCTGTCTGTCACAGTCTGTGTGTCACAGTCTGTGTGTCACAGTCTGTGTGTCACAGTCTGTGTGTCACAGTCTGTCTGTCACAGTCTGTGTGTCACAGTCTGTCTGTTACAGTCTGTGTGTCACAGTCTGTCTGTTACGGTCTGTGTGTCACGGTCTGTGTGTTACAGTCTGTCTGTGTGTTACAGTCTGTGTGTCACAGTCTGTCTGTGTGTCACAGTCTGTGTGTCACAGTCTGTCTGTCACAGTCTGTCTGTCACAGTCTGTCTGTCACAGTCTGTGTGTCACAGTCTGTGTGTTACAGTCTGTCTGTCACAGTCTGTCTGTTACGGTCTGTGTGTCACGGTCTGTGTGTCACAGTCTGTGTGTTACAGTCTGTCTGTGTGTTACAGTCTGTGTGTCACAGTCTGTCTGTGTGTCACAGTCTGTGTGTCACAGTCTGTCTGTCACAGTCTGTGTGTCACAGTCTGTCTGTCACAGTCTGTCTGTCACAGTCTGTGTGTCACAGTCTGTCTGTCACAGTCTGTGTGTCACAGTCTGTGTGTCACAGTCTGTGTGTCACAGTCTGTGTGTCACAGTCTGTCTGTTACAGTCTGTGTGTCACAGTCTGTGTGTCACAGTCTGTGTGTTACAGTCTGTCTGTCACAGTCTGTGTGTCACAGTCTGTGTGTCACAGTCTGTGTGTCACAGTCTGTCTGTCACAGTCTGTGTGTTACAGTCTGTCTGTCACAGTCTGTGTGTCACAGTCTGTGTGTCACAGTCTGTGTGTCACAGTCTGTGTGTCACAGTCTGTCTGTTACAGTCTGTCTGTTACAGTCTGTCTGTCACAGTCTGTCTGTTACAGTCTGTCTGTCACAGTCTGTCTGTTACAGTCTGTCTGTTACAGTCTGTCTGTCACAGTCTGTCTGTTACAGTCTGTGTGTCACAGTCTAAATTACACTGGCATATACAGGACAGAGGAAAAGACTGGGAGAAAGAAGAGAGCGAATGATGCTCATAGAGACAAAGGAAAGAGGAGAGACCAAAAGACAGTAAAAGAGAGATGTAAGCAAGATGGAAATTTGTATGGACAGCGAGGAAATGAATGAGTCGCATGACTGCATTGGTGTTGGTGTTTGTAACCTTGAGTTGTCACATCAATTAAACGTACTTGAATTTATGAAGCCGAGACAGATACAAAGAATTAGAGGAGGGGGGGAAGATAGAGAGACCCTATCATGGTGTGCCGGAAAACCCTGGCAGGGAGAGGTCACTAAATCCTGCCTGCTTCACGTCTTTCCTCACATCCAAGAGAGAAAGATGAGGACAAAACTCTGAACTACAGACTGACAACAGAGGAGAGGAGAGGAGAAAATATTGGGAAAAGTAATTAAAATACCAAAAAAGACATAGCCTGGGTCTAACAAGACCAAATACTTGTGTGCAGCTGTCTCAGGATGCATGCAGGAACACATTACAAATGAATAGTGCAATACTGTCATTTGAGTTTTGGAGAAGTGAGTGTGTTCTCTAATTAAAAACTACCCAAAGGGGCTATCTCCTGCTACGAAACAAGTCATTCTCCTCACCCACTCTCATATCCATCAATTCTCTGTAACCCCCCCTTCTGTCTGGCCTGGTAGGAGGTTTCAACGAACTCAGAGAGAAAGAGCTGATTCGGGAATAGGCTAGGAAGTGAGGACAGACAGAGGGGTAATGAGCTTAGCCACGGTATAATCATGCTGTTTTTGAGGTGATGGGTGAAACAACGTCACGCAAAATTCGGTTACATCCGTGACACGATGCACAGGTGCTGAAGCACTTGTGCTAGGTGTATCAACAACTCTGAGCTATTGTTGTGTGATTAAAGTGATTTAATTCCTCTTCAACATTTTGTTTTCATGTTGTGCATGTAATTAGTATGAGCAAATTTACATACTGTGTGCATGCATGTGCATCTGTGTGTGTGCATTCATATGAATCTGTACAGACTGATCCAGTTTGTAGGCAAAAATAAATAAGCCATCATTACTGCGGTGGCATCTCACTTGTAAACTTGAGCAATGATGCTATAATTTATGTAAAGAATGAAGATTTGAAGCTGTGTGTACAACTTTTGTCAAGAAACACGTCCAGTAGCTCTTGTACAACGTGCTGCATGCTGAAATATAGTCATGAAAATGCCATTGAAACTATGGTTATATGTTAGCATCTAAAAAACTTTGCAACCAAATTTAGTACAGTGTTTCATCTTATGGTGTGTAGTTTTAAGATTCTCCCACAATAAACTTTCAATTAATCTCAAAAATATTTCCTTACACTTAACCCCAGTTTCAGGGGTTTACAATATGTAAGAGGTTTATAATAAGTATTTAATCTGACTAGCAATAACTAATAGATTAGTTTGTTGATTTATAATCACACGCAAGCAAATTCAAAGTTCTTTTAAAATTTGTATCGGCTACGGTTCAAAGTGAGACTATGCAATTTTTGTTGACCAGCCCCCACTAGTCGTGATTACAGGACATCGGCGCACTAAAACATACATACAAGAGTCAACAAACTATTAATGCCAGCTACTGCACACAGCAATACCTATCAAAGGTTTCCTAATATTAGCTAACATTAGACTCCAAGGCTACTGGTCATACTGCACTGTATCATCATCTTTTTTACATGTTAATATGTTCCAGGTCTTAAAGCAAGAACATTTTCTGTGCCTGAAATGTGTATGGGGGCTTAGATTAGGGGTGTGACGATACACTTAGCTCACCAGACACATGGAAACACGATACTGGGTTCACAAGAACAAGACGAGAAGATAATTATACATTGTTCAGAAGAAATCTTCAATGTGGAAATATATGATGGGGGGGCAGAAAAACAAAAACTGATGTCTGTTTATCTGTTTTTCCGTTTTGAAAAAACAACTTGGTTTTGAAACAGAATAATGAAAGAACGAACCATAGATGGATTCTTCAAGTACTGCCTGTAATCAGAATTGACGCCACTTATCTGTGAAGCCGTAGTCCACTGATTTATTACATTCTGACAAAAATGGCCTTGTTACGCTGGCAAAGGTCCATACGATCAATAAAATATTTAATCCAAAAAGCATTATTATTTCAATAAATACACACGGACTGCTGTTGCGTTGTTTTATATCAGCCTAACTTCAGTTAGCGTGTAAACCAAAAAAAGTGCCTACACGTTGACCTTTTGATAGACACCTCAGTTGACCCAATAGAAATTTCCCCTGTTTACAGACTTCAACAGCCAATGAGTGTCCACATAGTCGGGAAGTGCCAGTCCCTTTTCTTTCTTTCGTGTATACACCGAACCACCAATTGTGCTGCGGACTGGTGCTTCACACACACATATCACATACAGTTAAAAAAAAAAATATGCAAGAATACTTTCCACAGACATATTGTCGAATATTAAACGCCCCACGCCGGAATTCCGGCACAGCGCCGGAGAACTTTAAGCCCTTTGTTTCTCCGATCCTAAATGAAAGCGGATCTAATCTAAAACCACTTACTGGCTAGCGTTAAATAATATATTTATACTGTAGAGAATAATGACGTCACTTCGGACAAACTGTACCCCACTTTTCCTTAAACTCCAGTCATGTTCTGAAATCTACAGAAGAACCCAATGTACAGTATTTTTCTATTTCATTCATTTGCAACTCCCGCTAAAACCATGTTACTGATAACCATGTATATCAGATGTACTCTGAATGGAATAATAGATATATCAGCATTATATATCGGCCAATGGCAGCCCTGCTCTCTTAATATCAGGATCAGCATTGGCCCTTGAAAAACCCATATCGGTCACCCACTAGTACCACCGCAGTAATGGTGGTGTCACTGGAGAATTTGACGCCTAAATCAGGCGGTGGATAAGCCTTTACGTAGAGCGTGTGTTTTGCGTTTCTTTGTGCATGCACAGTATGTGTATGTGACACTCACTCCACTGGGGGGTTGATGTCCTCGGCTTTTGTCTCAAAGAAGCGCAGCACCTCCTCACTCTGAGAAATCTGAGGGGGGAGTCGCACCAGCGCCTGAAGAGAGAGACAGAGCGAGAAAGGGAGGTTACTGAGACGACAGCCTACATCTGAAATCATGTTCTTTACTTGTTTAGTACATTAAAGCTGCACTGATCAACAGTTTTATATTAATAATGGATCAAATGACTGTGTGTAATTTTAAACGGGCCACTCAAACAGACAAACCAACAAGGAATTATCACTCCATAGTTACCGTTTACCTTTACAGAGCTCTTTCAGCTTCTTTAGATATTTTTGCCGCAGACAGTTGCTCTGATAAACCCACTGTTACTGCTAACTGCCTAGCACCAAAAAGCAGACCAAGTTAAAGGCAGAATGAGTAGGATTTGTCGGCTGCGGTTTGTAAACACAACATTCAAAGTTGGCCCCGGCTCAATGACAGCAGAAGCTCACGCCCACAGACAGCGGTTGCCAGGACACAACCCAATGTACCACCTACACATACCTACATAAGGCAGTGACTCAAGAGCAGTGTACCGGACTACCTGCGGGAACATTTTTGATTTTTGATTATAGTGTCAAACATGGCAGAACAGAGCCCCGAGGGAGAGGCAGAGCAAGGAACAGAGGTTAATGCCCAGAAAAGTCCCGAATACAGCAAAATACAAAAGTTTGTTTGTTCTGTTTACTGGATTTGCAATTATCAAGTAGCCAGAAACGTGACAACAAAATAATCCACTAATGCAGCTTTAAAAAGATTTTAATGTTTAGGTTTTAAACTTGGATTTTGGAGGAAGTGTTTAACAACCTGTGTTGGGGAGGATACTTTGGAAATGTAATAGGTTACCGATTTCAAGTTAGCCTATTTGAAACAAACTTGTAGAATAACTATTTCAATTAATTTATCAAAGTAACGTAGCTTATTAAATTTAATTACTTTTTGATTACTTTTCAAATTTCTAGAGAGGCAATTTAACTGGCAGACTGTGGCTGGAAATGGCAAAGTAAGACACATGAAAAACATGCAATGAAACAAAACGAATATTATGTAACATAAAGCCTAGCTAGCGGAAAACTTTGATTAATAAACACTTAAGTCACTGAATTGACCCTGCCAAAACAGAAATGTGCTACTATTCAACAGTTTATTTATTTCAAACAAAATCTTACTGTTCAAAATTAAAAATTATTAAATAATATCAAATAAATTTTATAATTTGATCAATGATTTAATCATTCATCTCCGACAGACGGCTTATGCGCTTTTATTTTGTAGGCAGCAACGTAACGAAAACAACAACAGGGTGTAGGATGAGAGAAGCGTGGCAGAAGTTAGCAGACTGAGTGCGATGGACTTCACATAACAGGATTCATTACTTGGATTAATTTTTATGAAAAGCTGTTTTGATTCTTATGATCGGTGGACCCTTACAGACTAAAGGAATATAAATAATCAAGGAACGGACACATTCGGGCTTAACGAGCGCTTCAAGAGGTAATGGGAGTCTGAACTTCTTTTTTTCTTGCCATCTCTTGTACCATTCCGGTTAAATCTATAACAATTAGACTTTGGGGCTTGTTGTTTCCGTTAAATGAACTGAACGATTGAATTGTGGAGAATCTGACATATTGATCATAATATTAAACATTAATATTTGCATTAACGATCTAAGCAGCTTAGAAGCAGCTAAAGCTAAAGGCGACCCCGCGGGGTTTAAGAGATTTTATACATCCAAAGAACTTCTATAAAAACCAGACCAGGAGTTTAATGGAGACCTGCGTTTATGGGACTCGGCTAATAATTATTCTGCATTCACCATCCGCTCACATTTATACACTGAGCCTAAGTGCTCAAACAGAAACTAACATTCAAATACATTCATGCCCTGGCAATTCGGGGTTCAGTTTCTTGCCCAAAGACACTTTGACATGCGACCTGGAGGAGCCGGGGATTGAACCGCCGCCCTTCCGATTAATGGAACCCGCTCCACTTCCTGAGCCACAGCCGCCTGTAATGGTAACTGTAATGGATTACAGTTACATTTATTTTGGAATTTAATTACATAACTAAATTACATGTAACTAGTTACTCCCCAAGACTGATTACAACTGAGGTCTGTGTGATTCACCTCAATATAATTAAGGTGAACAACACAGACGTTTGGCTACCAAAAGGAAATTAACAATGCTTCCTACACTGTCTAACCATCTATATGTAATGATCTGGTCAGCTCCCACCAAAGGAATAGCTCATGTACAGAACCAGGGTGCTGGACCGTAAAGATACGCAACAACATATGTAGCGTGTAGGCTTTTCATTTAAATCGGCACAGCCCGAGCTACCTTCATATTTCATTCATTGGATCCTATATTATTGAAATGGCCTTGTGGTTGTGACGGAAGAGGTCATATCTCGCTGTGCACCTACCGCTGGCTGGACTCCTGCAATCTTTACAGAGCAGATCCTTCGAGAAGACTGTATAATTACTCTTCCTCTCTGTTGTGTGCCTCATAAACAGGAGGTAGGAAGTAAACAGCGTGGCACACTCCAGCACTGGGCAAAGAAAACAGGCTTGCTATAGCAACTGGAAACATTAGAGTGCTTCAGGATATTTTGGTAATGAGGAAGCCTTTGCCTGTGCTGAGGTAAAGATCAGGTTAATTTCAGATGTGTGTGATTGCTTTTGGTTTTTAAACTTCTTTAGGTCCTAATTACTGAGCTGATACTGTGGCTAACCTTTCTTAATGCAGGCCAACAATGCTGCTCCCTAACTGTGCATATAGAGACAAACATAAGAGCCCAGATGTGATTTAATGCACGCTCTCCCTACTGCTTGTGTGGTTTTGTTCCAAAATGCAAGGAAGTGGGGAGGGCATGAGGAAAGGATCTGAATCTGGCATAAATAAATAAAAACTAATAAGAGAGAGAACAGGAAGTGATAAGGCCAGCCTTCCTTTGACTAGAGAATGACGAAAGGCCGCCGCTTTCAAGGATTCTTTTTTCTTCGGGTAACGGGACGCTAATTTGGAGGAGAACTTTTTTCAAATGAAGGGATAGGGTAGTTAGTGAGTGGGACTTTTTGGAAATAACAGAAGAGCTCAAAGTCTGTTTCATGCAATGACTGAGAATTTTGATGCACAACTAGGTCACTCCGCTTTTCTGACTGTGGCACCCCTGGAAATAAACAACCCTTCTTCAAATGCAGTAGGAAAAGATCATAACATTTTCCCACCACTGTGAGTCCTTCATAGTCTCAGACAACTGAATTGTCAGAGCAGATTACTGACTCTTCAAATGTCTCAGAATAGTGTTTTTATATATATATATAAATATATAAAGAGAGAGAGAGAGAGAGAGAGAGAGAGAGAGAGAGAGAGAGAGAGAGCTGTACACTGCAAGGACTTTTCACGTCCCATGTTTCAAGCATGTGAAAGGACGATATGGGCCGTGACATTTGACCCCTCACAGGCTGGGGGACATTCCCCAGAGTCAAATGGGAAACTAAAGGTTGTTGACAGTAAAGCCTCTTTACCCTGCAGTAGTCATCGATGAAACGCAACCGCTTCATGGCCACGTCTCGCACATGACTCCTCCGGAACAGGATTTTGCCTGAAGGGGAGGAAAAGGAGAAAGAAGAAAAATCAATATGCAGGAGGAGGGAAAGGAAAGCAGAGGAATTGTGTGATGATAGATGGAAAGGAAGAGGAGACAACAGACAGAGAAGAGGAGTAAATATTTGACACGTTTACAGTCCTACCGAAAAATACAATAAGTTTATACTGATTTTGCAGCACTGACTGCTTTGTGTAATACACGGGCCGACCAGGAGATGTCCGTAATGTACACTGGTGATTCATCATGGCCAAAGCAATCTCAGTCCCACACTCAAGGCCCCAGATGTTCCCCTATGGATTCCATGACCTCTGTCTGTGACATGACTTTCTAAATAAAAACTAGGATACATACATACATCGTGCATTTTAGGCCCTCCTCTCATCCCACCCAGGGGGAACATAAAAGTCACACTACCAACCCCCTACAATCAAAATATATGCACTGCATCCTGTTTAAAGTGTAAAGCGATGAGTGTTTCTTACACAATCAGCTCATTTGGAGGTACTATTTAAGCAGTCCTAATGCTACATGACCAAGAATAAACATAGTGATCATTTTACATATTCACCGGGCTACTGATCGATGAATAAATACAAAATAAGTTTCCAAACAAATCATTTTAAACCACCATCAGGGCTTTCTGACAAGTAGTGTGCCTTATATGACTGAAACCTGATGATTTCAAGTAAATATGCTATCAGCTATTAGGTATGAGTGGGTTAGCATTACAGGTTCTCATGTTGTACACTGCGCGCCTATAAAAGAAGACACAAAATGGAGGTGAGACAAGGCAGAATTTTACTATTGTTGACGGAGTGCTGTAGTTTTATTGGGAAGACTGACAACAAGAACCAAAGGGAAGTTTTAAAATCTCTATTCATTATTTGGTCTAACAGCTTGTTTTGTCTGACCAACAGTCCAAAACCCAAGAATTTCAGTTTAGAAATGTAGAAGAAAAACATCAAATTTTGTGAAATTCTTTCTTCATTCAATTTTTATTTACTTACTGATTATTAAAACAGCTCATGTTGTTTCAGCTCTATCTAAATAACTGATGACTGAGTTTTGTTACGGATACTAAAGCAATATTTTTTAATACCTATATTTTCTTTAGTTTCTTTACACTTCTCAAATGTTAGATGCTGCCTGACCAGGGTCTGAAATGAAACTTTGACGTGCTGTTTAGCGTGTGCCTCGTGCAGACTACACGACTTTCAGCGTCGGCGATGGCCGTGCTGTTCACACTACACAACTTGCCGTCTTGTGACGGGAGTCTTGAAGTCGTTGTGGCGTTCACACTACGTGACTGATCGTGTCAGGAGGTCACACACTACGCGAGCTGACAAGGTCACCCGACGCTGGTCTCCACACCACGTTTTGAGTGCGTCGTTGAGCTGTTCATAAATAACAACTGCCGACCACTGATCAACCACTGATTTACTCCTGACCACAGCCTGGCGGTCGTCGGCTAAAAGTCGTGTAGTGTGAACATGGCTTAAGTTGTTAAAGTACACGTACTAAGGCTCTCTCTGGCTGTACTCATCTCATTAAAGGCAAAAAGCCCAAAAATATCTTTAAAGAGGTGGTATTCTGTTTTTTGTCTTTTTCCCTCTCCTTTTTTGTGCATGTAACAGGTTTGTGAAAAAGTGAAAAAGCCCAAAGTCCAGCCCAAAGGGAGTTCCCATCTCCCATAGAAAACTCTGCTCTGAACTGCCTGAAAACAGCTCATTTGTAGTCCAGCCGCTTCCCTTTCATCCCTGTGTTGTCACAAGTGCGCCTCACTTAACGCTCGCCAAGAGGCTACTCCGACACACCCTCAAAAACGCGGCAATCTGCAGCACACAGCTCTCTTCTCCCTTCCAAACACTAGCTACCCTCCAGGCAGTCAGTGGACAGAAAGTTGTTACTGTGATGTAGAGACAGAGCTCAGTTAAAACTTTATACTTTTGTTACAGAATAATAACTCACCACTCTGAAACCCTTGCTCCAGTCCATGTTGCCAAGCTGGTCGGCAACATGTACAGCTGAACCCGAGCTGTTTACAGTGTTCTCGCTGACCCGCCCTTCTCTGCTTCTGATTGGCTAGTAGTCCTTAACTAGGAACTGCGCATGTGTAACTCCCAACAAAGATCATGTAGACAAAGATGTATCACTCCATAGCTAAAACGAAGCGTTCAACACAGGATGAAAAGAGGAGCTGCAGCAATGTGCAGTATAACAAAAACTATTCTGTTTTTTGAAAATGAAACCATGTAAACCTATTCTGGTACAACCCCTAAATAGAATTTTGACCTCTTTAAATGTTGCCTAAATACAAGAAGCCCTAGAAAGGTTGTTGGCTAAATAAAATTGGCCAATGTTTTTCATTTAAATCCGGAACCATCTGATTGAAGTAAACAGGATTAAGAGTTAGAACTGGTGTTCCATGCCAGCTTTTGGTGCTTGGCAGTTTTCAATACTGTGCCGGTGCTATTTACACATTTTGGTCGGTCGGTACCAAAACAAGTACTGAGGTTCATTACCAAGCCCCACACCGAAGAAGTTGTTTTGAGATTTCTAACGTGTATATGGCAAAATGTTTAGTTAATAGTCCAACTTTATCTGAATTACTGTTCCGCAGTTTACTGAATTCACACAGCGAGGGTAGAGGAGTTTATCCTGAAACAAACATCCTCAAAGAAACGCAGACAGTCGATAATGTTTGCATCTGGTGCCACTGGCTTCATAGACAAGTGGTAGGAGGATGTTTGGTGGGTTTCCAAATTGAGTGTGTGTGTGAGCATGAGAGAGAAAGACTAAAAAGAGGGGGAGGGCTTGAGGGGTGATAGAGCGCATTTACAGTAGATGCTGTGACCGTTTGTTGGCCACAAGGCTGTAAACAGTGTTTACCAAAATAAACTGCACTGTACAGACAAGGGGCATTTCACTACCTACGCACTAATTAATCTACAGAAATCTGCAATGACAAACCTGTGTACACACACACACACACACACACACACACACACACACACACACAAGAGACATCAGAGTGATTATCAGAATCACTGTCAGCCCTTCTGCCCCTGACAGTGATCTCCCACAAACACCATTATTGATCACCGCCACACTGTACTGTAGGTCGCCGTGAGCCTGAATGTCAGGCGATGACTTAAGGCAGGAGAGATGAGCCTGGGTGGCATGACTCCAGGCAATACTAGGACACACACACACACACACACACGCGCACACATATACACACACACTGTATATCTCAGTTAGTTACACAAAATTCAAATTGATCCAAAAAATCACTCAGACATACAGGCATGCAAACCAGCTGAGATTTAAAATCACCGATAGTGCCCTGTCAGGAGTAAAACACATCTATACAGATACACACAGACACACACATGCAGCGCAGGCAGGCATCAGTAACCAGCTCATATTGACGCTGGGCTACTGCAAGCCATACATTATTAATTTGGAACCTGTTCAGATAACTGGAGCTCTGGAGCAGGCTATTACCTGGGAGAAAGGGGATGATCCTCTTCTTTGGGTCTTTCTGCCCTCCCTCAATTGGGAACTTGTCAAGAATCTGCATCTGTGGGAAGAAAAGCATTTTGGTTTTATATTTTTTGATGGAAAGTACGCTTATCTGCTTTCTTTTCCGAGAGCGCGATAAGAAGATCAATATCAATCTCATGTCTTTGGTAAAGTGCTGGAGTCAGGAGGCAATTAGCTTAGCTTGGCATAAGCACAGCTAGCCTAGCTCTTTCCAAAGTTCACACGCCAACCAGCACCTTCCCAGTTTACCAATTAACTGAAAAAACACGTTTGTTGAACCAGTATACAAAGGAAAACGTCAAAATGACAAATTGTACAAGTCATCTAACTCTCAGACACCCTGCAGCATCAACAACTAGCTTAGCCTCAGTGACTGCATGCCGGGAATCACATTTCTTTTCAATTTGCTGTTACTGGCCACATCCCATTACACAGTTAGCTTTGTGCAAACACATCCCAGACCAGTCTACTGTGTGATTATTGACTGTAATGTACATTTAATTTCAAACTGTAACCGCATACTTCCTTACACTGCTCGTTAGTGTAAGTAATGTGTCACTGCCCAAAACCGCTTTGGACAGAGCTAGGCTAGCTATTGTCCCATGCTTCTGTTTTTTGTGCTAAGCTAGGCTAACCACATCCTGACACAAGCTGCATACTAAATACAAATGACATGAAATTATTTTTTATTTTTAGTAAGAAAGCAATATGCTTACTAATTATTTCATTTGATGTGTGACTTATTTCAGTTGGTTTATTATTATTACTGTATAAGGATACTTCTCTATTACTGTAGAAAATTAGACATCCTTTACTTTTTATTTTGACTAGGAAATATCAGGTAAGACCTTTTTCCTTCAAAGTGGAAGTGCAGTATTTTGGGGAGGACGCCCTTCTTATGCATTTAATCCTTAACCCACATCAGCGTATCGCACATATACTAAAAATCAAAGCCTGTCAACAATTCTGTGGCCCCAAAGGCGCGGCGCAGCGGTGGCTTGGAGAGCTGCAGGGTTCACGGGAGTCAAACGAGCTCCGATTTATTCATACAGCACGGCGACACGCACATGGTGAGAAGAGAAATGCTGACACAGGAGCTGAACGTGCAGGCAGAAAAAAGAAATAAAAAAGGAGGAACCGAGAGAAAGTTAGACGAGAAAGACGGAGAGAGAAAGAGAGATGCAGCAGAGGTTAGGGGGTGTAGAGGAGTGTGTCAGCCCTATTGTGTTTACCCAGTTTCACCCTTCAAATAAATCATTGAAAAGAGGGATTAGAGAGAAAGTAAAAGCAAAGCAGAGGAGAGATGCAGAGGGCTAGCAGACATACTGTACAGCACTGCAGCAAACAGTTTCATACAGTAATCAGAGATGGAGAGGAGGTGAAGAAGGATGTGTGTATACAGGCACACCAGAAACCCAGAAAGGAATATAATTAAAAGGAAGGGAAGAGACATCACTTGTGTCTGTATCTGATGGCTGAGGGCTGAAAAAGACCCTGGGGAACTAAGAGAGCAAACAGCCTGGTTGGGCTTCAAGACAGCTAGTATGGAGACATCTAGACACACACATTCAAATCTCCAATGCCCCCTCCTGACACGTCCGTCCCCAGATCCAGTTCCCTCTGCCCATCTATCAATCTGCATCCACCTCTTGTTTTTAACCACTTGACTGGAGAGCTAGAGAACACCAGAAAAGAGACAATGCTACACAGGTCACGATCCAGATTCTCCCAGCCCCCAAACTCCTAGTCCTCCTAGGTGCCTGGGACAATTACAATAGGGGTCGGGCTCGAACTGGCCTACTTGGATCAAGGTCAGATCATTATTCAAAATGGTCTGCAGCTGGTTCAAGCTCGCCCTTACACACACACACACACACACACACACACACACACACACACGCCTTCCTTTCACTCGCATCCCGCCAGGAAATCACAGAGAGAGAAGATGGTGAGAGCAGGTGGGACGGTGGGATCAGGTGACAGAGCCTAAGACACGGCTGCTCTTTTAAGTGCACGCACGCACACCGCACACTGTACGGGGAACACTCAGCGCGTGTGTCTTCCTTAACTTGGAATATGACAAACACACACTCATTAGTCCAGGTGGTACTGTTCACAGGATGTCAAAAGAGAAAGAAAAATAAATAAATAAATAAATAAATAAACACTCATGCCAAACCATTGCTCCACTTCCCAGACTTCACTTCACTGTCTCCTTGGTAACCAGCACAGAGAGAGCGTGAAGAAGAGTTGTGAGGGGACGTGATTGGATGATGCTGCGCAGCTCTGGACCACTGGTGTAAATGTTGGGAGTCAGGTAAAAAAAAAAAAAATGCCGAGTCGATGAGGTTCTTTTATCTCTTGTCAGAGTGAGCACAGATTACTATGACGTAATGTGTCCAGTTCACACCTTAGCTTTTCTGCCCAACTCGTACGCATTACACCTTCAGGGAGATCAGGATTCGGTTGCTGCTTTTTGCTTTTAACACTTAATTCAAGCTGATTCCAATGCTGGGCCACATTTCTCCAGATAAGAGCTTAAAACATAAAAAGGAAATGTGATTTACAAGAGTCACATAATATTTTAACATGAATAAAAGGAAGAGAACTCACTCTCTTTGTACGCATAACTGATCCCACAACGTTCCTGATTTGGACGATGGAAAGAGAACTGATCCAAAATGCAGTGCACCTGTATGGACACGAACAGGGAGAAAGCACCAACATGTGCATCTCCACCACCAATCACAGTCGAAAATAACAGCAAGTATGTCAATTTTCTCTGCCCATCACAGTTGAGGCTCTCCGTCTCGCCTCCAAAAAAAAACCATGATTATGACGCACCACGTAATCAGGGCTGATAGCGAGGCCTCCAAATTCCATTCAGGTATTGATCGCATTGACAAAAACACACGGCAGTAAATGGGAACACATCCGGCCAGGTAAGGTCTAAATCTGGCTGGTTCCAAATGATATTCAGTCTGGTAGGGTCTCGTTTAATAAGAACTAAGTGGACCAGGGAAGACCTTTTGTCTTTGGTGGGGCTAAAACAAGTAATTATTATAAAAAAGTATGTTGAGTATTTTTTCTTCAGAGTAATCAATGAATTTTTATATTTAGTTATAACAATTTCTCGCAGCCCAAGGAGATATCTTAGATTGCTTCCTTTTTCAACCAACAATCTTTCCAAAGGTATTCAATTTTCACTGATCTTTATTCTTTATTATACCAGAGAAGGTTAAGCGAATGCTTAGGCTTAAAAAAACAACTGATCGATCGCAAAACCTTTCAGCACTTGTTCTAGGTCAAATGTGAACCTGCTAGTAGACCAAGCCAGCAAGACAGCTTGAACATTTTGTAGAGTAGCTTCTCAACTAATTAACACAACATCCACTTCAAGAACAACACTCTCTTGAAACTGCAGTATACAGTATAATCCTAGTTTCAGTTACAGAAACTTGAAAGATGTAGAGGCAGAGGAACAACGAGCAGCAGCTCCGTCTTCATATCATGCACATGTGCTAAGAATAGAGCCTCCATATAAGGAACTGTGCGAGTCAGTTGGCATAAACTTGGGGGATGCCATACTGTTATTGTGCAGTGGATTGATGCCTCACTTCCAGTTGGAGGTCATGTGACTGTAAGGGTTCACCCCAGGCTTTGCAGTAGTGGAACAGAATGGAATGGAAATAAACACACACACATTGTAAAAACTCATGACCGGCACGGGAAGGCACAGCCATGTGATCTTCGCGCCATTTCCAGAGGAACATGGTGGCAGCGAGCAAGGCCACAGACTCGGCATGCTTGTTCTCACTGGTGTCAGGGCATGACATGATAAGGTCATTGCTCTTGCTGCTCCACTTGTGTCTGCAAGCAAGCATACAGTTAACGGGACAGGCAACACATATCCTGTCTCCACGATGTAAACATGTTGTCTCCTCTCACTTTTACTCCCGGGATCCATCAATGTCCTCCTTGCCTCCCTTGACCCTGTTTTCTTCTTGTGAAACACGAACTCCGAAACTAAAATTATCCACAACTCTTTTACACACGAGGATGACCAACTTTTACTTTCTTTATCTTTCTTAGTACCGCTCAAATCCTAAAGACATAAGGGCAGAAACAAACGGAGCACATGAATCAAGTCTCAACGTGCATTAGTATCCAGTTTCAGAGAGACAGATGTCTGAGATGGGTTGGAGGGGGTGGGGTGGGGTGCTTTCTGTTCCAGCCACAACCACTCACAGTTGTGTCTCTAAATATAAACTGGCACCCTGGCACCAGATCTGGACAAATCACTGCCCTGCACTGGCACATTATATTTGGATGGAACATGATATCCTGGTATCCTGCATGCTTCTATGAAGAGATTGCATGAGTAGGAGTGGCATAGAGGTTGGATGTGTCTCAAGCTCAGTTCCTGGAGATGTCAACAGTGTGGGGTGTTATCCACCATGTGGCCTTTTAGGCTCCCATCCCCTCAATTTCAAAAAGGCAACAGGTGCAGGGACGTGGTAACGTCTGTCTGTCCACAGTCGCTCATTCATCACCCAACACTCTCAGGCTCTGGGGATGGGCTTTAACTGGGACACACCCTTAATGGAATGGGATCCCCTTTTTCTCCTGAGGCTGAACTGGAATTTCAGCTTATCTTAAAACCTGGTGGAATCTGTAGCCATATGAGTGATCTGAATCGTATCGTGCTTCCACTGTTGTAGCGACGGAGCACGGGGTTGTTTGAATACTTTTTGAGCTGCAACAAACAATCTTTATTATATATCTGTTTATTATTTTTGTTTTTCATTTAACTGACTAATTGTTTAGTCTATCAAATGTCTGAAAACAAATGTCTATCAAAATCCCCGCAGAAGTCAAGACGTTTAAAAATTTCTTGTCAACAAACCCTTTGAAATATATCAGAGAACTTTGCTTGATAAATTACTAATACAATAAAACAATTGTCAAAATTGTGGTATATTTTTTTTTCTGGTTGGCAGACTAATTGATCATTTAACCACACTATTTATAATCACCAATTTTCTATTGTACCTCCAACTTTAGATTAAGGATAAAAAATAGCAGAGGGAGCTCCTGATGAATGATTTCAGTCAAACAGAGTAATTTAATTTCATCCAAGCGCTGAAACAAATTAAAGACTCATGAGCCAGTTTGCCAATTGTGTCAATTGTGTCAACTGTGTCAACACTGGACTGGAGCAAAACACTGCCTGCTAGAGAAGAACTTTGGCAGGGAAATGTAGAGTTTTCAAACCACTGGAACAATCCATACGTCGCTCTCTCCAGTTCAGCAGAGGTAGTGGTTAGTGGTCGACTGGGTTTTTCAATGGCCGATGGTCGATATTTAGACAGCAGAAAAGTCATGTATAATTCCATTTTTCCATGCAGATATCTTAGCCAGTAACCTGTTTTAGATGGAATTTTTATTAATGAATGACAGAAAAATAGATATGGGTTATGCTGTAGATTTCAGAACATGAATGGTGTGGGCTACAGTCTGTCAGAACGTCTTTCATCTGCATTATTCCCTACAGTATAACACTATACATTTCACACTACCCATTAAAGGTTTTTCAATTAGATCTGCTTTGATTTAGGATGATTTATCGGCCTTGTGAGTGCAGGTATTGGTCGATGCTGATAACTAGTAGTGGTGTTGAAGTTCAAACAAATGGATGTTTTACTCTCACACACACAGTCATTAAAAATACATTAATCAAAGAGATAAAACAGGACAAGCTGCGAGAAAACCTTGAAAAGAGAACCTGTCCAGTGGGCAAACAAGGGAAGAAGAGAATGAAAAACTAACAGGTGCTTTTCACCACATATATTGGAATTTACGGCGCATTGGGGCCAAGATGGCAATTTATATTTAGTTCATAAGTTGCAGTTTTGAAGGAATGAGAAACAAGAACAGGGCCAAGCCTGTGCAACCCATTACATTTAAACAAAAAAGAATAATTTTAATCCTCAGAACTTTGCCCTTCATTCGTCTCTAAAGTTTTTAACCTCTCTTCATATTTAATAGAGGCACTGGCATTTTCAGGCCATGAGTTCTGCCTGAGAAACCGAACAACTGCTTGACTTTCCACAGTGCCCGTAACCTCAATCTGGGGAAAAGAACAGTGTCGGCTTACCCACACTGTTTGAGTTTGTAGGCCAGCCAATTTACAGTTCACTACAGGCGAAGGCAGAGAGGAAGGACTCTCACCTGTGCCAGGGTTCAGCGCTAACGGAGTAGCATAGGACCTAATTTAGCCATGCTGACGGTCTCAAGAGTTTCCATGCTGACAGCCAGGACAAACCTTGGGCAGTGTGGCCAAACCACAGTCTCTCCCAGAAGGGGTGAATTTGATGGCAATGCCTTCCCTGTGTGTGTGTGTGTGTGTGTGTGTGTGTGTTAGTGCTCAATGCACTCCATGGCCCACACTTATAAGGGCGTGGAAGGGAAATGAGAAGTGAGGTTTGGAATATAACCATGAGTGGGCTTGAGAGAAGTAAAGAAAGCATGAAAGAGAAAGACAAAAAACACTGGGAACACAACGGGATAAACCAAAAATAAGACAAATGTGAATACAAATTAGCAGCTTTTCCTTGTCAGGTCAAGTTATTAAATGACAAGGAAACTAGGGCAGGGATGAAAGAGTGTTTTATTGATTTAATGAAACACTCTGCAGTTTGCTATCACTGACAGCTAATAGCTAAGTTTTGCAGTTTGAAAGATCGGGACTACCTCCACTCTAAGCAGGCTAATTTTGAAAACACTGTTGATTTCTGAAAACAAACACGACTCCACACTAGCATTTTCATGTCTTTTTTTTTGAAAGATGTCTCTTCAAACCACCAGAATCCTTGCATCAGAAGTCTGCGTCTGAGTTTCCAGTTTTCAGAGTGTGACTGACGTTTATCCGACCCACAGAAGAACAGTCACCACACAGAATTCCTACTACTAGAACGTTCATCAAAGACCATCCAGGCGGTTGGCTCAGCTGGTGGAGCGGTAGTGCGCGCCCCATGTACAGGGCTGAGTCCTTATCGCAGCGGCCCGGCTTCAAATCCAGCCCCGCGGCCCTTTGCTGCATATCATCCCCTCCCTCATTTCCTGTCTTATCAGAGATAAACGCAAAAAAGGCCCAAATAAATCCAAAAACTCAGGAATGTCAACCAAAAAACAGCAACACCGTTTAACACATTTTAGCTCGCTGTCATAATTTGTAGTGATATAATTTTTTGTGTTGCTATTATCATTTGCATTTCTTTGTCTGGACAAAATCAATAGCACAGGGGTCACACTCTGGAGGCTAACTTTTCATCTGTAAATGGCACTGTGCTCTGTTAAAGCGTTTTTAATTTGAAGGTCTTTTATTTCCTTTAAAGCTCTCTGGCCTCGCTCCGTAGTATGAAATATAATCCGACTGAGACGGAGGGACCCCAGTGGGCACGGGCAATCACGAGAAACACCGGTAACGCATCACACAGGAGTACAAACATACACGTGCACACATTAACAAATAAAATGTATGCATGTAAAACCACAACGTTGTGGTGATGGGGAGGACAGGAGACCGATATGTGAGGAGTGGGGGGGGGGGAGAAAGGGTGAGTAACTGGAGGAATGAGATATGAATGTGAAAATGTGGGAGGGAGGCATAGACAAATAGGGAAAAGACTGATGGGGAAAGCAGAACGAGAGGCGACAGACACCAGGATTTCACTGTGAATTCTAGTGGGAACTCTCTTATCTCTGTGTGTCGCTATCTCTCTTTTTCTCCTTGACCAGGTAGCATTAAAAGCCTGCGTCCTGTGTGTCCCGTCCAGCCTGCTGTTTACCCAATTACTGATTATTAACCTACAGACAGAGAGGTGAGGCAGGGCATTGGCTGGACAGGGATTGGCCGTTCTCAGCGATACTGTAGATAAGGAGAGACAGTCTATTGACAGTCTTTTCTGCACTATCAGCAATAAACCGTTTGTTTGAACATGTTTGGAAAGCTAGGTGGGGTTTCGGCATCAGGAGACATAGGGAAGTATGCTTGATTAACTTTCAAATACATGGTTTTTGCGTGGTATTGCCTTTTGGACATTTATTTTAAGTAGGTGTAAGTATCCAACACCACAGTGTAGCTGTCCAGCAGTCAGAAAAAAGAGCATATAAATCATTAATCAACAATTATTTTATTTCCAAGGAAGAAAATGTGTTTTAGGCCTTCCACAAATATGTACTCTATATTTCACTCAGAATTTAAAGCTGCTTCACATAACTGTTTTGTGATTTAGCATCTTTCAAAATATGGTAATGCATTCTTTTTTGAACAATCCTAGTGAAAACTGGTGCAGCATACGTGTTGCTCATTCTCAGCGTTCCCAGGTCAAACCTGTGCGGGTCTAGTCACCAGCTTTGACAATACTGTTTGGTCTTGACAAGAATGAATGAATGCATATCATTGCCACGATATTGTTATTATTATGGCATTACCCGCAGCAACCACTTTACTGAAGGCTAGTTCAAATTCGCCAAATGAACATCCTCGTTGGGTGAACATTATGTCATTGCAAGCAATCCTTATACAGCTCTGTTCGGGGAGAGACCAAAGAGGTGAGTGGCAATTTGCTTCCATGATGGCCATCTGTTTTAAAAGATGAGCTGTCACGGGCTATTAATAATTGTGTCCTTATTTCAACGCATTTCTTCATTTTTCTTCTCTAATTTTTTTCTGCTACGTCTTCTTCTCTCGATTATTACACAGGAACCACCAAAACTTGTTGTAAATGGTCTAAAAGTCTGGACCATCCAAAAAATGCTTTCACACTAAAAACAAACCGAACCATGGTTCAGTTTCACTGCCTATCTGACCAAATTTCAGTTGTTTGGTCCAGACCATAGACTGTAAAAAAGAAGTGGACATAGTCACCGTGACATCACCAGTTGGTTTGCGTACTGCCGTTTTGCAGCCTCAAATTTGGCAGTTTGGCCACCGGCATGTAGATTTTTTTGCAACCAAGCACTGGAAGTGACCATATTTGGATGAGACGGTGGAGCTAGCAAGCTTGGTTAGCTAGGTGCATTTGTAATCTGAGTTAAATGTGATCTTAATAGGGATACTAATTTTGGCTAGCAAAAAACAGGCTTAAAACAAAAATTAACAGCAGACTCTCAATAAGCTTGTTCAACGGTGCAGGTTAACTTTATTGTCTATTTTCCAATTTACCATTATTTACTAAATGAACATTGTGATTTGTTGAAGAAGACTTGAAACTAACAATTCAGATCATAAACTCATTATGAAAGTGTTTACTGAGGTAATAAATCAGAAGTAGGGTCATTTTACCTTTATTTCTTGTGTAACCGGATTTATATTTTTGCAACCAGAGTTGCCCCCTGCTGGCCGTTAGAAAGAATCCCGCTTTAATTTACTTCGGCATTGGCTTCAGTCGTGAGAGCCGGAGGTTGCCGCTTGGTCTGAACCGTGGTCAGGGGGGATTTCACACCTGTAATTTTAGTTCGGATCAAACTGAAAAGTCAGAAAGTCCGGGCTAAACAAGGTAGGGGTGAAAAGGCCCTTAAAGGTACTCTGTGGACCACTAGTAGCACTAGGTGGGCCCCTCTTTTATTTTGTACTAGGAATGTGTATCACGCATTGCAGTAGCCTACACATTCCCACTGTTTTCATGTTATTCTGCTAATCTAGTAGTTGGTGGTGGTAACCCGCCAAGAACGTAGAAGAAACAACTAACAAACCATGATTGAAAAGATTCCTTGCAAATGTTTTATGGGGAAGAAAATCCACACAACGCACAGGTGAGTAACACCGGAGATAAACAACTTTTGCTTGTTTTCAAGAAAACTCCAGAGGGCACCCTTAAGGTTTCAATATGGTCCAAACAAAGTTCTAGTTGGATCATTTAAGTTTTTCATACTACCATTAGTGGTCGCCAAAGATAGAAATTTTCAGAAGCTACACATAAGCTAGGGCCTTTAAAAAGTGTCTTTTTAGGACACATTGATATTTGAATGTATGTAAGAGCTATAACTGACATATGAACAACCATTCAGGTGGAGGAGACCTTGAGCTAAAGAGAAACGAGGGCCGGTCAGCCGAGCACGGAGAAGACAGGGAAAGAAAACAAGACAGAGACAGATAGAGAGCAATAGCGGATCTCCAGATTACAGGCAGCAGTGTAAACAGCGGAAGCAAACTGGGGGAATATACATACTTCATTCATCAAATAATATGGTAATCGCCGCGAGCAAAAGCCAGAAGAGGAGGAATCACAAGAGAATACCCTGACAGAGACCTCTTCCTGAACTCCCATCCTCTGCCTCCATGCCATTACATACAGAGGCTGCCAGTCATTGGGAGGGCCTCTCCACCTTGACACAAAGAACACAAGCCCAGAGAGGAACAACACCTAACCTCTTCTCCACACACTGGAAGAGGCCAACCTAAACACTCCATATAAACATATGGGATCAATGTAGCAAAGGCCTTAACCTCTAACTTGAGCACGGTGGCTTTGACCCAATGCTGTGTGGCAAAACAGAAAACAAATCTGTATTGAGATCCGCATGTCAATGTCGGACTATCATCTTCGTCGGGTTATTCAAATGTGCCTGACTTACGATATGATTTGCTGCATTCATTTATTTTGTTTTATTTTTGGCTGAAAACACTGACATATAATCACCTCAAGTTATTGAACTGTAGGCAAACAATTGCCTTTTTTAAAACCAAGTTCACTATTCACTCCATTTTGGTCTCCACCAACTCTTGAGGGAAATATCTGTCTCCTTAGCTGCAAAATGCCTCACTCTGTTTACTAGGCAGCCACTAATTAGTTAGATGATAATTAATGTGGTTTGTCACCTTGACGGCCTTAGCTATGTTTCACGCTTTCCAAATGAATAATTCACCCACTACTTGTACGCATGGACTAAAACCAGGTATTACAAAAACATGAATTGATAATAAAAAAAGTGTCTCGATGAAGACTTATTATTTTGATGACCTGGTCGTGAATCTCATCTCTCTCTCATCCCCCACCAAATAAACTGCCATTAATCTTTGTTGGCTAGGTATCTCAATAACTTGTTAACAGAGATTTGGTGCAGAGTTAGGCCATGGGTCATGGAACAATTTGTTTTGTTGTGGACTTTTCTAAAGGATTTCTAACATTGCATATTTTATAAAGTTTTTGCTATTTAATCATGAACTACTGCAGACATGACATAGCATACTGATGCCTTTTTTAATCTAGATCCAAATCTGTACAGCCTACTGGTTCAAGAATTTTAACATTTTGTATCATTAAATGAACAAATCGGGCAACCTTGTCAGAGGTATATAATTTATCAAATGATATCTCCTTTTCTTGTGCTTACTATCTTTAAATTAACAATAATTATCACCCTCTGTCAACTGTCAACACTTCCATACCCCTTCCCTGTCTGTCTACCTGATTCCCTGAATTTGTCCCAGTCACCTTGCATTCACACTGGCAGGTTTTCTGAGCCATGGAATTGTCCCACAATTGGTTGAACTGTGCTCATTCATCCTAAATTTAGCCCACTCTCGTGATCCCTTGCCATGGCTGTGGGAAACACTGCATACTTTCCCCCTTCTGCTCCCGGTCCAGTGAGGACCTGGCCTGGGCCATCCTGTCAAGTGCTCGATTGTAACTCACAAGAACAGGCCCTGTGTTTGGTGTGTAGGTGTCCTTCCTCTGCCTCTCAGGGGCGAAAAAGTATGTTTCCTGCTCTTCTCTCTCTCACACACACCGATAAATTAAATAAAACAGCTCTTTATCCTCGACCTGAAACAATGGGCTCCCTCATTCAGTTGAGTTACAGTACGTTCACAGAACACCTCAAGGGCAAACAGGCTGAGCTAGTGAGCTGCCTATTTGGTAATTTATCCTCGAGGATGGCATACCGATAATGCCTAGTTGTGGTCTAGACATGTGTTTCCATCAAACACCCCACTTAGAGGTTAGAGATTCCCAATTCAATGACCTTCCTTTTAAGAGTTTTGACCACTGCTACTGTATAATTTTCTACGCTGAACATAACATGCTGTTTGCCGAAAGCCTGCTGCTAGCATCCGTAAAGCTATTTCCAAACGGACTGAACATCGACCTTGAGACTGACTCTCTCAGCAAAACAGACTTGTATCATTTGTTGTTTCTTCAAAGTTACACTTAACACCGAAAAGGGAACGTTGGAGAGATGTAACGTTAAAATGTCCCTAAACTAAATATTCAGTTGCTGTAGGGATGCTCGTATAAAGGCAGACTTGGAAAAAGACAAGAGAAGGCTTGTGTTCACGCACGCGGGCAGAATACAAACCAAAGGCCCTCGTAAAAAGCATGAGTCAGAGCGCATCCTTCTTTCAGATGGTGAGCCATGCCACAGCTTTATATATACTAACTTCGCTGTGGGCCCAAGGACACCCAGGGCACAGTCGCCCACTCCTCAGAGGTTCCTGAAACATGCTTACGAAGGCTTCTTTGCAATAGGTGAACCTGAAGAAACATGTTTCATTCCCTCCATCTGCATCATCAATGTCATCAGCATCAACACCATGAATCTTAATCATCAACGCCACTAGTATTGCTGTCATCCTCATCACCATAATCCCTGTCATATCGTCTTCACTGTCCTCCTCTGCCTCATTATCAGCACCGCAAGCATCATCATCATCATCATCATCATCCTCCTCCTCATTACTCCTTTCCTCTCTGGCCCTCCGGCTGACCTGTTCCTCTCCCTGTCACGATTTCCTTACTTCTGATGAGAAACTTTGGCGGCCTACTTTTGGCAGAAGGACACGGTTTGACTCACTAGTCGGGTCTGGATGAGACAAAACCACATCAGTGCTCACCAGAGCAGCCAGGAAGAGCCAGTCACATCCTGACAAGCAGGATGAACTGTTCTTTAATGGACAAACAGAAAAGAACAGATGGGGGTGGGCAGAAAATAATTATGTAAGGGTATGGAGAAGGATAATAGAAAATGCATGTAAGTGTTTTTAGTTTTTAGGTGACATATTGTTGTGGCAGGTGTGTGTGTGCGTGTACAAGCCTCTGTCTGTCTGGATTCACTTTTCTCTTCCTTTTTCCCTGCCTGTAATTGAGGTATGTCGATTGTTAGCCAGTAACAAAAAAAAAAAGAAGAATCAAACCTCCATTCCAGCAGGGCAGCTTTCATCTGCCAAACAAATAAAAATAATGACATGGCGATGACAAAGGATGGCAGAGAAAAAGTTGCTACTTTCTCCCTAAACAAGTGTGACAACACGAGATCCAACTCGCTCTTTACAGAACAAATGTGCACAGACAAAATGGATCCCCACCGTGCGGTTCTAGCAACATTTTGCATTAATATATTCTTTCTATTAGCCGCACATGACTTCATTTTCACAGAGGGCCACTAAATAGCACTAATATGGCTCCTTATTTTTATTATAATACATTCTCTACACGGCTGGCTTCACACTGGCAAAAGCACTTTGGAACTAAAGGACATGTGACTGGATCCGTTCAAATTCATAATTTTCCAGGAAGTGCTGGCAGAAGGTAAAGCTTTTTTAGTATGATACAAAAAGACACAAAAAGAACTGGTCAGTGCTACATCCAGCAGACCAAATGCAGAACCTAAAGAGTTGGTTTTCAGAAGAAAGCCTTAACAAAGTCAGTCAAAGCAACATCTGTGGCCCCTCTCATTCATCTCGCCAGCCCAGAACCAGGGCCATTATGTTTCTAGGAAGACAGCCTGTTATGGTTATTAGTAGGAAACAGTCTTGAAATCCCCAGCAGTCTTTGCCAAAGCTTTGGTTAAAGCACTCTCCAACCGTTTCAGAGCGGCCATCCATGTTTCTCTTCCCCAGGGTTAGCATGGCTGCTGAGAGCAGCAGGGTCTCTACACCACATAAATGTTTGGACAGGAGAGGCTCCAGGTTTCTCTGAAAACAATGGGATCAAACAGGACCATCAAAGGAATCTAGCAAAATCAAAGGCTGGCAGAGAGAACTTCACTTTCAGTCCATATACCGACAGAGATAGAGGATTACTGAGTATTAGAAAGCTGGTCTGTCAGCATTGCCAGTGGTAGTTTTATTCATGAGTGTCACAGTGCAAATGGAAACATCAAAGAACCAGGCAAGTAAGAAGTGAGCAGTGAAGTGCTGGCGGTGATATAGTGCATTGTTTTAAAAGAGATATCTGCTAAATCCTAGAAATATGTAGCAAGGGATTTTCACAATAGAACTCACTTAACAGCAGCCAGGCCAAACTTTGGCCATGTGAGAGCCGCTTTCTTTGACAACTCAATAAAGCGCAGACCAAGTTGGGTGACCTTTGCCCCGTGCCATCTGACAAAGCTAACAAAATCAATCTTGCAGCTTCTGACTGGGAGTGATTTTGTGCCAAGCCATCCATGAACCATTAAGCTTCATTAGTTTCCTCCCAAGCAATTTGAGGAACACGCTTATGCACGAGAGGCAGAATAACAGGAGGAAGAAATGTATCCACTCCACTCACCTACATGTCTCTGACTTCTCCAGAATGGAGGAACATTCAGACATACTTTGCATGCTTTCCTGTATTTATTATTCTACCTCTGTCTTTTTATTCCACATTGGCAGTATATCAGTTGAAGGGGGGAGTCTATTTCCACCTCACACTGCCCCACTGGTTATCAATGGGACCTTTCAGAAAGGACCTTTCCTCCACTGATTGGGAATTTTTTCCTGTTGGACTAGCACACTGGAGCTATTGAGATGTGTCCCCTGTAACTTTCTCACTATGGCCCCTTCATATTTACTAGTGACCCAGAGACCTCTGGTCCAATATGCATATGGTATCAGCTTGCAGCAGGCCAGGGGTGCAAGGGGCACAAGCATTCTCTCAGTATGGAATAGTCAATCTGAGAGACTGAGGGCAGGGTCCCGCTCCGTTCCAAAATAAATAGAGTCCAGCAAAGAGAACTCGATACTTTAAACATGAGAATAAAGCATCCAAGTCAAGTCAAGAAAACAGAAAAAGACCATCTTCCATATACGACTATATCTAACAAACAGAGCAGGCTGCAGTAGAGAATCTAACTGTGACCCAATATACAGCACGGTACATTAAATTGACTTCCCTGTGGATTTCTTGCTTGTACTATAAAAAAGGCCTGTCAGCTGCCTGACGTTTTGAGGGTAAGGCAGAGATGAGATGAGAGAGAGGAAGAAGAGGGGAGAAGGAAGGAGGGGAAGAGATATAGAGAGAGCAGAGAGAGATGCCGTGCAGTGATACATCTCTACGAGGCTAAGGGATACAAACCATGTCTCCCCTGCTCCCTGACCAATTACTAACACACACATTGATTCATTGAGGCGACGAGGTGTGGAGAACACGGGCATAGACACAGCGGCAGTAAACAGTCATGAGGCTTGCACATTAATCTATAGAAAACAATGCTGCAAGTTCGCAGGGTTGACAAAACACATCAGGAGCAATGGAATTAGGGATTTCGACACAAACATGCCCTGCATGGTGGATGCGGGGGAGCACATGAGTGATGGATGATTACCTGTAGGTCGAAGAATTTGCTGTATCTTCTGTAGATGATGTGGGAGGTGTTGTCAGAGTAGGTGACATTGATGAGATATACCTGCCAAGAGAAGAAAGACAAAGTAAAAACTTGGGTCACAACTTGTTCTTTTGCATAAATCTAATCTCTTCAGCACTCGTTGAAACAGTTGATGCCAATAAATTGATTGCAATGGCATACACATGTGCTCGCGGTATCAACAAACTCACAGGCAACATGCTCACACAGCCCAAAACCAATTCCCCCAACATGAACGTTCAATGACACGCACTCATAAATCTGTCAGTGGTTGACACTAGTATGGTGGATAGAGACAGCATCCCTCCTTTGTCAGCACACTGACCTGCTGGCCTTTACCCTTGACTGAAGCAGTGCTGCAGCCCAGAGAGGCCTGATAAGATTGGGCGAGATTCCATTTATCCGTCAAGAGGAGGTAAGTGGTGCCGCCATCATCTCTAATCTAATGAAACATAGATAACCAAGGTAATATCCAGAGGCCAGGAATATTTCATCAGAGACGTTAAGAGCAGGTGGGATGTTCAGAAAAGGGCTCTGTATGTGAAATTACTCTGGATAAGTTGTTATATAACGTTAGGCTACAAGCTTTCGTAGGGGGAAATTATACTGAGCTACCACTTTATTGGGTACACCTCCATGATCTAATGCAACCCAACACAACTTCCTAAAGCTTACTTTGTTCTAATACTTTGTTTCCCTCATGGATGTAAACAGGGGTAGGAAAGATTTTAAAACCCCTTCATATAATGTGATCCAGTATAACATTAACACAACTACAAGAGGTCCTAGATGTCAAAATATGTATTTTGTTATTACCTTCCAAAACAACTCAGGTTAGCATTTTCTTATGTGACCTCTGAGGTTATCAGCAGGACAATATAATTTCTCAATGCCTTTCAAAATGCATAAAGACATGACTGTGAAAAATGCATTTTGTACTGTGCCATCTCTATGACTCTCAACGACTTCTGGTCAAGTCTCGGACAGCTAAAACTACTTGGTTATGGTTAGGGGGTGATCGTGATCATGGTGAGAAGAAGTGCTTGGTTAGAAAAAGATTATGGTCATGGTGAAAAAACAGCATTGACTGTAGGCATAAGACAGGATTAAAGTCAAACATTTTGTACCTCTCGTTGAATCGTTGCATTTTTGCGTTGTAATTCCATGCATGGCCACTAGACCGCGCTTCGGAAAAAAAGGATTCATGTGTTTAAGCATTTGAAAAGATACTGCTGTGTTTCTGAACATCATTGAGTGTCAACTAGAAGCCAATATCTGCGTAATCAAAACAGCATTGTGCAGGTGCACCAATAACCTGGCAACACTGGGTATTGTAGATTTAATTCTCGACTGACGTTCCCTCCTACTTTTTGAAATCAAGACCTTTATTAAGAATACAGAGACAAAGCCATCAATCCTGACATATTATTACAGATTATAGCCATTTTTCCCATTGTTGTTGCCAGATCACAACAGCCTATACAAAAAGCATTCATAGTGTTTCTGTATTTTTTGTACCCAGCACTTCATAACTGCATACATCTGACATGTACTCAATAAAGAGCAATAAAACAAGATGTTGTCACCCAGCCAAGACATTCTAGCTAAGTGGCCCAGACTCAGCGCAAATAGAAACCCACTTAGCATCAAGCCGCCATGAACACATGAAACGATTGACTTTGCTTCATGTATAGCATTCAGATTAAATACAGGCAATGTGTTTCCCTGGTGAGCAATTCCTGCTCCTTATTTCCAGCAGGCTCCATCTTTCTGACTGATCTTACACTGTCACTCCAATCCTCTGTACCTGCCAGGAGCCTCCAGAGCAGAGCCAAGATGAATGAGGTCGAGTGAAAGACCTTGACGTTGACGTACGAAGCGCAGCAGCTTGAAACAAAAGAGGTTCCACAACAAAGCCGAGGGTTAAAAGGCCTTGTTGCTGCTGGAAGGGGCTCAGCTACTACTGGCAAGGAGCCACCGCAGTGTGTTCACTCCCATGCGAACACTACTGCTACTGGCATACAGAAGCTGTGACTGTCACAATACACTGACAAACTTGTTCTTAGCACGTTAGGGTGTAACCACAGTGATCAGCTTTGACATATTACTATGAAAATGTGCTTCCTGGGGTACTGCCGAGTTATGTAGTCCAAAAAAATGGTTTCACTGTCAGCAATGTTTCCAAGTGACTTTGAGAGTTTTGCAGACTAACAAGGATTCACGAGTTAAGCAAATAGCTCTTTTTACTGCTCAATAACAAATTTTATTTCAGAAAACTTTAAGGGCAAACATGGAAAAGTGAGTTGTCTGGTTGCTCATGTGTCCTCAAGTCACGTGGGGCTTCATCCTAGCTTCTAAAGTTTTATGTAAAGGCTAGGCTTGACTTCACTGGAGCAAAGTCTCTTGATGTTGTTAGTGCATACCAGTCAACGCTGGTAGCAACTAAATGACAAGATATGCCTCAGAGTGAATGGAGGGGCTGCCCCAGCACTTGTCAGAGCTTGTTTGTGTATGTTGAAGTCTAACAATACATTTTTATATTCATTTTTATCCACACTAGAAGTGAGGCTCTATGGATGGCAATGTCGATCAGTTGGTCAGGTTGTCCACAAAATATCCCAACTGAATACATTGCCATGAAATTTAGTACGCACATTCATGGTCCCCCATGGATGAGTCCTGCTGATTTTGGCGATCCCCTGACTTTTCCTGTTTTGTTACGTGTCTCAACAACTATTAGAAAGGATCGCCATGAAATTTGGTACGGATGTCCATGGAGCTCAGAGGATGAGTCCTAATGACTTTGGTGATCCCCAAGTTTTTAACTGGCACTACCAATTGGTCAAAGTTATGACTTATTTAGCGAAACATCTAAAAGATAGATTGGCACACACTTTTGTACAGACAATGATTTAGCGCCATCATCAGGTCAAAACTTTGTTTGACCAAATACCTGTGAAACTACTGACTTTCCATCATCCTCAGCTGCACTGTATGTTTAGTGCTAATTAGCAAACGCTAGCATGCTAACATGCTAAACTAAGAATATTAACATGGTATACATTATAACTGCCAAACATTAGCATGTTAGCATTGTCATTGTGCACATGTTAGCATTTAGCTCAACACTCATTACAGCCTCTCAGAGCCACTAGCATGACAGTAAACCCTTGTTCGAATATTTCTTTGCCATTTCCTTACTGCAATTTCTTGTAACTTCAGCCAACACATACGCTGCTACAGATACACCTGCTATAGGCTATATTGGCCTGGTCGAGTTATTGGTCAGGCTCTCGTGTATATATATACACACATCAGTCACAAATATGTGTGGATCGTACCCCAAAGTCTACTATGTGGCTGTGTGTTTGTGCTCTGACCTCAACAGTATGTCACCGTATCATCTGCCCATCATACCTCTGGGCCACTAAATTCGACTCAGAAGCAAGTCTGTGCTGAGCTGAGGTATAAGATATGAACCAGGCTGGAAGAAGTGGAAGATCCAAACCCCAGAAGCAGATGGGTATGTGATGGCAGCCACGGTGGAAAACACAACTAACACCAATCCGTGGTCAGCCTGTGCCCAAAATATCAAGCTTAAACCTAATGCCCCCCCACCCCAGTCCTCAAAATAGACTCTATTCACTCAACACAGCGAGTAAATCACAACAGTCTGGACTGCTGCCTCTCCGGTTAGGCTAAATTAAAAAACAACATCTAGCAGTAAACATCTTATTTGGCCATAATGAAATCTAATTATTTATTTTTCACATTGCATGGAAGCTGCTTTTTTTTCACCTTTTCATGAGGAATGAGACACATTCCTGCAACAACTAAAATAAGCCGACAGAGGCTGACTCAGAGCTCAAGTACATCCAGTCGTGAGTGCTAAGTACAGCCAGAAAACCCTCAATCAAGGATTTGTGGAACACAAATGTAACACTTTAACCCTCAATTTAGCATAAAATGGCACTATATAAGCATTCAATAAATTGGTTATAACACACTTGTTGTAAGCAACTTTATAGACATTTTAAGTGGTTATTAATGAACAGTATTTGTCAACAATTATTACTTCTCCCAAGCAGACATATTTTATATTATTACAACTTATTATATTGTATACTGTTTATACACCAGCATCCACTTGTGAGTGCCCACATGAGAAGTTTTAGTTGTTGACAAAAACATTAATAAACACTTAAATCAACTCACACCTACATTATAGTGTTTATTAAATGTTTATATATTAATAAATGTTAAAGTAAATTTTTACCAACTAAAGATTTTTTGCAAGCATCAACAACACTAACAACAATCCACCAATAGACCGTCCACATTCTTGTCGGGTTTTAGAGCCAAACAAATCAAGATTAAAAAGTCGATCATCTTGATTGCTGCAAGACCTCACTGCACAGCAGGCCTGTCTGGACCAATAAGGCATTGCTGCAATTCCAAAATAAAGGCTGAAATTTGGGCGAGGAAGCAACATAAAAGCTCACGTGGAGAATCTGCATGATCTCTTGGTTTGTAACACTCAGCTGTTAATAACCACGCCTAGATTTGGAAACAGGAAGGTGTTGGAAACTAAAATGGGTATCGAGGGATTATGAAACAATGAGGAGGTTGAACCATAACTCACTGTAGATGACTGTAGAGAGCCTAACATTAAGATTGACCAGAAGGACTGTTATTGTAGTGCATTGCTGCTACTGAAAAAAAGCAATTCCCTTAATGAACAATATCTATCAATCAAGAGGCATTCTATAATTCAGAGAAAAAAACAAGAGCCTTTTCTTGATCACAGATTAGTCGAGTTTTTTCGTCAGACTCCACTGCAGTCACGTGTCAATATTTTCTGACAAGTCAACTTTCTTTTCAAAGGAGTCTAAAAATTGATTCGTAAACGAGGGTGGAAAAACAACTCCAAGAAGGCTTTGGGGGCTTGGATGTCCCAGATAGCAAGAAAAGACCTGTTATTCCCACAGAGGATGCGGGACTTGAAAACAAAAGTTTTATTCATTCTCAGAAGCAAAGAGAGAAACATGAAGTCTTACGACAAAACAAATTGGACCTCTGATTATTTCATCATGTTCAGCTGAAACGGCTATTAATATTCATGTCAAGTTTACAGCTTACTTTCCTCGTCTCCTAACTCTCCTGAAGGAATCATTTCTTCAATAACTTGGACATTATCATAATTCCATGACCATAGGAGTGTACATAACATATGAAGAGAGAAAATAACTTACAGTTTCAGAGGAAAGCCAGGACCCAGTCTCACGGTTTTCAAGTGAAGAAGGCAAAAGAGCAGAGTGCTTGGTGGGGCAGAGAATGTGGGCCTAGCCACTAAATGCAGTGAACCCCGCCTAAACTACTATATTTAAACTAACCTATAAAAACAGACACACATCATACTTTCAGACTACGAAAGAGCAAATGCTCTGACTACAAAAAGTCAGGTTGGAAAAATTCTCTATGCATGGGAGTGAAGTCTTTCCACATGGAACCACAACTGGCCTAAATGTCTAATGCAGTCCGTTATTCTTTCAGTTCACCCAGAGAGGTTAACGAATGACAATAAAGCCAGACAAATTCTTCTAAGCTGTTTTACAGCAAAGCCAACAAAAATGTCACAAGAGTGAAATAAACAGTAGGACAATTCCATTCATAAGCTCTGGCAGGGGGTCTTTGGAAACCCCCTAAAGACAGAGTTTTTGTATCCGCTGCCAAAACAGTGCCCTTTATTAACCACACACCAGGTCGACGCCTCGACTTTCCTTTACTGTCGTCACTTCCACTAGGAAATGGACCAGCCTTGTCTTCTGTGCTTCTGTGGTGGGCACAGGAGGTCAGTGATTCCAATAAAGTTAAAAGGCCAACAAGGTCATGTCCTCATGTAAACAACTTTTACTAGTACATACACTGCCTCAAAGGTAGGTCTTCATAGGATGCATTCCAGTTAACTGCCTTTTACAAGTTTAAGTCTGGCTACAAGCACTTTGATATGTTAATTTCAAAGCAACATGAGACAACTAACAGACCTCCACAAAGGAATGGGTCACGATTTCCGAATTCAAAGAATGGTCGAATAGTATTTATTTTTTCAAGTAGACAGTCGAATAGTATTTTTACTCCAAAGTGGTCCAAGTTGTGCTCCAACGGCAATATTACAGATAGCAGAGTATGTATCAGAGCTGATTTTAAATATTTTGGTGCAAGTCCAACTCAAGTGTCAAGTCTGTCAACGGAAGACTGCAAGTCAACGTGCAAGTCTTTCATGTCTCTGAATGCTGAACATTAAAATGACACTGCATTTGAACATTTCCCTTTCAAAGCTATCAGTTATTTTAATGCATAGGACGGATAAATAAATACAGTGTGAGATGTGTGACAGTGCAATGTCTGCCCATGTCTTTTGTTTTTTTGTTGTTCTAAGGTTTTACTAGGTCAAGGTTTCTACATGAATGTTTTTGTGTTCAAATTAAGTCTTTAGGAAGTCAAATCCTCATTTACGTGGTTTAAACCTTCTTCTTCCTTTTTCTTACCACTTGGGGGGAAGTGGAAACATTTAATGACACAACATCAACATTTAATCACCTTATAAGTTGATAAGGAGAAAGTGTTAGCCAAGAGTTGCTTATTTTCACATTCAGCAACATTAGCATTCATTTGGAGTCATGTTTCTGTCCACCTGGCAAATGTAAGTCTAATATTATTAACCAGATCAAATATTTCTAATACCTCCTCCTTGAGTGTGTTGTTAGAGAAAGAATGTCTTACCATTTTAATCAAGCCAGTCTGATTCTAAAAACTTTTCCCTGAATATCTAGTTAATCTCCTCAAGAGCGCTCCATGCAAGTCAACGCCATTTCTTTTTTCTTCCCATTCCTCTCTTCCTCCTAAAATGGCACGACAACACACCCAGTGGTGTTAAGAGCAATGAATTCAGGTTATTTTCCCATTAAAAAAAAACAAACCAGAGCCAGCACAGTTGAGGCCACACATGATGCCCACACATATTTTGTCTAACCACAGAGCGTTGCCAACGCTGGGTGACGTAAACATAAGTAGAGCAGCTGTTCCAGAAGAATGTCAAGGAAGTGGAGGCCATGTTCAAGCGCCACAACATGTGCTTTTACACCGAACGCAGACAAAGGAGCGTGGGAGACGTGTCGCTATCAGTATAGGGCTGTTGGCGTGCATTTAAGACTTCTGCAGGAGACACATAAAACATTCACAAATCCCAAACAACATCTGGGAGTGAACACATGAAAACAGCCCCCAGCATGCCTGTGAGGTCCTGGTAATAACGGTGTTAGAACGACAACATCCGACTCTTCTGTCAACCAATCGTGTCAGTGCATGCAACGTGGATACACACTCCTGTCAGCATCAGTCAAAAAAATCACTGACTTTACATACAGGCGTCAGCAAAGCTCCGGACTTCCCATATTCTCTTTCTCTTTCTCACACACACACAATTAGCCCATGAGCACTTCCACCTAGTCGTCAAACTCTCTCAAACAATGGCCAATCCAAACAAAAAAAGCGCCTCATAAACATCCCCCCCCAGCATGCACCTCCTGGTTAGGGGGGAGCATCAACCTTTTTTACTGAGATATCACTCTGTGTTTGATAGGTCAATAAATATTTGAGCGGGGAACAGTTCTCTGAAGAGATGTTTTATGGTACCAAATAACAACACCATCTCCCAGTCTGGGCCTGTGAGTCTCTAGAAAATGAAATGTTATGGAACTGGGACTTGTAGGGGAAACAGAAGCTTTAGGTAAACATGGCCGTGCCCAACCTTGCTCTCTCTTTTATCACCTCCTCCTGCAAACGCGCATACACACAAACTGTTCACAGGGGGAGAATGTGTGTGTGTGTTTTTTGTGTGTGTGATGCACGTTTTCGACTCAGCGGTCCAGCTATCCCTACGGTCCGACAAGCACTCCCCTTTGAGAAAACCCTGGGTCTCATTCACCCCTCTGCTCACTAGATAAGCATTTCCAGCTGGTTTCACAAACATAACAAATGAGATATAATGGGTGCCACAGATTGTGTCTTTCTCTCATTTTCTCTCCCTTCCTCTTCCCTCTTTTTTCTTCTCACAGTGACTAGCCTTGTCTCATGGGACAGAGTAGCTAGAGAAACTAGGCCACAGACTGGCCCGCTGAGATAGAAGAGCCCAAAAGTACACAGTACAGCTCAGCTCAGCCCTGAGAAGCTCCTGTTACACACATACTGTACATATAGTAGCCTGGCTACTACTCAACATGCCTACCTATAGAGTTGCACTCCAGTTCCACTCTGTGGAAACAATAACTGTGCATTAGAGTCCAAGTAATCCAGTCCAAGTTGTACTAAAATAATATCACTGTATCTTAACACAGGACCATTAATTCACCATCACTGAAGTCTGCCTGAGTGTAATTTGCAACAATAGCCTGCTAAGCACAATTATTTGTTTTCAGAGATGAGAATATTGATACCATTCTTATGTCAGTGTGTTCAGTATAGAGCAAGCCGCAGGAGGTGATTAGCTTAAAACTGGAGGCAGGGGAAACAGCTGGCCTGTCTCTGTTCAAATGACAAAATGTAAAACCGCAACTTTGCTTGATTTGTGCACAACAAAAAAATATAAACACTATGTCGATCAGTTAGCTTTAGAGGTGCTGATAGGAGTATTTTTGAACATCGTACCAAACCAGGATAGCTGTTTGCCCCAGCCTCCATTTTTAATGTGGTTACAGTGGTATCGATCTTCTCATCTCCACATGAAAGTGCTAAAATGTCACACTATTCCTTTAATCATCATGCAAAGATGCGTCACTTTTTTCACATGGCAGGCGCTGAAGCATGAGGTCGGATTGTCGTCTCCGACATCCAGAAGCCATCAGCATACTTGTATTTTCGTTTATAGCTAAGGCCACGCTATTAATGTTGTCGAGACATTTAACATCCTTAGTTGAGTTCAAAGTAACCAAACATGACACCAGATCTTAGGCTAGGTTAGCATTTAAAGGTTCCCCATACCAAGATAGAAACACTCATTCCTCTGAGGCACTTTAAAGCGCTACTTACTGAGATATTTAATAATATTTATTGTTATATTAATTCATTCATGTGCGTGACAGCTTCTTTGTGTGATTGTCTCACTGTGCTATTGTATATGTCATTTGTTCCCTGATCTCTCTTATAAAAAAGATCTTGATCATGAGACTTATTGAATTGCTAAATCTTAACTTTGACATTTACAGCACACTTTCTGTCATCTACAAGGTTAAATAACCTACCAGGCAAGGTGGATATCTTCCACAGGGCCTAACCCAATCAGGGGATCTTGTACCAAACTATATGTTTAGTTTGTTGTCATTTCAATACATTTGTTTGGGAATATGCACCACTACAGCACAATATAAACTAAAGTGCCTTGAGGCACGTTTTGCATCATTAATCTTGCAGCCATGTCAACGTCTAGTATAAAGACTATTATTATTTCAGTTTGTATTGTTCTTATATGGGGCGTAAATACGTTTGTGATTAATAGGATAAACACAAACAAATTGGCACACAGCAAACCTGGAGGCAGGTGGTAACTCCAGTATGGGAGTACTGGTTGGTTTCAAGAGCTCCAGGCACACTATAATTAAGCCGCCATGTGGAGTCTGCTGTGCGTACTGTTCTTGATGGGTACTTGAAGGCAACAGAGTACATATACAACACCCAGAGAATGGGAGGAAGGAGGGTTGGAGTTGCCAATCAGGGGCCCAGAGTTCATTTTTGCCCCGGGGCTCTGACTGTACAGTGATGCTTCAACAGTGTCAGAATTTATGTATCAGTTTCACTGCGGTCACCCCGTGTTAAAAATATATACAGAGTACAGTGTTTTGGATGGTATTATCCACAAAGTCAGGTTCTCAGGTGCAAATTTGTTCTGGATGAGGATATCCATTACATGTCTAATATTCATATCATATTTCCATGTCTTATAAAACAGGTACATTGTGTCTGATAAAGGGGCACAAATGGAAAAGAGTCCTGTGAATTCCTTCTTTCAAACAATAAGTGTGCTAATTGGTGCCGTGACGTACAGAGCGCTAACACAGATTCTCACCTATTAGTGTGGTATTGATGAAGAAAGCCACAAGAGGCAAGAATCAGGAGGGTATGAATAATGCCTGAAGCCTATTGTGAGGTGACTTTACTGGAGAATAAAGCGACCTGCATTCTTACAAAATGACTGTAGACACAAGATGAAAATCCAAAAAGGTATATTTATAAGATTACCAGATCAGGTTTGACACATTTCAAAGCTCCAGGACAGCTACTAGCCTAAATGGACCTTGTGGTACGATTATTTTTGTCAACTGCTGTTTCCAAGTTCAAGGATGAATTTATAATCTCAATTTTCAAAACCAACACGAACAGAAGCCCCCTAAAGAGCTGAGAAGAAAAGAAAATTTTACAATTCCACGACAGTGGGCAACCGCCATCTGCTAACGAAGATCACGTGACCTTATCAAGAGCTCTAGAATAGAGAACAGAACAGCAATTAAATAGACGTTATGGTGAGATTTATACAGACTACTGGTTCCCAGATCATTTTGCTGTTGTTGTTTTTTCTGGAGGGTGTCAAAATCATTTCAGGATTCAGTCATTTCATAGACAGGCTCCTCTTGACTTCATACATAAAAAATAACTAAAAAAAAATGTGCTTTTTGTGCATTTACGGAAATACAAACAGTGTACATTTCTGGAAACTGTCCATTTCAGACATCTTTTGTGTGGACAGGTAGACTCGGCTTGTCTGACAAAATATCAGTGAAGATGATACCATATATTTGGACTACGTTTTGTTGTTATTTGAGTGGGTGATATTTATTGGATCCACTGGTTTTGATTCTTAAATGAAAGTTCGACTATACAGAAGCACTGCGATGAAACTATCTGGCCGGGGGAAGTTTTGCTTCCACCTTACAGCTCAGTGGGGGAAAAAAAGCAAGTTACCTGGCACTGCATGAACTGAATCATTTGGTGAGAATGCATGTAAACTAGCCACATATAATGCACCACAGCTTTGACTCCAAAAAGAGCCAGCAGTATGTCAGAAAGTCAGGATAATAATAACCTGCATTAGGAGGTCAGAGTGCTGATGGTGCCCAGGTTGCTTATTTGACATTATACACTATGACTGCTCAGTGTGGTGATGAACCATGTCTCCTGAAATATTGTGGGGAGTTAGCTTCTAATGGTTTGTGACTGTTAATTATTGATAAGCAGATCCATTGCTGATAAGAGCCTCACACTGAGCGTGGCTTAGCCGTGGTCTTCATGGAGCAGCTAGGCTCCATTTAGTGGACTAAATGCAGCGTTTATGTGTCACGCTGTGACTGTGAACAGGCCAGAGAGACACACCGCTGACACATCTGAATGGGACAAGGTGGGATTAAGGTGACATGGATGAAGATGGGGCAGGCAGGCAACTCACGTAGTGTTTGGACGGATTGCGCCTCTTCTCCACGTCCACGACTTTCACGTCCAGCACAGTCCGAAACTGCATCTTGACCCTGCAAAGGCTATGCATAAAAACTGAGAGGCGGGCAGCTGCTGCGGCTCCAGATAAGCTGTCTTGTATCACGGGAGAGAAATCACAACATTCATCACTGTGTCATTTAACAATTCAGCGGCCCATTAGGAGATCAGCTCGCTCCGCGGTCCGCGTGCCTGCTCGGACTTCCCTCCGTCGACGCAGCGACCATCAATCTGATTAGAAACTTATCGATAGTCCATTTAAGCCCGCGCTGATCGCTCTCGGTGAAATGCACGCTGCCGAATATCCGAGCAGAGAGCGGTGTGCGCGGTGCCTTCGGCCACGCAGACCGGCCAGCGGCGGGCGGAGCGCTGATCAAGTCGGTCACCTTAAAAATAAGGGGAAAGTGCAGCGAGTTCCTTTGTGTCTGCCGCGATGCCTACGAAAGGGGGCATCTGCGTACCTGGGAGGGGGGTTACAGGGGCTGGCCGAAAGCAAGGGAGCCGGCAAATCCAGCGCCAAGCGGCTCCTGCGTTACAGCAGGCGCGGTGATTTTAGGGAACGGAGTGGGATGGGCTTCACGCGCGTCCTCAAGGCTACTTGGAATAAAGCACTCAAGAAAAAAAATAAAAAAATAAAAACATTTGGCTCTGCCTTCATGACAAGAAACGTGCTGTTGCGTGATATAATTATGAGGCAGCCGATGGGCAGTGTAGTCTTCACTCGGTTTATTGACTCATTCATTCGCCTTCTTCCCCCCTGGAGACCCATAACTTTTCCTCCCCGCTTAGGACCACATGAAACAATATGTTAGAATATCTGGCACGACGTGCAGGTCTGGATTTAACAGAAACTGTATTTTATTAACTGAAATGTTCTTAATCCCGTTGTTCGAGCAGAGGGACTGTCCTCAGTTTGTGGACACTGCAGCCTCTGGGCCGCGAGCAGCTTTCTGGCCGGAGACACGAGCGACTGGAACTATGGATACAGATGTTTCACAGGCGGCCAATCAGCAGCAGCCTGCTCTACATGAAAGAACCAATTAACAACTAAACACTGCCCCCCTGTGCACACAGAAACGCACACGATAGTAAAGCCCACTTTTCTTTTCTTTTTTCAGTTCATAAGTTGAAGTTGAAGTTGCATTAAAATGCTTTCAGAGCATTACTCAGAAAAAAAAGCAGTATCATCTTTTAAATAACTTATGAAAACCTCATTTTATTTTAATGACTTTAACATATCCATGAGCCCGAGACCCGGAATTCCAACCGGGCAACTGCCCCAGGGCTTCAGGGGCCGGACGGCCTACTGTGTGTCGACTGCTCTGTGGTAATGTAACTGAAAATGCATATGGGAATATGCAAGGCTGGATTACTAGCTAGCCAATGTGGGCAACTGCCCCAGGCCCCCAGATCATTAGGGGCCCCAAAGGCCCTTGCTTCACTGCGAGGCAATTCATTTGTGGTTATTTAATGACACATGAGGTTTAGTTTCCTCATCGTAAAGAGTGCTACTCAACCTGTGGAAACGTGTACGTCTACATGTAGCTCTGCAGGGAGCCTTCTACAGTCGTGATGATGTCAAAGTCGGGATCTCAGCCTCAACCGGGGATGCATGTTGTCGCATAGTTTGCATGAAGATATAATATACTAGATATAAGATACTATACTAGTATTTTAATATAACACTATATTTCTTACATGTTTATCTTCTTGGTTTAGTGAGCCGGGTGGAGCTTCAGTTTGTTAAGGAAGAAATAGAAAAAGTTTGGGGGTAGTTAAGACATGTATACTGCTGCTTCTAGCCAATTTTTCTGTTGACTTGTCTCAAGAAACACGTAATATAAATATTTCAGAACAGTTGTACACATTTGACATCAGAGTCAAAGGAATGGGGTTTAATGGGGACCCAGGAGCTCATCTTTGCCCCAGAGCCCCCAGGCAGATTAATCCAGGTTATTTATTGTTTATTTATATCAAAATGTGCCAAACTATCACAAATATTTACAACAGTGGATTGCACAGTGGTCTTGAAATGTCCCTGATGTCCATTTTCTTAGGCATGGCTTTCAAATTTATCTTAAAATGAATATTTAACCTTAACACGGTAACACACTAGTAATTTAAAATACAACAACAAATATGCAGTTCAACTAATGTTGGCAGGCGCCTTACTTGACGTTAGTCATGATGATCAAAGGAATACAAATGGCATGATTTACTTAAATGTCTTGGACGATCACATTTAGGAGCAATAAGCCATACTACACGCAGTTTATTCTGTAATATACGGGGTGCTCAAGTTAGAACACAGTGTAATGGCTGTCGCTGGTGCTGACGATGTCACTGTTGCACTCCAGCGACGTGAGGACCAGCTCCAGCGCTGCCCTGCTCACGTTGAGGCTGTGGCGTTGCCTGACTGCAGACAGAATGTGCAGGATGTGGCAACCCTTCTCTGCATCTACAGGCGCAGGAGGAAACAACTGTCAGCACACCGGTACGAGGCCATGTGAAGCAAGGTTAAATGAAGACTTACTTAAATAACTCTTGAAAAGAGGATTTCTGAAGTTTCATTTTCCAATATTCTCGTTAGTAATTTTGAATTATTTTCTTTCATGCATCTGCATCTACAGTCAACATGAAGCTCCTCGCTGTAGATGCGATTAGTAGTTTGATCTTTGACAAGCATATACAAAAGTTTTCATTCTTAATTGCTTCTACTGAAAGACAATTGCTGCTAAACTCAACACACTGCCACACAGGAGACTGTGAATGAGTCAGACTACAACTACAGCAAATCAACACTGAGAAGAGTTTGACACTTAATTAAGAGCAAATATAAAGTCTACTTACACTTCTCTCTCTTTGAGTCCTCCCTGATGATGTCTTTGACGGCTATGAGTAGATCTGTGTCTTGTGCCGTCACCTGGTGAGGGACAACGGCATCAAACAGACACATAATGAATCCCTGCGATACTGAAGCGGGAGGAATTCATTTAAGATGTATCTGCTGTTTCTTACATGATAGACTTCATCTTGGGATTTGACCTTGCGGTACACAATACCCTCGTCCAGTAAAATTTGCAGGGCCTCCTTCAGAAGCTGGCGTAGCTGCTGGCAAGCAGACGGACCTGCCACAGGCTGCAACAGAGACGCATGATGATACAGCGCTTACAGTGGATAAGCATGTTGGCACGAGAGAAAGACACCTGTTACTGTATTTGCTGCCTTTTGTTTCAGTTTTCTTAATCATTTTCTGTTATCAAACTCCACTGCTCTGTGGAAACCTCTCAGTGTGAAGACATCGTCGGGTTTTGTGGGAAAAAGGAAAACCAAGAAGTGCCAAGAAGTTCTTTTGTCAGCAGCTTTAATAGTTGAATAATTCTAAACAATACAAATTAGCTTCTCTGCTAGGGCTGTATTTCTTCATTTCATTCATCACTCTCACCTAAGAAGGAGACTTCAAATAAAGTCTGTAGTTTGATTTTTTTCCTTTCATCCCACCACCACACATCTTCAAAAAGAAATTGTTCCCTTATAATTATTCTGGCATACCTGGTCTGCAGATGCTGTTTGAGGCTTGCTGGAGATCAGAGGCTGCAAGAGGTCCTGAACATCATAGGGTCTGAACCTGGTCACAGACTTCTGGTTAAGGAAATCCTTGATGACGTTTGTTGCCTTGCTGAGGGAACTGATGGATGAGTCACTGGAAAAAAGATCTCGCCTTAATACAATTTGTACTAATGCTTAAATATACTTTATGTCTAGTAGGGCTGAACGATTAATTGCATTTGCGATATTACCGCGATGTAATAAAACGAGATTTTCTAATCACAAAGGCTGCGATTACACTCTGGTCACATGACACCCAAGAGTAAAGCAGTCTGCAGACGAAGTTGATGCTTCGTCTGCACGTTACGCTGTACCTCGCCTTCTTGTTGCATAATGGCCTTAAGTTTGAAAGAACATAACCTTTAGTGTCACACAGGGAATGAAAGCATCACCCGCCACCCACCACCACCCGCGGGTAACGTGGTGGTGGTGGGTGAAATCGTCGGGCCATCCACGGCTTTGACGGACAGGAAAAATGCACAACAGAAAGACACGTGTAGTAAGGTAAGCATATTGTGGCGATCAGCGCCTGCGTCACACACACAGCACGAAAACCCGAGATGCGAAACTTGATTTTATTTTCGTTGGCCAACTTTTGAATTGAACCTCAAACTGAGTATTTTTTGTTTGCTTACTGGGATACAGAAAGATGGACTCCTGGGAGATTTGAACTGAGATAAGGACGCATTAATTGATGAACTGTGAGTTTTGTATTGAGCGCTTACTGTATAACACACTGTGGTGAGTTAGTTTTTCTTGTGGTTGGTAGGTAGGCCGACCTGATGATTTTATATCATTTCATCATTATTATAATTTGATATATCTTTTCCACTATTGCTCATAATAATAATTCTACCTAATTCATCCTAACACAGGCCTGACCCACAAGAAGAACAGGGTATGTTCTTCTAAAATTGTGTTGGTCATGCTATACACTGATTTACTGCTTGTCCATTTTGAATAATACAGGAGGTAAAGTGCTTAAAAATTAACTGCATATTAAATCGCAATATTGGTTAAAAAAAAATAAAAAATAAATCACAATTACATTATTTTCCAAAATCGTTCAGCCCTAATGTCAAGAAATACTGTAATTAATTTAGGGCTGGACAATAAAACAACAACAACAATAATTATGGCAACATAATTTTTTTCAATAACAATATAAAAATGTTCCATAAATATTCAATAAATCTTTGATTATCTTGAATCAAACACAAATTAGGACTTTTTTATTAAGATGTTTATTTTATTTAGGAAAAAGTACTGAAAAAAATGTTTTTCGTGCATATTGTTGACAATATTTTATCATAGTAGTTTTGAATGTTCCACCTCAGATTTGTTAAGTGATTCACTGTTTGGCATCAAGTGTGAGTTTAAACCACAATTAACCATCAGGTTTCTTCAACTTTCACTCAGCAGCAAAAGTCAGCCTTTAAACTCGAAAGAAAAATTGACTTGATACTTATTGTGATAATTTATATATATATATATATATATATATATATATATATATATATATATATATATATGAAACTTTTTAACGTGATAACATTTTTGGCCATATCGTCCAGCTAAATTAATTAGCAGTAAGTCAGGCTCAACTGTGACAGTATATAAAAATTAAAACCTGCTTTCATTGTTGTTCCATGTTAAGTTAATCAAAATTAATCCTTTTTAATAGCTCCCACCTGCTGTGCATGTTTTACTGCATCTCGTAATACAAACAAACACGGTGAAACTTTAAAGGGCAACTATTGTTTTATATGTAAACCCACAAAAACTATTACCGTCTTGACACACATCATTGCAAGCCTGATAATCAGACATAATGAACTGCCCCTTTTTTGACTTCATTCATTCAACTTGAAAATTGTGTATTCACGTTAGCCGACTGAAGGGCGAGTATTTCGTTGTGTATTGCCCGAACGAGTCAGTAGCCTTGATAGCGGGTGCCAGGTGCAGCCATCTTAACATTCAATCTCATCTAATCTGCTTGTTGCCATTTTAGTGGGCATTTTCCTGTTGCTATTTCTGATAGATTTAGCTTGGTAGCTATGAACAAAACTGATTGGTCGACTCCAATCAGCAGAAGTCAACACTTATATGAATCCCTGAGGTGGTGATTAACACCGTTTTTAGCACTGGTGATTAACACACAATTAACAATGTGTCAAATGACGCAATGCCACATGACGCAGCGAGGGTGACCACCTGCTAATAAGCTCAAGGGGGGACAAAGGGTATGTTTCTGAGGGACAGACTCACTGATAGTGGTTTACCCATTTCTAGCACATACCACCTTACATGGTATATTAATAATGCCCTATTCCCCTAAACATGTGTAATTGCTGATGTATGCTCATGAATAGGCCGACCAATGTGTATTTTTTTTCTAAATAAAGATTCATAATATTTTTATAACATTCAGTGAATTGACAGATGCACTTCCACTTACGATTTACTTTAGCTATTTAATTTTATTTATTTTTCATTACAATTTATTGACTTTAAATAATTATAATATAAAATTATAGGATTAACAGGAATTGTAGTTGTTCAACACCACAGGAACAGTTTAAAAAAAAAAAAAAAAAAAAAATAGTCTTAACTCACAACTCCAGAGGTTCACGGAACGAGAAGGGGGAGGAAGGATGGTGAACTTGCATGTTAGTAAAGGCAGGCGCAGGAAAAAAAAAAAAAAAAAAACTGTTCAGTGTTCTGGGGACACCTTTAGGACTCAAACCTTTTCACCGGCATCTGAATCAAATAAGGAAGAAAGATAAGAGACAGAGTTAAAGCAACATTAATTTTTATTATAAGCTTCCAAATGGTTTTCCAGTATAGACAGAGAAGTGCAAACCCATCACCATCACAAGGTGACAACAATACAAAAAGGTGCCAAGATACAATCCTATGCAAAACAATGACATATTTTGACCTTAAAGGCTACGGTTTCCTAAAAGTGACACATTTGCACCCCTGTAGACAGTCCACCAATGTTCAAAATCAATCAAACTTCATCTTAGACAAATGGGGTCTTACATAACTAGGTTTCTTACCTTCAGGTTTCTTCTTGAACTTGTATTTCTTCTTGGAGCGTACAGCATTTAGGAGATCCTTCTCTTTCACTACGTAAGTGTAGAAGTCCTTGCAACTGAATGTGAAGTTGCTCTTCACCTGGATTTCTGACTTGATGAGGTTTACCGAACATATGTTCCTTGTGTCCGTCCAGCATCCTGTCATCAGTGAAAAGACCCTCTCCACTGAAGCACTGGTGATTGGTACACTCAAGAGGAAAGAAGCTAATGCTGTCATGTTTGGTGTGTGTGTGTGTGCTTGAGTAAGGTGGCCCACTTCTCCACGACTGGAGCTCCAGACTGCACGATGGCCTGTTGGTGTGGCAGAACGACACAATACTCATCATATAGCGCATCCATGCCCAACTTCTTGCTTAGCTGCAGGACATCTACAGCTTCACAGAGATGGGAGAAGTTGAATGGGCTCTTCTTTAGTGCCAGGCTAGCCCACTTTCTTCTGGTAGTTGGAGTCTGAGAAGTCATAGCGCTGCTCCAGGTAGGTGAGAGAGGACTGGTAGAAGTTGCACATGTCCTCTCTGAGCGCAGCTGCCTGTCAGTCTGGAAACTGCTGGAGGAGTACACCCGTCTGGGCCCCAAAGAAACCATCTCTCTGTCGTTGCTGTAGCTTGGTTTTTAGGGTGAACATCATATCGTAAAGCTCACAGACAGTCCCATCTTCTCGCTCCAGCACCAGCACAGTGTCATGGAAAATCTTCAGCGCATTGCTGTAAGGAGAGTCAATGATCCTGTGTGCTGGCACTGTTTGCATTATCATCATTTCTCTAATCCCTGTTTCATGTAATAATATTTAGATGAAAAAAAAAAGTTGAGTGCAATTAAAATTAATTACCTGTAGATCAGCCGCCATAGTAACTTTGGGCACTGGTCCTCTCCCAATGAGAGAAAGTAGGTCTTGATAGGAGCCCAGCTGTCGTGAAGTCTCTTCACTGCAGGCCACAAGCTCAGCCATCTTGTGGGCACATGTCTAAGCAGGGACTGGTACTCTATCTCCACAAAGGTGTGAATTGACTTAAGTTCCTCAATGCGTTTTGCAGATGAGGAGAAGTGGCTAAAAGGTCTTGTTGACGACATTTTCGATGTCGATATTTAGCCGATCTCCTGCGTGTTTTGCACTGTTGTGAACGATGTGGGCCACACAGTTTGCCTTCAAAATGCAATTGTTGTTCTCTTTCAGTTTCTGGAAGACAGAGTTGTATCTCCCGTAATTCAGACTAGCAATGTCAGCGGAATACGCAGATATCATGTCTAGTCCCAGTCCGTTTTCCTCCAGACCAGACCATCTGGTTGCGGATCGCGGCAGATGTTTCATCACTGTCATCATAGAAATCAAGGACCTTCGTCTGTACTCCCAACTCTGGCGTCCAGTAACGCACTGACAGTGGGAAGAACTTGGTGGTCCCATGATTGGAGGCATCTGAAGCCACTGAGAAGAATGGCGTGTGGGCTGTGGAGACACACACGCAGATGGGATGAACTTAACAGAGGTTCACTAAAAACAAATTATTATAAAAAATACAAGATACTGCTTTACTGTTTTGATCATTATTGATTTTATATAAATATTATCTAAATATTTCAAATATTATAGCTGCTTTTGTTTGTTTAGTTTGGGAGATAACGAATAGTGAAATGTTGCTCACAATCATGTAAGGATACACAGAGCCTGGTTTCACGAAGGCACGTGTGAGCAGCATTATGTTAGTTAACGTTAGCTACTGATTCAATTTCAGTGAACTGAAGGAAAAGTTGACTTTTAACATAACAGTAGAAGATGATTAGCTAACATTAGCTAGCTAACGTTAGACAAATAGCGAACACACAACAATGTTACATCCATGAACATAACTTTAACTTTACCTTTGGTTGTTGCCTCTCGTTGCTCATTCAGTGGTCTTCTGAGGACTTTCAAGCAATCTTCGACGGAGGCAGGGGCAAGCACATCAGTGACAATGGCTTCCCGCCTTCGTCCGACCACAGGGCATCCTCTTGGCAATGTCCGAGTCCGGATAAATCGCTGGGGCTAGCTTTGTGCCACAATCTCCTGCTCGATATGATGTAGCGTGTTGGACAGTGTGATACACACTCGTCACCTCTGCAGCAGTCACTTTGTCAGCTAGAAAGTCGTTTTTAGGTCGGAGGAAAGCATCCATAGCTTTCGATGTCTCTTTCTGTTTCTTGTTTCACGTTTCTTGTGAGTCTCCGTGAGTCTGTGTCGTTTGACATCGTATTCCCCTCCATGTCCGATTGAGAAGGACGTTTTGCAAAGGTCACAAAAAGCCCTCTCGGTATCCCCCTCAACACCTTTCAGCCACAAATATTCATTTTCCCACTCTTTCTTGTACCCACACCTTCTCTTTTTAATTGATGATGGCGGTGCCTCAGACTCGGTCTCTTTCTCAATTTTTCAAATTGGAAAGCGCGCAGCTAAAAGTTCCTGCCCAGTGTGTCTGGTATGCACATACGTGCTGTCATGACAACAACGAAAAAGTTGACAACAACCTAGTCAGCAGTTCAACTGAGGGGTGGGTCACGTGGGTGTGGCAACAGTAGCATGCTGAACTGTCAAGTCATGTTCGTTTGGCTGCCTGGGGCTCGAGGATATAGAGCGACCAACTTTTCTTTTTTGAGGAAGCATTGATTATGCGTGACACGGTCTCAATTTGACGCAAGAATTGGGCTTCAAACGCGCTACACGGGACGGGTGGTCACCCTAGATGCAGCCAGTGTGTGTTTCCAATATACTGTAGTATGTGGATTGAAGTGGTTTTCTGAAAACAATATTGAGACCTCTGTGACTGCGTTTACTTTTGCCACTTATTGTACTTTTTACATGATCAAATAAACTCTGCAACTTACCCACTAGTCCTGTTGCTGTACACAGAGTATGAGTATATACATACATGTACAGTACATACAGTACATATGGGATGAATCACAGACTTTCTCTATTTCTATGTACAACAGGGATGGGCTACCCTGGCATCGTTAGATTAATTTGCATTTTAGTTTGGAACCCCTCAGTTCATTTTTCAATTTCCAAGCATGTTCCCAAGGGGAGTTATCAACAGGCGCTCATAACAATGCCTCAGCATTTATCCTGATTGATTATAGGTCTATCCAATTGCAATTGGATAGAAATGTTTGACGCAGTGGCGAGTAACACATGCAAGTTGGGCTGGTTCTTGTTCCGTTTTGAAGCCGAAAAAGCGGCCTGGTCACAAACATTCTCAAATTGTAGCACAGTACACTAAAATTTAAATAGGCACTACAGTAAGATAATCTTGATTCATATTTGATCAGCACTACCTAGTTTGACAGTTTGATCTGCTCCTCTGTCAGTCATCGTTTCAAGCCCATCCCATATTAGATAAACGTTGATGATTTGCCCGACTGGATCCGCTTTGGGTGCAAATCTGTCTGAATGGGAGAGGACCAGACGTATCTGCCAGAGCAAATGAAACATATGCTCGGCAGATTCGTCTGGTTTCCACGCTTGTGATGGGCACCAACAGAAAGGATTCTATTTTCATTGTTTTCAGTGTAAAGTTTTTGTGTCAAGACATTCAGAGGGCTCTCCACCCCACAAAGAAAACATTCTCGGTTAAACATTGGGCTGTATCATTGGTTGTCTCAGTTAGGGCTCTCACAATGTGCGTTTCCATCCACCTGCTTTTATGCTGTTAAAGTCTGTTTCCATGTGCAACGGATACAGACTTAAAGCGTGTGACTTCAACATCCACTGAAGCCTCCCCTCCACTGAAGCAGCATTCTTTTTCTGTTGTAGTTTTCCACTGTGTGAGGTTTAACTAGAACTCTTTTAATTACATATTCTTGTTAAACTTCTGCAATAATTTAATGCCACCTGACTGAAGAATGAGCGCCACCAAACTTATCTTTATCTTGATGTGCCCAACTCCTACTATTCGCGTGACAGAGGTGGATGAAAACATTAATTACCACTTTCTACTGCCGATTTTCTGGAAATTTGGTTAAAATTTGCACTAAATTTGGTCGGAAACCTGGCTCCAGCGTTATAATCTACAGTGATGGTAAGTTAAATGATGGATGTTTGTACCCTGTTGCATCAGTTTGCAGCTGGAAGGGTTTGTCATAGCACTGTTTGTAGAGCTGAGGTCCCTCCATCATCCACGCTATCTGGGCCGCCATCACTGGGTCGTTCACTTTGTCTGGGAACACACACGGATACAAACATGATGAATGGGCAGAGATGGCGTGTATTCTCAAATAAAAAGCGTGCTGTGTGAGATTGTGTGAGAAAGCGAGACACATGTAAGGCTGTCACAAAACAAGGCTGCGGTTTCCCCGCTAGACAATTCAAGCGTGTGTGGGTAGTGGATTGCATGAGCTTGTAGTTTCCAATGAACCATCAGTTAAATGTAATTTGTTGTCTTACTCTATTATTTAAAACATGTAGCTGGATGGTAAATTAGTGAAAGTGGATGGTGAATTTAGATATCATACTGCCACTCTGGCCTACGGAGAACGGCCCTCTGCACTCACAGTAGGTGGAGGCCATGATCTCTCTCTGTTGCCTCGACGTCTTCACCTTTCCTCTGACTCTGAGCAGCTCTCCAATCTCCAGGCAGCAGCGGCTCTGCTGAGCCTGTCTCAGCTTCTCCAGCTCAGCGACTGGGTTAAAGCTTTCCTGAACCCCAGCACTGTGATTCCCCCCTGCTGGAAATGAAAAATTAATATAGGATATTACATAGTGATTTGTTGTAATAATAAAATAAATGTAAAATAATTATATATATATATATAAAATAGATAAATAGGCCTTAATATTAATCAATTTATTAAGCACTGTTGAAAATCGTCAAAATAATCTATAAAGATGACAGAATTTAAAGCTGCACTGACCAATATTTTTCCATAAACAGGAGATTGGGTGCGTTCAAGATTACTGCGGCTGACTTTCGCCAACTTAATCATAATCAAACGTGAGCTGCTGGCGTCAGCAGGGACAGGGTACACATTCAACCTGTGTGAGCTTACTGTGAGCTTGGTACAACAACTGATCTCGCGGCATGGTGACGTTTGCCGGCACTGCAAAACATCACCATGCCGTGAGATTCCAGCGAGAGAGGCCAGCGGCTGCAGTTGCTTTTCTCCGGCAGCACAAAGTTGGAACCGCCTTTTGCCTGATCAATGACTGATCTCGCGGCATTTTTCTTTGCAACTGCAAAGAAAAATGGCGAGATCAGTCTGATTGATTGATCTCAGCTCACAGCTCCAAGGAGTTAAGGCAGAGTTGGAACAGTGAAGCCATCAGTGACGCTGCATTGGTGTTTGGCAGATGAGCCTTGTAGGTGGGCTGATTAAAGAGTCTCGATTCAGCACGACCTCCAATACTAGATGAGGAAAATTTTTTGAAATGATTTAATTTGATTGATCTCCTCAAAACCTAGGCCTAAGAGTGTGGAAACGTTGTGTTTAAACACATTAAACGGACTTAAAAAATGTCAAAATCTGATAGTAAGAGAGGTGGAAAATCACACGACTAAATTTCCCTTCACTGGTGTGATGTCACCCAGTGACCTAATGAGAGTGATGTCAATAAAATAAAAAAAATTCCACTTAATGTGACAGTTAACGCAACTCAACAAGGTGGACAGTGGTCACTGGGGGTAAACATAAAACCTTATTTTTTGTACAACAAAAGTTTACAACCTTGATAAAAAAAACAACATTTGATAGATTTTGAACAGGATATAATAAAATAATGATGAAATATTTGGAAATATATATGTTTTTTAGATCTAAGTTGAACGAACAACACTGGGGACATGGCAAAATCCCAAAGTACCTCTTAAACCAAAGCTTTTGTAAAAAAAAAAAAAATTAAACCAGTATCATTGTATTCATAATTAAGAACAACTGGCCTTACATGAAAAACCAAATGGAACTATTATTTGCCCCAAACTGAAATCACAAAAGGCACCACACACACCACAAACTCACATTTAGACGGACCCCCCTCCTCTTTCAACAGGTCATTTTTCCAGCATAGGCAGTTTATAACGCCAGTACCATCATCCACTGTGAACAGAAGGAGACTATTTTTAGACCTTTATACATAACAGGAAAGTGTGTGTGTGTGTGTGTGTGTCAGTTTGTGAAACGTAAACAAAAGTTGGGGCATTGTCACAGATGGAGACGTTCTCAATGCTTCATCCATCACATGCAACAAATGACGCCGTCATAGTGGGTCCCAAAATGACACTGCTAAAATCCCTAATGTATCACATAAGGTTCTGTACTTGCAAGTGTTTACTGCAGTACCAGACAAAGCACTTCTGTTACACACAGGGACACAGCAAGGTTACCCCCATAGCAGAAGAAGTCGTCTCTTTCTCTCTTGTAAACCACTGTCCCAAGCACATCAACTTTGGAGATTGGATGGGAGTTGTAGAAGTAAATACCTGTGGGTACAGAGCAAAAATAACCACCACTTATTATTACTGTGAACATCAGGGATCAGTCACTGAGTCAAAACATGAGTCACTTTTTGAACCGTATCAAGAGAAATCCAAGGGCAAAGTTAAACTTAACCACTCAATGTTGTCACAAGTGACACAGTTAAGACATTTAAAATGGTACATGGTATGAAACAAAAACATGTCTGATAAATGTGGCTGTGAACTTAACGTTACAAAGTAACTTAATTAGCTACCTTGCTAAGTTTCAGTAACCGGCGTTAGTTCACAAGTTGGTTAGTTTGGTCATATAATGATTCATGTTTCTTTAGATAGCTGTTCAGACTTGTAATGTTTCAAATGTGCAGACCGAGCATACAGTCAGTTTATTAAACTATATCTAACTATCTTTAGCGTCTCTTAGCTGTTATAAAGTTACCTGGCACCTGTGTGGACTCCATCATCTGCAGGATGTCTGTGACGTACAGCCTGGTGAAGGCAGAAAAGATCGGGTCCAGTCCCCACAACATGGATGGAGGCTCTTCCGCTGGATCCATCGTAGCTGCCTGCATTTCATCCTGAAAAGCAAAAGCAAGACTGTTTATCTCTTTTCGTGTTTTTCCAGTCGTTTGGTGCAGTGTCTAGCAAGAGAGTAAACTAGCTGCAGATGGCTACTTTTTCTTCTTCTTCGGTAGCCGCGGCACTGAGTAGTGCAATGCTGCCTCCCACCGGTGAAGGATCGACATTCCGGTGGAGAGGTTTTGTTTTGTTTTTAAATTTATGTATTTATTTTGCACAATCCAACTATCATAGCCACTTTAGGACAAAATATAGCCCAGGACTAAGTAAAAAACAAATAAGGTGCCAGTTAAAAGTGCAAGTATAGACTTCACAAACAGCAAGGAAGAACGAAAAAAATAAATCAAAGCATGAATGGAAAAGAGAAAAAATACATCAAAACAATCCATTTTAACCTCTGGTTGGGGTCCAATTAAATGAAAGATCCGATATAAGCGTATAAAGTAATATATAACCTTCTTAGAATTAACTATCTTCATTTAATTTAAATAAAGAGACAGCTCTTTCAGAAAAACAGTGAAATGTGGGGTGTTTTTTTAAGAATTTACATTTGTGTAAAATATATTTCGCTAGAATCATCATTATAGATTAAAACCCAATCTAATATGACTATAAGTCAAGGTTGATATAGTCAGATTACTATGTAATATCCAAATGTGGAAGTCCTCCCAAAATAATTTAAACATATTACAAGAAAATATTAGATGTTCAGTTGTTTCTATTTCTGTATTGCATAATACACATTCATTAGAGTCACTGTTGAATCTTAGTAGTAAAAATTATTTGCAAGGACGTATTTCATTCATTGTTTTAAAATGCACTTCTTTAGCTTAAGGGGGTACTGGGATCTAATTCTCTTAGAGGTCACACAGGGGTATTTCTGCAATATATATTTTATTTTTAGAGGAGATGGAAAACATTTCTTGGTTAGAGAAGATCTTAAAAACTAATTACATTTTCATCTAAAACAGGACATGCTTCAATAGACTTGTGAAAAGTTTAGGTACCATTGGGGTGTGTAATAAGGCCTCCCTGATCATTTGAATAAAGGCTTTTGGAATCGCTCCGATCACAGCACAATATTCTCTACTAGTACATATTACACTGTATTTATGTCTAAACTCATCATAGTCCAGTATGTTAGCTCTGTCATCCACTAGATGTTGAATAGACCATATTCTTTGCTCCATTCATTTTTAAAAATAGAAAGACTTCTTCTTTATCAGAATACATCTATTGTTCCAAATTGGTGTGTTATGAGGGGGAAAATTATGTTTATAGATCAGTTTCCAATAATGGAGGACTTGATGGATGAAGTGTGTAGCTTACTAATTTCAGAATCACAAATCTCCAGTGGACAGCTGACCTGCTTGAGAAGTTCTTCTTTTTGTTGTTCTTGTTCTTGTTCTTGTTGTTCTTCTTGTTGTTCTTGTTGTTGTTGTTCTTGTTGTTCTTGTTGTTCTTCTTCTTGTTCTTGTTGTTCTTGTTCTTGTTGTTCTTCTTGTTGTTCTTCTTCTTGTTCTTGTTGTTCTTGTTCTTGTTCTTGTTGTTCTTCTTGTTGTTCTTCTTCTTGTTCTTGTTCTTGTTGTTCTTGTTCTTGTTGTTCTTTTTGTTGTTCTTGTTGTTCTTGTTGTTCTTGTTGTTCTTGTTGTTCTTCTTGTTGTTCTTCTTGTTGTTCTTGTTCTTGTTGTTGTTTTTGTTCTTGTTGTTCTTGTTGTTGTTGTTGTTCTTCTTCTTCTTCTTCTTCTTCTTCTTGTTCTTGTTCTTCTTCTTGTTCTTGTTCTTCTCTGGGTTCATGGCTGATCGCAACCAACTTGTTTAGGTGCATACCGCCACCTACTGCACCGAAGTGTGTAATATCATGGCATTTACATGCTTCAGGTTACATTAAAGCAGGGATTTTCAAAGTCTGAGACTGTGGGCCTCCCCTCAGACAAAGCTTGGGACCCCCCCCCCCGCACCCACCCACCCCCCCACCCCCCAACCACATCTTTAGTTTACTTGGTAAGTTTCGCTCAATTCTTGGACGCCTATGATGATTATATTATTTGATTCCACAGACACTCTACAATTGAGCCAAGATGCACTAATATTGCTGTTTCACATAACTTCTGACTACACCAAATAGTTTTAAAAAAAATTCTGTCCTAAGACATTTATTAGCTTCTGACGCTGATGAGGGGTAAAGAGTTCCCCAAAACTACAGTATCTCTGAACTCTCCCACATGTAGGCTATTATATGTGATCTCCTTTTGATAACTAATGCGATCAGTGTGTAATATTGTTTCACTTCCATTCGTTGAACCTCCCCAGAAACTGTTTGGACTGTTTGGAGCTTCTTCTGCCACACGTCACTCACTGCCTTTCTAATTAATGATTTGGCCTCTCCTTTTCCAAAGGGAACTTTTATTACTTCATAACGCTCTCTTTAAAATCTCATTTGCTTTCTTATTCACCTCAACACCAACATGAGCAGGGCCGAACAAAGTTCCACATCAACTCCAGCTCTTTGTATTCTCAGCATTATCGTAAATCTTTCAATCAATAAATCATCCCTTACTGTTTCTTTGGAATTCAAACTATTAAGGGCTGCAGTAGAGCCTGAACAAATGACCTTACCTCTTCTATCTGTTTCGACAGATAATACAGATAATTTATTATTAATTCTTTTACATATCAAAGTCAGGTATGTGTGCCCCTGATCCTACATGTTCACTCCCTGGATCTTTTGATCCATCAGTAAATATTAACATATTGTTATAATAATTCCTCTTCACATAATCATGAACCAAATATCCAATATTATCCAGATTCCTTTCACTATATTCTCTCTGCTTCTCCACAAGCTTCAAGTCCACATCAGAGCACTTTTCCAACTATCAGGCATTACACCGTCTCTCCATATCTTATTAAACAGTTATATAACAGAAATATAATTTCCAAGACTTCTTCTGGTAATTGTCTAAACATAGCGTAACGTATAGTTGATCTTGTCCTGGAGCTGTATATCCACTTCCCTCAAGGACCATTTTTAACTCATCTAATGAGAAGTCCACGTCAAGTGCCGATTCACCATTATTGTTTTTCTTTCTTACATCACTATTTGTTCTTTTCTCTTGTTTATGTATTTCATCTAAATGAATTCCCCTATGTAAGCTGCAAACTTCTTACCCAGTAGTTTAGCTTTCTCCTTATGTGTAATTGCCAGGTATTCAGCACTGGGATTTTACAGATTTTTTAATCATTGCCCAAATGTCACCCAGTTTAACTTCTCTGCCAATGGAGGAGCAGTATTGCCTCCATGCATCGACTTAATTATTTTACGTGCCAAAGCTCTCTTTCTTTGATAGTCAATAAGATTATATTGACCCAAATGCTTACTTAAAATTCTGAATGCTTGATTTCTATCTTTTATAGTATTTTTACATTCATGGTTCCACCATGAAACTAGTTTCTTTTCCCCATTCATGGTGCTCTTAGGGATGCAGGTTACTGCAGCACTAATAATCATGGAAGTCACTGCTACAGCGCAGCTATTTACATCCCCCTCCATCGATTTTCTTTCAGTCTGCTCATTACAAAGTTCTCTGATTTTTTCCCATTCAGCTTTAGGAAAACACCATCTCTCTGTTACATAACCCTGCTGAACATACATGTTAAAGTTCAAGGAAATATAAGACTGGAAGGTGATCAGTTCCTTTGTTGGTGTTATTCTTTACTTTCCATTCACATAAATTACTCATATTTACAGAGAATAAAGTAAGATCTATACATGAAACTGAATTCCTTGTAATATTAACCCTAGTACCTTTTTAATGTTTCATCATTAAGGCAATAAAGTGATCTCTCCTCGATTACTTCTTCACCTACTTCTCCATTTGTGTTTGTATGGTCACTTCCCCACATAGTGTTGTGAGCATTAAAGTCTCCACATCATATTTCTCTACTATCAACACTTACTGAGATCTCATGAGATGTTTGCATTGACAATTCTGACTTCCAGATCAGTTACAACCTTCTTGAACTCTTGTCCATTAAACATCTGGCATTCAAGTGGAGGATATGAAATAGCATAATGAAGCAAATCACCCTGAGACACTCCATCATAATTAGAGAGGTTCAACATCTCATGAATCAGTTCAGCTGTAACTTCTTTAATAACCAGTATCCCTATAGCTGCCTTTACAAATGTCTGGATTCTATCACTTTTGCCGTATTGCCACATTCACAGTCTTACAGATGAAAGCAACAATGTTGGTTTTACACACAATCAGTGTATCTTCAATAATCTCCTTTATCCATGAAATTGTTTTTGTTTGTCTCTGACTTGTTATGGGTGATGAAACCTCAATTACTTATCTATTCTGAGACTTGTCCTGCCAAGTCTCCCATTCTTTGATACTTGAAACATCGAAGTGGTTCTGAGATAAACTCTCTGACATCATAACTCAGGTATCCCATTCTTACTCTCTTTGGCATAGCTTTTTCAAACTCAAGGACTATAGACAGGCTATCGGTTTTCACCCCCTTTCTTTGTGTTTGCAGTCTTGTGGCTTTGACCACCTTTCCTCCTTTTACTTCCTGAATGATCTCTATTGTCATTGCCAAAGGTACATCATAAATAACACCTCTAAGCTTTGCTGCATTCCCAGGGGTATGAGCACTGATCCTTTCACCATTCAGTGTTTCTGTTCTGAGAAACCGTTCTCTTTGCAGTTGATCTCTAGCAAACACCAAAAGCCTCCTGTTACTTAAATATTTGGCAAACTTGATCTTACCCATTTCTTTCTAAATTGCTTTTGTTAGTTTTAGTGGGTGAAAATGCCCCCAGGCTTCTCTTGAACGTTATCATCACTTCCATTCACATTCATCATTATAGGCTTCACTTTTTTGGACATGTCGCCCCCCTCTAAACCATAGGTTGAACTTCCAGAACTATCGCACCCCCCTTTCTCCTTTTTTATTTACATCCTGCCATGACATACTATCACTACCTTCGTCTGTACGTTTACCCACAATAGTCACATTCACGGTACAGTTTGTTTCTAATTCGCCAAATAATGCTCACTCTCAGCAACACGCTCGAACACAATTCCAGCAAAACTCTCTCCGCTCCGACTCGAATTAGAGGATTGCATACTTTTCATGTTTTCTTTCTGAGCAGATGTCCCCAATGAAGTTTTGTGTTTTCCATCATTTAGTACTGATATTAATTACCTTCTTTCTTCGTCATACCTGTTGCAAGCCAGGAGCAAACATTTGAGTTTGATTTTCCATACACTGCATTTATAGGCCAGTATTGACCTGTTGTCTATTCTATGGAGTGTTTGATGGACTTTCTATTCTGGAAAGTGCGGACAAGCTATCTGAAGCAATTACAACACTGGGTTGGTTATGTTCTTCCACCCATTGTAATGCTAACACCATTCTGAGTAACTGAGATGCGCACATGTTACATGTTTTTCACTGGTACCTCACAGCGAGGGATGAAGAAAGTATCTCCTGTGTGCCCAATTCAATTCAATTCAATTTTATTTATATATAGCGCCAAATCACAACAACAGTTATCTCACAGCGCTTTTCATAAAAGAGCAGGTCTAGACTGTACTCTATGATGCTATTTACAGAAGCCCAACAGTTCCCACCCAGTCTCCTGTTCATTTGAACCATCTGGAAATATGAACATCTTGTGTTGGCGATGGTCAATATAGTCTTTACTCCTGTTCTGGGTTTTCATTTTTGCAGCAGGCTATATTACTCCTGTAAAATGGCCTATATGCCTATATATATATATATATGAGAGGCTGATTTCCCCCCAAAATTGGGGAATTTTCGCAATGGTGTCTGGGACTTGTAGTTTCAGAGACACAAAGAAACCGGACCGTAGTGTTTCTTGAGGCGATGGCGGCCGATGGATGCAGTAACACTACAAAGAACAAGTGGTACACCGCAGACTAATTGTTTTGTTTCTCAGCGTCGTCGTGAATACTTTAAACATACCCCCCAACATATCTTTGTGTTCAGTCTCCGGTGCAGGGGAGGGCAGCAGGAGACTGAAATTCCCCCGCCAACTGTCACACACGAGGAGCAAGAAGAGAAAGAACCGCAGTCGCGCGCACTCGTGAGCGCGCACAGACACTAAATCCGCTAGACAACTAAACCTGTCCCGGACCGCGGGAGAGATGACTGTTTTTACCGTTTTAGCAAATCTTCATGTACGGACCACCTGTATCCATTTGTACCCTTAAGGAAACTAATTATTCTGTGGAATACAACTATTTGGGAGGACGCCTTACTCATCTTTTGTTTTCTTTTGGAGAAAAAAGCCGCACGGGGTTTGTCGAGCCAGTGGGTAACGTTAACGTTAACGTGAGTCAGGAGTTGGAACAACGACAAGCTTTCCGTACTAACTTACATTTCAAAAAACTCTTTTGCTGGACACGTAACCTTTTAAGACTTTTTTTAGGGGCTAACAATGACCCTGGACTGCCCAAAACAGTGTCAGAGGCTAAGCTAGGTTTTGAGCTGAACTATTATGAAAGCTACACGCTGTGTTGACCAAGCGGGTATTTATAGCGAAAATTTGGAGCGTTACTCCAAAAGCTATTGCTAAAGGAAACCCACACTTTAAAGTTTAAATCCACTGTCAACTTTCTAACGTTAGCTAATTGAATGACCCAGGATTCACCATGTCGTTTTTTAATTTCCGTAAAATATTTAAATTGGGATCTGAGAAGAAGAAGAAACAGTATGAACACGTCCGCAGAGATGAGAATCCAGAGGAAATATGGGACATAATCGGTGAATTGGGAGATGGCGCCTTTGGAAAAGTGTTCAAGGTACGTAATGTCTCCTTCAGTAAACCTGAGTCTTTTGTAACCTCTAAGTTACATACCCAGAAATCCTGTTTTTGAATCCCGACACAACGTGCCAGCAGTGTCACCTCAGTGTTGCATTGCTTTGACCCACCCACCATCTTCAAAGCAGCACACCAGCCCTGTGACAGAGGTAGGGTCAAATATTACTCTCCACAGATATCCAACAGGCTTGTCCCTTCTCCCTAGGAAGTTTGTTTCCATGTGACTCACGTGTCATCAGATCCACTCATTTCTGGAAACTTACTGGTCTCATTTGCAGGCAAAGCTGGAGCAAAATCTACTTTTATGATGCTGGTGGATGATGTTTTTATCCTCTCTGCTCTAAACAAAGCAGCCAAATAATTCCCCTTTTACACTGTCAAAGCAGCGTCCCTTGTTATCATTTTAATGGAGCCATTGTTTGGTTTGAGCCTCATTCAGAGCTGGAGCCAGAAGCTTCATTTGCATGAGTGACAGTAAATTTGATCACACAGGAGGGCTCGACCAAGTCCAATACCAGGAAGTCTGTGGCTTATGAATGCAGTTCAGATGTTCTGTTTTGTACTTCATTGCCAAATGCTATTTTTGGAAGTGGTGGAATAGTTGGACTTCACCAAGATTACATGCTGGCATTACTTTGTATTGTGCTTAAATTAAGCCTAATCTTCTTGCACAATGATTTAGTCACAGGTTGCCAATTTCCCAGCATTCCAACAGCAAGGCTCACATGAACTAGACCCACAGTTCAAGAAGAAGGAGAAAGTACCAAAACAGATCATTTATCGTAATTATTATATAACACGGGCAGGTCACCAGGAAGTGGCTGCATCCCATATTGCTGTGCCGACTTCATTGAGCACATCCTGCCTGCAGAGGAGCCAACACAAACAGGAGAAATTTCACTTTCCACTTTAACAAGACATTTCTGATGTTCTGCTGACTTGCGCAGACCTACAGCAAAGCAGGGGGGGGGGGTTATTTGTTGTTTTTAGATCCTCTTAAAGGCGTGTGAGATGTTTATTGCAGGTCTGAGGTCAGGGCAACTTAAAGTCCAACATAAACCAGATTTGGCCGTCCATGAGTCTTTGAGATTCATTTAGAGCAGCGAAACGGGGACAAACACAACATTTCTGAACTAGATCCAAGACAAGCAAGACTTTACACTGAAGTGAATAAATGTACGAGTCCTTTGGCAATTCAACAGTTTAATAACGTTCTCTTCCTACAGGCTCAAAACAAACAGACCGGCATCCTAGCTGCAGCCAAAGTTATTGACACAAAGACCGAGGAGGAATTGGAGGACTACATGGTGGAGATCGACATCCTGGCCTCCTGCGACCACCAAAACATCGTCAAACTGCTGGACGCTTTCTATTATGAGAGCAAACTCTGGGTGAGTATAGGGATGTGGTCTCTGCAGTGCTAATGTCGTCAGTGTTTCCTCCATGTCACCCAAGCAGAAGAAATATGGACCTAATATAGCCGTTCAAATTAGCCTAAAATTGTAAAGTAAAAGTAAATTTCTCCCCACTGTAAATCTGCTCTATAAAATCACAGAAGAAATACTGTTTCATTGAGTCTGTTTTATAAGCTCTGCTTTTCAGTTTTTATGATAATTGACATAATGGGCTCAAAATTGTATAAATGCCTTTAACCTGCAGTATTGTTATAAGCTGTAATTAAGTTCCTTTCCTGCTCTAATATTGTTATCAAAATGTGAGGCCAAAGTTCCCACGAGCAGCAGAAACAAGCAGCTTTGAGAGCAGTTAATCATCATACCAGTTTATAATCCCTTCGCTTTTGATATGGGCTTGTTTTTAAATAGCTTTGTTTTTTTTACTGTAGCCACTTATTGCAAACAAAGATATATTTTGTCATCTTGTATCTTTGAAAACTACCAGAAGTTTTGTCTAGTGGAGCATCAGTGTGTGGGCTCCAATGAATACTGATTAGTTGTGTGTGTGTGTATATATAGTGCCTTATACCTTGGCCCTGGAGCAAATAGTTTCAGTAGTTATGGATTATACCTGAGGGCTAAACGTGAGGGAAGTGTTCATGAATAAATAATCAGTCTCTGAGGAACTCAGTGACTGAGGTGGATTGCAGGTCAGTCCGAACCAGTCATTTAGGGGTTTCTCTTTCCTATCATTCACACACAATATGTAACCATGCAGAGCAAGGATTTAAAAAGGATAAAACTACATAGATGAAGGACAGATTTAGAAACAGGGCATTAACACATGAGTCAAGGCCATGGTGCACAATCGGAAGTACCACACAAGCATTCAACAAGACAGTCAGTTTATTATAAACTCCCATGTTAACCTGAGTATTTAATTTCAGTGCATTTCATTGAGCGCTCTGCCCTTTTCCTCGCCATTGTCCTCTGAACAATGGTCATAGCTGATGGCAGTTGTTGATTTTTTTTTATTATTTTTTTTATCCTGGCCTGTGTGGCCCCTGCAAACAGGAGAGAGTGTCTAGGACATTTCCTCCTTGAGATGAAAGGCTTTATTCCACATAATCCAAGAAAGTTTGGGAGGTGACTCACTATATAACTGCACACTAAATTGTGTCACTCACTGACCTTCGTTGCCCTGTGCTGTGTTAAGCAACTATTTCAATTGCACAGCAACAGTTTAGGGCTTCAGGCTGTGACATTGCTGATACTTCTGTCCTTTTAGGCCTGTACACATGTTGGTGAGATCATATACAGTCTTACATCCTCCCTCTCTGTGCCACATGAGTGGATTAGAAATTATGTTGGTTGGTGCATGCTTGTCCATTTATTTGTGTGTGTCAAATAAACATGTGGGAGAGGAAACCACAGCCCTGGCCCGTGGTTCCTCTCTGCCTGCTGCCACTCTGAAAAACCACTGTGGTGTCTATTGTACAACAACAGAGCCACTAAAACAACAGCACGCCTACAGTGAAACGTATAATGCCGTGCGTGTTGAATAGCCAAGACTGTTCTGAGACTTGAGGCATTGTATGTCTTGTAAGGGCTTTGTTGTTGTAAGTAGAACAGTCTTGAAAAGCTCAACTGAATAAAAGAATGCCACCGAACCTTGGTGAAAAGTGTTTTTAGGAAGATTTTGTCACTTTCCATTTAACATGCAGGCTGACCCTGTAAATAAAGCGAGTATCTTAACCAACATATCAACCACAATTAGTTTCTCAATGGTTACAGAATTGCAGAATCGTGGCTTTACTTCCTCTTCTTTAACGTGTTGTTGCCCAAACCTCAGTGTGGATGGATGAGTTAGCATCGTGCCATAAGGCTAGCCTTGTGTCTAGCTCGATAAAGACACATTATCATACTCACCCCTGCCTGAGGTGCCGTATCCATAGAAACTTTAATCCTATTTACAGGCCTAAAGTCTGGCAATATATCTAGCTAGCTAGCTACCTAGCAGCTGTGTGAGACCTTTTCCACAATGTGGCCCCAACTGGGCCAATCCTCTTACATCTACCGGCATACTGAAAGCTCCTAAATGCCTTTAAGGGCTCAGAGGGTTTCATTCAGACTAGGTGGAGGTTCATTCTCAAATTGTCTAGCCATGTGAGTAGTTAGGGTTTGTGATGGCGGCAGTGATGATGATGAGTGCCTTTTAGAGTTTTGTATGTATATTCCAGCAGACTAAATACATGGAGGCCAGCATTTCTCTCTGAGCTTTAGAACTATAGATAGACAATAGATTTGAAAGGTCACTGGGTACAACTAGAGCATTACTGCCTAATGAATGGCCTGTGCTCACCTCTTTATGAAATTCATTTTGTAGCACAGCTCATTGCTAACCACTAAATAATAATAATAATGTGATGCGTAATAATTTTACATAATCAAAACTGTGTTGCAAATGTTGATAAACGCACTGTGACTCTGTTCCTTTTTCTCCTCGCTGGCAGATCCTCATCGAGTTCTGTGCAGGAGGGGCTGTGGATGCTGTCATGCTAGGTGAGTCAGCATTGTTATAATGTCAAAAAGGAAACTGTCCAGAAAGCAGCACTAAAAAGCAAAGTGAAAGGCCAACCGCATATCACATGCTTCATTCGTCAATACAGTGAATGTAGCTTAATCCTTTATCAATGATTAGGTTGGATTAGTGGATTCCACAGTCAGGAATGTTAAGCATGTGTTGTGTCCCTCTGCAGAACTGGAGAGACCCCTTACAGAGCCTCAGATCAGGGTGGTTTGTAAGCAGACTCTGCAGGCCCTCGTCTACCTTCACGACAACAACATCATCCACAGAGACCTGAAGGCTGGCAACATCCTCCTCACGCTGGACGGTGACGTCAAGCTGGGTAAGGGCAAAGTCAAAGATTTAAAAAGTTACGAAGTGATTTACAATAAGAAACAAGGTAGATTAATTTATTATTTTACAACAGGGTTGTATAATGAGATAAAATTGTCATTCATTTTATGCTACTCACAAAAAGCAAACATAACATACAAAATGATATACAGGGTGAAGGAATAAGCAGAAGAAGATAGAAATAAAACTTTACATGGTGGAGTGCTGAGGATGAATTTGGGAGTCTCACAGCCTGGGGGAAAAAGCTGCTCCGCAGTCTGGTGGTGTGGCAGCAGAAACTTCTGTATCTCTTCCCAGAAGGCAGCAGGGTGAACAGGCTGTGGCTGGGTGCCTCACCTCACCGATATCACTGATACTCAGGAGTTGGGTACCAATGAGTGGTTTTAATCACCCGCTCCAGAGCCCTCCAGTCCCGGGCCGTGCACATGCCCACTTCCCATGCCAGTATGTGATGTTTTCAGGTCCAACAGAGTTGTAGCTCTCTTCACAACAACACAGACGCAGGTCGGGCACGTCTGGTCTCTCTGATACATCCGCACTTTGTTCACGCCGTGAGAACTACATTTATAAATCAACACAGTACACATATATCAGTGCATTATACAGTACATAGCTTAGCGGAAGAAAATACAAACAACACCTAGCATAGCAAAGATGACGTGGTAAAATACCTTGTTGGCCGCTTGTGTGAAAAGAGGTTATTAAATCCTTTAAAGTCCCTTGAAAGTCCATTTGTAACTTTTAATGCAGTGTAACAAAGTCTCGTAGCCATCTGCTCCGCTGGAACCCGAAACAGTGCGCTATTTTTAACTTTACATTAAATTAATTATTATTATTTGTTAGAACTGTGCATCATGAACACACAAGTATTTATGCAACAACACTTACAAGAGTTCTCTCCATGTCGGGGGATTCAGTCTTGGGTGTACAGCATGATCAGGAGAGGGGGCTGAGCACACAGCAGTGGGGGGGGGGCTCTGGTGTGACCGGCAATCCAAACTCTCTTCTGGTCTGTTTGTAAGAAAGTCCAATATCCAGTTGCAGAGTGTGGTACTTAAGCCAGCCAATCAGTTCGTCAATCACTTTCATGGGGGAGATTGTGTTGAAAGTTGGCATCCTTTGTGGATTTGTTGGTTCAATAAAAACTACTAATAAAAGTAAATAAAATCCAAAATATAACAAAACAAGATAAAACCATTTAAATAGTTACATCAGATAACATCAGTTAAGAAAAAGCCAAGAGTGAGTCTTAAGAAGAGACTTTAAAGAGGTCACTGAGTTTGTCTTCCTGAGATCCTCAGGCAAGGAGCGCTGCGGCTCAGGGGCCCGGACAGCAAAAGCCCTGTCACCTTTGGTGACAAGTGAAGATAGTGGAACCATTAGCAGGGGCCTGCCAGAGGATCTCAAGCAGCAATCGAGCAGAGATTATCCGGCGACAGATATAAGCAGGCGCCTGGCCATTCAGGGCTTTAAAAGCAAGCAGTAAAATCTTAAAATCAATTCTAAAACGGGTAACCAGTGAAGGGCAACAAGGATTAGTGTGATGTGCTCGCTTCTCTGAGTACTCTTAGATAGACTGCAGCCTCTTTTTTAACATCATTAGATAAGCCACCAGGGCTAGAGGAGAGGTTGTTAATGCTGCTGTGCAATCTCTGATTTGGAGTCATTGAACTGCAGGGAATGTTTTGACATCCACTTCTTTGTTTCAGGGAGGGGAAAAATGAAGATCCATAGGTGCTTAAATGTGTACTGTTGTAGGATGAGTGGAGAAAACTGTAAGCTATACAAACAGGGTATAGGAGAAAGTTAGGAGCTAGTGTCAGTTGTCTTGCTTAAGTACATTTTTCCTGGTTCAGTTTCGGCAATTTCTTTACTTTTCCAGGGGAAAACCATAAATGAGTTCACAGTCTAGCAATGTAGGCTGCTTGCCCTTAGCCATAGTCTCCATGTATTTATCTCATGTTTCTTAATGATATGGCACAGGAATGTCCTGTACAGTGAAACCATCCATTTATAGCTGCATTCACACATACAGCCCAAATACATTGTTAGGTTCAGGCGTCTGCGTGGGTCACACAGGTCGGGTCAAGGTAAAACAGATTTACCTCTTTGAATTTTACGACAATATATTTTTAGCTCTAGTAATGCAATAAGCTTGCAAGGTCACATGATCCCCATCATGCAGTTACTCTCTATACATGCAAAACAGTCATAAGAAAGAATATTGGGACTCTTTGTATGTTTTATCCAGAGTTGTGCTGCTCTTGTTCCTCTTACAGAGCATTTCCTGAATGACATAAAAGTCGCAATATTTACTTGCCATTTTCAGTTTGATACACATACGGTTTCATTTTTGTAGTTTTTGGCCATTATTCCTACCAGTAATAACAAATCAAATATTAAATAAAAATGCAGTAAATAGTAAAACAAATTGTTTGTGGAGATTGGAAAGTCTAAGTCACACTGAATCTAAAATCTGATGAGATTTGACTCAAATTTCAGCAATTGGTGGCAGAAGTTTTTAAAGTTTGCCTCCATGAGCTGTGTGTCGCACCCTCTGCTGCAGCCCCACCTGTTTAGCGTGCTGGTAAACATGCAAACAACTAACTTCCTGTTCTTCTTAGAACACCGGCGTGCACCTATTCCTTTGCCCTCATGCAGTATCCCCCCCCTTTATCTCTCCTATGAGAGTATCCTGAAAATGTTCCGTTTAAAAAGAGAGCCATAAAAGAAATTCACTGTATACTGCACACTCTTTCTGTTGCATGGCCACTGCAGACATGGCAACATGAATTAGTGAGCTTTATGTACAGCAATTGTTTGGACTCGCTGCTCAGTGTGTGCACACACACACACACGTATCCACAGCAGATGCAGTAACGCAGCTTACTTGGAATGAGTCACTGCTGGTGAATGGAACAAGCTCGGTGAAATAACACAGCAAGCATTTTGTCCAGAGACATAACACACAGAGGTGCCTGTGCATCTGCCCGCTGGGGCACTGATGAGCTGTTACTCATAAACGATACAAACAAGGCATGATGTCATCATGCAAATGTAGGAAGAGCTTTATAACAGCATATGTTTTTTTTGGGCTGTTATTTTGTGTTCATTTCATGTGCTGATGAGATTAGCTACTGTGCTGCTCATTGGTACAGATTTTCATGTTGTACTATGGGTTGTGTGGCTACATTTGGAATATAAATGATGACCGTGTTGTTCCTCTGGCTAATTTCTGTTGAATCACGTGTCTTTCAGCTGACTTTGGTGTCTCTGCCAAAAACACCAAGACGCTGCAGAGGAGAGACTCTTTCATTGGAACGCCTTACTGGTGAGTGGGAAAATAAAACAAAACCCATTTTTGTTGAAAAATGACCAAAGACACGATTAACATACACAACTGCTCACCATCAGGTTTGCCCTTTTGCCTTTCTTGCACCCAATACAATAAACATCCATGAACTCCACGTCTCCTTTCAATGACTTCCAGGATGGCTCCAGAGGTGGTGATGTGCGAGACGTCCAAGGACCGTCCATACGACTACAAGGCTGATATCTGGTCCCTTGGGGTCACCTTGATTGAGCTGGCACAGATTGAGCCACCCAATCACGAGATGAACCCCATGAGAGTCCTGCTGAAAATAGCCAAGGCTGATCCCCCTACCCTGATGCAGCCATCACGCTGGTGAGTCACCGCCCAGAGCTCCTTTGTCCTGTTGTTCCACCCCCCCACCCGCCTCTGGTTCAGTGCCCATTACGGATTCATTCAGCTATTAGGACCGCTAACTGAGCTAACTAGCTAACGGCAGTTATTATAATTATATGTGATGTGCTGCCCCCTATTGTTCGACAGGTGGAGAATAGTGTAAATTCTACATGTTACCTTTTAATGTCTTTGTGTTTCTGTTGTTCTTTTGTACATAATTTTTACTTGTAAATACCTCTAGTAAAGAATAAATTTAAAAAGATTGAAGTTTTATTTTTTGCTTGTTTCCACCTCTAAGGTCCCCAGAATTCAGTGATTTCTTAAGGCGGTGTCTGGACAAGAATGTGGACAACAGATGGAGTCCGACGCAGCTGTTACAGGTACCTTTGTGTTGAAATTGAGATAATCCTACCTTCCCCATCCCATACCCATGTACCACCTGCCATTCAGAGCATTAGCAGTCCTAGAGTCCGACATCTGTTTACCTGCTTGGTGTCAGGTCTGTGTCAGGTACTAAATCGTGTGTCCTGGCAAGACTGACACTCATCCCTTTGTGCTCGGGTTGACGTCAGCGGTCTTTTTCCATAGGGTTTAAAGTGCTTGCCAAGTCAGAGCCACTTAGGTACAGAGCTGCAGTAAGAACACATTCATACACACACACAGCAAATACTGTACAGCGCTGCGGCTAAAGGATTGTTCTGCGCAGAGGAAGACTCAATGGGCTTGAAAATACAAAATAGCGGTCTGCCACCGATGAAGATTTTGATATCGAAGAAGCTGCATATTCTCAGGCCAGCGATAGAATATGTGCAGCATATTTCTAATCCAAAGAAGGTGAGGTTAACGAGATGTAGACGCACTGTGTTAGGTCCTGCGTTAATTTGCATGAAAGAAGTTAACTGATCAATTTATTTACCTGTTATTGTGAAGTCACTCAGACAGAGGATGACAGAGTAACAGGGTGGAGGAATGTAAGTGTTTTAACCCATATTGTTTAAATGTTATTTGGATATACTTTGTTGTGGTTTATACAGTCAAAGTAGGCGCAGTCTGTTATACTGTGAGCAGTTTATATCTCAAAATCTATGGGATTAGTTGTTGGTGGGGTGTCCGGTCTTTGCTGCCAACCACATCGAAGTGCTTTCAGTGAAGCACTGTTGAATGTTGAGTTCACCACATGCTATGCACAAGGTGTTAACATATAAATTAAACGTTGATTTCTGATCATGTTTTTTATTTTATTTGCCTTTTGCACAGCATTCATTTGTGTCCAGTGTGATAGACAACAGGCCACTGAGGGAGCTCATAGCCGAGGCGAAGGCTGAGGTCACCGAGGAGATTGAGGAGCACAAAGAGGAAGAAGAGGAGGAAGAGACAGAAGCACATCTGGTGTGTAAACATTCATCAGTTTGTCAAAGGTTTGCTAGAGGAATTAGCATAGTTGAGCGAAGAATGCAAACACTTTTTATAGTTTTGTTTTCATTAAACGGGGCAGACTGAATTTGCAGATGAACAATATGCCACACATTGGGTTGTACTTTATACTGATTACTTTATTAATTGACTAAAGATTTATGAGCAAATATTTTGATTACAGATTTAATAGTAATTTTCAGGTTCTCAAATGGGAAGATGTGCTTTGAAGAGCTCTGCAGTTTGGCATCAAGTGTTTGTTATGTTCTGAGCATAAAGAAAAGTTTAAAGCCACTTTTAACCATCTGGTTTCCTCAAATTTCCCCCAGGAGCAAAAATCAGCTTTTAAACTTGAAATAAATATTGATTTGACATTTATCGTGGTAATTATCGATATCGAATGGTAAGAAATGTTTTTTATCGTGATAACATTATTGGCCATATCGACCAGCCCTACTTCACCTTAGGCTCTGTGTTAATGTGACATTTGGTAATCGTAATGATTAACATAGCTTTAATTGATAATTTAATTTAAAACAAAATCATTAGTTGCAGCCCTGATGCTTTCCTGATTCAGCGTTATAAACATTTTAGAATTTTATATGTTTCATTATTGATGAATCTGCTGGTTATTTCCTCGATTAATCAGTTAATTATTTGGACTATACAATGTGTGCATTACTATTACCCAGAATGCAATTTGACCCAAAGATATTCAGTATACCACATTGAAAACCAAGAAAAACAAATCTGTATTTTTGCTTGAAAAATGACTCGATCAGAACATGATTCATCTATTATCCGTTCATTTCTTGTCCATCAAGATATGGATTTGTCAGCAATTTTTTCCAGCTCTTACAGTGATTGGTCAGTGGACCCCTGTTGTGTTCTGGCTTTGGGAGAAACCACCCTTCCTCACCTCTGTCTCTTCTTCAGGGTCACAAACGCGCCGCCTCTGATGTCAGCGTGGCCAGCACAGAGGAAGAGAAGATCCCCGTCTCTCCCTCCGTCTTGGAATCAGTCCCTGAGAAGGCTGAGCCACTGCTGCCCGTGGCCACGCCCACTGAGCTCCCTGTGGTCACGCCTACTGAGCTCCCTGTGGCCACGCCCACTGAGCTCCCTGTGGCCAACCATGTGGTGGACACTAGCTTTGTGGAGGAGCCCGCTGCCCCTGGCGCTGGGGAGCACACGGAGGAGTGTTCAATCACTCCAGTTGAGGGTGGTGAGGTAGAACAGAAACAAGTGGAGGAAACGCTTCCAGAAGCAGGAGTAGATGTTGCCTCCCCAGGACCAGAGGCTGAACCAGAGGCACCTGCTAAGGAAATGCAGCAGCTGGAGATTGCTGTTGAGGATGAAAAGGAAGTGGACACAGCTGAGGTTCCAGCCAATACACAGACCAGCACAGAGAGTTCAGAGGTCACTGAAACTCCTCAGGAGGAAAAGATGACTGTTGTGGAGGAATCAAGCACACCAGCAGAGGAGGAGGAGGACCAGTACAAACATCTGAAGGTGACACTGACACTACCAGAGCCAGACAAAGTTCTTCCAGAAGAGGAGAATGGCGAGAAACCAACAGAAAAGGATAAAATAAATGCAGAAGATGAGAAGACTGTTCCAGACAAAGCTAAGGATGATAAGGAGAGAGATTCAGACTCGGGGAGCGTCTCAGCCGCAGATAACAGCAGCGTTGACCTCAATCTGTCTATCTCAAGCTTTCTGTCCAAGACAAAAGAGCGTGGATCTGTTTCCATACAGGTAACTCACACTTGACCACACACTCAAAGATAAGAAACTGTACTGCAGACTTGCATAGCTACAGGTACATCTATAAACTCCTCTTTCTTGTTTTCTCAGGACACAAGGCGTCAGAAGAAGACGTTGAAAAAGACTCGCAAATTCATTGTGGATGGAGTGGAAGTTAGCGTGACTACATCAAAGATCGTCACTGACAATGATACCAAGAACGAGGAGATGAGATTCCTGAGGTATTCGCCTACCTTCATTTGCATCCACACAGGGCTTCAGTTTTATGCAAATATTATGTAAATACATTGCCCGGGAGCCTACGTGTACATCCTGACTCCTGTCAAAGTCCTTTTAGGCCTTTTAAGTCATACCATTCGGCCGCCATCTTGGCAACGCTTCCTGGCAGCTATTTCGGACTAACAAGACCAGGCTCCTATCTGAATGAATGGGGAGAGACCGTTACGTCAGTGGAACCACACGATTGGCTGAAACGTCAGTTACGGGCTTTCCCCATAGAGTTGTATTGAGAATGTGATTGAGTGGCGTGTCTCATCTAAAATGTCTCTGCTCCTGTGTGGAGTTAATCTCTTTAATGCTGAATCTGTAAGCCACCGTTTCAGAACTCTAGGCAACAAGTGCTCACCACTCTGACATGCTTTGTGCTTTAAAGAGGTGGTATTGTGCTTCTTGGCTTTTCCCCTCTCCTTAATTGAGTTTTATACCTTTTGTGCATGTAACAGGTGTGCAAAGTGAAAAAGCCCAAAAGTCCAGCCCAGAGGGAGTTCCCATCTCCCACAGAAAACTCTGCTCTGAACTGTCTGAAAACAGCTCGTTTGTAGTCCAGACGTTTCCCTTTCATCCCTGTGACGTCACCGGGATGAAAGCTAAATGCGCCTCATATAACGCTCGCCAAGCAACTAGTCCGACACGCCGTCAAAAACAGTGAGCTGCAGCACACAGCTCCCCTGTGTTATTTGAAAATTAAACCATGTAAACCTGTTCTGGTACAAACCCTAAATAGAATTTTGAACCTGAAAATTAGCACAATACCACCTCCTTTTAAAAATAAATAAATAAATACAATTTTCTTCTTCCACCTTTCTAGGCGCCAGGAGCTGAGGGAGTTGCGTCTCCTGCAGAAGGAGGAGCAGAGGGCCCAGCAGCAGCTCAGCAACAAGCTGCAGCAGCAAAAAGAACAGATCTACCGGCGCTTTGAACAGGAGACCACGGTGAGTGACCCAACTCAGAAATGTCAGGGCTCACAGTGTTAACATTGTTTTCAAATCTGTAAATTATGGGCTCAAAGGCATCCCAACAAAAATGCTGTTGTGTTTCTTTACATTCTCCAACGGACAACCATGTGAGCAGTCTTCCCGGTAACACTTTTCACTGTAGTCTTTTGCAAATGGTGCCCATTTTTGTCTTGACTTTCTAAGCCCTTTCAGAGCCATGCTTTATATCATTGTGTAACCTTAATAATATTTATAACTTTTACTAATATAGCACTTATCAAACAAAAGTACAAAAGATAAACACAGGGTGAAAAAGGGCACGTAACACCACTATATAAGATAAAATACATAAGGACAATGCAAGAGACAAAATACAAATGAAAAAGAAATGGGAAATCACAAGTAAGTAAAACAGATTGACTATAAACATAAGACTAGAATAAATAGCGACTTTATATGACTAAAATAACACCATAAGATAAAACGGGCAACTCCGATAAAATCAGGATATGCCTTCTGATAAGTGTGTTTTTAAAAGAGATTTAAAAGATGACAATGACTCTAGGCTCGTGCGGACTACACGACATTCAGCGTCGGCCGATGGCCGTACCGTTCACACTACACAACTTGCCTTGTGACGGAAGTCGTTGTGGCGTTCACACTACGTGACTAATCGGTGACGGGGGGTCCGACGCTGGTCTCCAAACCACCTTTTGTGACGAAAACACGTGTGAAAAGGGAAACGGCGTGAACCTACAGACAAAACAGCTGTTGTTTGTTATTATAAAGAAAGCAATTATAAATACAAAGAATAATGGTGAGAGAATGGATCAACACACGCAGGTAGCAGGGATTGTCTGAGCTACAGAGGGAGCTGGAGGGGAGTAAAAAGTGTTTTGCGGTGCAAAAGTAGCTGCCTGCTCTCATTGGCTGGATGTGGATGTCGGGTCGGCCGACTCCACCAGATATATGGCTGGCGTCGACGATGTGTCAGAAATGTGTTGGGGAGCCGTTTTGATGCGTCCTTGAGTAGTTCACACATAAAGACTGGCGACCACCGATCGATCGCTGATTTACCCCTGATCACAGCCTGGCAAATCGGGCTTAAAATTGTGTAGTGTGAACTAGGCTTTGGAGAGCCTTACTTCCTCGGGCAGGTCGTTTCAGAGCCTCGGGGCCCGGACAAAAAAATACTCTGTCCCCTTTAGTTCTAAGCCTAGACGCAGGAAGATCCGGAAGATCTCAAATTTCACAGAGGTTCATAAGGAGTTAAAAGGTCTAATATATTAGCAGCAGCCCAGCCAAAGGGAGCCTTAAAAGTAATCAATGAAATTTTAAAATCAATCCTAAAAAAACAGGGAGCCAATGTAAAGAGGCTAGAGACTCCTGTGTCGTTTGTTTTTGTTTTGCGAGGTGTTGGGGACCAATAACTTTACATGTTTCTGATCATGGCAGGAAAGTGTGCCTCTGTCTTGTGATAACAATTTAATCATTTGTTCTGTTAGTCACCATTTCTGCCTGCCTTGCACCTGGAAACTCGTATGCATGAAAACTGACTGACAAACTGCATCCGCTTGATTCAAAATGAAAATTCACTCAATGCAGATGTCCACAGAACTGCTCTCAAAATTGCATGTTTGTGCAGCAAAACATTGTGACCTTATGATTTAGGAACACAATGAAGAAATGTAAAAAAGAACAGATTCTGTGGTTGTTTGAAGAGGTTTGCTTTGACCCTCTTCAAACGTAGCCTGTCCAGATGTAGGGAAATGTGTAAAAGACAAAGAGTCATCTGAGTGTGTTACTTTTCTCCACTGTACACAGATCCAGATGTTGTGGTATTCACAAATTCTTTGTGTGTTAGCCTTGGATGCAGACGGATTGTAAATGGATTTTAATGTAAAGTTGTCGTTCGCAACCGAGTTGTTACAATTTTCCATCCATTGCAATACATTAAATAATTTGCAGAGTTATGACAGAGCTTGTGTTCATCAGCAATTCATGCAAACCCAATTAGGCCTCTTTTGAACTCTGTTGGATGCCTCATATTACTTTGAAAACTTACGTAATGATGGTTATTGTCAGATCTCTTTTAAGAGTGACTCACTCTGCTAATGGCCTCTCAATTTTGTATGACTCTCCCATGTAGCTGCTTCTGTAATAGTGATTTTATTATTTCAAAATGTGGCATTTTGTCTGGCTTCTAAGACTTTGTTTATGTGGCGTCTACCAAACGCCGTTCACATCCACAGCTTCCGCCAAATGCTTCTGAGGTTTTACACACCGAAAGAACAGAATTGCTTCCTCTTTCACAGCGATTCATTTCACTCATGTGATGTGACCCTCTGTGTCCTCCCAGAGTAAGAAGCGTCAGTATGACCAGGAGGTGGAGAACCTGGAGCGACAGCAGAAGCAGACCATCGAGAGGCTGGAGCAGGAGCACACCAACCGGCTCAGGGACGAGGCCAAACGCATCAAAGCCGAGCAGGACAAAGAACTCTCCAAGTACCAGAACATGCTGAAAAACCGCAAAAAAGAGGTTAGCATGTGGACCATGTTGTGTTCAATTTCCTTTCACTCCCCTTGCCCACAAGTAGTCCCTTAGGAGGATGGGATAGCTTGTAAAGTTCCTATTTATAGTACTTTATTTTGACAGTTAGACACACCTGTCTGATCTGTCTTCTAAGTGTTTACATAACCAGCATTTAGCTGCACAGGGGCTAAATCAGTCTGCGCTGCCACTTCTTATTTATTTTCTCACATGGGGCTAATCTGGTCATAGCTGTTGTCTCATTTTATTTCCATCTATTGCTCATGGCTGCCCTGACACAGGGCAAACAGAGCATGTAACAAACGCTATCATGAAACATATTAAAGAGGAAATTATCGGAACACAGCCAGACGAGGCAATGAGGGCTTTGAATTTTGATACACACTACCTCCTTCCTCTCAGCTCTCCCCAACATGTCTTTTCTTGGAACAGACTTCAAACTGTGTGATGGTAGCATGCACAAAGTTGTTCAACAGTTACATACTGTGCTCAGTTGTGTGTGTGCGCAGTCTTTAGTGCGACGTGTAGGAGGGTAATGTTCTGTGATCCACAGGGAGTGGCTCATGTTATGATTCAGTCCTTTCAGTTGTCCTTGTGCACCCTGTGCAATGTTCCCAGACATGATCGAAGTGGACATGCTACGTTTAGAATCTGTAGGGTAATTTATAGACATTTAGAGACAGGCAATAATAGATAGCCTGAATGTGTTGACTGTACATCATTGAGCACTACATGAGCATGTAAAATGTCAGGTGAGCCAAGTAGGCCAGATTAATGTGACTGACGAGCAGGGGAATTGTCTGGTTCATCAGCTCAAGCCATGCTTAGCCTGAGGTAAACTTGGCAGAAAACCTGTAGGCCAGCAGACACACTCTAAAACTCACACCTGGCCTCATAAAGCCTCTGCTGCTTCGTGTGTTTTTAAAAGGTTTTTGTTGCACTAGATGATGCTCCTTGTCTGTCAGTGGAGAAGTGCCTCGCTAATTTAGGCTACGATGTATCATTATTGTGGATGAAGATTCAGTGAGTCTCTGGTTGTGGCTTTGTCAGTTTATTGTAGACTCTTGAGATTAACGCCTGGACCTGTTTCCTCGTGTCGTTTATGATCTCTGTCTTCCTTTTGTCCAGGAACAAGAGTTTCTTCAGAAGCAGCAGCAGGATCTGGACAGCGCTCTGAAGAAGATTATCCAGCAACACAAACATGAGCTTGCCACTATTGAGAGAGACTGTCTCAACCACAAGCAGCAGCTTCTCCGAGGTAAAAATAATAACTGGCTTTATTCACTTATATTTGGGTGTCTATTTATAAAAGCATTTATGAAATGTTTTATAAATACTTTAATGTACAAAAAAAATTCTCATACTGTCCGTTGCTTCAGCACCTTTAGTCACTCTCTGAACACCCCATTTTAGCTCCAGTCTCTTTAAAGCCCACTTTATTCTCATTCCCGGAAGCCTCCCGAGGGGTAGCCACCAGCTGGCACTGTGCATGGAGATCTGGTCTGGCTATGCAATACTAGGCCTCACTGTTTAAAGTACAAAAGCACAACTTTAGTCACTGGTTTTGGTGAAATGTCATCATTTTTTATGGAGAAAATATTTTTTTACTTGTTAGTAGGGCTGAACGATTTGGGGGAAAAAAAAGATCTAATAACGAATTTTCTGCCAGATATTGCAATTATGATTAGATTTGTGATTATTATTTTTTAAAAGTTCAATATTCACTGCCACTCTATTTTTGACGGAAGCCGTGACAAGCAGCACAGAGCAGATGACTGGGGCAGGAAGTCAGACATAGAACGGCGGAGAGAATCCGGTCAATTTTCAAAATAAAACGCCGTGTGCAGACTCTCGGTCGTATATATCAGCAATAAACACAGTTAAAACAACTTAACAACGTAGCATACTTAACCATAGTAGAAGCACAAAAAGCAAGAACAACTGAACAAAATCTGAACAAGTCAGCAAAATCAGGCAGGCAAAACGCTCTTATGTGTGATGTGTAGCCTGCACAGAGCGGAACGAAACACGCTCACTGAGAGCTGTTGACCATAGTTGAAGCACAAGAAAGGACAAATTAACAACACGTCAACCATAGGTGTCGCTACCTGTGCCCCTGTATCCATGTGCTGTGCCCCAATAAAATTGTCAAGACCCCTTGGCCCTTGACCCCTTGGAGACAGTGATTATCCGTCTCTCAGTGAAGGTTACAACTCTGGACTAATGCAAGATGGAAACTAGAGGATTCACATTGACTATTAAAATGTTGATTAGTGGGGCAGACTGGGCAATATGGACGTAGATCTCTCAGTAAATAATATAACAATAACATTCAGTTAAGTCATAGTATAAATTAGGGCTGGACAATAATGTAATAACAATAATTATTGCGACATCATTTTCCTCTAACAATATATATATGTAACAAATGTGCAATAAATATTTAATAAATCTATCGCCGATAACTATTATTTACAGGGGCTATGCTTAAATTTGTCAGTAAAGTAGATGCTGGATCATAAGCCAGTAATAGCACAGTTGATCCAAATTAAGCACCTGCCAAGACCCAGTCTAGACGTCTTTAGCAGGTCACACAGACCCAGGTGAAACACAGGCAGCCTCAGCCAGTACGAGCACAGCCAGAGATGTGCAGCCAGCAGCAGTCTTAACAGACTTTATGAGAATTTTTCTAGAAGAGCCTATTACAGAGACAGAGCGGTAGAGCACTGCAGTGTCAGGTGTGACTGTGCAGCAGTGGCAAATTGTTTACATGGCTCACAAGTCAGGTGGCAGGGCAATGTCAGAATTCTTCTTAGGTGGTGACAGGAATGTGTCCTTATGCTCCGGTTAAAGCCCTTTCTGACATGACAGCACCAGTATTAATGGGCTAAGCAAGGGAAGCTGGTAAAGCACATACTAACACTACACTTCAATCAAATTTACATGGGTGATGAGGGGCCCCTGATGTCAACAACGTAGGGCAGGCTAAACGCTCCGCTGCTGAAACACTTAAGTGTGAGTTGACGCTGAACAAAACTGCGGCACAGCCGCTGCCTGTGTCTGTTCAGCTGAAGCCATTATTCGACGTTGTCCTTCGTTTGTTGTAAAATGTACACGCCCTGTGCCCGCTGTGATTGGTGAGTAGTACCCATAGGAGGCGCATGGCACGTGTGATTGGCTAGCAGGTTTGTCACACAAGGACGAAACAGAATGAATTTTTAACTGCATGACTGTTTAAAACGGGTCAGATGCGCTGCATGATTAACCTACATTTTAATCTCCATCTTTACGATTAGCTAATCGCGTTCTTTCAAATCGCGATTTCGATTTGAAAGCGGTTAATCGTTCAGCCCTACTTGTTAGCAGTTTATTTAGTCACTAACTACAGCTAAAGGTAGCTGCCGCTAGCTAGTTAGCCGGCAGCTAGCTGTCCCATTAGCTGGCTCTGCCCGTACTAGAAGCTTGGTGCTCCGGGTTTACACCTCTATTGTTAGGACAGAAGCTTTGGACCGCTGGGAGCGCCAATTTCAAGCAGAGCCAGCTGAGTTAGCAGTAGCTAGCGGCTAAAGTAACTGCTAACAACGAGTAAAGTTATCTGTCCATCAGGAAAATCTGTATATCACAGATAGTTGAGGCAGAGCAGGACATCAGAGGGAGAACTACAAAACATTTAACTTTCTGAGAGACAGACTGAAAAATCTGCAGCTTTATCTCGATGGAATGATCTCTTGGTGTTGTGTTGGACGGCGGGGCTGAGAGCAGCGAATTCAGTGTGTGTTCAGTAGGCGGGGTCATCCACTTAATGTAAATTTCTTAATTTATTTTACTAATATGCTTCAATGTTAAACAAATAGTGAAATATGTGTTTAAGATCTTTTTGATTGACAGTGAACATCAGTGATTTGTCTTAGTCAGCAAAAATGTCAAACATTCTCTAATATCTTTATTGATAATGGAAATAATGGTTGGTTGAAGCTTTTACTTACAGCCACTGTTCTGTGCTATAAACCCCACTGATTTCCTACTCTTGTACTTGTAGAAGGTTTTATTTTTACAGTCTTGTTGCGTCTTGTTCTGCATATTACAGCATTGAACATAATAGTCTCATTTATCGTTAGTCAGATCAGCTGTAAACGAGCCTGAAAGTCCCTCCGACCAACTAACACTAACTGCATCCTCCTCTGACTTGAGTGCAGTCAACAGCAGCCTGTTAGCAGTTAGCACTTGAGACTTAAAGTGCCAACGAGCTACACAAATGACACTTCTCAGAAATGCTCACTGAACCAAGTCACGGGAGGTTGTAAGTGTGCTTTAGGAGCTTGTAAGGATCTTTTACTGGGAGTAGAAATTATGAGAGTTCAAAGCTTACAGGCTGAAACGTCATTAGTAAAGTTGATGTTAGTTGACACAAGTATCGGAAGCATTCAGCCATTTGCTTCTAATGAGGTAACTTCAGCCCACAACTGTTGTATGTCTTCTGCTCCGGCTTGTTTCTCTCCACTGCATACCATCTAGTAATACAGAATGCTCTTAAAATGAGACATCATGTTGAGCAGAAATTCCCCTCCAGTAAGCCTGTGAATGGTTCTTCTGTGCAATAATTTAGCCTCGTCTGTTGTTCACTTGTGTGTCTGCGTACAGCACGGGAGGCTGCCATGTGGGAGCTGGAAGAGCGCCATCTGCAGGAGAAGCACCAGCTGTTCAAACAGCAGCTCAAAGACCAGTACTTCATGCAGAGACACCAGCTGCTGAAGAGACATGAGAAGGTACCAGCTGGATGAGGGACTTAGCATTATTATTATAGCTCCTTTAGGTGCCGATCGGACAGAGACGCATCGCTACAGGACCGGCCCGCTTCAAAAACGCCTTAGCAAAGTATGTTGGGCAAAACAGCTGGCAGAGTTCACCCTTGCTCTACCGCCCTATTTATTGGCCACGTAAACGGAGAGATTGATCTGGCTGCTCACACAATTCCATGCATACATTCACTGATTAGTATTTGAATAATGGTGGCGGGGGGTCCTTAAATTAAATGGTTCAGAGATCACATAGACTAAACAACAAATATGTGAAATAAACTGCGTATGTGCAAAGATCTACAGTGTTTGAGAGGGAGGAGGGGAGTGTCAGTGGCGGCCCGGACCTTGTTGATGAGGCTAGCTGCAGAAGGGTAGAAACTGTTTTTGTGGCGAAAGGTTTTGGTCCTGATGGACCGCAGCCTCCTGCCAGAGGGCAGAGTCTGAAACAGTTTGTGTCCGGGGTGGGAGGAGTCAGCTGCAATCTTTCCTGCTCACCTCAGAGTCCTGGAGGCGTGAAGGTCCTAAAGTGAAGGAAGATTGCAGCCAGTCACCTTCTCTGCAGAGCGAATGATACGCTGCAGCCTGCCCTTGTCCCTGGCAGTGGCAGCAGCGTACCAGATGGTGATGATGGAGGAGGTGAGGATGGACTCAATGATGGCGGTGTAGAAGTGCACCATCATTGTCTTTGGAAGGCTGAACTTCTTCAGCTGCCGCAGGAAGTACATCCTCTGCTGGGCCTTCTTGGTGATGGAGGTGATGTTCAGCTCCCACTTGAGGTCCTGGGAGATGATGGTGCCCAGGAAGCGGAAGGAGTCCACAGTGGTGACTGGGGAGTCACTCAGGATGATGGGGGAGGGTGGGCCTGGGCTCTTCCTGAAGTCCACGACCATCTCCACTGTCTTCAGAGCGTTGAGCTCCAGACTGTTCTGGCTGCACCAGGTCACCAGATGGTCAATTTCCCACCTGTAGGCGGACTCATCCCCACCTGAGATGAGCCCAATGAGGGTGGCTATCTTCTATCTATCTATTAAGCTATCTTGGCTCAATTGTTGAGTGTCCATTGGATCAAGTAACATAATCATGATCCTATTGGCAACCAGGAACTGAGTGAAACTAAGCAAGTAGACGAGTAGACTTACTGTCACATTTACCAGAATCAAAACAGGAAGAAAGTAGTCAAGTAATAAAGCCTGTCTCTTTGATTGACCACCTGGGCCAAGTGTGATATTGACGAGTGGTGCGACTCCTCATCTTGCACTGAAAAGTAGAGAATATTTTACTTCTACTTTCTTGCACGTCTAAACTGAAAAACACAAGAGAGGAGGTCATGCTGGCCGTACCATAGGGAAACAATGGTTTTGCTGGCATCTCTGTCCGATCGGCCCCTTCCAACCTCAGAAAGACCCTTAGTTGGTTTGTTTCTGTCAAAAATGGTCTCGTCTTGTCAAATGTCAAAAATAAAGTTAGAAAAAGTTGCTGTGGAAGCTCCCTCCATGTTTCGTGTCTGCTGGCGTGTGCCCTGTACAGGAGATGGAGCAGATGCAGCGCTACAACCAGCGTCTGATTGAGGAGATGAAGAACAAGCAGACACAGGAGAGAGCCAGACTGCCGAAGATTCAGCGCAGCGAGGCCAAGACCCGCATGGCCATGTTCAAGAAGAGCCTTCGTATCACTGGGGCCGCCATCACCCCCGAGCAGGAGAGGGAGAAGGTCAAACAGGTGACACGCAATATGGAATGAAATGAACCATAATTCTTTTGGCCAGATAAAACACAGTGAGCTCAAATTTCTTAAAATAACTACCTGTGAAGCCTAATCGTGTCTGTGTTTTCCAGTTTGCAGCCCAGGAGGAGAAGAGACAGAAGAATGAGAGGCTCCATCAGCAGCAGAAACATGAAAACCAGATGAGAGACCTGCAGCTGCAGTGTGACGCCAACATCCGAGAGCTTCAGCAGATGCAGGTACAGATTTAAAAACAAACACTTTTATCACCTTCGGACACAGTAACCCTCCGTTTCTAGACACTGCTTCCCTGTGTATGTGTTTCAGAACGAGAAGTGCCACCTGCTGATTGAACATGAGACCCAGAAGCTGAAGGAATTAGACGAGGAGCACAGCCTGGAGCTGAAGGAGTGGCGGGAGAAACTACGACCCAGGAAGAAGGCACAGTATCTGTTACACCTGACCATAATATCCACCTGCAAAACATTACTTCCTTTGTTTGTTAAAAAACGCTGTCTCAGAATAATGACAGACACATTCTAGCTGATCCTTTTTATTACCTGAAGCCAGAGGCCAGGATCATGTGTTTGGTCGTGTGTGTGTGTGTGTGTGTCTGTCTCAGGGCAGGGTCTTAAAAGTATTAAAGTATTGACTTTAATAATCTCAAAATAAGTACCGTTAAAGTCACCGCCGATCTCCTTCCAGTGCTGATTCATCCTTATTTTAGCCACTTTCAGAGTTAGCTTTGTACATTCTGATCGTAGTATTTCGTAATACTATAATAGTGACTGATAACAGTTTTTCGTAAAATGGATTACGTCATACTACAATCTTCAAGTAGTCAGATCTACAACAGCGCGCTCTAGACCGTGTAGTGAGTACAAGCTCGGAAAGAAAACAAAGAACTGATTAGCTTCAGTTCAGATAGGAGCCTTTGTGACCAAAATGTGAGGCCATAAGCATCTTTTTCATTTTATGTTATGATGGTACACAGACACACACCTTACAAAGCTATTGTGTATATGAATGTGAGTAGTATTATAATATGTTATATTTGTTAGGGCTTAAAATCCATACTGATTTATATCATTATATATCCATACCATTATATCCTTCATTACTTTTCTCAGTATGACCGTGAAGTTGGCATTAAATTTCATTCTATTAAAAGTCCTAAAACGTCTTAAATTTAAGGGTGAGAACCGTGGGGGTACCCTGGTATCTGTCCGAAAGCTAATCTCTCATACTACTGGACACTGCAGCCTAATATTTTACATGCACATGCTCAAGGGCCTCTCATGGTTGCGGTGATTAATAATTTTATTCTTATTGACCGAGCCTACAGTAAATCTATCGTCTTTTCATCAATATTCCCCATTGTACGATATCAGTTTCCCATACATTGATTTATTTATACATATTGGGTTTTTATTTTTTTTATTTTTTATATACTATTTAAAATGGGTTAAATCATATGTTTGATTGCAGCGCATATTCACTCAGCGCCTCCTCTCGCTCGGCCGCTCCCTCTTTCTCTCGCATATTGACAACGGACCCGTCTGTGAATTTACATTTATTCATTTAAACTTAAAATTGCTATATATGTCAGAGGTCGCACGCCTCTGGAGCAACTAGGGGTTAAGTGTCTTGCTCAGGGACATAATGGTGGATGGGTATAGTCCAAAGGCATAATCTTATCCATTGTGCCAACGCCAACCCCAAATTGAATGTATGTATCGTGAACGCCGCTGTACCAATCTCTCCAGCACAACGCTATCAGTGTCGGAGACCCACTTTCCAAAAAGTTATCAGCAAGCATATACCAAGCCTTTCTAATAAAGATGGCGTTAGAAAACAGCTGGGATGTCGAATGTTAGCAAGCTGTACATAAATAGTCAATATCACTGCATCAAAGTGAAATGAGTGGACACAGCCCCGGCATTCAGGATCCAAAATCCACTGTTTTACTCTCATGTAGTCATATGTCACTACTGCAACAGATGGAAGTTTAACCTCCTGAGTAACCAGGCTGTTTGTCCAGCTCCTTGCCAGGTGAAGGCTGATAACACAGTTTTGTTGTTTGATCCACCAGGTGTAAAGGGACCAGATTAAACCACAGTTTAAAAATACATTAAAAAGGCTCCTCAAATATTGCTAAATGATTGTCTGAAACCAGCATGTTTCTGTGTGTATCCTGCAGGCCCTGGAGGAAGAGTTTGCCAGGAAGCTGCAGGAACAGGAAGTGTTCTTCAAGATGAGCGGAGAGTCGGAGTGCCTTAACCCCTCCACCCAGAGCCGCATCTCCAAGTTCTACCCGATCCCCACCGTCCACTCCACCGGTTTCTAGGAGAAACCTACGTACACATGCACAGACATACATACGGTGCACATGGACATGAGTGCACACGCACCGACAGTTAAGACCGAACCTGTGCTGCCTTGCCCTAATCCTCTGAAAGCTGTTGGACAGTGTGAGAAGCATTTCTGTTAATGGACTCCTCAGTCTGCAGCTCTGCCCTGCAATACTCTTACTTATTTTGCAAATTTGGTCATATTTTCAAACTACTACAGTCATTTTGAAAGAGAATTAATATTTTCAGATCCAGTGTCCAGTGGTCTTCGACTCAAAACCACTAAAGTGAAGTAGCTCTCTGTTTTCTCGCTCTCTGATCATTATTTGCTGCTCAGTTTTTCTCTCATTTAGACATTGGCACTAAAGAAAGGAAAGAATTTTTTTTTGTTTGTTTTTTGTTTTTTTTTACACACAATGTTGATGATTCAATTTGATTAAATATTAAATAGCAATCTCATAATTTTATAATAAGTGATGATAAAATTGAATTTATTTCTGATACAGGAGCCAGAGCACATTTTTAATATGAAGGAATGATCATAGAATATATCTTTACTACATTAAAAATCTCTGTTTGAATTGTAGGTTGTGTTACATCAGAGGTTCAACTAACCCGTCTAATGCATGATTTTAAAGCAAGCTTTCTTAAGTTTTTCTTACAGAAATGATTCCTTCTTTGAGGGTTTTTCTTCAGAATGCCTTTGTGTCTCGAGCATAACCTGAGATCACTATTTAGCAACAAGCATTAGTTGCTTGTTGTGTACATGGAGGTGTGGAGATGGTGTTTACATCCAGAGACAAATGATCACTGTTGGGACACTAAGGAAGTCACTGTGGTGGCAGGAAAAAAAGACTGCAACAAGCATTTATGTACCTGTATGTTTGTCAGTCTGCTTTTTCTGTTTTACGTAACACCACTTTATCATTGTCAAGCAAAACCTATGTACCTATAGGAGCATTATTCAGGGATGAATAAAGAATGCAATTTTTTCCACAAATTCTGGAAACATTTTGACAGTCTTATGACTTTCTAGCATGCTACTTTAAACAGAAATCACCTAATCTGCAGTACAGACGATGACGCGTCCTTTGTATGTGCTTTGGTTTTCTTAATATGACTCCTCATAAGGTATTTTACTACCAGATGTATCATGGGTTGGCCTGCATGGCTTTTCTTTCTTCTTTGTATTGAAATGATAATACTGTTTTTATTGTAATGCTAGCTAATAGCCTTAATAGTTCAGGAAAGCTGTACTGTACTGTACCCGCCTTTAAAGATTTCGGTTGAACTGTAGGTTTTGTGCCACCTCGCCAACTTAATGTTCTGTTCTGACTTTATGAAGGATATTAACAAATTCAGAATTATTGCATCTGTATTCAAAGTAACAAAAAAAGAACATGAACTCTTAGCAGTTTTTTATTTTTATTTAGACTGATGTATTAACGCAGTTGTAAAAACAAAATGTTCAAAAAATGGACCTGACTGGTTTAGGCCATCTTGACTTCTGATTGGTTCATTTGATCAACTTTTTTTTATGATTGGCTATTGAGAGTTATGGTTAGTCAGAGGTATTTAATAACTGAACTGTAGAAAATGCAATGAAGGAGTGCTGTGCACCTTTTTACAAAACTTTCTCAGTAGCTATTTATATAAAAACATCTCCCAAGCTACAGCATCTGTACTGTAGCTTATTAATTGCAGTTTGCAGTGTGCATCAGTCAGTTCTTGTTCTGTTGGTCAGTGAGATTCTTCAAAAAGTCAGTAAATTGATTTAATTCTGAATGTTGAATGAAAATGATATCCATATCAAAATCGTTATGCATTTAAAAAAAAAAATAAATGTATAGTTTTTAGATTACCTGTGTAAAGTAGATTTTGATTTTTGCTGTAAATAAACATTTTTCTCTGTTCTACAGTTGTTTTGTCTCTGATGTGATTCCAGCTACTAATACATTTGTTATGAAAAGTTATGAAAAAACACTTGTCGGATTAGAAAATGCCAGCGAGTATGAGAGGGTAAGAGAAGGCAACTCTTACCCTTTCACCCCTTAGTACAGTGTATGACACAAGGTAAATTTCACAAAGACAACTCTGCACAGGAGAGGTTCAGGAATATAAAAAAACAATCAAATCATTAAAAAAAACCCAGATACATTGTGGGTTTCCGTAAATTTACCACCTTTTTACACACCAGGCAAACTCCACGTGAAACAGGATTTCACACGCAGGCCCACATATTCAGTAACTTGGCTGTTAAACACCAGTGTCCCTCCTCCTCCTCTTAGTCATCAGTGTGAATTCTGAAAAAACAACACAGAGGATGCTTAATTGAGAAGCCAAGTAGAGCTTTTGCATTTAGTCATAAGTTTGCCACTCATGTCATTGACCAAATTAACTAATCTTTATCTGAACCCCCAACTGATCGGGGTTTAATGGATACAATTTTTGAAAGTCTAGTCTTCATACACAGTGGGAATTTTTAGAGAATCCCTAGTTAATCTTATTACCTTAGTTCAAATAAAAATGCTATTGTGTGTATGCAAAGTGGTTCAGTGGCCAGTTTTTCCTACAGAATGTTATAAGGAGTTTCCTCCCAAACATGTTGTTTGATAACAGCTCAGATTCATTGAACTTCCACCAATCCTCCATCAGGAGTCAATATCCCTACTTGTGAAAAAAGCTCCTGATACCGCACCAAGTCTCCAAATGTCGACGTTTGGATTATGTCTATTTTGCTTACTATTATTTCCTCAGACCAAACAGGCTTTATTAAAAATACACATTTTCTTTTAATAATAAGGTGCATATTGAATATACTTTACATATCATCTTCGTCACAGTGGTATCTCTGTTCTTGGACTCTGAGAAAGCATTCGATAGGGCTTCCTGTTCCTGTATACACACTCATCTTACTTTCCTCTTGAGCGTGGGAGAAGACAGGTGTGCCCTCCATTCCCATTGCTTTTTGTATTGGTTACAGAGTCACTGTCAACCTCAGTTCAGCACTGTACAGGTAATAAGGGGATTTTAAGAGTGAACCAGGACCGCACAATCTCATTGTATGCGGACGATGTCCTTCTTTATGTATCTGATCCTCTCTTATCCATTCTGCATATTCTCCACACTTAAAGAAATTGGTAGATTGCTATAAACTCGACCTTGATAAAAATCACCTCTTACCCATAACAACTACTGCCAGCCAAATTGTTTTTCATTTTCTACCATTTAGAATTACAAACAATACATTTGGTTATCTTTGTATATCTGTTACAAAATCTGATTCTCAACTACTAAAGGTCAATTTTACTTGTGGATCGTACCTGACTGGATCTTATTTGCTGGTCCGCTATGCTCTTCTCACTAGCCAGACAAATTAATATAATTATTAGTCTTCCAAAGTTTTTGTATTTTTTTCAGTGCATTCCATACTTCCTCCCAAAGCCTTAAATCTTGATAGCCATATTCATGATTTATTTGGAATAGTAAAAGCTTGGATCTGGAAATTTTTTTTACAGAGGCCAAATGTGCATGGTGAAACTTTCAACTTTATTACTAGGCAGCAAACATCAAAAGCTTATTAAATTTGTTCCGTGATACATCCTCCTTCAACATTGCTGCTTCTTTACTAATTTAATCTAGGTCTTGTTTATTTACACTTATTGTTTCTGAAAATAATATTATAGGGTTCATTTAAAAAATGTTGGTTATGATGCAGCAGCGATGATCTAATTATGAATTATCCTGCAATGACATTTTAAGCCTCGTTTAAAGAATTAAAAAATCCAGGCCTGTGTCAAATTGACAACCATCAAATCTGCCAACCTTACCTCTGTCACCTTTTTCACCCTTGTGTCCCTCTGGACCAGGAAGGCCTTGTTCACCTGTGTCCACACATAGAGAGAAGACTGCTTTAAAATTTGGGACATTAAGAACCAATACCAGTCACTGTAAAGTAAAGTACAGTAAACTCATTGTAGACTGACACTATAAACCAATGATACAACATTAGATGGAAAAAAGATATTACACTAAAATATTGTAGCCTATAGACAAAAAGTTTCCTTTATGGCATGAAGAAACATGGCAACATGTTTACTGTCATCATTAAATCTGAAGTATAAAAGTACTTAAACAGTACAATCCACTAGATTTCTCATTCCAAACTCCACCTTTTTCTTTAAAGATTTTAAGATCTACCTCTTTCTCCTTTCAGCCCTGGGAATCCCATGTCCCCTTTCTGTCCTGGTCTCCCAGGTGGTCCTACAATGTCTCCATGTGCTGTGGAGGACAAATTCACTTGTTGTTAGAAATCCTAATTCTCACATCTTTCAGCTACTTTATCTTTTTTCTTTTCACTCGTAACATTTGCAAAGTAAACGCTACTTTTACTTTTGATGTATTCCACTAAATCAGTGATGTTTGTGTGGGAACCAAACAATCGGCTATATCCGGGAGGACCTGGAGGGCCGGGTGGTCCCTGTGGTCCTTGAATGATGCGTTCCTCATGGTTCCGTTGGATTTCACGTAGCAGACCATGAGCTGGAAAATAAGAGAAGTTAGTGTCAACCATCACCTCTACCCATTAGGTTTCATTGTAGATTTTGATCTGTGATGTGGAACATCGTAGAACAATTGCTCACATTTAATGTATTCCAATAAATCTGTGGTGTTTCCATGGGACCCAGACCATTGTCTGTATCCAGATGGACCTGGGGGGCCTGGCGGTCCTGGAGGTCCTTGGAAGACACGACTGTTGTACTCCCTCATAATGTCGTGTAAGACACCGTGGGCTGCAAATGAGAGAACACTGTGATGCAAGTAAATGCTTTTATGCAAACCCCAAAAAATAATCAAAATTTTCAGACTGGAAGAAAATTATACTGTATCATGAGCAAAAATGCATTAGCATTTAGCATCAATAGCAATGAGGGTTTCAACTTAAGCATTAAAGACTGTCATTCTTCTTTGTGATACATTTACAGCCTGTCATCATAGGGGTTTTTACCCAATGGCAGCACTCCAACCATTAAAGCTTATACGACTTACATTTGATGTATTCCACCACATCCACGACATGTTCGGGGGAGCTAAACCATCGGCTGTGTCCAGGCATTCCTGGAAGTCCAGGCGGCCCTGGAGGTCCTTGAACAACTCGATCAGAGTCTCTCACAACATCACGGAGTAGACCGTGGGCTGCATGTGGAGGACAGTCATGTAAGAGTAGGACATATAATATTGACAGCAAGGTTCAGAGAGAGAAAACCTGTCATTTGCGATGTGGTACATAACAAACTTCCTCTAGATCACCTACATTTGATGTAATCGGTTACTTTGACAGCCATACTGGAGTAGTCTCCGGTCTCCAGGCTCCAGTCTCTGGCGCCAGACACACCTGGCTCACCCTTGTATCCTGGGGGTCCAGGAGGGCCTGGAGGACCTGGAAGTCCAAACATAGCTGCTCTCGAACTGTCCCCTGGAGACAATAAAACGTAACATGTCTTCAGAAGAAGTAACAACTTAGTTGACCATGGGTCATATTTGTAATGCAGACATGATGCAGACAGATTGTTGAAGTGACATTTTTGTGAATGTCAATGTCAGGATTGTGTCTCAAAGTAATATTTTTGTATGGATGTGACAGTAAGCCTCATGCATGTCGAGGGTTTTTTGTCTACAACACAATGCCACCTTGTATGCAAGGGCGTCACTTTGTGATGAAAAGTGGTGGGGACGTAGGGGCTCAGATTAGTGTTGTGAAGAGACTCTTAGCTCGCGAGACATCACGATACGCGATATTAGGTTCACGAGAATGAGACGAGTGTTTTAAAGATATCCTTAATGCCGAGATATATAAGTGGGGGGGCATCCCCCAGGAAATTTTGATCTTTTAACAGTTAATTTCCTCCCTTCTGGTGATATTTTCTGCACCAGTTTCTGGTGGAAATATTTTTATTTATGAAAACAAAAACACAAAATTCAGGTAGGACTTCAGGTAGGATTTCAAAATATATAAATCTAACAGATCAACTTTTCTTATGTAATATCATCCCTGCTGAGGCAACACATATTTATGATTTAGTCTTAGCCTCCTTTTTTTATCCTGTTCACAGGTAGTGAATGTAAAATTTGGCCAAAAAGAAACTGTGTCAAGAAGTTGTTAAAGTTGCTGACTGATGCATGGATGTTTTGGGGTCATTTTAAATTAGTATTTTTCTTAGCTTAAGTTACTATTTTTGGACATTGCACATTTGTTTCTTCTATATTTTAATTGCATTTCAGAATGTTTCTTTAACAATTTATACTTTAAAACGTGGTGGGGACAAAGTCAGCCATTTCAAAAAGTGGTGGGGACATGTACCCAAGCATCCCCAGTGTAAATAACACCTATGCTTGTATGTAGTAACGTTTCCCCCAAACCATACCATAATTGTTAAACCATGCCCTTAAACAATTAGCCATCCAACATCCAAGTATTCCTTTAAGCTCACTCTTTCTGTATTCTTGTCGTTCTGCTTTGAGCGTCTCTCTGTTGGAATGCTCAGCATTGGAAACCACTCCGCCGATTTGACCAGGAGGGCCCTCGGGTCCAGAAGCACCAGGGGTTCCTGGTGGGCCGCTGAAGGAAACACCTTTGGGAAGACAATGGAACAGATGTGGAGGCAGCAAAATGTATAAAAGTATTTCCTCAGAATTCCTCATGAACTTATGAAGCTAATGATTTCAGTCAATCTCACTTTGCAGGTAGTCGCGGATGTCTGAACTGATGTAGTTCCCAAATCCTGGTGGGCCAGGTACACCTGCTGGTCCAGGTGGGCCTTGTGGTCCAGGGATACCCGGGGGACCAGGTGGCCCCTGAGGACCCACAAGTGCTTGATACCCAGCTAGTTGACAATGAAAATTACCATCTGTTAGCATTAGAATGGTACTAGATCTAATCACTTCATACATAAACATAAACCCTAAAACCTTAAAAACATCATTTTTACAGCTGCACTACGTTGTATTTGTGTTGCTTACTTGACAACAAGTTTCCAGGAGGACCAGGAGGCCCAGGGGGTCCTGAGGGTCCAGGGACACCTACGGCGCCCCTCTCTGATGACAGACAGGACCCACAGTCAATCACAATCACCAACAGGACACCTTTTTAGTAGGCAACCTGTAGGTCACTCACCATTCATTAGGCTGAGGACACGTTCAACCACCTCCTGGGTGTTGACTCTGTAACTGCCAGCGTGCAGAGACCCAGGAGGTCCTGGTGGACCGGGAGGACCAGCAACGTATCTCCTCACTTCCTCTCCTGGACACAAATAATTGACACATTTTGGCAAAGAGCCTCACTTGCTATGCTCTCAAGAGCTGGGTATCAAACCAACGAACTTCCTGATTTTGAAAAAAATCAAGTAAATCGTCTGTTTGTACATAAAAGTACAGTCAAAGCTAGTTATTTTCTTTGACTAGGTCTTTGCCTATTACATAACCAATGGCTACCAGTAAATAATTACCACATGTCAACTTGAAAAATCCTTGTAAAGTTGACATGATGTCCAAAACACAGATCATTAACCAAACATAAAACAAGACTATCCCATTCAAATGTATCTGAATTTAAATGGGATAACCGTCATCACCCGTCATCATTAGCATGACAGATTCAAATTTTTACAATTCATATACAAACATGGCTGGCACCAATATGATCCATTACACAAAATGATGAAGAAATGTTTAACTTTTCATAAATTTATATGTGGCCATTAAAATAAAATATTGATTTTAGCTGCGAAGTATTCCATCGCTCAGAAATTTGAGGATGTTAACCACCCTCAAATGAGACTTACGTTGTAATAGGTTGATGATGTCATTGATAGAGATGGAGCCAGGTGGACCTGGAGGACCAGGAGGGCCAGGAGTCCCATCATATCCTCTACCTGGACCTGAATAGGTAAGCGTTAAAAGGTGGTTTTCACCACTGTTAGAAAAATGTAGATTTTCACATACAAACATCCTGTGTAATCATAAATTTAACAATATTGTGTAACTTGTCATACTCTGGATGTAGGCGATAACTCGGTTCGCCACATCATCCACCAGCCCGTCCCCTGCGGGCCCTAGGGCGCCTGGAGGACCAGGAGGCCCAGGAGGTCCAGCCAGGTACTCCCTGATGTTACTACCTGCATGTCAAGACAATTTTATATAAAACAGATCACTTAATTTAGCTCTTTGTTTCATTTGATCGTAGTACTGCATTAAGTAGACGAATACCGGTACATAGCTTACTCTGAAGGTATTCTGCGATGTACTGGCCCACATCAGGTGATCCAGATCCACTTCCATCTCTTCCAGGTGCACCAGGTAGGCCTGGGGGGCCGCCTGGTACGACAACACAAATTCTCAAAAATATGTCATGTACATGTAGAAAAGGCCATACCAGCCTCGAATAGCAATTTTAAAGATTCTTTTCAAAGATTAAATAACTACTATTATGACAACTGCTAACTTTTTAGAAGGTACTAGAGCCCGACCGATATATCGGCCGGCCGATATTATCGGCTGATATGAGCTAACTGCATTTAATCGGCATCAGCGCTTATAACAGCAGATATATGACTATTGCTAAAGAGACACAGATCCTTCACACATGTCATGAGTGTTGCCAAAGTCCTTTTAGGCAAGTCATGACACTCGGCAGCCATCTTGGCAACGCCTCCGGGCAGCTATTTCGGACTAACAAGACCAGGCTCCTATCTGAATGAATGGGGAGAGAGCCAGAACTGCACTTATACAGGTCATCAGGATAATGAAAACTACATGAATAGAATAAGCATTAAAATCTGATAAAAATCGCTGAAAATGTTTGACAACTTTGCCCCAAAATAAGGTTTAAAAAGCACGATTTGTTGAAATATGATTCCCGCTTTGGCTGTTAAAAGCAGACAATTGGCTTTCTAGCGGGAGGCGCGAGATAACCGCCATCTTTACCGTTTTGGGCTTTCCCCATAGAGTTGTATTGAGGATGTGATTGAGTGGCATGTCTCCTCTAAATTGTCTCTGGTGATGCATAGTTTGCCCACCAGAGGTAGCTCTGCAGCTCCTCTGTTAACAACACTGCCTCCATGCTCGTTCAAATTCGCCAAATAAATGTCCTTGTTGTGCGAACATTATATCGTTACCACCGGGCAGGAAAGGAGGAGAAGACAGCAAGCAATCCTTCTGCATCTCTGTTCGAGGAGAGACCAAAGACATGAGTGGCAGTTTTCTTCCATAATGGCCATCTGTATCAAAAGATGAGCTGTCACGGGAGATAATTGTGTCCTGATTTCAATGCATTCTCCGTGCATTTGTTTGATCTGAAAGTCCGAACCATCCAAAAAATGCTTTCACGCTAGAAATGAACCAAAACATCGTTCAGTTGTATCCGGACCGAGACTACCTCTTTTGGTCCGGACTGTGGTCTAGCGGAGGTTTCACACATCTAAATATTCTCTAAAATCATGACATGTTACAGCAGCTAACGATGCACATTGCTAAATTAGCCACAAAGCTAATGCCGCATTTATTAGTGGAGGAGCACTAACGTTAATGAGCCATAAAACTATTGCTTCTGATGTAATCTAAATATATCTTCGAGCCGCCTATCTGCATTTTTAATCGACTCTAAAACATGCTATATACTATATACGGCATGTTGTAGAGCCAGCTGGTGGTTGAGAAATGGTTCTCGTAGCTTTGGATATTATCAAAGAGTGATGGTACACTAGATGAATAAACTAGATGTGAATATGCTTCATTGAATGTAGTTATTTGGGCAGATTATGTGTAATGTAAAAATACATAAAGCCTACGCTTATTCTCTTTCAACCATATGTTTACAGTTGCATCTTCCTGCAGCAAACATTTATTGATGTGATTGATTGAAGTTGTTGAGACTGTAATCTATTTTATTAACATAATCCATTTAGGAAAATGTATTATAGCACACATACAGAACAGCTTTCACTATCGGCCTGTTCTAAGTGTAGTTTATATATAAAAAGGGGTCTACTACTCTTTTTCACTTTAATATTGTCATCAGCCCCCAAAAATATCGGTTGGGCTCTACAAGGTACAATTTCACTAAGCAGCAATGAACCTGGCAGAGTGGTGAAAACTGCAAAAGCATGACTGGGGGTACTGAGAATAACCACTCCAGTTTTCAATATGTTTGAGTCCTTTCAGCTCTTTCTGACAGCTACCCCTATTTAGAAAATGCTTAAAGAATAATTCAAATAAATATCTTTTAGGTCATCTTTGTCTTATTGATAGTTGTCTTAGAGTATCAGCCATCAGTGTCATCCATAGTAGCTCGCTCACAGGCAAGTAGGGCTTCTAGTAAAGATATGATGGTCTTACCAGTGGAGACCCCAGGGACTCCCGCATCGCCTGCAAGGAACACATAACAAATATGACACAAAGTCCAGCATTTTCTTTTCCAGACTTTCTTTTCAAGGAGATTCAAGGAGACAGCACAGACAGAAAGGGTTTGTGTGTAACCATTCATTATGGATAAATCCAGTGTAATAACACTTGAACAAAAGATAAAGATTTGTAACAGGTCTGTAAGACAGAATTTGAATGAGTTTACCTTTAGGTCCTTGTGGCCCCTCTGGACCCATAGGTCCAGGCTGACCTGGGAAACCTAATGTGAAAACAAAATCACTGATTCATCATCTGGTAAAAGATCTTGGAGGTTCATTATTGACCAAAGAAATATCTCCATGGTAACTGAGTAAACCCCACCTGCTGATGAAGGCCACAATATGTGGCTGAAAGGTCCAGAAAAATACAGGAAGTGAATTTTTTACTAATTTTCTACAGATAAATCACAGTTCCTCTAATTTTGTATTTGCACACAATACCTATTCTTAAATGAGTTAAGACTGCCATAGCAGATCTTCTTTATAATATATTTAGTAACAACCCGTATCGTCTAAAAGTTGTTGACATACCAACCTGGTTCTCCTGGACTTCCTGGAAGACCCGGTTGGCCTGGTTCCCCTGAAACATTCATCTTTAAATTAAAACTGAGATTGTGTCTGTTTTAAAGGCCAGTAGTTTCTAAACACAATAATGCATTCAGTTGTTTGTAATTTATTCACCTTGGTACCCTTGGGGTCCTGGGCCACCTAAGGCAAATTAATGATAAGATGAAATAAGTTTTCCTGAAAAGGTTCTTCACAATTTGAAAGAAATATCCTAATTCTTATCTTGACACTTTCACTAATAAGTTCTAGACAGATACATCGAATTTCTCAAACCTACCTGTGGAACCCTGCGGGCCTTGGGGTCCCGGAGGTCCCGGTGGTCCGGCAAAAAAGGTTTCTAAGACAAAACAGGGAAAGAATGCATGAAAATGCCAAACAAAAGCAGTAAAGGCGATTTATAACATGTCCAGCTGTTGACTTACAGTACATTTGAAAGGAAATTCCTATTCCAATTTATTACCTGATGTAGGGACAAAGCTGCCAGGTTTTCCTTTCTCTCCTGGAGGTCCAGGTAAACCAACACATGTGAGGACAGCAAGAGAAACATTACTTTTTATCCTGACATTGCTTAAATCAGAGGTTTTTAAAGTATGGGGAACCCCAGGAGACCTTAAGGGAGCTCCAGATCCCATCAAAAAGGGTAAGAATTTATTTTCACTCTAATTCCATCAATAAGTAACACAATGACAGAACATATGACTGGTTTGGTCATGGGTTTCATACACTTAACATCTTATCAGATAGACCTTTGGGCAAAATCTTATGAAATGAGGGTAAAATTTTTGTCAGTTTAGGGGTCCTTGGTGTGAAAAGGTTTTAGAACCACTGGCTTAAATCATCCTGTATGCTGATGATCTATCTATCTATCTATCTATCTATCTATCTGTCTGTTTGTATTGCAAGTTGCAAGTTACTTGTTTACCTGGCTCTCCAGGAGGACCTCTTTCTCCCGGAGGACCTTGTTTTGTCTCACCTAAACAAAAGTGACAGCAACATTTGAAGTGTCATCAGTTTGATCTAAGCCACTGTACCATTTGTTTGGAAATGCCCTTGGTATGTTACAAAAAGCTTTGAACATACCAGGAGGACCTTGATCACCAGGTACTCCAGGAGGCCCTGGAGGTCCTGGTGGGCCTGGAGGTCCAGCGACTGAGAAAAGTTCTGTAAGAAATGAAAACACAGAGGTCATAGCAGTGTGCATTAGTGTATATTACAGTGATATTCTTGATACCACATCCAGACATTACCAAAGTAACAAATTAAATAAAAAGAGAGGGACTCACTGTCTGTCTGGGTGGCACTGACACCAGGCTCACCAGGTTTTCCTTGCTCTCCCTTCTCCCCCTTTTCTCCTTTCTCTCCTTTCTCTCCTTTCACTCCTTGTTCTCCCTTTGAACCTAAATAATTATGTCAGTGTACCATCATAAAAAATAACAGTATGTTCAATGTGATTTAACAATCCTTAGGTCCATCTAACAGTTGCAACTTTTCAGATGCCTAATCTGGGTTAGGAGTTTGAATTTACCAGGTTGTCCTGGGATACCAGCAGGGCCAATGGGACCAGACAGACCAGGGGCTCCAGCAGGACCTGGAGGCCCAGCGGGCCCTGGAGGTCCAGGGATGGCCACAGTACCAGAGCCACCTAGAAACAAAATGAGAGAGACAAACACCAGTTACCCTTTATGAGACACTTTTCTATGGCTTAAAAACAAATCCACAGTACACTCTGCTCGTCTGTGTGTTTTTAGTACAAGAGTCGATGTTCTTACTTGAAGTGATGATTTTACCAGGTAATCCTGGTTCACCTAAAAGACAATGTAATGTTAGATTTCATAGTAAAACTATACATTATAGACAGATTTAAATTGTTATATTTGCCTTTAAAATTCTTCATTAGAGAGTTTCAGTGTCAAATCATAACACTAACATTTTAAAACCTTAATTAAAGGCTAATAGTAAACATTCAATTCTTAGTTTTGGCAAAAAAACAAAAAACAAACTAGAATTAACCCCTAGTTTCACTAATGTATTTCTCACATTTACATATGTTAAGAACTTGAGTAAAGTGTAAAAATAGTAAAAATAACAATGACAGCTGGTCTATCAGTTGCTCCACCACTTTGGCTGTTAAACATGGATAGATTTTCATGAACCTTTATACAGACATGAATGGTCCAGAGAAAACAACTTAAGTCATTCCTTGACTGTTCATCTTGTTCCATCAACAGGTCAACATTTCTCTTTTGACCTTAGCAACACTGTGCGGCATCATGCTGTACTCTTTGTGTTTTTGTGTTTGCATGGTTTCGCCTTTTGCATGTATATATGTTTATATTTCGTCCTACACAGCCATCTGAGATAAACGCCTAAACCCCAATAAAGGCAATATATACGTTTTAAATTAGCAATGTACCTTCCACTATCATTTGAAAGAAAACAAAGGGGAAGAAAGTGAAACATGTTATAGTAGGAAGTAAGCATAAGCATATTGTCATTATATGTATATAATGAGAATATTCTTGAGTAATAAACTTGCATAACCTCAGGTGTGCTATCTAAGTTAATGACTCTTGTGGGAATCTGTTTGTTTAATACATTTGGTACATCTCATAACCAAAAGCTTAGACAGTAAGCTGAGTGGTTATGGAGATAATTGTGCAGATGCTTTGGTTTCTTGTTTTATTGCCACTTTTATGTCCAGTACATGGCAGGGTGATGTGGACAGTTTTTACTTTCATTAGCAAGGAAATGAGGCATTACCTTTATCACCAGGCTGTCCTGGATTTCCAGCAATACCTGTGGCATTTGGATCAGAAAACAAGTATAACAGATTGTATTTATTGTATATTAAAATATAAAAATATAATCTTTAAGGAGAGTAGAATTTCATTTTGGTATATATTTTCATACCTGGGGGTCCTTGAAGCCCAGGGGGACCTTGGGGAAAAAAGATCTTTGTGAGGTTTAAGACAGATGGTTTTGATTTCAGTGCAATCAGTTAAACATAAACTACCTAAAGTTCCTCAGGCAATATTAAACACAGTTCATTACATCACAGTTGATTAAGTATGCTGCCATAATTAGACAGTGTTGCGGTACCTTGGGGACCAATATCTCCAAGAAGTCCAGGTGGTCCTCTCACACCCGGAAGTCCCATTGGACCCGTGTCACCTTACATTCAAACAGAGCGACTGGATTTTACAGAGCGATCTTTACTGAAACAGCAACTGTGATAAATCTTTTGTGGTCTTTCTTTTTACAGCAGCTGCAGAAAAATGTGAAAATGGTTTTGTTCCAAAACTGAAAGGTCTGCTTTCTGTAGCTGCAACCGATATCTAAACGAACAGACACATGATCTGTCAGTGGTGTAGCATCATTAAACCACTATGTGCTCATACACTCTACTGTACTTTTCACATCTGTTTAGCTTTCTTTGCCAAATAATGTGATATCACTGATTTGCCGTTTTGAGTGACAAATCCATCCATCTTACAGCACTCTTGCATGGTAACAGCACACATTTCAATCCAAGCAACTAACATTACCATGTCAGAAAGTATCCAAGCAACTCTCTCTCACCTTCGATTCCTTTGGATCCCTTTGGTCCAGCAGGGCCTGGTATTCCAGGATATCCTGGCTCACCTTTAGTCATGAAAACGGGAACAATCAAAATCCTTTTTCTGAACCCATACAATTTTGTTACGAGGGTTTGTAGACTTGTTAAAAGCAACTTACTAACCCTAATCCATTCTTATTATACATTTAACAGGATAAAAATACACAAATACTGAAATTGTGGAAATTTTATCTTTTCTTTTTTTTTCTATTATTTTCTCCTGTTATTATGGTCATACCAGACAAAGTGAAACTGTAGCAGCAAAACCTTTGACTTTGAGAGTATTGCATTGAGCCACGTGCATTTTTGTTACACACTGTCATTTGTTTAACACTTGCGCGCCTTTTTTAAACTAATTCTACAAGACTGTGTATCCTAGTTTATGTGCAATAAAAATAAGAAAAAGCCCAAAAGGCACCTTTTGTTCCTGGAGCTCCTACTTCACCCTGGAAACCCTTTGGACCCGGAGCGCCTGCAGACAAATATAACATATTTAATACACAAATGCCAATCAAAACCAAAGAATAGACTAATTAAAATAAAAATCACATGGAATGGAATTTACCTGGGCTTCCTGGAGCACCCTGCTCTCCCATGGCACCTAAATGAAACAGAAGAAAACATACTGGCTGCTGATTATTTGCATCATTTAAGGCCTTTTTCACATGTTCCTTATTAAATTACTGATTCTAATGTGTTTTCCCAACCTGACAATTTCCATTGTGTATACTAATGAAAATCTTTTTTTTTCATCTTGACACAACATTTTTTATTGATGTCACAGTTCACTGGTGATTTAAAGTTTAAATGGTCTGTAAATTGGCTAAACATGCAACACTCTGGTATGGTCCATTAAATGTTATCTGATCTGATATGCCATCATGACCTTTGACCTTACCTTTCAGCCCCACAGGTCCAGCAGCACCCGCAAGACCAGGATGTCCTGGCTCACCTTGAGATCCTGTCAAAACCAAGTTTCATGCTCAAAGGCTTACCCTGAACTAATAACTTTCCATATTCAACATGGGTAACATAAAAATATTTTCTACCTTTGTCTCCTTTCTCTCCAAAACCTGGTGGTCCAGTCTCTCCGCGGGGGCCCGTCGGCCCCTCCCGGCCCCTCTGGCCCGGTGGTCCCTCGGGACCTGGTTCACCTTCAAAAAGGAGAAGAGACTCAGCCAATGTTTTCTTTTTCCTAGTGTCTACTCATCCATAAAGAACAATGAAAATGAGCTAAACTTATCACTACCTGCACTTCCCTTTGGTCCCCTTGGTCCATCCAACCCTGGGTGACCCATCTGCCCGTGAGGACCTAAAGAAATTAGATATATGAGTAGAGAAGGAGGAGGCTATGAGTTTGCCAACTCTGCGGGAAGGAAAAAGCTACAACACATCTGTTCTCAGTCTTACCTGGCAGACCAGGAAAGCCGCTGTCACCTGGAAAAGACCAATTTATACCTGTTTATAGAGCTTAACTCTATGACACACTGAGAGGCTTGATATTCATAACAATTTTGAATACAGAAAGACATGCAGGACAATTCCTCACCTTTTTGTCCTAGCGGCCCTGGTTCACCTGTAAAGAAACATAACAACATAATGATGGATATCAACAAAATATACATTTTCAAAATAATTTATGATTCGTGCAAACATGCCTTTAGGTCCTGAATCTCCTTTCTCCCCTTTTAGTGAGTATGCAAGTGTTTCTAAAAGTAGAAAAAAATAGTTCCGTCACATCCAAGTCCACCAGGTTGTTTCACTGAAAGATTTATGGGCTTCTGTGAAGGCAGCTGATACCTCTTAAAGCATCCGAGCGGAGTTCAGCCCTGACCAGCTGCTGAACGGCTCTCTGCAGTTCAGCGCTGTCCTGTCTTGGTCCGCTCCCTGCATCTCCCCCTGGCCCAGCAGCCCCCAGGTTGATCCCATTGTCAGAGCGGGTCAAAGTAGAACCAGAGGAACTTCTGCCGATGTATGGTGAGTCCAGCGGGTCGATGATGTTGAGGCCTGAGGAGGCCGACAAGCGGCTGGACCTGGCTGACGCAGTGCCGGTGATGGCTTCGAGGGCGTCCACGCGATTCTTGAGGCGTTTCACTTCTTCACCTGTGAGGCCAGAGAGAATATGATGGACATGTTCAGATCACCTTCAGTGACCCCTATAAAAGTAAATAACATGCTGCCAGAGAATCCATGCGGTGGAGTTGCTGTCTTACCCAAAGCGATGAGTCCAAAGAGGAGGCCGAGGAGGAGGAGCAGGCTGAGCAGGAGGCCGAGCAGCCACTTCCACCAGCTGCAGCAGGAGCAGAAGCCAAAGCCTGCTTCATCTTTACTGATCTCTGAGAAACAAAAAAGTTAAAAGACAGAGTCACCTTTTTAGGTCCTGTATTTTTTCTCTGTACTGTTTTAGTTGAGGCGTTTACATTCATCCACATATTTCTGAGCTAAATCTCTTACTATCCGTAGTTTTTATAGTTCCTGTATTATCCTAATGCGCCACATTTTTCTTAAAAGAATAAATGGACGTTTTGGGAAATATGCTTTCTTAGTTAGATGAGAAGATTGATACCACTCTCATATCTGCATGCTAAATGGAAAGCTTCAGCCAGGAGACAGGAGGCCATTAGCTTAGCATGAGACTAGAAGCAGGAGGGAAATGGTGACGGTGGGGAGGGGAGACTTGGGGGGGCTCCCCTTATGCAATTGCTGGCTCCCCCACCCCCCTATTAACATATTAATTACCGACTTTAAGCTAAGCTAAGCTAATTACCTCCTGGATGTAGCTTCATATTTAGTGTAAAGACACCAGAATGGCACCAGTCTTCTCATCTAACTCTGGGCAAGAAAGCAAATTGCATATTTCCCAAAATGGCAAAAAAGCGAATAAGTGTAACCGTTCCTCTTTCTTTCCACTTATTTCTAAGCATTCCACTTGTCTTTCTCTGACTGATTCAACACATTGTAGGAATACAATGCAACACAATACAATACAACGTCCAAGGTTTTTCAGAAATTGTTAATCACAGCAAGAGGTCCTCAAAGACTTTTAATTCTATGATCTGATTAAGTAATTCTGCAGGGAATCAATCAGTTTTTGCTGGGGGTCTCCCAGGATTTGAATGTAAACTTGGATAAACAACAGGTTATTATAAAAATAGAAAAGTAAAAATGGGGCCATATACAGTACCTGCATAGGTGGCTTTGTCTTTTGTGGCGACTTTTAGGGGTACAGCTTAAAAATGAAACAGCAAATAATTACATACCAAACAAGATATATAATGTGTATGATACATCTAAAAACTAAGATTTAGTCTACATTTGGCATGTGTTCCTTCCTCCATTGAGCTGGATGATAGCTGTTTCTCTCTCTTCAGTGAGTCCTCAGAGTAGGTAGCTACAAGACAGAACAATTACAACAGGACGTTATCAATCATACATAGAAAATGATTGACAAGTGATTTTAAAATGGCAGTAGCAATAAAAGTAGCTGAGGCAGTGGGGAAGTATATCTGTGTTAGTTGTACTTAGTAGTATTTAATATTACCAGAAGTACTTGCAGGTACAGCAGACATGAACTGCTTCCCTGTGTCTTTGGTCATGACCAGCCGCTCTGTCTCCTTCCTGACGGGCATATTCTCCTTCTCTATCAGCACAAACTTAAAGTCTTTGCCTGAGGCCTCGTCATTAGTGGGACTGCTGGGTCTCACTGCGAGAAACATGACATTAAAAACTCAGAGATAATGAAGACCTACTGAGAGCACTGTAAATAAACAAACATCCTGTAAAAACTGAATTAACTATGATGCCTATGAAGACATTTTGAGCATCTACGTGTGCAAAGAAACATTAAAGACATTTGTTGTCACAATTTATAGTTGGATTTTGTGAATGATGACACTCTTATATGTCTGCATTATTTCTATTCTTATTTTTATTCTAAAACTTGTAATTATTTCTAATTATCAGTACTTATTTCTGTCCATGAGCTGCTGCAACATCTGAATTTTCCCTCTGCTGTAAATTAATGTATATTGTAAGGGCTTGTAGTGTCCAACAAAAAGTGTTTAAACTACCTTTTACAAATAAAAAAGTTAATGAATCTGTCTATATATCTAACGCCTCACCTGTGGTTGTGCTGATTCCAGCGCCAGATACATTTTTCTGCACACCGTAAACTGTAAAGAGACAAACGGACATTTAGACAGTAAAAAGTAACGTTATGGTACTAAAGCTTATAGAACACATAGCTTTTTTTACACTAACTCCGCTGTTTCCTCATTACATCTTGTGAAATTAGTTTGGTTGTTCATTCACTAACTTTTTTGGAGCGCAACTTTAATATGATCGATATAAATTTTATTTATAAAGCACACTTAAAACCACCAAGGTTGACCAAGGTGCTTTACAGGATATTTTAACAAGTTCAATATTGACAACTCTAAAAAAGGTCAGTTGAGCTTTATGCCTAAAACATTTTCCTTTTCCCCGGTTTTCGTTGTTGCAGGTAGACAATACCAGGTGATTAGAAGAAAATCCATGCATATGTTTTGTTTTTATCCGTGGCTGCAAATCACGGCTTTACCTATTTGTGAGTTTGTTCCAGCGGGGGAGAGGATAGCGGAGCTGGTGCTAGCCAGGTTATTCTGGACACCATACACAGGAACTGAGACAGAGGGAAAAACAACATGGTGATCTACTGTCAGGACCAAGCTTAGGATGTGAAATCCCAGTGGACTGTGACCTGACAGGAAGAGGCTCACCAGTGCTGCTAGCAGATAGTCCACTGTTCACGGGGGGAGAGCTGAATGTCAGGTTGTTCTGGACTCCTCCTGGACATGACAGAACAGAACAGATCTCTCACAGTTGGCAAAGAAAAGAAAAACTTCAGGCCCAGTTCACCTGTACCTATTACTACATCTCTTTCAACAGGTGAAGATCCATTTATGCCCTACGGTCAAATCTAATGTTCATTGGTCCATCATGCCACAGTGAAGAAGATGCTAACTGGAGAGACTGATTTACCATAAACAACTAAATGTCTTATTGTAAACAACCTTTGCTACATAGAGTTTTATTGGAAGCATCCGATAAAAGCCTTTGTGCAATACGTTTCTTGTTGTCGTCTGCGTTATTTTCATTTCATGTTTCATGTTGCATATCTCACTAACCTTCTAACACTTGATTCATTTACACCACATACATCTACACTGTTCTATTTTTTCCCCCAAACCTTTCATATATTCTAGATTCATTACACATAAAGTGAAAACATTTCTTTTTTGTTTTAATTTTGATGATTACAGCTTACAGCTCATGGGCATCAAAACTCTAGTATCTCAAAATGTATTAGAATTTCAGAATAATGAATTTATAATACAGAAATGTCGACCTCAGAGGAGCTCTAATCAGCTAATTAACTTACAACACATGCAAAGGGTTCCTGAGTCTTTAATCTCCCAGTCTGGCTCTGGTGCTCGCACTGAAACTTTCCATGATATTTTTTAGATGCACCTGCACGTAGAGAGTGTTTCTCTTCAAGTGTGAATGGAATATTTTTTCATCACTGAAGACTTTTTAGAAAGTTGTTCCTTCTGGATTTAAAGGGGCGGTTCACCCAAATAACAAAGAGATTTTTGTGGTATGAAGCCATGCAGATAGTTTTATAAACCTTGAGAGGAGAAATCAACTTTTGAAACCGATTGCATTGAAAAAAAAATGACATTAGCAACATTATCACATTGTTTTTATTCAAATAAAACATGTCTTGGTTATTTCTCTGGATAATCCACAGACTTCAGTGTTTCATTCTGCAGTATTTGAGTAAACAGGATGTTGTATTTTTGGAAAGGAAAGCTCAGTTTTTAAAATGTCATTTTTAACTGCCTTTGTATTGGTAAAACAATTTTTTTTTAATAAAACATGCTTTGATAAGGTATGATCCTGAGAATGGTTCCATACAATGTTTGTTTTAATTTCCTCTGGCAACAGGTTGCTGATGCTATTGATTGTCCTACATGACTGACCTGACTGGTAAAGGGTGGAGGTAGTGGACAGGTTGTTGGGATTGGTATTGTAACTGTAGCTACTGCTCACACCTCCTGGCCAAATGCTGCCGTAGTTGTCTTGTAGGGAAGACAGAAAAATAGAAAAAGTAATTAAAAACTGAGGGCATGTGGAATGCAGAAATCACTGTAAAGAATCAAACATTACAGTTTCTTCTTCCTGGTATATAAAGGAAACAACATTTAGAAACAATATAGATATCATAATCAACATCAGCTAGCATTTTCAAAAACATAGCACTCTCATGATCAAAAACGGAGAACTAAAACTCAAACTTGCAATGACGTCTGGCATTAGCAAGTAATTTTCATTCAGTGCTATCACAGCCTTTGGAGTATGAACTTCAACATGATCATTAAAGAAAATAGACTTGACAGCTGATTGGTTAAACCTGTGGGTGAGCTCTCAGACATGGTCCTAGTGTCCATGCTGGCCTTCCTGGGGATCGGCAGCGTGTTGGAGCTGGTGCTGGTGGAGCGGTTTCCTCTCAGCAGACGCTTCACATCATCCAGCTCCGTCCCTGCACAGCACAGGCATCCAGCTACCACTTACTTCAAATTCAAACTGATTATATTTCACGATTCACATTTTACAACAGTCTCACAGTGCATAAAAGCGCACACAAAAAAATCTGACTGCATGAATACACTCACAGCTTGCTGGAGGAGAAGCACTCTGGAGCCTGGCTCTGATCGCACTCTCTGAAGAACAGAGAAATGGTTCATTAAATATCATCATTACTTGAATCTATGATAGTAATCTGCAAAGTAAAGGTACAAAATTGTACTGATGTGTAATTTTTGTTTAGGCTCTGTACCTCTGCTCTGAGTTCTACCTCTGGTGGCAGAACTTGATGTTGTACTTGAAGTGTCTAAAAGAAAAACAAATTCATTAAGCTACAAATGTCAGCACAATATTGACCCTGCTTTGAGTTCTGTTTTGGGCTCAATTTACTTCAAAGAAAAGTATCAGACTATTCAGCTGCCAATTGATCTACCACGTTCAAAAGCTAGCCTACTTTGCCGCTCCTTTACTTGGCAAGTTTGTCAAAAGGGGAACTTACTGTACTCCTTCCTGCAGTACTCTGGAGAAGAGTTTGTGCTTGAACTTTCTGAAACATGGTGACAAAAGTAAAGATCCTGTTAGCCTTCAGTTTATTTTCTCCTATCCAAATGCTGTGAAGTATTGCTGCTGGCCTTTCATTCAAACTACCAGCAAAAAAAGACATGACAGTTCAGTAAAGAATAATTGATCTTTGACCTGTGACTAACCGTCAAAGACCTCAGAGAGGGCTGCTGCCATGGTGGTCATGCTCTTCCTCTCTTTTGGAACAGATGAATAAGTGATTGCTGAGGACGATCCTCTCTTCGCTTCCCCAGATCCTCCTGAACTGTATCTGGTCTTCGGCACTGTTGAAACTGTCACACCATCTAGACCCCCTTCTCTTTTTCCTTCTCTGCCACCACTCATAAAACTTGAAGACGTGCTGGAGGATTCCCTTCCAGCAGCCCTAAAGCCTGCCCCTGGGCCCCAAGAAGCTGCTGAACTCCCACCACCCGAGGACACGGCAGAGGAAGCTCCCAGAGTAGTGATGCTGATGCCCCCGGTGCCCTTGCTGGTTCCGGATCCACCAGAGCTGGCGGCATGGGAGCTGCTGGATGTAGTCAGAACTGAGCTGCCTGGACTGCCATAGACTCTCCCACCAGACCCTCCTGCATTCAGAGAAAGATCACCTGGAGGAAAAGAAAGGAAATAAAAAGAAAGGCGGAGATGATTTGCCCTCTTGTTATGATAAATGATAAATTACAGTGATCATTTATTAGATTTTATGTCAGAATATCATCCTTGTGTTTTTCATCTAACCTTTAAAAGGCAGATCTTATCCAATCCCTCATCATATACTTAAGTGACTTTGCCCACTGGAGCTGAGGAGGGCTAATATCTCGTGGCCTGAAGCCAGTTTCAACTACAAGACTGCACTGGCAAAGGTAATATGTGACCTATAGCGTGAACACCCATTTCAACTTATCAAATAACATTCCCAAGGTAACATGACTGAGCATGTCTTATTACTCTGTACCATTAAATCCTTCCACTTTTATGTGAGATTGATTTATGACACTCACATTTAATGTAACTGCTGCTGGTGTAGCCCAGGGCAACAATTTTTTTTTTCTGATAAAAAATTATCAGCTGTCACCTGGAAGCTTGACGGGCCTCTAGCTCCCTCCAGTGGCAAAATATTGTATATAGTGTCACTATAATTCTTTGCCTAACCCCAACACACATTAAAGGTGCATTGCTTGATGTTTTTGGCCCCATTGGGGGCAGCAGAACAAGCCATAAACATAACGCTGAGAGACAGTATATTTTGACTACCAATATATTTAAATCCAATAATCACACTCCTTTTAGCTCTTTTTTTGGTCTCCATTTACTGCAAAGAAAAATATCAGTTTCTTCGGCTGATAAACAATCTACTATGTTCACAAGCTAGTTGCTAGCTTTGAAAATCATTTGTTCTGTGCTGGGCAAGTAGCATCCAGGTGATTTATTAAAACGTTCAGCTGAAAACTGCTGCCCGCTGCGTCTAGAAACGAGGCTCATGAGAGCGGCTAGACTACAAGCACAGCTGATCCAAATCCAGTTCTAGCACAGACCCAGTCCAGACATTTTTAGCAGGTCAAACAGACCCAGGTGAAACACAGGCAGCCTCAGCCAGTGAAAGCACAGCCAGAGGTCTACAGGCAGTCTCAGATACAAGCAGCTCAGACTCTAATGGAGGATTGAGTTACTGTGCAGAGGTCCATTCAAATCAGCAGTGGTGTTTTCTAGTAGAGGTTTCCATTCAGGCTTATTACAGAGACAGACTGTTTTAAAGGAGAGGCGAGAGCACATGTTTACATGGCTCACAAGTCAGGTTTGTGGGCCCCATAGCAGAATTTTTCTTAGGTGGTACCATAGGTGTGTGTGCTTATGCTCTGGTCAAAGACCTTTCTGACATAACAGCGCTACTAATAATGGGCTAAGCATGGAAAGCTGATGAGGCACATACTAACACATGTCATACACTTCAATCAAAAATATATCAACATGTACATGGGGAATGAGGGGGTCTGTGCCTCAGTAGAGCTTTATTTCTAGCAACGCCCCTGTGCATCACTGTATTGCCTTTTTGCATTTCAGCACAGCCACAGTTATAGTCCAACACCTTACCTTTGCTACTCCCTCCAGCACCTTCACCAGAACTGACAGTCTTGACTGTAATTAGATTGTCCATCCAATGCTAGCTGTTGCGAAAAAAACAGAGGCTACACATTATTTTCTGCTACAAAGGATTCATGAGAAAAACGTCTGTTATGGGCTTCTGGGTGTAATGTTAAAAATGTTAAAGACTAAAACTAGAAAAAGTAGATTTTCATTACGTTGAATTGGAACGTTATTGTACCCTAAGGCAGTATTTACACACACAGTCCCTTTGAACAAGTCATATAGTTTCATTTCTCATAGTCATATTTCTTTCCTTTGTAGCCATCTTTAGAATCCACCATGCCTTTGATTTGAAGGCTTCACCTGAAGCTGTATAGAAAGGGGGGGTAGCTCTTTGTTCACTTGATGAATGTGACTTTCCTTTGAACAAAAAGGACCTACAGTATAATAGCAAATCACGACAGAAACTCAGTTGAGACAGGGCTGAGGTTTCAGCCATAGCTGGAAGGAAATTGCCCACTAATCATACAGTCTGAGTCTGTATGACAGAGGGAGCTCTGCTCCTGTGAAAGAGACATGAGCTCCACAAAAAAGCCTCATTAGAAAAAATTATGGGGAGCGCTAAAATATCAAAAATGTTGGTTCCACTGTTTTTTTTCTTTGTAAATGTTTTTTCCTGTACACTAGTAAAGCACTTGTCAACATGTGTGTTTATTCAAGTTAGAAGATATTGCAGTTCACTGACTTTATTACTCATTATCCCATAATGGTTCCTTGTTAACTTGGTTAACTTGAGAAAAAAAATCGTGTTGCCATTATTTATTAATGAATAAAATGACTAACTGTGTTGCTCTTACACTGGCAGTAAAAGACAGCATTTGGGACAACTGACAGTTAAAATGCATCCTGTTTGACTCTCCAGGCCAATAAAGCAATAATTTATCTGAGATGACTGGTCTTTTTGGAAATATTAACTTGATCTAACAGGAGAACTGGGCATTCAGCTCTAAGCATCCAGCACTTACCACCCCCAAACCACATCCATGCATCCACATGAAGTTATTTTTATCTGAGATGAATGGAATATCAGGTATAGCCAACATTTCTACATTTTCATTTCACAGTGTACATTTGCCTGGCACTCATACATGCACAATTTACATACATTTCTCAAATGTGTTATAAACAACTACAGCGCAAACATCAAATCTACCCCTAGCAGATAGTAGGTCTGATGTTGAGTTTTACATTGTTGAAAACCTTTCAAGCGATTTGGATCTCTGCTGGGAAACAACTGGGTTTCATTCTGCAAACAGCACATCTTTTTGGTCAAGTGCAGTTTTGTTATTTAATCAGGTATTGCAACTTCCTCATCCCCTCACTGTATTTGGTATTATGTTTGTTTAAATATACATGTGAACATATAATGCATATAATTTATACCTTCTATCTTAGAATCATTGTTTGTATTAGATGTTCACAATGCGTAGATTTCTCGTTTTTTTTAAGGTTGCTTCTTTTTTCTGTCCTTGTATTTCAAACAAATATTTTGAAGATTCAGTTTCCCTGTTTGGGATCAATAAAGTTGATCTTCCCTTATCCAGTGTTTAAAAGTCATCAGTCATTTTCTAACACAAGTTCAAAAGTAGTTTTAAACATTCTTTACAGACCATCTGTAAACGTTTGCTTTATGGCTGTAACTTCGGAGAGCATTTCCAACTTTGATAACAAACTGTAGTGAGTTTTGCTTACCTTTTAGATCATTTGTGCAAAAATGATTCCTGCCACTCTTATGTTCCCTTGCAGTAAAAACGTAATCGGTCTTTTCTATTTACCACATTGCAGTGTACAACATCCAGGTGCTTAAAGAATACGCTGCACTGTGCCAGGGACTCAAATGTGCCTGGAGAGTTTATGTATTGGCTTTGTCTGACTCATAGCTTCAGTCGACAAGTTCCAACAAAGTGGAAGGGGCCGTTAGTTCAGCCTGTGACAGGCACACTGTTTAGACAGTACAGGAAAAATAACCCCGGGTTCAAAACAATGAAAGAGTTAAAGACTGGTGTAAAGAAGTAAAAGTGGTTGAACAGTGTGTTGCACTACTGTACTACTAATTACATTTCTTTCTACTCTTGTGATTCATAAATATTAAAGGAATGTGACCTTGAATCTTCAAAGCGAAAAGCGAAAACAGCTTGGACAAAACAACGGCTCATTTTCTTCTACCTGTTTTTACAAAATATGGCGCAGCGCTATGAATTGTGAGCATCATGATTCAGCAGCAGATTCCTCCTGGTTTCCTCCCTGGTGCAGTCAGACCCACAAATCCACTTCATAAAGAAGGGCGACTTGTGAGCATACATTATACACAAATGTTGTTTCTTTATAAAAGACGTCTTTTGCAAAAGGCTAAAGTTGTTGTGTTGAGAATTTGATGACTTTGTTTACATGCTTTAAGCTTTTCAGTGGCAATGAGGCCTGACTCGCACTCTGAGCTTGGCACCACGCTCCCACACAAACCATGACTGCACTCTGTCAGATTTACATTCATTCTCACTGGAGCTGAGAAATGCATTGTTCACAGGTACACAACTTCAAATTACTGAAAAAAATCTTGTTTTATTGTGGTATAGAGCTCGCCCCTGCTGCTAAATGTTCAGCAGCTAGTTGCTAACTTTGCCTGTGTGGAGCTGGGCAGGTAATGTGCCAGTTTACTAGCGCTTTCTTGCAGAGATAAGCTCCTTGCTGAGGCTAGAAACAAGCGGGGGACCAAAACAATAAAGTTGCAGGCCGTAAAACTAAAACCATGAGCTGAAAGGTGTTGTAAAAGTCCATACAGTTGAAGAGAACTGCCGAGCTGACAATAATTCTCTGTGGGTTTGTCCCATTTGAACAGCTGTTAGTGCAACTTTAACTTGTTGTAACCTGATTGGTGTTCATATGTTGGTTTAATTCACACACTTTAGGATGTTATACATTTTTAGGGTCCATGCATATGTTGGTTTACATGGATTCTGGAGTCTGGAATATTGTACACATAAAAATCTGTACCCTTTAAGGAATTAAACTCCAGGCTAGAATTAATTTTAAGTTATATTGATATATTTAAATGTGGTGTGATCAAAAGACAAAAAGGAAGACAGAGGTCAGAAACAAGATTAAACAATATTAAATTAAATCTAGAATAATTTCGTATGATGGATGATATTTTGTTACATCTGTTGCTTGCGGTCTGAAACTGTGTTGGGTGGAATGTGTGCAGAATGAATCCTTTAGTGACACGGACGCTTCTGCTATCACATGGTCGAAATGTCTGTTGATTTAACAGCAATCAAATAACAACGTGGCATGATGTTTTTTGTCTCTATTATAGATAAGATAACATTTTCTTCATTGTCCACGAAGGGAAATTAGTTTTGGATTCTGTTTGTTCTCCAGCTTCACAAAAACAACACAAAAATAACAATAACATGGACATTTCTCAACACATACCTATGTTATTATGCACATTCACACCTTCTCACAATGGCTGCTTTTGATGGCATAACCTATAAAGTCTGCAATGCCCACCATAAATGTTGCACATATTATATTATATTGCACAAATGACAAATTGCGCATAACCTACGTAATACACAAAGACTTATTGAACCTATATAGCCTATGTGTTCCACAAATAACATATTGCACAACCCAAATAACCTATGTATTATGTATTAGTATTGTATTGTTATGTATGTGTTATGCCAACTTTCCACTTATTTATTTGAGTTTCAACATCCAGCTAGCAAGGCAAAGATTTTGTTTTGGTCTTGGCCAGGCCAAAACAAGATGTCATTGCAACATGCCTGATGTGAAGCCTACTTTTCCTCCTCAGATATGCTATAAAAAATGCATAGTTCAGGGAAAAATGAATGAGTGTCATGTAAAACCCACACACCTAGCGGCGAAACAATATTAGTCAGGTATGTTTCAGTGCTGGCAAGTGTGGACCTTCACCTAAATACTTCATTCAGGGCCTCCAGGAGTAAATAATAGCCCCAAGTTCCAAATAAAACCTAACTTGAGTCCGTTTTTAGAAATTTTTAGAAACTGGGGACATACGTAAGGTTTTCAGAAAATGATGAGCAATTAAATACACTTATAGAAGAATGTTGTGGTGAAAATGCTGGCATGGATATGTAAAACATTTCTCCACCTTCGGCATCTAACACATGCCAGTCTCAGTGATCTTTTTCTAATGGGGCCATTTGCACACAACAGCATCATTCAACTCACCAACAGTCAAAGCAAAGAATACAAAACATGCTCCGGGGCATTTTAACATCCCACCTGTAAATGTAGGAAGATGCTAAAAATCATTTTGACACTATTTAACAATGTTGACGACTTCATCAAAAGCCAAACGTGTGCCAACAGTGTCGTGGTGAAAGTTACACTGCCACACATCATTTTTGTATGAATCATATCTTCACATTCTTGTACAGGCAGCCAGCCAGCCACAGGTGTTTCATAGCATCTGTACACCTGAAACTTATGAAGACTGTGTGTGACTCACCTTCAGCAGTGCTATAAATCCTCCCACATAGGTAACAGTGGTGTGTCATATTCCCCAGGTCACAAATGACTTTTTCCAGAACTGTTTTTGAAGGAGGTCTGGTGATATTCTGAATTTTTCTTGTTGTGAACAAATCCCATGAAAACAAACGATGAATTGAACAAGTATTGTGTGTGTGGCCAAAGATGCAGAGATGGACTAAGGTAAGTCTTTTGGGGCAAGTCCAAGTTAAGCTTCAAGTGATGTCAAAGCAAGGCTAAACTCAAGTCTAAAGTCTTCTTAAGCAGTTTGCAAGTCACATTTTGAACATGTCCCTTTCAAAGCAGTGTTAGGGTTTTTACACTGCTGAGACCAAGTCCTTTTCAGTGCAGATGGCTTTAGGATTTAGGGTTGTGGGTTCTGAATAGGTCATAAGTCTGAACATATCCCTCACATCCCCTGGATCTAAAAAGACAGTCTGTAAAATGTTCTAATAATTTTTATATTTTCCATTTTCTGTTCTACTGTACAAGGGCGGCACGGTTGTGCTGTGGTTAGCACTGTCGCCTCACAGCAAGAGTTTGCATGTTCTCCCCGTGTCTGCGTGGGTTCTCTCCGGGTGCTCCGGCTTCCTCCCACCATCCAAAGACATGCAGGTTAATTGGTGACCCTAAATTGTCCTTAGGTGTGAGTGTGACTGGTTGTTTGTCTATGTGTGGCCCTGCGATGGACTGGCGACCTGTCCAGGGTGTACCCCGCCCTCCACCCGATGTCAGCTGGGATTGGCTCCAGCCCCCCCGCGACCCTGTATGCAGGATAAGCGGTTGACGATGGATGGCTAGTCTACTGTACATTTTTAAAAGTGGTTTATTATTTTGAAAATGAAATGTGAGGCTGTATATCTCAGAGTTTACTGTATGGCCGTGTGCCGAGTATTGTATTTAAACATATATTCTTTACATCTCTTAGCCTAAAAATAGGCACATTTATTGGCACTGAGATAAATAAATATGGTATTTGCCTTTAAAAACAACTAAGTGTATTTTTTACAATATAATATATTAACTGCACTTTAGACCTTTACTTATTAAGTCTCACATCTAAGTCAACAGCTCTCTCTCTCTCACCTTTGTGGGACAAATCAAATCTATTGTTTGTGTTAATGTAATGGTATGTGAGGACAGCCTGCTGTCTGCTACAATATCCAGTAAAGCACAAGTCACACACATGTTGTAGTTCAGAGGTAACAAGTGTGAGCAGTATTTCAGAGTAGGCACAAGGCATGTCCTTCATCCCACGTATCGTGCAGCACTAGGCTAATAAATCAGAGAAATTGGTGTGACTCATATCTAAAAGAAATATATTCAGCTGCTTTCCCCTTAATATATCTTTAATTTAATTCTATTAGATTTTAAAATGTAAAATTTATTTGTATAGACAGAGCATACATATATCATACAAACAAATTAGGGATATAACTAGCAAGTTTCAAAAATAAAATCAATATCACTCATTAAAAGAAGTAACTTTAGGTATTTGCAAATATATAATTTCTTGTTTTCCACATTTCTAATTGTGGTTCCATGTTGACATACTTCATGGCAAATGTGTAGTTTGATTTGAAGTCAGTGCATGTCTCTTATACTCGTCTCCTATACTGTATGAAATTCCCCCAGAAACCTACTCACAGACCTCCTCCTGCTGACTGGATTGAATATTCCTGCTGCTTTGTATGTCAGATGCAGTCTTTATGATAAGCATAAGTGCTCAACTCCAGTATGTTAACAGACGTCTGGGTCCTCACTGCGCTGCGTTATCAGAAACTATGAACCGCTCGTGGCTCACATCTCTCCCCTACAGTGGGTGTTTTATTTTGTGTTTTTTTTATTGATCTATGTTTTCTCGATTAACTTAATGATTAGAGAGGCTTCTGTCAGTCATTTTATACGTTTCCATGTGCGCAATAAAGTCAGCGCAACTATAGTGGGAGGTTTAAGCAGCTGAAATAATTTAGATAATTTAGATGCTCTGATGGAGCTCAGGACTGATCAGGACGACGGCTGCTTTACTCCAAACAGCTTAATTGTATGAACCTGGATGTGGAGAACACGGAAGATAAATTAACATTAGATTCTGACCGATCCTGTTGGCGTGTCGGGAGATTTTGATAATCAATGAAGTTACGCTGCTGTGCCTGGTGCGTAAATGCGCACAGCATCTCTCTTACCATCGGAGTAATACGCCCCTAAAATAAATAAAATAAAAAATCAGTGAAATAGGGTAGAGCGGCTAAAGTTGGCAGGCTACACTTTTGCTTTTTCCATTACCACACCAAAACTATTGACTGAAAATGAGTGATTTTTCACGACATTTCCTGTAGTACTTGTCTACTAAAATATCAGTAACATTCATAAGTAGTTTATATTTGCCACAATTTGTTCCAACTTCAGGCCTACCCTACATGTATACCTGTACCTGAGTTGAGACAGCCATCTGTAATGCTGTAAAGCTGCCCAACCAATTCATTGCAGTAAAATATCTTTTTAAAACTAGCTTTGCGCCGGATGTAAGATTGGCCCTATATGATCTCCACTCCGGTGCAGAAGGTGGCGGTAACGCATCAGTAAGCTGGGTGCTGACCGCCGTCAAGCAACAACAAGAAGAAAATATCATTGAAACTTAGAAAAATACTTATTTTGTCAATTTCTTGACAATGAAAAAACGTGTGATATGAACTGGTGATATTGCTCTTTATTTAGCTATAAACATACTTGACTTCCGGAAGTCTGTAGGCTATCATTTGTTTTTCCGTTTTGGCTGTCATGGCGGCGCCCTGAGTGCAGCAGCTCTACAGAAATCCCAACACCTTTGCATCAAGAGACAAACAAAACAGCGGGCTGCAGTCATGACGTTCAAAGATATGATGAAGTGGAACACAAGAGTGTCTGCAGCGTACGCTGTCGGCATCTGGACCCTGATAGGTTCATACGCGTTCTTCAGATACACGGGTCGTTTTGAGGACACGCCAGGTGAGGGAGGTGATCTGTGACAGCCAGTTTATTCCACACCGTAACATCCTTATTACAATTTGAACTAGTTCTTATCTCTAATCATGTGCAAGTGATTTCAGCTCGCTTGTTCTGGATTAACGTTAACCCATATAGACTATGTATTTACTCTGTTATTGCTGTCATCTCGACTCAATAGTGCTGTGTCCAGTGACGTAAAATAACTAAATACATCAATTACTGTGCTTGTGTACAGCGTACTAAAATGTGCTCCAGGCTACAACATTAAAATGATGATTGAACGATTTAATAATGTGCTCCAATAAGCACTGCCAGAGTCCTTTCTGTTTAATGAGAGCTTTTACTTTGCTGGTAATACATCTGTACCTTTACATAAATAAAAGTTAGAATGCAGGAAATGTACTTGTAATGGAATATTTTTACATTAATTTAGACTTGGGCTAATTTTCTGTTGCCGTATATTCCTTTAATCCCAGTTTATCTTTATTTAATATCAGTACTAACTGATCACTAAGTAATTTCTTACTATGCCTCTCCCCCTCAGTGAAAAAAGAAGAAGCGGCGCAAGAGCTAGAAATTCCAAATGAAGTAGTTTACCAGACTGCTCACACCAAAACTCTCATCACCTACAAGAAGGATTTTGTCCCGTACAGCACAAGGATCTACAATTTCATCAAATCCTTCAGTAGTGAACCAGGAAGTGGAGACGGTGGACAGTAGCTGCACCAGTGCAAAGGACAAAGGACATAAAGATTTGCTCGTGTGGACTATGAATTTATGTGTGAGAACATGAAATTCCAGTGTGCTATCACCTGTCCAGGTCTGAGGGAGCTGCCGTTGTGTTTGGACGCTAATGGACTAACAAAAATATTGTCAACTGTCAAAAGTAGTCATCATAATTCCTGTCATCTTCATCTGCATCATTGTCCACAATATAAAGATGCCACAACTACTGTGTATCTTTAAATAAACTCTTGTTTTAACATACTGTAGGCTCAGATTTCATACCATAATACTGTGGACAAAAGGTTCTCTGGTGTTAACATAGAACCGTTCAGTACTACATGCTGTTTGGAAGAACAATATTTTGGCAGTAAAGATATTGTCACCTTTGTGAAACCAGCAGTATATCAATAGTCCTTTTTCACCGCAGACATTTTGACTTGCCCAAGCAGGAAAACCACAGGTTAGAGACAAACAAACAGAATTCTTCACCCAGAGACTTGGTGTTCAAATCCGACTTTATATATATATATATATAAGTGAACTTGCTGTTCAGTTGGATGAATGTGCTGCTCCTGGCCTGTCCTCCTAGATAGAGAGGTGAAGTCTCTGTTTCATGCTGATGACCTTGTTGTTCTGTCTCCTACTGAACTAGGACCACAGCAGCAGCTGGACAAAGCTGAAAAAATCTTGTCAGAACTGGGCCCTGGCAGTGAATATGAAGAAAACTAATGTTGTGATTTTTCAAAACTAAAGTAGTAAATGAGAAAAGGCCTGAAGAACTCTAAATGCAATTAAGAGACAATTTTATAATTTCCAAATACCAATAAAATTTGGCATAAAATATTTCCAGCCCATTGCACTGTGTGGTAGTGAAGTACGGGGTCCAGTCAGTCACCGTAGCTGCAGATCCATTTTACAAGTACACAGAAAGTGAACTGAACTGAGTGATGTGTGTAGAGCAGAAATGGGCAAATACCCACTGATAATTAAATTTCAAAAGAGAGCATTCAAATCATTTAATCACCTTAAATTCAGCCCCCTAGACACTCTCCATTCCAAAGCCCTCCAAACTCAAGAGCTGAGCCCAGAAAAGAGTCGGTATGTCGGTGCTAAGACTAATTCCCCCTCCCAGACATTGACTCAGTCTCACGGCAACACTGCTTTCCAAACTCCAATCAGTGTAAACCAAATTATAACGTAATGTAAAGAAACATGTTTAGAACACTGGAAAGAATAAACTACAAGCCAAAGTAGATCATGATGTTATCGGGCCCTGAAAAGAGATGATGGTACTGGCAGAATATTTCTCTCCTGTCAGACACAGTACGCACAAGTACAGGCTCAGTGAGCACAAACTGGATATCCAAAAAGGAGCAACCAAAAGAAAACAGAATGTATGGTCAGTGCTTGACAGGTGAGGCTGACACGGAGACACACTACCTCTGACAATCTGAAACATTCAATGAAATAATGAAGGGTTAGGGTTCGGTTCAACTCTGTAATCTCAGATTTCAAAGAGGCAAATGAGCTCTGAACATTAAAAACAATCCTATATTTACAATAATTTAAAAAGTCTTTGTGGTGTTTATATAGTTCTGTCTTATTTGTATTATTTTAAGTTTACATTTTCTCTATTTACTTTAAGTTAAAAAAAAAAGGAGCCTGGCAGTCAGGACTGTCATTCAGCTGTCAAACACCGACATCCAGAGGACACGTTCATCATTTGTGCAGTGAAATAACCTTTACCGAGTTTTATATATATATATATCCACCTACCTCAAGTGAATAACACCTGCACAATAATACTTATACTTATTTATTCCAGCATCCTTTGCACTATGCTCCATCGCACTGTGTACATATGTATGTGTACCTGTATTTCACATACACCTCCAACATTTACTCCTGCATCCTTTGCACTCTGCTCGCTGCACTATTTGTCAATATGTCTATATTGTTTTTGTTCATAATGTGTATATTAGTGTTGTCTATACTGTAGTATGTTTTTATTTTATTATTATTTTATTATCGTGTTATGGTAATTTTGTACGAGTAAGCACATCCTGAGTCAAATTCCTCCTATGTGTACACATACCTGGCAATAAAGCTGATTCTGATATAAATGTTAAATAAATGTTTCCTAAAGCCGCTTTGACAATCAAAGCATGAAATTAAAATAACTCATGTAAAGTAAAGTAAATCAGAATTGCTCAGTAACTGAGTAAATAAACCTCCGGAAGAAGCTGAGGATGTGTGACGCTACTGCGTGTTCCGGCCGCTCGAGGGCGATAGCGTCCCGTCCGCGCCGCGAGACCACGGAAGTTGCGAGCGTGCTCCCCAGCGCAACCAAAACAATGAAAGCTATCGTTCAGAGGGTCACCAAGGCGACTGTGACAGGTAAGCGCCTGTTTTGATCCGAGCCAAGCTGTCATGCTTCGACACATCTGGCAGTGTCGAAACACCGAGGCTGATTCATTCATTCATTCATTCATTAACGTCGCGGGCCACTCACGTTAGCTAACGTTGACCTAGCCGGGTTAGCATTAGCACTCCCAGCGAAAGCGAAAGATGTGAGGAGTCCAGACAGGAGCACTGCTGGCTGGGTGTTCAGGCTCGGAGGAACTCAGTAAAGGTTATTTCACCGCGCAAATGGCGAACGTGTCCTCTGGATGTCGGTGTTTGACAGCTGAATGACAGTCCTGACTTCCGGGGCTCCTTTCCTCCACACACAGTGATGTCATTCAAACTGTCACCTGTCAGTCTTAATGTCCACAGCAGCAGCAGCAGCAGCAGCAGCAGCAGCAGCTGCCCGCTCACTCATCAAACTTCTGCTCTTTTCCTGCAGTGGGAGAAGAACAGATCAGCTCCATAGGACGAGGACTGTGTGTACTGCTGGGTATATCAGTGGAGGACACCCAGAAGGATGCTGACTACATGTGAGTGTGTGTGGGAGGGACCTTCAGCACCAGAAACAGAAAGCCAGCCCGGGTTTGAGCTCAGTCAAACATTTGTGTTAGGTGCTGGACCGCACTGATGAAATCAGAATTATTAACTGATAAGTGGTAAAAGACCAAAATACAGAGATGCTAAATTAATGAGGAGTTTTTGCATGTTTTGAATCCAGGACCATAGGGACCTCTAAGGGCGCTAAAGTCTTGTCCTTAGTATTTTGATTTTATTTTTTAATAATAATAATTTTGTATCATACAGTTTACGTTCCACAATTAAAAGTTTTAGACCTTCATGCTAGGAAATAAACTTTACAAAAGGTGTAAACAGTGCACAAGTGATTAGTTAACAGAATAAATCGGACTTGAAAAAACATATATATATATATATAAGAAGAAGGAGAAGGAGAAGAACATCAGATAGCTTAATTTTTGTTTATGGTCAAAATGTTTCAAGGTTGTCGAGGGGACTCAGTATTTCAGTCTTGGCTGTAACCCGGTAGAGCGGGGCGTTATGGCCACAGATGTGATCACGATAAAAAGTGTCCTATCTTTCTTTCAAGTTTAAAGGCTGATTTTTGCTCCTAAATGAAAGTTGCAGAAACCAGATGGTTAATAAACTTTTTAAACTTTTCTTTATGGCCAGAACAAACGCTTGCCAAACAGTGAATCACTTAACAAATCTGAGGTAGGACATTCAAAACAAGTATGCTAAAATATCTTTTCAACAAATATACATGAATAATTTAAGTAAAATCTTTTTTTCAGTCCCGTTTCCTTAACAAAATAAATATCTTAAAAGAAAGATTAAGTGTTACTTTGTTCGTGATTCAAATAAATTAAATCAAACATTTACTGAACATTTGTTATAATTTTATTGAGGAAAATCGTGATGAACTTATCATTGTTGACCTGCTTTGAATTTAACACTGCTGGGTTTTTGTTTTTAAATATTTGAATGTATTTTTGTGTTATTTAGTTCAGCATTAATGGGTTAAAACACTCAAAAGCTCAGTGTGGTCCCTTCAAATAAAGCCAATAAGTTCTTGGCCAGTATTAACGTAACTGATAAGAAGGACTGTCCCAGACAAGTCGATTCCTCACTGCTTTTCCTCGTGTGTTCTCAGAGTACGCAAGATCCTGAACCTGCGGCTGTTTGAAGACGAGAACGGCCGTGCGTGGAGCAAAAGTGTCATGGACAGGGACTTTGAGGTGCTGTGTGTGAGCCAGTTCACACTGCAGTGCATACTGAAAGGCAACAAGCCAGACTTCCACTCAGCCATGCCTGCAGAGTTGGCCCAGCCCTTCTACAACAGCATCATGGAGAACATGAGGAGCGCATACAAGCCAGAGCTCATTAAGGGTGCGTGAACCGATGACTCGGCAAGCTTTATAGTCCTACAGTGGTGTGTCCGTGCTGCTGTTGGATGTTAGAGCTAATAAAAACTCTAAATTTATGATTTATTTCCCCCTGAAAAATTAGTTGAATCATTTTCACAGTTTCTGAATATAATGGATTTTGTGAAATCCGAGGTTAAAGTAAGTAAGAATTTAAAGTGTCGTCGTGAATTGTCATTGTGTGTCAGTAATACGTTTAGATCAGTGCCTGTAGTCACTTCTCAGTGTAAGATTATGGCTTTTTGGGGGGCGGCAGATGAGGATTATCTTTGACTGTGACGCTGTGGTGGTGACGGTGGCAGTGAATTAGGTCAGCCCACCGGGGAGCAGGTGCGGAGAACACCTTGTCCCAGCAAGGGAGGCATAAGGCTTCCTAATTAGTCCCCCCCCCCCCAGAGAAGAAATATGATGGTGCAGCACTTTTCCTCCGCAGCCCACGGTTTCATTGTGCAGATGGTGTCATTAATCTCGCGGACCCAGTGGAAGAAAGGAGAACATTTAAGTCGAAACTTCCTGTCCTCCTACAGCCCCTTCGTCTTTTGTCCCCAATGTCTCAAGGCTCCACGTTATCCTACATCCTTATGAAACATCGACTGCCAATGCCAAACAAATTCCACTTTACTGTCTATTAATATTAGGATGTGGTGTCATTCGGGATGTACTGGGCTACGTGGATTTAGTGGGTTTATCTTATATCTTTTATTTATTTTTTATTTCCAGGTCTCATTTTTTTATGGCTTGTAAAATTTGTCTCTCTTTTTCGTTTCTAGACGGGGAGTTTGGGGCCTACATGCAGGTCCACATTCAAAACGACGGACCGGTTACCATCGAACTGACGTCACCTACTGGTCCCACAGACCCCAGACAGGTACGTTATTAAGCATGATGGTTTGGACAGATATTAACTCAACTTATTAGGTCTGTGCTGGAGCTTTCAGCCAAACTTCACAGTCTTACGTCAGTGGAGGGGATTTTCTCAGTTGTCGTGAAGATGGCGCAGTTGCCAGATGCAATTAAAAGCTCAGGAAAAAAACAGTGAATGGACATTAAATTAAGATTGTCCGTAGTTCATTTTTTACTAAGAGGAACAAGTTATTTACATATTGAAAGTAAATATGTAAAATTAACTTTGGTTCTCGTTCATGTGTCATTCTACTCTTCAAGGTCTTTTATTTGTCATTTTGAACCACTAGGTGGTGACATTTACTCTTCTGTTGTGCGTTCTTGTAGAGCAAAGCTTTAAAAAATGATCTGAGTATAAAAAAAGATGGATTGTCAGCAGACAGGATGTTTAAACCACTGACCATTTGCAAATTATACATTAGATTTGAGCCCAGAATTTGAGGCTGATACAGATTTTTTTGTAGTTAATAGAAAATAAACACATAACACATTGAAACTTGAAATAAAAAAATCTTATATTTGGCTTGAGCTATGTACTAATCAGGACACTACACTAGAAAAATAAGCCTTGAAATATAACTATACATTTTAAATTGTAAACTTCCTGGAATTAGGATCCATACTGTAACAACTATAAACAACAACAGAAGTACATTAAACTGTATTTAAGTTACGATTTTAAGAAGAGTCTCAAAAAATGTATAAATGCAGCCCACAAAACAATTATCAGAACTATGATAAACATTAAGCAATGGATCAAAAGTGTAATGTGATAGGTGTTGCTCATACTGACAGACCCACAGCTATCACTAACTCTGCAGTTTTCCTCCCAGCTAAAAGAGATTTTAAACCCATCTTATCTACTTTTTTTGGCCCAAAACACAAACACAAAAATCACACTCACAAAAAAAAAAAAGTTTTGTTTGCAGCAGCAGAAAGCAGCTGTGCTTAGCAAATTAGCTCTGATAAACCCATTGCACCTGCCCAGCACCAAAAACCAGACGGACACAGTTAGAGACTAGCTGGTGAACATGGCGGAGGATCAGTTTGTGGAGACTGAAACAGAAAAACATTGGCCTTACTTTGTCAGGTGGCCAGAAACACGTCAAATAAATGCGAATGTGGCCCTAATGTGTCTGCTGGATGTGCAAATAGGCAACTGTTTGCTAACATGTTCACCATTACAACTAAGAATAGCATTTTTGTCATTTTTATGAGGGTACATGAAAAAGGAATAACGTGTTATTTGTGTTGCCAACTAAAGGCTTCCTTGCTTAGTTAATGTTCTTGTGTCCAGCTGTCCATACAGTACTCAATATTGTAGAAATTACCCTTCGTAGGGGCCTCTTGGTGTATTTGCCCCCGAGAGCAGGTATTGAGGCACTATATGTATATATTTTTGTGTGGTTGCCTTTTGTGAGTAGCATAAAGGTAACTGTACCTTCATCTCATAATACAGTCTGTGTTGTAAAATGAATAATACATCTGTCTTGTATAAGCTAAATACTGATAAAGGAAGTGTTGTTTTTGGAAATTCAGACCCAAAAAAAAAACTTGTCCCAGACAGTAAGAATCGTGTCCTTGCCAACATCGACGTCTGCTATTGCCACCTCTTCCGTAGCCTTGTGGTGTGGGACTGATTCACTGTGTTCTTTCTCAGTCACCCCCATGGCGATGATGGCTTAGTTAGGTGTTTGTGTGTGTGGCGGGGGTGTTATTGTGGGCTTCATATAATTGGCAGCACAAGCCTGAATAGTGCTGAAATGAATAGTCAATTATTGATGAGTTGATTGATGTCATCTTAGAGAACTTGCAATGTTTTTTTTGTACAGATTAAAATATGTCCAGAGCACCAACTCGGCAGGACGGTCGAGCACTGAAAGTTTATATCGAATGTCTGGTGTTGTGTAGCTGTGTTTGTTTGTTATTTGATCAGAAAGCTCCTGATTCAAGCAAAATGTAAAACTATGTTATTGACTGGTTGTGTTAAAAGTTTGGCTTCTTTTGCTAAATGAAAAAAGGGTTTTATAGAAAAAGGTTTATATTTCTCAAAGAAAGATATGGAAACAAGACTAAGGCTGCAACTATGTCAGCAGCTCTGTGAGGCTGTACAGGTGCATCAAAAAAACCAAATAAATAAAAATCGATTATCATGGAAAAGTTAGTTAGTTCTTCCGTAATTTAATTCAAAAAGTAAAACACACACAAAGTGAAATATTTAAAGCCTTTTTATTGTGTTTTAATCTTGATAATTAAGGCTTACAGCCTAATGGAAATCAAAACACCCAATATCTCAAAATGTGTATAAGACAGAAATGTTTACTTGAGAAGAGTTCTAATCAGCTTATTAACTCAAAACACCTGCAAAGGTTTCCGGAGCCTTTAATCTTTCAGTCTGGTTCTGGTGCTCACAATGAACTTTTCCACAATATTCAAAGTTTTTGAGGTGCACCTGTACATAGGCACAGCAATGCTTTAAGCTCAATGTTAACATCAGCATGCTAACGTGCTCACTGGGACAGTGCTAACTTGCTGATGGTCATTTTTACCACCCCAGTTTTAGCGTGTTAGTATCCTAGTAGGCTAATGCATAGGTAGCGTTATCCGAATGTTCTCCGTCACTGACTACATTTCTTCAAACAATGGCTGTCTGTCATTTTGATCTATCATGTCGTTAAGTAATTCACATGAAACAATGTTGATAATCTCATGTAGTCCACCTGTAGCAGACCCCCTATCCATTTGGTGGCGAATGTGCATATTAATTAGCTGTAGTCTAGTTGTTTTGTCTTTGACCGCACATGCATGACCTCGTTGTCGGGCTGGCGTTAGCCATCGCTTTGGTGAGCTGTATCGCTGCATAGCTTAGCTATCTCAAAATGTCACAACAGCATTCGAAGTATCTGTAGACAACCCGATAATTGTGATGTGGTGGATAAACGAGGTGAAAAAAAGCAGTGCGTTGGAGGGTGAAGGACAAGAAAGGAATACTGAAAACGTTTATCAGCCAGCGGCAGCTAATGTTACAGGGAAAGCAAGTGGCAATGAAAAGTGTCATCTTTTCTCTCCATGTCCTTATAAATGCATCATCTGTATATAAAATGTTATTGAGATTGAGTTGTTTTTGAAAATCAAATGCTATTAAAAAGCCTATTTGTCTCATTATCATTAAAAAATGTAAACTAAAATGATGGGTGATCCTGTCTGTGAAAATGACAACGAGAAAGTCTAACACAACTTCTCTGCCAACCTTTGCTTATTAGCATAAAAGAGAAATGAATGTCTGTCTCAGATTTATGGTAAACCATTATATAGTTGTTGGGATATTTCAGTCTCGACTGACTTTGCCGTCCTTAGAGCTATTAAAACTTATTATTCTGGTATCAGTACCAAAACTTAGGCATCACATTGGCAATGATATCACGACACCCAACTACAATAATGTTTTTTAAATCTATTTTTCAAACCATTAATTTATTAATAATAAAAAAAAAGATTCAGAATTTTGTTCAGTGGTTCCCAAACACGCTGTGCCATGCCCCCCTTTGGAAACCACAAAATACTCAACTGGTAACAACTTTAGTTTCATTACTTTATGTTGCGGCAAAGAAAAAAAAAGCAAGTAAAATCCGTCAATAAATAGACTCAACAGACATAAGACTGTTACACTGACAGTGAACTCCAGAGCAAGATAGGCTTCTTCATATTTCCTCCCCTGTCAAACTTGACATATCCTTCCGAGCATCAGAGCTCTCTTTCTTCTTTATTATTTGCAAATAACTTGGATTAGTAGGCTTTTTTCACAGCAGACATTTTGAGTTGTCTTAGTAGGAAAAGCAAAGGTGGAACTAATAATATTGATGATGTGTTCCAGCAACTAATCAGTATCACCCGTGTTTCACTCCATATTGTTTCTCCTTTAATGGCTTTCTGCCCAATTTTGGAACACTGGATTCAATGATAACGAAAATGTTTTTGAGAATATTTTCTGTTAATAATACGTGGGTCATGTGTATTGGTTGGTTAGTCAGATAGTTAATGCTTAGTTTCAGCTCTAGACATCTCTCTAAAGTAATCACCATTTGTATATAGCCATTTATTAATATCAATATTTAACAAAGCAGTACAAACCAGAAACTAAGTAGTGGAGATGTTAAACCAGCGGATCCAATCTTTTCTGTCACGCCCGCCTTCAGAAGCCATAAAAAGTTCATGCCCCTCCACCCCAGCACAAGTGGATTTCATTTTTATTAATCATTAACAAAACAGGCAGTTGAAATAAACAAGATTTAGGTAACCAAAATATCCTTGCTAGGATCAGAGCCCTTGTTTACTTATGTCACCACATGACATCACATCACATTCATGCAACTTTAGGTACGCTCCACATCCACGACCCCCCTGAAGTGGCTCTACGCCCTCCCTGGGGGGCCCACCCCCCTGTCTGAGAACCACTGTATTAAACCATGGAAACGAAAGACAAATACTTCCTAGCCTCTCAGTAACAGGGATACACCTCTCCCGGCCTCTTATTCCAGCCATTTGAAAGAAGTTCATATATTTGTCTTCCTGAATCAATTCTAGTCACTTCCCTGGAACCCGGCCAACATCCTTATGCTTTGGCTTCGGGCCGTCTTTGGCTGCTCTCCCCTTGGTGGGCTTGGCTCACTAGTCCAAAGGGAGGGATATTAACCAGTCCTCAGAATTTTAATCTTGTCTGTTTGGGATGTTTTGCTGTGGGGGCCGAGGAGCCAAAGCCAAGGCTGAACATGAGGGATAAAAGGCCAGCCAATAGGCTAAGCTTGGCACAGGGAGGAAAATGAAGCAACGGCCAACAGACACTGTCCCTTTCTTTCCACAAATCAGGGATTTAGTCCACTGCAGGGTCAAGCGGCCAGCAAACAATGGTGTTATCCAGAGCAATGAAAATCATCCTGTTTGGATGTTCTCTTTGGGACGCTGAACGGCCGGGGTCGAGAGCAGAGCGGTCCTGAGTTTTTCTGTTTGTTCGTCTGACTATCTGTGCATTTTGTTTTGGGCTGTGAGCTGAAACTCAACATACACAGAAATGACGTAATGTTTGATCATGTTAGGTCAGGTTTTTATGGGGTTTGGCTCCAGAGTTTGAGGTTTTAATGTAGCTTCAACATCAGAATTTGAAATCTCGATTGCTTTATAGCAAAAAGAGAAACGCGAATGTTCGGTGTCCATTTTGTTGAAAGTATGTGTCTTCCCTCATTTTTGTGTACAGGCAGTAGGTTTGATACTACAGCATGTTAATGGGTTCATGTGGGAGGGACAGAATTTTTTGGGGGCCTTTGAATAATGTAATGTCTTATGCAATGGCTTGGATTTTTAAGATGACATTTAGTTCATAAATATTTCCCTGGCAGCCATTAAAGTTTTAGCATCTGTGTTTACAGGCCTTTTTCAGATGACGGGTAGCGTACCTACTTCATCATTACTGTGGCGGTGTTTTATGGCCTGTGAAGAATACAATGAGAAAAGGAGGAGGAGCGGTTTTGATTGGAGTTAAGACTAGTCATGCTGAGTGGCACTGGAAAGGGCTATTTTGAAGTGTGTGAGAAGGCAGTGCATGCAGTCACAACAATAGACTCCTTGAAGTGATCATATGACAAACCAGAATAGCTCTAAATGAGGAAAGAATAGCAGTGGGAGCGTATCCATAAAGACAAATCAGATGTGAAGTGCAGGTCTGTGGCGCTGATGTGTTTCTCCCTCTTTGTTTAATTAATTAGCCTATACTAATTCTCATGCATGTCGGGACCTTTGGGTGAATACCGAACATACTGCAAAGGTCATGATCTGCAAGTCATGATGCAGCGTGTACATGGTGTGTGCCTCCGCCCACTGAGCCAATAAGAACCCTAGACTGACAGGTTTCAGTTATAGTTCAGCCAAACTGTAGGCAAAAATGTATTTTTAATATAAATATACATTTACTAAGCAGAGATATTTGATCATTAAGCTTGAATAGAATTTGAATTTGAATCTGTATTTCGAACATGCAAGAGAAAGTATTAAAAAAAAATAAAACAGATGAGCAGCAAATGTACCCTTTTTTTCTTGTGTTAACATACTTCTATCACATGTGCGAAAAGTTACCTACAGTGCTTCTTGAAAATAAATTCTTTGTACATTTTGAAAAGGAATATGTTTGGGTGTTGCTTTAGGTTCTCATTTAGTTTATTCCACAATTTAACTCTGCAAATTGATAAACATAATCTTTTCCTTGTTGTTCTAAATCTTAAATTAGTCTTAAAATTTCCCCTTCCCCTTATATCGTACCCTCCCTCCCTCTCAGAGAACATCTTTTGTATAATCCCAGGCAATAGGCAATTTCTTGCTTTGAACATGAATACTGCAATTTGATATTCAATTAGATCGTGGTATTTCAGCAATTTAGACTGTAGAAATAATGAGCTTCATTAAGTTGGGGCACTTGCGAGGTACTATTTTCATAAAGGATGGTCAAAATTTAAACGGATAAGGCAGTGATATTCTATTTTTTTTACTTTTGACCTTGTATGGTCAAGCTGCAGAAATGCTGGGACCTACACCTTCTGTAATACAGTTCAGTAGCTTCTTTCATCTGACCCTTCCTGTCCGATACATGCCCACATCTTCGACTGCGGTTTGTAACGCAGGTTTTCTGTTGTAAATGTGAGGTTTCGCTACGCTGATGATGTCACACTGAATCTCTGGCTCATGGCACGCTCCGCTATGCAGCTCCTCAAGGCTGAGGAAGAATTTTAATTAACTAAACTCATATACATCGCCATTAAACGGCCCCTATAAAAACAACAAGTGTTTGGAACAACAAATGTGTTCTAATGAAATGAAGGTTAATTGTCCCGTAAACAGTTTGATTCTGCTGGCAAAATATTATTTACTGAAATGTAGATTTTAAAGCATTTAAAAAACAAATTGCCCGGCTTTTGTTCCTTGAGACATATTAATAGTAAAAATTAGTTATTTCATAATTTAAGTTACTTCTGTTATTAGTATTCGTGGCGATCAAGTTCTTAGTTGTTTTGGTAATGAACTAATGTTCTACAAACTCATCCATCTTGAAATGAAAGCCCCCCCCATGTGAGGTCCTAGTCTCAAAAACTGAGAGGTGCCCACACGCTCGACTCAAGAGGAGCGATGACCATACATTTATTTATAGAATGCTTTTCGTGGTACTCGTAGACACTTCACAAAGGTTAAAATACATACCTTTAAAATACAACACACAACAGTCAATCATACATTTAAAGCTGTTCTGAAAAGATGGGATTTGATAAGTGATTTGAATATGGACGAATCGGTACTGTGTTAGGACAGAGAGTTCCTGAGTGAGGGGGCAGCGATGGAAAAGGCTCTATCGCCCCAGGTGCCATGCTTGGACCTGAGTGACAGAGACAGGAGGTTACAGGAGGCAGTGTGGTGGTGGAGCAGGTCAGCGAGGTAAGGGGCTTTGTGAGCGAGGCGAAGGACTTTGAATTGGATTCGTTGTGGAGGACAGAGGTGATGCGGTCACGGGAGTGAGTGCGGGTGAATAGACGATCAGCAGAGTTCTGGATGTACTGCAGTTTATTTAGGACTTCGGTTGATGTGCCATATGCAACAGTCAATTCTGGATGTGATGAAGGCGTGAATGAGTGTTTCGGCAGCAGAGAAAGACTGTGATGGACGGAGACGGGCAGTATTTTTCAGGTGGAAAAGGGCACTTCTGACGTGATGTTCAAAGAAGGGGTTGCTGTTGAGAATGACTCCAAGGTTGGCGAAGTGTAGGGAGGGAGACAGAGTGGTGTTGTTAATGGCGAGGCATAAGTTGCGAGTGATTTTGGGACAGAAGTCTTAATTTATTTGGAAAAAGTTTGCTTGCGTCTATGATTTTTATTTCAGTGAGGCAGTTGGTCAGAGTGGAGTGAGTTGTAGTGGTGATGGATGTACTGGAGATGTAGAGCTGGACATCGCCGGCATATTAGTGGAAGTGGAGACGTCTCCTTTAATGTCACCCTTTTCGCCGAGGACACTGCGTCGAACATAAAGAAAGCTTTACAGTGACGTGAGGACAGTCTGCAATTACATCCTCAGGCATACACGACATACTACGTTACGACCTAGTTTTGTTTTTCGAGGGCTGAGGTTTCCTCATCATGATTTTGATGGTTAAAATCAATGGAGTGTCCCTTTTTTTAAATTGGTAGCTTTCTGGTCTTAAATAAACATTGTGTATCATTTAATAGGAAAAGGTCATCACTTTACCATTATCCTATTCTCTTTCGTTTTAAGAAAGCCATAAAAGTAAATGGTGACGTACGTTGCATTTCTGAGATATTGCAGTGGAGCTGTAACAAAGTTAGCTTCAGAAAATATTAAACTGTAAGATAAAGTTTTTTTTTTTTATTAACCACGCTTTCCTCTTTCTTGTGTTTCCTCAGCTGTCAAAGCAGGAGAAGCAGCAGCAGAGGAAAGAGAAGACGCGCTCCAAGGGCCCCTCAGAGTCCAACAGGGAGAAAGTCACCCAACGTTCCCGACAGGACCACAATGCCAGTAGTGGAGCTGACGGGGATGTGTCATCAGAGAGGGAGCCCTAGGTCAGCAGGGTGGGGGGGGAGACCCAAACGCATACAGTCACATACTGTATAGTACATGCTCATACACACACCAGGTGTCTGCTGGCTAAAACTTTCTTTTATTATCTTCGTTTCTTGTGTTAAAGAGTGTTATTGGAGGTCTTGAGTCAGTCATCATGTTGGACAGGCTAATCTTAAAATTAATTATTATTTTTGGGGGTTTTTTTCATCATATCCGATAATATTTCGGGTGTTTAAAAAATACCAGGTATGCCCCCCCCCCCCCCCCCCCATTACTTCTGCTTTAATAACCACAAGAGAACTTAATGTATTTTTAGCCCCTTTCAGAGCTGCCCTTCATTACCTTAATATGTTGTTGGCAATTTAAAATGTCAGTCTCATCTTTGAATAAGTGCCTTTTCCATAAAACATTTCACTTGCAGCTAAAATCTGAATTATATGTCTTACCCTCACCGAAAAGGCTTCAGAACACAAAATACGTGAGAGAGAGAGATATTAAATGTGCATATTATTTCCCCTTCTTAAGCATTATGTAATACATCTGTCACCTAATTATCATTTATTGTTTTGGGCGTACGACGTGTTAGCAGTCACACATCTAGCAGACAGAACATTACCATTCATTTTGAAGCTGTGTTTGTCTCAACATAATGAATGGAAGTCATAAACTCTCACTCTGCCTTTAGCTCTATTCTCATCTCCACAAACAAAGAAAAATGTCTGGCTCTTAAAGCAACATTATGTAGAATTTTTTATCTTAAAATAACAGCTTCACAATCATTTTGATGGTACACTGACTTCTGATAGGGTGAATGACGTCTTTGTCATTGCCACTCTGGGCCCAGGGCGCATGTTATTGGCACTGAGTAACACTGAAACCCCGGACGGGAAATCTTATCGCTGTAATGCTTTATGGCACCATGTCACACACCAACACGACTCTTCAGCAAGCAAGCTATAAAAAGAAGCAAAAAGTTTATAATGTACAATGTAAGTTATTTGGAAAAAGCTAGCTCAGTATTCTCAGTATGAATGTCGTGCCAGAGGCCGAAGAAGACATTGTCAGAGGAAGCGAGGAAGAGAAAAAGTGGCCGAGCAAAAATAAATAAACAAGAGTAAATATTGGACTGACGTATACTCGTTGGTGCCCAGCAGGCCTTCTTGCTGTTGGACTAGCTTTGTTGGCTATCTTGCCACACAAGTTTCAAGCACAATTAAGCTGCTGCTGGTGGAGAGCGGCGCAAGTGTCAAGCCGGAGCCAGGCGAGCCGGCAACATGAACGTTAGCTAATGGCAGAGGCAAAGAGACGGAAGAGGACGCTGATGGAGGAAGCTAAGAGGAGAATAAGAGAGTGACCAAGCTAGAGTTTGCCGGACGTTGCCGAGAGCTTTGTGAACTAAAAGGCTGAAAAGACCGATGCCGAGCTGACCTTCTTTCTTCACTCGGACTATTTTCTCTTGTGCTGTAGCACTTGCTTGACGTTTGGCTGTGTTAGCAAAGTTGTTGACTTGCTAGTTTTTGATTACAAGTAAAGAAATCACAACAAATGTACAGATGTCCTTATTTACAACGGCGGCAAATTACAGAAACAATAGGGGCGCTAAAACACACAAAAAAAACCCCACATCTTACATAATGTTGCTTTAAGCTGCTTAATGCTTCACTATGTTCACCAGCACGTCACTTAGTTTGTCTGTCTGCTGTGTGGTGCTTCAGCTATACTATGACTTTATATAGTATTATTTTTATTTTTGTGTGTGTTTTTTTTTTTTTTTGGACCCTCTTGAAAACGAGATGCTGCATCTCAAGGAGTGATCCACTAATAAATTGAATTAAATGGAATATTGACTGTTCTCTTTGTTACCTTTTATTTATTTAAAGAGTTGTATTAAATAAAAAAGTAGATTAAAGAACTCTTAATAGACATGAACACCTGAGAAAAAGACAAACATTTACAGCTGTGCCTTTTTGCAAGAGATTGCACAGTTGTTATTTTGTTTTTTTGCATCGTCAACAAATACAGTTGCCCCAAAAAAATCCTTCCCTCCCATTTATTATATTAGTGTATTGTGTCAAGTACAATATGGCAGCTTTAAATGTGCACTGAGAGGAAAAAAGGAGTATCGTTCACATTCACCTCAGCATCGCTGTTTTTCACTTCTCCTTTTCCGGCCTGTGCCTGCCCTCTTTGTTATTGTTGACATTGCGGTGAAACTCAGCAACGCTCATGAGAGACTGACCTGTTTTTTTCTCATTCTGTGCTAAAGATTGCGGGGATGAGGGGGGGGAGGGCAGTGGTTGGGGTTGCTCTTATTTGCCTTCAGTATTTGTTTACTAGTGCAAAAACAGAGGAGTTCTGGGAGAATAGAGATGGGGAGGCATTGAGTCTGCTCCCCCTGCTGAGGCTGCTCCTGCTGGCTCCTCTCCCTGCATGAACTCTCTGGCATGCATGCACGTTAACGGATACACCATCACACTGGCACTGCAACCGCACTTTAACAGTGCCCGTGCTTCTTGTTCCTCTCTCCACACGCATTGGTGCAGTCAGTTACATATTGACAGAAGCGTGCCTGACACCAGTATGAGCATCTGAAATTCACCAATGAGGTGTGTTGCATTATTTTTGCCTTGTTTGGTACAGTTTTGTTTTTGTTTTGTATTTTGTTAAACACGCATGCACACACCCTATCTCGTGTGGGACCTTGCAAGCCTGTAGTCCAATCTCAGACTCCTCTACAGCAGGGGGCCCTGCACTGTAATCCCCAAGTGCATGTTGGGTATGTGCCCCACGGCATAGAGGCTTCCATGTTACATAAGGCCTTTTTGTCTGACAGAGGGCCAGAGAGAGGGAGATGGGAGAAAGACGGGGAAGTGAGGGGGGAATAAAGGAGCACAAAATTTATTTGGTTTTTCATCTGGGTGTGCAGCAGGGGAGTGCGCACACAGCACTTCTGGAAATGTGTGCACTGTGGGGAGAGGAGAGGGAAATTTGGATGTAGGATAGATGTCAGACAAGGGGCTTGCTTGCTTGGCTCTGTCGCTGCATATTTTAAAGAGAGAATTGGTGTTCTCGAGGTTGGCTTTGCATGACTTAAACATGAGCGTTCCTCTGAATGAGTAATTTGCGACAGTCTTCCATTATCTTCTCTGATCATCCTTCCTTCCTGTCTTCAGTGTTCTGGTTTTGAAATGAACAGGTTCTGCTGCTCGTCAGGTTACTGCGAGCAATTTCTAGCCCGCAACTGCTGTTCTAATTGGTTGCAGATCACCTATTACAGGCCTGTCAGAGGTTTATTCAGCGAGTAGATGTTACTTCCATTTTAAATGTTTTATGTAGCTGCTTTCACAGTGTTGTGCCTTTTTATATTTAGTCAAGCCTACAGTCACATTCTTTGTTTTGTTTGTCCCAATTTCACTTTTGATAACTGAATTTGTATCTGTTTTCCTAAAATAGCTCTTGATACTCTTGTGACCTTTCTTTAAAGTTGCACTAATATTTTTTTTCCCCAGTATAGCAATGGATCAAATGACTGTGTGTGAAAGTTGTCACTTGTAGTGACTATCAAACTCTGCAGTTCCCCTCAGCTATTTAGACTGTGTGTAATCAGCCCATTGTTTTGGTTTTCCCCACCACAACTTTGCTCAGAGAAATGAAAGGAGAGTGAATATTGGACTTGCCAAAAACATGCTCCAAATTAATGCTACTGTTGCTTCCTGTCTGCTGGATGTGTAATTAGGTTTGCTGTTTGTTAACATGTTTGCCATAACAAAGCAAAGGTGTTGATAATATGTTTTTAAAAACAAATATATATATATACAAATACATTATTTCTTCCTTTTAGGGCTGTTATTTGTTGGTTGTCACTTGGTCCTCTGGGTTTGTTTAAATCTACAATAAAGAAGTATGGTATAAACAGTAACTTAAAGTGACTAAGCAAACTTTAAGTGGATATTGCTGTGGAACTGAATTAATTAAAATGTGAATGAATCTGCCGTTATTCTGCTATTTCCACAAAAGATGCATAGTTACGCTTTAAACTTTTAAATACTTTACCTGGACAATTATTGATTAAGGAAAATACAAATGATTAGACCCAACCCGACAAGAGACCAAACTGATTCTGTTCTGTTTTCTCTTGTGCAGATAGATGTCTGCTGGAGACATGACGGTGAGCCCACTTTCCTCAGGAAGGCCTTAATCCTTAGTGACTCTTGAACCTGATCGTGGACTGTCCTCCTTCCTGTTTGGAAATCAGCAGGATTCTCTTGGCCTGTCGCAGAACATCGTTCCCTTGCTGGTGTCCTTGGCTTCTCTCCTCCTAAATCAGATAGGACTGGCTAGGTGTAAACACCACAAGACTGTTTTCTTAGATTGATGTTGGGAGACTGAAAATGGGTGCATAGAAAGGGAATGGGTCGTATGGGATAGAACAAACATCAGCTGTTAGGTTGTGCTCTCTTACTCTGTCTTTTTCCCCCACTGCCTATCTTTCCATGTTCCTGCCTCCATCTGGCTCTGTCTCTGTTTCTCTTTCAGATTCTCCCTGCCTGTCTCACTTAGCCTGCTGTTCCCACTTGATCTTTGATCACTTGACATGACACTGACCCTGTAGCATAACTCCTAGTCCTTGTCTTATAGTACAGGCACAAGAACATCAGGACAGTGATAATGTAATAGGGCTGAACAATTAATCCAAATGTTACTGAAATCGCAATATTTAGTAACAGCAAAATGTGTGTTGAAATGCAATTTTTAAATTAAATATTTCCGTGCTGCAGAGATGTCCTGGCCTACACGTCATATTCTGCAGACTTAAGAAAACTATGATTAGAACAGAACCTTGCAAAAAATCACACCTTAATTCATTTTAATGTTATTCAATAAAAATGAGAATAACATCGCAAATCCTATCACAATTTCAGTATCAGTCAAAACAATTGCAATTAGATTTTTATTTTAAAATCGCTTAGCCCTATAAAGTGACCGCCTTGCCGATTTCACTGCACCAGTAACACCTCATACATACATATATATATATATATATATATATATATATATATATGTCACATGTGTAATGTCTGTAAGGTTATTGTGCCTGTATGAATAGAGTGTATGTTTTAAGGTTCAACTGAAATTGTTAAAGCACACAGGTATTCTCTGTAAAAATTTATATCTCATAGTTAGGCACCAACCTCTACAAAACACTCACACACACACACAAAAAGCCTCCAACTACTCACATTAAGTTACAAGCACGGACACATGTCTTGTGTTGCACCTTAGCTTCCTAAATTAGCTAACAAACAAACATCCGGCAGAAGAGGGGAAGAGGGCCCTGCTAACGTCAGGCTAGCTGCTAGTTAGCCGAACGGCTTCTAAACGTACCTTCAAATGTCAACATTGGATGGTTTCGATGCTAAATGATGTGGTCCTTCTTTAAGACTGCTGCTGACACAACACAATATTTCTAGTTTGTTTACATTGTCTCTCTGTGGTTGACAATAAAAGCCCCACACTGTTTTTTCCCACTCAGAAGCTTGGAAACTAAAGGTGCATAGTGATGTATCTCTAAAATACTTTTTTGTCTCTTTCAGAAACTGATATTTGTTATTTCATTTGGAAATCCTCATAAATGACCTGAATGTCTGTGTGCTTTATCACCTCACCAGACCCACACAGAGGAAATGATCGCTTTGACCGCAGCTATTGTGGCACCATTGTGGTTGGGACTTTTTCATTATGACACTGTCCTGCTGTCACATGACGGATCTGATTGTACACTTTGATGCCATTTTATAAAGATGTCAGTAGAAAAAGTGATCTATGCTGTGCTTTGTGTGTTTTCTTCTGCTTGTTTTATGTGATGCAAAAGCAAAGATGCTTGTCCTTATTTCTCCTTTCAGCATCGCCACCTGGCCCATCTACACTCTCCCAACTTTTTTTTTTAGTTCAGCAAATTACTCCTGACCAACCAAACCATATCCACCCACCCCTTTTCTCTCTCCCTCCAATGGTGCTGAGCTTAGGTTTCTCCACGTTGTGGTGGAGAGCGGCAGGGGAGAGCGAGGAGCTGCTGTAGCCCGTACTTGGGAGCTCTCGGAGAGGGAAGACATGACCCAAATATGTCTGCTAGCCAGCTAGCCTTCAAATTGGACTAGAACTGCAGCTTCCCTCTGCAATGACTGCATTGTGATCCCAATACCAGACAGGCATTACAGTAAGAGAGGAGGAAGGTGACTGTGGGGCCTTGGATTATTGATGTACTGTACCAAACATCTGAGACGGCTGCAATTAATCACAGCTGTAACAGGGTGAGAACGGGGAGTGTTGAGTAGGGCAGATCTTCAAGGTTTGTCTTTCTATGGAATCACCGGTGTATTTCAAAGCAACATGGCTGTTTGTGTGGACACCCTGAGCTGTGGGGCAGGGCAGAGGGAGTGGGCGTGGTCAGTCTGACATGGGAAAGTGGGTTAAATTCCAAGCATTCTCTTACATCTGAAGCCACACGGTTTCTGGTCTGTCTTCTCTACAACTTATCTCACATCTTGTGTGTGTTTGTGAGGGGCCTTTGCCAAGCCCAATGGCTATGGAAAAACAATTTAACTGGATTTAATTTGTTGCCCCCCCCTTCCTCCTCCTTCCTCTTCCCCTTGTGTGTATTTTTTTTTCTTCTTTTCTTTTGTGCGCCTCTGAGAGGTAGGGAATTCATCCTGTTTGGCACCTCCATGCCCAGTCCGAGCTCGCTTTGAAAGTTAGACAGGCCAGGTTTCATGGTAGCTTTAAGGTCTCCAGTCATGAGTGAATTGTCACCAGAGAATGCTTGCCATATGTGATGCTAAAACGAGAGGTAGTTTTTATCTTAGGACGCAGGCGTGGATTATTTTTCCTTTAGAATATGTTGGGCAACTCTCAGTCACATCTATCATCTCATTTCTTGTGATTTATTTTATCAGTCTAAGCTCCATGTTCCAAAGGGTTAACAAGCACAATGAAACCATGTTGCCAAGAGCCCTGACCACTTTTTCCATTCTTGCTGGAAAGTTTCCAGTGCTATTTATATGAAACCACAGGCTCGACAATCAAGAAACCCAACTTGGCCCTGATGAAGTACTATCCATTATCCTAAAGTTCTGTTTCACTTAAATCGTTACGTAGAAAACATACAACATTGTTATTTGTAGAAGATGTAGCTGGCGTGGAAGGAATCGCTGTAGTGTTTGGCTGCTGCCCACATAATTTGTGTACAAACTAACAGGTAAGGTTATTAGAAAGCCGAAACCGCTTCACAAACACAACTTTACTTTATTATCAGTATGTCATTTCCGCAGGCTGCTGCACTGCATATAAATATAATACATTCCCAGAAGAGGGCAGTGAAAGGCACGCATCTTTATTTCACTTTAACTGAACAACAAACAATTTACATGTATTTCAAATCAAATACATGGTATTGTCAAAATTGAGTCGGAAGAGCCAAATCATAAACCATTGTGTGTCAATGACACTTAAAGGACAGTGTATTTTTGTGCGACATGTTTAAGACATGCTTTAATGTTTCATGTATTTTTGGGTACTTTTGGCTACCAAAATATTACACACTATTTTGTAAATGTACTTGAAGTATGACAAGTGTGGTTTTGTACCTGAATTCAAAACAAAATGCATATATGTATATGAAAAGTAAATAGTAAAGAATTGTACCTGCACCTAAACCTAAACTTGACATTGTAATCTGAAACATACACACACATCCAAAGCTATTTTATTTATTATTATAAGGAGAGGAACAAGCTTATTGTTTAACGCAAGACAAGGTTTTCATGCTTTCTGTGGCAGAGGTTTTCATAACCCAACCAATCTGTGCATATTACCATTCAGCAACTCACCACTGGGCTATAACTGCTGCAAGTGCGTGCATCTGCACTGTATGCACATTTATGTGTTCTCATTTGATCAATAATTCATAACTGGCAAACTGACACAAGAATGTCTACCTTGTACTTACTGAATACTTGCAGTATATTAACGTTGCACTAATCAATATTTTTATATAACCACGGGAAGATATATGTGATGTGAAAGGTGTTGCTCCTAGTAACAAATACACAGAATTACCACTTCAGCTCTACAGAGCATTTTACCATCTTTCAGCTCATTGTTGTCGTTTTCCAGCTGCAGTTCTGATAAACCCGCTGCACGCACACACACACACACACACAAAACATACCCAGTACCAAACAGCAGACAGACAAAATAAGTAGATAACATAGTGGAGCATTTTGATAAACAGCCGGAGCTAATTATTGAGAATAAATAGTGGATATTCTTGGGTGGTCAGTAACACAACTCGAAATAAATGCTACTATCGCTTCATGTCAGATGGATGTGTCACAATATCTCACAATATCTGCTTTATGAAGTGATGTCATTGTTGTGTTTACCACTTCTGGCACTGCCCCTAATGGCCCCCCCAAAAACTCTAGTAATGCAGCTTTAATTAGCAGTCAGCCTTAACTTTGTACATTAAATAAATTAAGAATAATAGTACATAGGCTAACAAGTACAGTGTCATTTTGGTGGAAATGTACTAGAACACACACACATTACTAATAATAAGGTAATAGCCTAACTAATAATTATTTTTCCAGTATCAGAAATCACCAGGTTTGTGACCTCGGTTTCCCTTCAGTCAGCTCTCAATTCAGTTCAGCTTTATTGGCTTGAATGTCAAACAACAATGTTGCCAAAGATTAAAATATAATACAAAAGAACAATTCATTTTATACAGTTCATTAAATAAAAAAAAAAGGAAACAGTAAAAGTGTGTGTTTGTGTTGAATATGTTAAAATATTTCAAAAATAAAACAGTGTGTCAGGTGTGCTGTGAATTCAATTAATATGGTTAATGAAATAAATAAATGAAACAGTAAAAGTGTGTTAAAAAATTCTCTCTCTCTCACTGTGTCTCCCTCCCTCTCTCCCTCTCTCTCTCTTTCTCTCTCACTGTGTCTCCCTCCCTCTCTCCCTCTCTCTCTCTTTCTCTCTCACTGTGTCTCCCCCCCTCTCTCTCTCTCTCTCACTGTGTCTCTCTCTCTTTCTCTCACTGTGTCTCTCTCTCTCTCTCTCTCACTGTGTCTCCCTCCCCCCCTCTCTCTCTCTCTCTCTCTCTCTCACTGTGTCTCCCTCCCCTCTCTCTCTCTCTCTCTCTCACTGTGTCTCCCTCCCCCTCTCTCTCTCTCTCTCTCTCACTGTGTCTCCCTCTCTCTCTCTCTCTCACTGTGTCTCCCTCCCCCTCTCTCTCTCTCTCTCTCTCTCACTGTGTCTCCCTCCCCCTCTCTCTCTCTCTCTCTCACTGTGTCTCCCTCTCTCTCTCTCTCTCACTGTGTCTCCCTCCCTCTCTCCCCCCCCTCTCTCTCACTGTGTCTCACTATGTCTCCCTCCCTCTCTCTCTCTCTCTCTCTCTCTCTCACTCACTCGCTGTATCTCTCAACCTCACCTCAGCAGACGGAAGCATCCATGGAGGGCTCGTGCAGCAGTCCTCTGCCTTACTTCCAAAACCACTTTTCAACATGACATAAAAAGCAAACCCCGGCTCTTCCAGCCAGAAACTCGCCGTTTTCAGTCTTCGCAGCATCCCAGCGGTACCAATTTACCAACTTAGTTTTTTTTTTCCTCTTCTATTTATTTTATTTTTTTTACCCTCCCTCCCCCCCGCTGCACGGACACCCCTCCCCTGTAGCTCATCATCCATTCCCGGAGATAAATCCATTCCCTGGGAATTAAAGGAGCTTGCTCGTCTTTTTGTTTGTTCACTCCGGGGATCCGCATGGATGTGGCAGCGGTAGAGGGGATGTCTCTGCCGGGTATCCGACTCCGGAATCGGCCGACGCAAGTGATGCCGAACCAGAAGAAGGTCAGGGCGAGACGGAAAAGACGAAAGGAGTTGCTTTTGATCCAGATATGCTTGTTCGGCGGCTTGCTCCTGGTCGTGACGGGGTTCTCCTACTTAGCGGAACATTCAGGTGAGCGTTTCTCCGTTTGTTCGGCTCCTGTGTGGAGCGCTGGGAGAGCAGAGAAGGGGAGCTGGATTCCCCCAGCAGTTAGCTTGTTCCCCCACAGTAACGGTGCATGTTTGCCTCTGTAACATCTCACCAGTTAACTGTCTTCATTTGTCACCAAACGCACAGCTGAGCTGTGAACTGTAAAGGGACAGTAGTGTGAAAACCATCGTGCTTTCATCTTAATCTTCCTGTTATCAATTAAGCTGAATGTTACTCTTAATTTTCCCACAGGCACTTATAGTGTGGCACATTTGATTGATTGGTTAAGGTTTCATTGTAAAGTGGGACTGTTCCGTTTGAGGCTGAAAGTTGTGCTCTCTAATATTCTTCCAAAATCTTTTATTTTGTAGTAAAAAAAAAACGTGTGTTCTGTGTCATTTACAGGAGAAGATGTCTGTGGCTTTATAAAAAAAAAAAAAACAGCTTGCATTTTATCATTCTGTTAACATGTGTGGAAACCAAGTAGTTAAAGAGAGTTGGATCCTCTTAACCAGCCCTGGTCTGGCCTAAAGTGGGTGTCTGTACTGTCACACAGGTCTATAATGGGAATTCATCTGAGCTTTATCTATGGGGAACTGTTCTGGGTGGAGGGATGCAGGGGCTCCTGAATGTTCAGGTGTTAGAGCTGCAGAGGGAAATCAGGGCAGTGAGCCCCAGGGTATATAGGCCCACACCTTTCCAGGTTACTGCAAATGTGTCTCTCTCCCTCGCTCTAACTTTACTTTAGGGGTGTACAGGCATGCTTGTCAAATGATTAGTATTGCCAAAGCATCCAAATGCAATCAGATGAAACCCTGGTAATAAAGAAACTGCAGCACTCAGTTTCCTCACAGAAAACATCTGTACCACTTGACTTGATGTCTGCGCGTTCCTCCCTTTCTATCTTTGACTGTGCCCCCCAACACTCCTCTTAATTACTGAGTCAGCGTCAGTTAAAGTGAGATGCATTTATCACTTTTCATGGACAGAAGGCCTGCATGAATATTCATACACTCATGATTTGTGCATCATCAGTAGGACTTTTTTTTCCCTCTTCTTCTTCTTTCCTCCGCACCGCGTATCCTGGATACATGGAAATGCAACAGTGCTGCTCTCTGCATGTGCTCTAAATTAGAGGTGAACAAGAGACGACACCGGCGCGTTTAATGCATTTCCGTTGTCCCCATTGTGTTCTTGTTAAGTCTTAATCAGCTTGCCGGAATATCAATTAAAGTTGATTATTTATGATGCGCTTAATGAAGTTCTGCTAAATTGAGCTTGATGTTGCGGAGCTGGAAGCGGAGCACTCAACGCCTCCTCACAGGGGCACATTTATCATTCCCACACTCCTCTTCTTCTCGCCGTGTGCGAGATTGCGAGAGATAGACGGAGGGAGGGGAGCAGTGGCACGCAAACCTGCCGCTGTAACTGCTGTGTGTGGTGTAGTGAAGGTGAGGCCAGGTGAGAAGTTCAGCCATGCCCCGAGGACTGTTGAATAACTGCGCTTTTTAATTCTATCTGAATCCCTCTCTTAGGCCAGACTTGTGGTTGGCAGGGTGGAAAGGGCAGAGTGCTCCTGCTGGGCCCTCTGAAGTATGAAATGAATTCATTGGTGTTGCTGCTTTCTTGAAGAATGTGCAGATGTAGCCACAGTGGGAGCCCCACTTTGTGCGCTGCACTGTGGCTCCACCCCCACCCCCCACCCCCACCTCAAGAGGATTTTGTTTTGGAAAATCATGAAATTCCCCTTCAATGTATGAATTGGGGGGAGGGAGGGCGAAACTGAACTGACACATCTGTGGTGCACTCCTCCAGCTGTTCACTAACCTACTATTACATAAAGAATCAAACTTTAATGGGACAGAGAAGACAGCCCTGGCCATTAAAAATACAACAAATTGCTTGACACGCACTTTGGTTCCTGCAGCATCCCAGCAACGCAAACAAACATGTAACTGCTGCGTAGAAATGGAAAGGCCCAATTCGTGATGGTAAAATGTGCTGAGACACAACAGAGCTGAAAAGATTAATCGATTAGTCGAATGACGGAAATTTAATTGATGACTATTTTGGTGATCGATTAATTGTTCTAGTAATTTTTCAAGCAAAATGCTGCTTTTCTCTGCTTCATATCAAAGCTGGCACAGCGCTCTGCTGTACATTAAAAGTCCCTTTGCATTAGGACTGGGTTTCAGTCAGTGCTTTTTCAGGTTCGTAATCTTCATTAACGCCCCTGTGCACTGAGATTTTGGGCTGTCACAGGCGAAAGTTGACTTTTGTAGAGCTGCAGCGCTTAGTTGATTGATCAATTATTCAAGTGACAGAAAATTACAAAACTAATCAGCAGATAAATAGATCATGAGCGTCTGCTGGCGACCGATATTTGCTGACCCTGGTTTACAAACCAATCAATCAGAATTACTCATGAAACGATGAGCTAACCTAAGGCTCCTGCTAAAACATATTTACCTCAATCAATCAGTCAATTTGCAAAATCAGCATTTCAAGTTACCCTCTTTTCTGCCGTGACTGGCTTTACAATCTCCTACCTGTCTTTTTGGATACACAGAAGTAGCAGCATATGGTCAAACCTGGTTTATTGTTTTGTATATTCAAAACATGAGGGAGTCCCAGATGGACGGCGTGACTTGACGACGCGTCTCTACTTGCTTTTTTCTTTCCCAGCTCTGCGATTCACCATGCATTCATCGCACCATCTGATATGCCTCAAAATTGGCATTGCACAGTCTGACACAGATCGAGACAGAGACTTTTTTAGAGACATGCGATGAACTTGTTAGATTGTTGTTATCCCACCTTCTCTTATTATTTAATCAGTCTGGTTTTTTTTTTCATTTGTATGATGTTTTATTTATACAAGCTCATATTCCAAAGTAACTAAACAAATATGGTTTTTGTATCTATACTGAAACTCAGGTATCAGATCACAGTTTCAGTTTTTCTACGTCTTTATGTATGAAAATGCACCATCTAGATGTTGTAGCTGCATTGAAAATGCCCTTGAATCTATTTTGAAAGTACTTTTCACTGTGACAAACCTCTTCCAGGCTTCGCCGTCTCCAGCCCCAGCAGCGAGGACCAGGGGAGATGGGGAGGGAGGAGGCTACTGCAGGAAATGGACAACAGCAGCCTGGAGGAAATGGAGAGTGAAGGCTCTAAGAACTGCACTCCTCCAGGTAAGACAGGATGAAAGAACGAGGACAAGCGCCCCCCCCCCCTCCATTTTTTGCTCTCTCCTCCCCTTCCAGAACCGAGAGAGGGAGATGGAAAGAATGAGAGAAAGTGGGAATCAAATGATCGCCCCGCATATTCTGTCTTTTCTGGTCCCCGTTATTTTCTCTTTCTGACACGGGGTAACCCAGATTGTGAGGTCAGGTGATTTCCCATGAGCACAGGCTACGGCAGGCGGCGACATTCTTGCTGCCTCAGCTGTTTTCACTCGTTCTCCGTCATATTTGTTGTTTTTTTTTTTTAGGATCCTGCAGGTTTCATTCTCACACCCTCCACCTAGCTTCCCCTCTCCATCTCACACCAACTCTCCCTTCATGGCTCCCATTCCCTACCTCTGCGTCTCCCTCACGTTTTTTCCCCACGGTGGCCACATCTCAGAAAGAAATTCCCTGTTTCCATGGCGACATTTTATCTTATCATCAACCAGCGACTTCTGTTTGAGGCACTCAAGGATAGCGTGCGGGGAGGCTGAAGGCATTTTGTGTGGCTCCTTGTTTGTAAAGTTTAACATCACTCGATCCAGTTAAAAAGGGTTGAAAACATCCATGTGTAGCTGACCTTAAAATTATGAAACGCTTTCATGTCATATGTAACCACGTCTTATCGGACCAATTCTTACGCATGCACGGACTCTCACCATCACCCATATCTGTTGCTATTTTTAGAAGTAGATTGAAGGAAAGATGATGTTCATTCCTGTTATAATTGATGTGTACGAGGTAGGATGGAGAGGGGTGATTTTGCTGCAGATCACATTTGTCTTTTTTTACCTTGAGCAGGAGAGACTGTTGGCCTCCCTTCAGAGGGAGGGACAGTTCACTCGTGAGCTCATTAAGCAAAATGACTGTCATCAATCTCCTGTTTCGCCCTCCCAAGGTTGCCAGTGTCTTCTATAAAAGGGAACCGAGGTCAAAGTTCAACTTGTTCTGTTATCCTGCTTATTATACAGTTGCTGCTCTTTCCTCCTCTCGTGCTAAATATAAAGCACATACCCCAGTGGCCTCAGGCCCTGCCACCCTCTTGAGGACTGCAAGGTTTTTGTTTTAAAAAAAAACCCATGGCCCTCTCTGCTGATTTCTACTCCTGTGCCTGGTATGAGACACATAAAGCATACCCTCGTGGGGAGTACATGAGTCATTCCTCATCTGACCTTTGAGAGGGATGAATCTGCGTGTTTCAAAAAGATGGTGGAGGTGTGAAGAGAAGGATGTCCAAGCAGTACTCATGGGCTGTAGCGTGACAGCAGGTGTATTTTGGATGTTTATCTCCACAACTGTTTTTTTTAATCAGTAGCAAAAACTGTTTAGTCTGTAAATTATGGCAGAATTGTAAAATAATTCCATTTCAACCTCCCAGAGGTTGAGATACTTGTTTTGTCCAACCAACTGTCTAAAGGTCTCCTATTTGAAACAGCCTAGTAACCTGAGGAGTGATCGATCTTTACTTGACATGTTGCCTGTTTTGTCCTTTTCTACTTGTGTATTGCATCTGTATACTTTCCCTGACAAGGAACTATGGATGTGAATTAGCATTCTTGATAAATTCTTGCATGTTTTTATTTTTTACTGATTTCATTAATTTGCTCTGCACCTATTATATAAACAAATAAAGTAAAGTAAATAATGGTTGCTGTTAGTTCAGTGTTTACTGCAGCGTCCCGGGTTCAAATCCATCCTGTAGCCCTTTGCTGCGTGTCGCTCCATATCTGTCTCCCTCTTTCATCTCTTCATCCACTCTGCTATCAAATAAAGGCAAAAGATGCCCCAAAAATATCTTCAAATTAAAAAATTAACTGACTTCGTTCATCCAGCGCCATAGGCTAGTCTCTGTGAAGTCACCCATACGTTTCTGAAGCGCTGTGAAGCTCAATGTGGGCTCTGGCCGTCGCCGTCTTCACCTTGGCTACTCCAGAAATGGGCAAAGAGGTGGAGCGTGCGTCTGTACTTCTACTCTTTTTTTTACCATGCTTTAGGCATGTTTATTTAAGCTGTGAAGTTGGACATTTTAACATGGAGGTCTATGGAGGTTGACTCGCTTTTGGAGCCAGCATCACGTGGCTGTTTTTTTTTTTTACCATAACCATGATGCTCCTCTAACCTAAAAGGGTAAATCCACCTATTTTCCACATCATAATCTGTTTACAAGTGTTGTGGAGTACTCTATGTGAAATATGTTGTATAAAGCCTTTTGTTGCTCCATAGGGAGCTGTGTGGAGTTCACCAGACCTCTGTGGTCCACTCCTCATCAGCTCAAGGCCGGATATTCCCATAACATGCGGACACATGGCTGCTAGCAACTTGCCCGCTTGAAACACATTCCTGAGGACCTCTCTCCATTTTTCCAAGGCCATCACTGGTTTTGTTTCTGGTTGGGAACCCCCATCTTGTTTATTACAGCCATGTGTAACGTCAACTACTGACGTAACTACGCTCGCCGTAGCCTGGTTTATGCGCCATAGCCTGGTTTATTCCAATGTAATAGGCGGCTCCAAACCAGCTGATGGAAATGCACATATTTCGCATTTACTTTCTTTTTTCTTTTTTGCGACATTTCAAAAGTCAGCTTAAAATTCGTATGACAATTAGATGGAAACGTGGCTATTCAGTGTCAAAGTTCATAGTGATAGAATTGAGGGAGAAGTAGGAAACTAGGAAGCTGAATCGTTTTAACCAAGCGCAGACATAGAGAATTAGGCACAAGGCAGAGCAGGTTCTCTTTATCAGAGTTTATTAACATAAAGTACACAACTTACAACCAATGTCAGGGAGGCGAAAAACCGAACAGAATCCAACACAAAGGAATCCAAAAAGAAATCCAGACATGGGTACTGATAGTTGAATAATGTGGGAATAAAGCCGACTATTTAAAAACGATAAAATATTCTTTGTGTGGTGCATCAACGGTGATAAATTATCCGAAAGTCCCGCGAGGTGCGGACAACTCGGCACAACACCAGTGAAGCTGGAGCTCCGTCTCCCCAGCAAGTGTTCGTCTTCCGCCACCACATACACGCACACACGCTACGCCTACACATGCGCACTGACGACTCAGGGTTAGGGTCACAATTTTGGATTTATTTACACACTTTTAAAAACATTTATTGGAAGTTTTTTCTTTTTACATGTTTGTTTACAGCATTAAACCTTGAAATGTATATTGTAATAGGCTGAACATTCACTTATTGGGAGAAAACTGGTAGTAAAATCATACGTTGAGCACCCCCATATCGCCAAAATGGCACGATCCTTGTTCCGCTGCGAAGCTTCGACTGTCAGATTGACAGTCGAATCAGGCTCCGCCCATCGAAGCATCGAATCTTCGACCAGCCCTAAGACACACACTCATGTGAGGCACGTTAGGCAATCAACCGGGAAGACAGATAAGAAATAAAGTAGACTAAGACACAAGTTTTAAAATAAAACAGAACTCAAACCAAGACCATGACAGAATCAGACTGATCATCTCAAAATTGTGCACTGGTGCTAATGCGTCTGACTTCTGACACAGAGGATGGCAAAATCAACTGACACACTGCCAGTGCCCTCTCATTATTAACCTGCACTGACCATCACTTTCACTTGTTAAAATGACAAACGTCATTAAACAGGACGACTTGTCTGTTGTCAGATTAAAGTGCTCTCTGCATGCTGGTGCTCCGCCAAAGATCATTTGTCATCTCTGCAACACCACCGTACAACTGCGAGGGTAGTTCCCACACAGAGTGATACCTCTTCTCTTGTAAAGCGTGTCAATTTCAGAGTACCACTCTCCATTTAAACGTTCATTCATGTTATCGATCAAGCTCCTGACAAATAAGTAGTCCCACATTCAGTAGGCTGATACACCTGTTATTTCAGTGTGACAGATGGTCTGCATATTTAATCAACATTTAGGAAAATATAAGTTAAGGATTATGAGTGAGTATTAGATTAGACTCCATATTGGCAGATACCCAATATCAAAGGACTCAGATAGTGATCAAGTCCGAAAACCTACTAAAAACCAAAGATGTGGGCCTCGAGGTGGCACAAGGGTGGACTAAAAATAATAGATAAAGTAATAAAGTTGATTCTCAACATTGATTTTATCACATTTCTGTCAATCGGCTAATGAACGTATCGACTAGTTTTCTGTGTGATCATGTAGCTTTCACAAGTATTTGTACAAAACAGTCAAAACAGCTTGCCAGCCACAGAGCAGAGCACAAGCCTGGCTGATGAGGAAGCATCCCAACACGAGCTCTTTGTTGGGAGGCACTCACTGATTGTTGCCTGAAATTAAAGGCCTGCTGATCGAGTGCTCGAAAGATGAGGGGGAGAGAAAGTCAGATAGACTGAGAGGGAGAGAAAAGGGCCCTCATTTGCAAATTCCCCCCTCCCAGCCACACATGAAACAAGCCATCACACCCGTCGTTATGTCTCCCTCCCTGATTTTAATTGTGAGGACCCCGTCGCTTCCATGGATTCAGACACTTGTTTAGTCCTCCCACCCCTTCCCCTCACTGTCATTTTTCAGTTAAGGGAAAAAAGAGGGGAGGCATGGTTACATCTTAGTTACTTTGTCACTTCCAGTCCCTGCTTGCACTGCCCCTGCTCCCTTGAGGTTTACAAATTGCTGAAAACGTCAAAAAGAGTTTCCTAGCTTGTAAAGAGGTGGTGTGTTCACACGCTGCATGTGTGGTTGTGAGTGTTGATTTGTGTGCGAGGTGAATACAAGCAATCTTCCTTCCTTTTGTCATGGAAAACAAGAGTTGTTCATTTTAATGACTTTGCTGCTCAAATTTAGGCCACAATGTACTTTGATGCCACTCGTTTGTGGTGGAAAATAAGAAAAAGGCCATTGCTTTTGAAGATGTGTGAGGAAGGGGGAGATTAATCTTAACGTAGTTTTCATCTGCAGTAAAGCTGATAAAATGTACTTTTAACACACGTCCATGCACGTTACTCCTTCAGTGTCACACACCACCACAGTCCCCATGCATCTTCTTCTTTCTCTCTCTTTTCTTTTATTCTCTCAAACACGCTTGCAAACACAGGTGGTTAATGTAAGCCCCTGAGCAGCTCGGTGTACAGTGCCTGTGTGATTAGACCGATAGCGCTCTGCGTACGCCGTACATGTGACTGCTCTCTCAAGTGGTCTTTCCCCAGAGGACAGTCCTCCGTTATTAAAGATCCTCTCCTCTCCGCTCTGCTCAGCTCCGACGCAACACATTTTAGGTAAGGAAGCTGCCACTGTATGACTTAATCAGGGCTTCCCTGTGAGGAATGTGGCGTGTGTGCACGCATGCTTCTGGCTGCAAGTTGCACCATTAGGAATCTATCCTCTCTAGAATAGTATTGATTAATGCGAGGGTGCTGGCCCTGGGTTCAGCAGGTAGGAGTGTGTAGCGGTTTGTTCACCATGTGTGAGTACTTGTGTGTGTGTGTGTGTTTTTGCTCATGCTTGACTCACGTCACGTGGGCAGCCTCCTAGCTCCTCCCCGTGTGCCAGAGGCAAGTAAGGCAAGTAAGCATCACCATATGTTAATACAGCCGATGCATTAATCAAATCAGAAAAAATGATCACTGCCTAATACCCCGACAATAGACCCCCACTAATCAAATGACAAATTGACCCAGGGAGCTCCCAGAATGATTTCCTCTGAGAAATCAATGCTGCCATATTACAGGCTTAGCTCTGAGTGGGCTGCTGCTGCCTTCAAAACACAATGCAACAACTGTATTAACAGTTGCAGATGGTGGCAAAGTTCTTTCATAACTGCCTAACGTGCAGATTGGCAAAGTCATCTTGTTGCGATATTGCAGGAGCTCTGTGCTCAGGGGAATAAGACCAATCCATCACAGCAATTAGCTAGAGAGTCAGAGTCCCCTCTACATCCTGCTCCTGCTGATTCACTGCCTGTTTATGCCTCTTCTGTAGGTAGAACATGTATCCAACATTATTTGCTGTTTGTCTCTTACTGCTGTTTTCCTTTCTTTCCTTGCTCACTGATTGTCATGTTTCCTCTCTGTCTCTCTCCTATCTCTTCCCACATTCGAAGGAAAGGCTTCCCGGTTCCTCTGCTGAATTATAGAGCTCCGGTTGTTTGCCAGCAGCAAAAGTAGCTTGACACACCTTTAAAGATTCATCCTACTGGTGTGGCTGTGAGCAATGTTGAAGCTGTTTCCTGAGGGCCACAAACATCCTCCTTTCCAAAGAGCTTTAGAGGACATAGCAAAGTATTTTTCTAAACAGCATGTTTATATGTATACAGTGACTGGGTTGCAGGCTCCTCAGCGTGTCTCTGTTGTTTCCATTTGAGCATTTGTGGCGTTTTATATTGAATATCTTTATTAGACAAGACCTGCTTCTTTACTCTTTGCATTTGTTGTTCATTTTTAACTTGAGAAAAGTTCTGCATTGTTTTCTGTAACGTTACAGTACATGCTCCTCTTAACTCATTGGACAGCACTGATTACATGGCTACTGAAATGGGTGCAATAGGTGAAATTATCTTTCTTTCTGTAATGGTAGGGCATTTTCTTTATGTCTTCTTCAGGTGTCATTTAATGGTGCAGCTAGGTCTGTCACGATAACTATTAGTTATCGACATATCGTACAGTATATGAACATGACCTTGATAACTTCTGCTGACCTCGATATTGCCAGTTGTGTTTACATGCTTGTTTGTTTATGTTTGTATTATGAATTTTTTCCAACATTTTAGCATCATTAGCAACATCATGCCAGAATAGAATAAAAAGCAGGATTTCCCCCACCTTTATAAGACTTGGGACACAGCGCCTAAGCCAAATAAACAGAAAAAAACTATGCTGAGACACGTTTTGTTGTCATTTCTGGTTGCACTGCTTCTGTCCTCGTCGTCCTCTCTGTGTCGGAGTTTCACTGTGTGCGGGGCTCAGGCAGCTCTTCCCCACACAGCCACAGCGGCAGTGAACCGGGTGACGTGAAGTTACTCAAGTTAATTGGTGTCTTTACCGACGACTGCATAATAAGTCCAAATGGACTTGGTTTCAAAGCCGTACTCCACAGCTCCGACGTGGGAACATTTTGGGTTTAAAAACAGTGGCCACAAAAAGGAGCAATACAAGTGTTACATGTTATGTGCCAAATGTTTGATATTTATTTAAAGCTTCAGTGTGTAAGATTTAGTGTCATCTAGTGGTGAGGGTTGTGAATTGCAACCACCTGTCCAGTCTACCACTGCCCCCTAACCTTTCAAAGAGCGTAGGACAGCTACGGTGGCTGACACAGCACAAAAGGTGTCTCTTCTGAGACAGCAGAGAGTGGCCAGTCAAGAAATTAGGTTTCTTTAGGTATATTTATTAAGTTATTATATTTACTTAATTATTCAGTAAAACCATGTGTTATTGTGACTTGGCCTCTGACAGATAACATGGAAAATGTAAGCCAAGAGTGTGAAACACTGTTTCTGCACCGCAGTCCATTATAGGGCTGAACGATTTTGGAAAATAATCTAATTGCGATTTTTTAAACAATATTTATCAATATAAATAGATTTAATATGTGATTAATTTTTAAGTTCTTTACCTTCTGTATTATTCAAAATGGACAAGCAGTAAATCAGTGTATAGTCTGACCAACACAATATTAGATAGATGGAACTACACTGTTCTTTCTTGTGGGTCAGGCCTGTGTTATGATGAATTAGGTAAAATTATTATTATAAGCAATAGTGGAGAAGATATATCAAATTACAATATGAGAAAGATAATTTGAGTCAAGTCATGGCATTAAATAATATGCAGCCTGCTTGACACACCTCTGAAAGAGCTGTCAGAAAACGTTATTCCCCTAAATGTGCTCTGCCTGGAGATACTGGGGAAATGTGTCCGTAGGTTGATGAATGAGGATCAAACACTGAAACAAAAACAGTGCAGCACATGCCGTGATCTGAGAAACATTCGCTGCAGAATCTATTTGTTGAAGAGAGAGGGGAAAAAAACAATAAACAAGTTGTCCTGAGGTGCCATCCAGCCTTGGGTTATGAGTCCTGCACTGTACCAACTGAGCTAACCGAATAACATGGTGAAACAAGTCAATGTTATGCCTTATATTCTCATCCACCATCTAATGGTTGAAAATAATGCTCTGATGCAAAACTTATTTGCAGAGCCCTGCTGTATATTACTTCTACTTCTTCTTCTAACGTAATAAAAAAATAATGGTTTATTATGTATATACACCACTGAAAACATAGTTATGGATTTTATAATTGCATTTCTGTCGATAGATAGATAGATAGATACAATATGTAGTTTTTTAATGATAGCATTTACTGTATTAATAAAACACTTTTGTACTTCCTTTTTTTCATTGGGCTGTAACTACACTTAGAAACTAACAACACAACATTTTCTCTGTTGCTTGCAACAGCCACAGTTCTGCTTCTTATGTGAAGGTATCGGGTCAAGTTTTAGCTATTCACGATCCCGAGCCTCTCTCTGACTACACCACAGCTAACGACATGCACTCCTCTAACACCATAAAACAAACAGCTCCCAGCACAACACAAACTCCACAGAAGGATAAAAACCAACAACAAAGTTTTATATGCCGAATCCTGTCAGACCAAACAAGAATCACACGATGTCAGGCGAAAACAGTCAGAAAGGCTTGAGTCAGGGAGAGAGCTCCGCTTTGTTTTGGAACCAACAACACAGACACAGAGTTGACTTTCATCCTGGTGGACAGGTAAACTAACATTTCTGCAAAGAATGCAAAATATATTGTGATTTTGTGTTTTAGTTGGCTCAAGTTAGATAACTTTAGCTCGCCTGCTCATGGTGCAAAATACTCTCTGTGTGGCTTTCTACATTACTTCACCAGCTAACGTGATCCATATTACTGTCCTGTGGACCACTGTATTATGTCAAAGTGTTGATTTCAGCATAAAGGGGGGGGGGGGGCTATTACTTTGATATTGTGAGGAAAGAATGAAAGAAAAACTATGTATGACTATACTACTCTGAAGCCAATTTCTTGCTCTGCCTAAACCAGACTAAACCTGCCAACACACACACACATGTGCTGCACGTAGCACATTAAAAGTTAAGGTGCAGGGAGTATGTGATAAAGTGTTTGATGTGTTCTAAGAATATGAACATTTCAATCTGTCAGATTGCCTTATCGGAGGATAAGCTCTTCACATGAACAAGCTGAGGAGCTGAGAGGCTTTGATGGTGATTGACAGATCCGCAGCTCCCAAAGGGTAGACCAGCCAGCTTGAGACCTACCAAGGGATAGGAATATAAATAGCTAAACGGAATTATTGTCCTGATCAGAGTGAGATAAGTTGTTGCATAATTTGATGACATGTAAACATAACTGATATATTTACAGATAAAATCTGTCCTTGAAAGCTACTGCTGCATGGAATTCACTTTTTGACACGGAAATGTCAGCCAATGGGAAGCATATCTGCTTTGACTATAGGGATGTGAAAAGGTGATCAGGTTTTTGTGGCCCAGATCCTGAGCCTGTCCCTTGGCTTAAACATTCCGAATCTGCCAATACCGAGTCCAATCCAGTACTTGAACTTAACTGTTGATTAAATATGTTTCTCACACATTCAAATAATAATAATCTGTAGACTACTAAATCTGACTTTTTTTTTCCACTAGCAACTTCATCCAAATAATGGAGGTCCTGGTTCAAACCTTTAAAGTTTCTTTTTCAGTGGTTCAGGCTGGTGGTGGTGGTTTAATGGTGTGGGGGATATTTTCTTGGGACACTTTGGGCCCCTTATTGTGCATTTGGGATGTGGTGGAACAGGAGATTTGCATCATTGATGTGCAGCCGACAAATCTGCATGTCGATATGGACATGGCTTCCCTGACCACCGGTGTCCACCACGGTGTTCGAGGGTTACCGCCCCTTGAGGCACCTAAGACCTTGAGACCACAGCTTTCCGCTGCAGCTTCGGCAATAGAGGTTTTGAACATTGCCCACTCATGTTCAATGTCCCCAACCTCCACAAGGATGCCAGAAAAGCTCCGCCGGAGTTTTGAGTTGAAGATCTCACAGACAGGGGCCTCCTCCAGACGTTCCCAGTTCACCCGCACTACTCATTTGGGTTTACCAGGTCTGTCCAGAGTCTTCCCCCACCCCTGACCCAACTCACCACCAGATGGTGATCAGTTGATAGCTCCACCCCTCTCTTCACCCGAGTGTCCGAAACATGCGGCCTCAAATCAGATGAAACGATTACAAAATCGATCATCGATCTAAGGCCTAGGGTGCTCTGGTACCATGTATCCTTATGCTCGAACATGGTGTTCGTTATAGACAATCCATGACTAGCACAGAAGTCCAACGACAAACACCCACTCAGGTTCAGATCAGGGGGGCCGTTCCTCCCAATCACGCCTCACACGCCCACATGCGCGTTGAAGTCTCCCAGCAGAATTATGGAGTCCCCTACTGGAGCCCCATACAGAACTCCATTCAGGGTCTCCAAGAAGGCCAAATACTCTAAAATGCTGTTTGCTGCATATGCACAAACAACAGTCAGAGTCCCCCCCCCCCCCCCCCCCCCACTACCCGAAGGCGTAAGGAGACGACCCTCTCGTTCACCGGAGTAAACTCCAACGTAGCGGCGCTCAGCCGAGGACTTGTGAGTATCCCCACACCCGCCTGGCGCCTCACACCTTGAGCAACTCCAGAGAAGAATAGTGTCCATCTTCTATCAAGGAGTACGGTTCCAGAACCGAAACTGTGCGTGGAGGTCAGCCCCACCAGATCTAATTGGTAGCGCTCCATCTCCCGCACAAGTTCCAGCTCCTTCCTCCACAGAGAGGTGACGTTCCACGTCCCCAGAGCCAGCCTCTGCCGCCCGGGTCTGGTCCGTCGAGGCCCCTGACCTTCTCTGCCAGCCATGTGGCAGCGCACCCACCATCTCATCCATACATATAAGTTTTATTGAAAATGTTATTAATAACTGAAAAGCAGTTAATTGGTTTGGTCCTGGAAGTCTATAAGCTCCTTATGTTATGTTAGTGTTTTACACCTGGCAACATTTTCTCCACACAGACAGGAGGAGGCAACAGGATGTAACGTTAAATGTTCAGTGACTGAAGGTCTGCAAGCTGGGTTCAGCACAAAAGTGCAACTATTTGGACAGCAGCGTGCGTGTGAGCTCGCCATGCAGTGCATGTTGGTCGACCCAGCACCAAACCGCCGTGGCGTGGCGAAAGCTATTGAAAATAATGGGTTTTATAGCGCAGTGGTGCTGCTGTTGCGGTGGGTCTGAAAGGTTACACCTGCTCGACTCTCACAGCTATGGCATCGATTGTAAGTGACACCTTTGTAGCAGACCTAAAAAAATTTTGTTATGCATTTTAATAAATTTATGAGAATTGATACCCAATTATGAATTCATAATTGAAGATTCATAAAATCAAAATTTTCCTCGTTAAGGGCACCACCGGAGTTGTTATAATCCTAGAGTGTCCGGACCTCTAGGTAGTTTTGAATAATTATACAATACTAGTGATCAGTTAGTTAATAATCGCTTAGTTATCTTAAATCAGTCAGTCAGTCTCATATCTAAAGGGTCAATTCTCTTGGCAGGAACTAGAAATAGGCAACACACACAGCTCTTGATTATATTACAGTGAATTTATTCTCTAACTAAGGTGATAAAAAGATGGTTGGATACAGGGAACATAAACATTTGCTGAACAATGAGCCTGGAGGTTCGATTGTGGGAAGCATTTGACTCATACGGCATAGAAGGGCTAATGAGAGTAAACTAATGCTATAATTTAGGAGTTAAAATGGACATCTGATCACAGAACGTGTGTTGAGTCTTACTGCTTGTCGACAGCCTGCTTTTGGCCTGTTGCACGGGTCCCACGCTAGCTGCCGATCCTGGCTTTTTGCTAGGGATTCTCCGGGGTTCTCCGTGTATGATTGAAAACGCCTCCTCTGTCTGGCAATTCGGCTGTTTTCATGTTTCCTTCGTTGTACTGTTCTAAGCATTTGGTAACAGGAAACAATTGTCACATTATTGGTCAGGATATTTATACATTTAACGGCATTTCCAACGAGGGCATGTAATACTTATTTTGTCCACTTGGGGGAGCTCAGGTTACACGAGGAAAGCTTGGATTAAATCAAAGATCGTCTCTCCTTAGGAACTGGGAATATTGTTGATTCATCCTTAAATTCAAGCTGGCGATTAAGAGTATAGTAAAACATTTCTTTGTCATCATTTCTAAAGGAATTTTGTAGGAAAGTATTATGAACAAGCATTGATTACATTAGATGAAGGAGTGTCTTGCTGAAAATAAAAACACTGCACAAGTAACTTCTTTTCAGCACTAATATCAACAACAAATAGCAACAACAGTTAACATAACTACTCAAATAGAGGCAAACGTAATCAGGTAACTAAAGATTTAATTAAACTTAATTAAATGCTTTGAGTCTTTGGAGACTGCAGTCCTTTTACATTGAAAGTTCAGTGTCTGGACCATGTCACACTTGGGTGAGACAAGGAGTATCCCTTTGATGTGGTAATAAAACAAAGAATAAGGTCAGTTGCTACGGAAACGTGTGTGGGGGGCCAGTTTTGATAGGCTGTTCAGAGAGATGCCAATGGCTGGTTCGTGTCCCTTTGTCAGTTTTGTCTCGTTATCAGCTTCGGAATCAAAAAGGTGCCAGTTTTATGGTCGGGCTAGCACTTAGAGAAAGCAACTTTGACCCCTCCCCTTCTTCTCTGGGGAGGAGAAAGGAATTTAGGGTAGCTCCACATTTATTCAATGTAAAATGCACAAATCCACACCGTTGTTCACTACACCTTTATATTTAATTCCCTACCAACTTGCCACGTTATTTAACTCAGTTATTTCCTTTACTTGGGCGTGCAAAGCTGGTGATGATCCCGTAGGTGCTGCATCAAATTTAATGAAATGTTAGATATTCGTTTCTTTAGCAGCAACCTTTTAACGGCATGTTTTTGAACAGGTGATCCGTCACCTCTTCAATAACGCCCTGGTCAGTCTGTACCCGAAATGCTCCCACACTTCAACCATTTCTTTGGTGGAAATAAAGCTTCACAGTTTGGTCCCTCTGCCATAGTTTAGCCAGTGAACAGTAGTATGATGTCTCTGATAAGCACTGCACTTAAAGCTGATGCTCGTGTTACTTTGTTTTGTGCAAGATGCAACAGTTTCGTCACCCGCAACAGAAACACTCGGTGCAGCGGAGCCTTTTCGGTTTATTAACCGTGACGTTTTAAAGCTGCTGCATAATCATGCATTTTAGACCCAAACAATCACTAAAAAAGTTCCCAGAAATACTGAAGGGACTGAGTGAAGCATCTCACTTCTATTGGATCTTTGTTGGGAATTACACATGTGCAGTACCTGGTTAAGGACCACTAGCAAATCAGAAGCAGAGTAGGGCGGGTCCTGATCAGCCAGTAACCAGAGGGCTGTTTCACAAAACCAAGATAGCGGATTAGGCCGGGATTTTCCAGATATCCTGGAATTTAGCCTTGACTCGGTTTCACGAAAGCAGTAGTGTTAGGATTTCCTAAACAGAACCCAGAAGCAGCCCGGAGACAGAGAGCAGTTCAGGATGTTTATTAGTGTGAACAAAAAGGTGGATGGTAAGTAGGCAGAGAACTAAAGCTGAGATCCGAGAGGTGGGGGCTGACGGGCAGGCAAAGTAACGAGGATTGGGTCCAGACAAACTGAAGGCTGGTGTAGGTGACTAGAGACAGAGAGAGATAGGTTACAGAAGTAAAGGCTGGACTACAATCCAGCTGCCTTCAGAAGTTCAGGAGCAGTGTTTTTCCTGTGGGAGATTGTAAATGCCTTTGGGCTTTATCACTTTGCAAACCTGTTACATGCACAAAAAGATATATAAAACAATAAAGGAGAGGGAAAAAAAGCAGAATATGACCTTTTTAATAGTCTTATCAGTGCCTGTGATTAAGGCGCGGTGTTCAAACCTTTGATGCATTACTGTGTTACCATGCTGCAGATGTGAAAAGATTTTCTGTTCATTAAGCTGGCATCACGCTGAGGTAATGGGAATGTGGGTACATTCTATTGCTTCAGTCACTCATATGAAAAATGTCAGCGTAACACTAAAATTCATTCATTATTGTATTGATATTCAAATAATGTTCTGTAAGGTACCTGCTATTTCTTGGACGCAATATTTTATAACCAGAGAGGATAAGTGCCCTAGAAATAGTACAGACATGTATCTCTTCTATAATAAATCACTGTTCATATGTACAGTTTGAGTTAGAGCTGAACAACTAATCGAAATATTATTGAAATCGCCAAGTGCAATGTCCAGTATCACAGGAGCTGCTATTTTCTGATAAAGGTGCAATGTGTCACAACATACTGTTTTAAATGAAGCACTGTGGTGCTGCAGAGATGCCCCCAATAAAATCATGACTAATAATTCACAACAAGCCAAAATAATCGTAATATGATCGTTTTTTCCTCGTCCTATCAGTTATGTAGAACTGCAGTTTCTCCTTGCATTTTATCGTCCATGTGATCTGAATGCAGCAGTGATGCCATTTTTCCACAGAGATGAATCACGAGGGGTCGAGCTTTATACATGGATTCAATAGACTGATCGTAACCTGCTTCAGAGTGAGCTGTGCAGCCTGTGTTACCATGGTGATGTACACTGTTTTAAACTGAGTCACCGACGGCATAATGAAAGGCCAGGGTTATGCCCTAACTAAGCCCCATGAGTTCAGTCACACTGATTGACCTTGCTGATGTGCTGGTGAATGCAACATGCAGTATGACTCTGGATTCACTTACTTTAGATATCTAACATATTGTTGACCAGAAAGCAGAGTTGACCACCTGTTTTCGGAAAAGTGTCTGTATCAACTTTTATCAAGAGGAGAGATGTTCTAGGTACTTAGTGAGTCAAAGTGATTAGTAAAATTACTCTGTAATTAACCATGGTGTATTTTAGAAAAGATTCTCTCAATCTTTTCCTTAAAAAAATTGTATTTTGATTTGGCAACATTGCTGCATCTCAGTCGTGATAAATGTTTAAACTCCATGTATTGGCACATCTGTCTTTTTTCAGCTCTATGTATTCAGAGATGGTTAAATGAGTGTGCACTTTCTACTCTAAAGAACAAGCTACATATAATGCAGCTTGCATTTTTGGGTCATTTATCGACGAAGGTCAAGTAAAAATTAGAAACACCTCTCAATAAAACACAATGCAATTCAACAGCACCACAAACAGCCTCCAGAACGACCATACAGCTGAATCAACACCTCTCAGTTTCAAGAAAAACTAAACAATGTAAGTTTTGTGAAGGTAAATTTATTGCAGGACTGCTGACTACATGTGCTGTGTATATTCAAATACATGCTGGTCAGAATAATCAAAATTAATGGAAAATTAAATATGCTAGAGTATCAACTAGCAAATACACTATCACTAAATATAAGGTTTTTGTGTCACAAGTATGTGCTTCTTAGTTGAGGCCATTATTCTCTATATACAGGGGGACATCTATCAAAGAAGAGGCACAGACAGCACTCTACATGGACAGCACAGCACATGCAAAACTTACTCAATATTGTTGTACAGTTACATTCACTATAGATCATTTTCAGTGTGTTGTTGTCATGCATTCTGGGGTATGTAGGACATTAGGGTATGTTGAGGAACTGTAATGGTGGCTTTTAACATTGGACGGATGGATCTGTTATATTCAGGTTTCAGTAAGCCGTGACAGTGTGGTGGTCAGACGGCATGCACATTAAGAGCACCCTAAAACCATAAAACACAGCACAAGCAGCTAAATGGAATTCAGACATCATTCATTTTAGTATTTACCCCTGTGCTTTTCCTACTGTCATATGTCTCAAGCTATAGTATTAAAAAAATTAAAGTGGCTGTAACTGATAGTTGACAACAACAATGTGTCAAATGACAATGTGAAAATAATGTGACAGTTAGGGATGCACCAATCCAATACTGATAATAGATACTGGCCAAATAACTAGATCTATTCAATTCAATTATGCACACACTACACGACGTGTTAATAGCGTAGACACGAACATTTTGCTAGGACATAGCATAGAGGGAGCTAAAAATAAGAGGTCAGCAGTTTGGGAGGAATTTCACGCTTAGTACACCAACAAGTTCTGCAGCTGCTTGCAGTAAAGGGCTGAACGATTTTGGAAGATAATCTAATTGTTTTTTTTGTTTGTTTTTTTTTTACCAATATTGCAATTGCGATTTAAAATGCAATTCATTTTTAAACTCTTTACCTCCTGTATTATTCAAAATGGAGAAGCAGTAAATCAGTGTATAGTATGACCATCACAATATTAGCTAGATTAAACATACACGGTTCTTTCTTGTAGGTCAGGACTGTGTTAGGATGAAATTAGGTGATGCATGAAGTGCATGAATTATTATTATGAGCTTGGGTGGAGAAGAAATAAAAAATTATATAATATGAGAAAGATAATTTGAGAGTCAAGTCATGGCATTAAATAATACGATAATATCATCAGGTTGTCCTGCCTACAGATTACAAGAACTAAGTTTACCACAGTGTGTTATACAGTAAACGCTCAATACAAAACCCACAGTTCAACCACCAATTAATGCGTCCTTCTCTCAGTTCAAATCTCCCAGGAGTCCATCTTTCTGTATCCCAGTTGATGCTTCGTCTGCAGACTGCTTTCCTCTTGGGTGTCATGTGACCAGAGTGTAATCGCAGCCTGTGCGATTAGAAAATCTCGTTTTATCACATCGCGATAATATCGCAAATGCAATTAATCATTCAACCCTATTGCAGTATCTGTAAAGTCAATGTTTCAAGGGATGGCGGTAGCACTGCAAGATATATCATAGCCAACTTATTCAAGCACATCCAGAAGCAAAGTTAGGAAGCAATGTTTAAGTCAAGCCTGATGTTTCTTTACAGAATGATTCCCAGTCTCTTCCTCACAGTGAGGAATACAGCTAATTGATTTTACACTGGTGTAGAATCTGTACTTAAAGCCCAGGTATTGGTATCGGGATCGGGACTGAATAAGTCGGATCAGTGCATGCTTGTGACAGTGTAAAAGGGGTTGCTCGTAGTGATGTACCTACAGAGAACAACCACCTGAATCTGGAGCTCCCCTTATTTTTTGAGCCTTAAAGCTAGTTTCACCTCAGTGTTTAGCTGTCCGGCCCACAACTTTACTGTTCTGGGTCACTCTCACCACTCTCGTAGCGTTGGTTTGCCTCGCAGCAGGCACATGACTTAAACAGAAAGCTCTAAATACCCCACTGTACACTACCTGCTCATCACTAAACGGCGCTTAATTGGAAGTGAAAACAAAGGTGAACGCTGAAAGGAATGATTACCCAATGTGTCCGTTCTCCTCATCCATCACAGTTTTCTGACTGACTTTGTGGCTCAACGACTTGGTTGTGGGTGTGCTTAGTTTCTTAGAGTATGTGGCTAAACTGTTGACTTGCTTCTGATCATCAGACTGCTCGTGTTTCTTGCACTGTCAATTTTAGTTGTAGGAATTACACGTATTTCAAAAATATGAGTTATAAAAAAAACAGAATTATCCAACAGTGAAGTTGACTACAAGCAGCTTGTTTCATGATTCCTGTCCAGGGTTTGCTCAGTCCACTGTTCAATCACAGTCCAATCTCTGTGACCTCTAACTGCAGCTGTGCATTCATAAATAATAATTCTGTTGTTATGTGACTGCTCCTACGCAGTTCAGTTCATAGTTCATGTAAGATTATGTAATTTCTTTTGTAGCAGTAAAACAGTTAGCAGTGGACCTTTCTCACAGCCCCTACTGAGAAATCTTGGACTACAAAGAGCGAGAAGAGGATTAATGCAGCACAATAAACATAGAGTCATGAACTAGTGAGTGATGTGTCCTACTCAAACCATGCAGAAACTACATCTTCTCAGCTGAAGGGAGCTAGACTCATGATATATGTGTAATGCGTGCATGCGAGCACATCTGTGTATGTGTGTACATATAGAAGTTTGCTCGGGCATAGTGTGTGCGTGCTGCAAACTGTGCAAGGAAGGGAAAAAAGCGGGAGTCCTTAAATGTCACATTGCTCAGCACGGTAACTACGCTCACGACATGCGATGTGTCAGCCTGCATCATCATCGTCCACTGAGCATGTGCAGAACAGGCCCCCAGCCCTCCACGTGCGCTCAGAATATGCACGAGATGTACACGGGGATGAGCTTGTACAGATCCCCGAGGGTGGGAGATGCAACTTTAATCACTTTTGTGTGCGTGTGTGTGTGTGTGTGTGTGTGTGTGTTATGCTGAGTGCCACCATCCCCCTGGTTGTTTTTGTTATTGTCCTTAATGTTTGCTCTCTGTTGTCCCAGCAACATTAAAGCGTTGACAGCCTCACATGACGGCCGCACTTCCAAGGGTCCGTGACATCAGCTGGAATGAAACCCCTCTATCATCTGTGTGAGAGAGAGTGTGTCAATGTTAAACTTAACATGAACACTCTCACCGCTCTATTTGCTCTACCTCCCGGCCCCAGTCGAAACTCCCAGAATGCTTTGCTTCCAGCCAGTGCAGGGCCTTAAGTTCACCTGCAATTTTTCAGTACTATAATATTTGTTATTTTCATCCAGCCAGCAGTGGCCAAGACCATTTTTGGTCATTTTCTTTTTTCTTCCTTCACAATAACAGATGCAAAGATTACAGGACCAGTACAATGTGTTAGTGATAAACACGTTTTCACTCAGACAGGTTTAAGGTCTCTCTGTTTTATAGTAGAGGAATAGAGCTGTATGGATTTAAGAGCTATAAAATGAGTTGGATGTTCATAGACCATTTGGTTTGCCCTAAAGCTGAGTGGCTGTTCTTCTCAGTTTTAGGAAAGCACATATTATTCTGTTTTCTAAATCAGGATGAAAAGTCAGTTTGTTTTTTTTCCAGGGCGATTGTGCTGTGCTTCAGTGAACTTATTCCCTTTGACTAGATACAAAATAAGTGTACATGCCAGCTGTGGCATATCTTTTTTTTCTCTATCTTTCATTATCTAGAGATTTGTGTTTAGATGCTAATTGAAATGTGTCCAGAGAGTTACTGATCCTTCAAATAACGATTGGTTAAATAGCAAAACAGATGTAAAAAGTTGATCAGATGGTATTTGGACTATCACTCCCTAAAAGACCCATCCTAATATCTCAAGCCAACTCAGTCCATCTTTCTAAGCAATCTTCAGACCACACCGTTTTTTACCCTCCTTCATCCGCACTAGCAAACCATATTTCACTGCCATGTATTAGGGAAGTGGTTATCGCATCATTCAGGAGATATTTTCTCTGTTCTTTTTAACAGAGGGAAAGCATACAGTGACACACACGCACAAACACACACAAAGAAAACATTTCCCACTGTGCATAATTAGCCAGCCGAAGTGTGAGATGCAAAAGCATAATGGGCTGGATAGCCTCCAGTTGATGGTAGTTTGACGAGAGAAAGCAGAGGGTGATGTATTGCAAATCCATAGTGCTTCACACCCCTGTGTGGACTGAGCTAGCAGGGAATTCATTATTGGCATATTTAACTGTTATTCATCACCACCGCGGCACCCGCAGATCTGCTAATGGAGTTCCACTGTGGCATTTTACTCTATAAAACTGTCCCCTTGTCAATTCTGTCAACTATTGTGGGATCCAGAGCATTTGATAACTGTGAATTATTCATTATGACAACTAGGCAACCCCACAGGACATCAGGGCTGCAACTAATGATTATTTTCGTAGTCAACTAATCTGTTAATTAGTTTTTCCATTAGTTGACTTGAACCCCTAACCTTTACCAAACCATATAACTTATTCAACAAGCTATCATTTCGTGAAGATGGTTTACTATTCTAAATAAGATTTATATAAAACCAAAGTAAGTACCGTAACCACAACTGTTTTACTGAGTGCTTCTAAGTTTCACGAGCCGAGAATGTTCTCTACATCATGAGCCAGATTTTGATTTACTTTAAAATAATAAACCATTATTCAGACTGTAAAGACAGAATAACAGCGATACGATACTTACCGTTGTGGCCTGTCGTTGCTGCTTTATTGTTGCTGCTGCAGTGGTCTGTGTGACTGGGACCAAAGGGCTGTGTGGGCGTGACTGACGGTTGTGGAGCTTATCAACCCCAAACGGGAAGGCGAACACTGTAGACTGACTCCTCTGGTTGCAAAAAGAAGTCCGGTTCCATTAGAAATAAGGTAAAATGTGGCTACTTCTCAGCTGATTTATTCCCTCAGTAAACACTTTCCTGATGAGTTTATGGTCTCAGTCGCTAGTTTCAAGACTTCTTCAATACAACATGATGTTCATTGAGTAAATGATGGTCCCATTTAGAGGAAAATAGACCATAAAGCAGAGTAGGCTTCAGGGCGAGATCATCTATGATTGACAAGTTGTTACCATGGCGACCTGTCAATCTGGCGAGAGTGACTCGTACCCTTGGCACTGTGTAAATTTAACAAGCGCCGTTGAAAAAGTGTATTAGGAGTCGGCTGTTCACTTTCTCTGGCGAGTACATTTAATTTTAAGCCTGTTTTTCGCTCGACAAAATTATCATCCCGGTTAAAATGACGGGAATTGAATGAATTAAAGATGCACCTAGCTAAGCAAGCTAGCTAGATCAACACGGCGCCGTTAGCTCCACCGTCTCGTCCAAATATGGTCACGTCCGGTGCCGCTGGTTGCAAAAAATCAACATGGCGGCGCCCTAACGGCCAAACTCGAGAATTCAAAACGGCACAAACCAACAGGTGACGTCACGATGACTACGTGTGCTTCTTTTATACAGTCTATGATCATCCCCAAAAAAGTTGAGCACATTTTCGATTAGCCATCAACTTTCGTAAAACTGCCAATATTCGAAATCTACACCGTTTATTTCTCGCTTTAAAACTTGTCAAAAGACATTTAGTGATGAAATAATGTACAAAACTTTCCGCTTCTTGATTTAATGCTTCATCTTCTTGAGTAGTCTTACAATGGAAGCGATACTGCCCCCAGCGCCCAAAAAGTGCATTGCAGCTACAAATGAACAACCAGAAATCTCATCTCAACAACATCTCTGTAATGACGCTTCGACAATGAAATTCTGCCTCGACACATTTTTATAATCGACATTATCGATTATGTCGGCTAATCAACATCAAAAATAATTTTGTTTTGTTACAACCTGGGACTTTTTTTTGTAGTTGTGGCCATAAGTTAATTACGGAGCTCAGTCAGGGACACATGAAGGAACCAACCTTTTATAGCAAATGGTTGTACGGTTAGATTTGGTGGAAACGGCTCTGTTCTTTAAGGGAGCTCTCAAAGAATCCAAGCAGCAACAAGGATTCGGTTGGAATAACTATAAACACATACTTGATCTAGGGATGTCCCGGTCGATCTGTGTCCTTTATAAGTACTGACTGTCACAACCGGCTGTTATTACAACACAATACACAAACTTAAACAAAGGTATAAGAACCAAAATGGAGGATGGACTCTACTCGTCCACACCGAGACGGCATGGAGCACAGCTCAGTTAGGCTACCATGCTATCTGTGGGTTTGAGATATGTTAGTTGATGTGTGTAGGGCGTGTGTGTGATGGGTGTAGGTGTAGGCATGTAGAAGAGAGAGAGGAAAAGAAATAGGCACCCAAAGCAAGGCACAGAGAATCCTAAATGTCGTGGCAAAAAACAGTAACTGTCCCTTTTATCACTCAGGAACCCAGCAAGCGACGTTGTGATAAAAACAGTTAAATCTGTATATTCCTTTTGCGGGTATCTGAAATCGTTAAGCGTATAACGATCTCCTTTAGGATCCAAAATTTGTTCATCAAACACAAAAATAGTCTAGAGAGTCTTAACTAAAGTTGTCAAGTTATCTGGGGTTTGGCTTCAGTGACTGCCTTAAACTCGAAAAAAGGCTTAGGAGATGAAAGAGGACACTTGGACAACGCAGCTCCTTACAGTCTTTGAATTTATGTCATTTTCCACAACCATCAGTTGTAATTCATACATCATCATTGGAGTTTAGTAGGCCGATAACCTTTAAATGCAAACACACAAAAAAGAAAACACATCAGGTCAGTGTTAATTTCTATGCAGTGAAAAACTATCAAAGTGTAACTATTAGTCCACGTTTCTTTACCTTTTCTGCACCTTATTTAAATAATATTCCAATTATACACCGTCAGCATTTGTGACTCAAATTAAACACATGATCAAAATATCAAGTTATTAATCACATCCAAATAAATAAAGCAGTTCATCTAAGAATGACGATTAGTCTGAATAATAATAATTCAACTTTAACCCCAGCTCTTAAATAAACCAGTTAATCATCCATCTACAAGTATCGATCGACTACTGACTTAATTGAATCATGTTCATATTTCCGCTTTGAATGACGTAATAATGTAAAGAAACAATATCATCCTCTATCATGACTCACGACTAATAAGCACATTAAACAATCACGTAAACTAATCAACCACGTTGTTAAATCAAAGCAGACAAAATAAACGCACAGCACCATCTCAAAAGCGCCACACTGATATTTTTAAACAAACTATTTTATCTTGCCGCATGCAAATCATTAAAAAATACCGGAATCCAAATACACTTAAACAAAGCGATCGCTCACATCTCCTGCACACTGATGCACCCGCCGCTGTCAATCTCCCTTTCCTTCTCCTTCTTTAACTCGGGCACATTTGCCGGCCCTAATTCACATTAAATTGGCGTCTTTTCCCGCCTGGCTGCAGCTTTTGCTTATTCTTATAGCTTGCTTGCTAAAGAGTTGTGTTAGTGCTGTAAAGCATTACGCCATTGTCATGATGGCGAGAGACACCATTCTCCCTGTGACAAGTCAGTAGACTATCAAAATGACTTTGAAGCTGTTATTTTCAGGTACAATTACTACATAACGTTGCTTTCACTTGGTAAGGACAATGTCATCATGACCAATGGAAACAATGGTCAAAGCTCTGAAAATGAGATACCAAGGTGTAATAAACTGCAATTATCCTTTACAGTGAACATCAGGAATGTAGATGTCAGCTTGACCCATGCTCTGTTTTCCAGACAGTGAAATCTGTGAAGCAGTAAGTCAAATTTGTATTTGATTGACTGGCAATAGTGTTTCATCAGTTTGAGATGTCACATGGATCGTAGTGTGTCTGTACTGCTCTGTTTCTCTTTTTGTATGTTTATCTCTCTCTCTCTCACACACACACACACAGTGAAATCCTCTCTTTACTCCAGAGGTTGGGTCTGGCCTGTACTAAACTGTAATATCATATGCTTAGTCATTAAAACAGCAAAAAACAGCAATAGCCACAGCATCACACACACACACACACACACACACAATCCACATAAGAGCCTGCCATCCAAATCTCCAAATGCGGTTAGACAACCCCCTCCCCTCGTCATCTTACCCCCCAATGCCAAATCTAGCCAGTGGTGCCTGTTCGTTTCCATGACAACGGCCTAAAAGTATTATATCATCACTGAGGAGGGAGCAGGCAGAATTTTTGCACACATGCACACACACACACACACACACACACTTGCATTCCCTCACTTTCGCTCTCGCTCTGTCACACACATCCCTAAGTGCCCTCTACCCCACCCCCTCTTTCGGAGCATACGGAGCCTTGTCCTGTGTTACGCAAGACTCCCGGGCCCTTACTCGGGAGAGATGACATCATCAGCGGTAACAAAGAGGGCGAGGGGGACAGGAGTAGGACTTCTTGGGGAGCATCGTTGCGGCTTATTGCTGCACCGTGTAGTTATACCTTACAATGAGGTGTGCGTCCATTTGAAATTCAATTGGCAGACGCCTAAATTGCGGTTTATCCCAAAATGACTTTGGTAAACAAACACTAACAGTCGCTGCTCACATGTGCAGTTTCAGATGGCAGGACAACTCAGTTAAGACACTGAATAATTATAGGCTAATCAACAGATTTTGCCCCTAAATGAAACCATTAACATCCATGTAGCTGGTGATCTGTGGGACCTGATGGTTTCTTAGCTGTTCACTTAATTTAAGTGAGTGGGCCTGCGTTGTGGTTTGCTCTTATTATGCTAGGATATAAGGTGAGCTTCAAGATATTACTTGTGATTATTTCTCATTAACTCTTTATGGCAAGAGCTCGGCAAGGTGAAAGCAATGTGTAGAAGGTGGTGAAGGGGGAACATAGCTTGGCCTGCGGGCTTCCTGGCTCCATATTTTATAATTAAATAGCAGAGATTGCAGGAAATCCCCAGAGACGCTCAAGCATTTCTGCACCTTTTCACCCCCATCTCTGTGATGGTTATAAATAAATGTGAAAGATGGAGGGAGTGAGGGAAAGGTAAAGATGACGAGAGTGGTTATCCACTGGGATTTGTACAGTAGATGTGCGAAGGAGAGCTCCAGGCCAAGAGCAAACGGAACACCACCATATACATACATACAGTCATCCCACTTCTCTTCTCTTCTCTGTTTCCCTCTCTATATATAAACCCACACACTCGACCGCTTTCATGGTGTATTACTTGATGTGATGACATGATGACCTGAAACCTCACTAGAGCTGGAACAACAAGGCAATCGACAGAAAATGAATTAACAACTGAAAAGTCTGATTGCTTCGACATCTTTTGCAACTTGCTTTTGTGACTTTGGAATAATTCTCCTGACCGAGGGATGTACCAAAAATGAAAGTTGACACGTGTAAACATTGTTTTATGAATGCAAGTGAACCTGAAACCATTCATCATCTGTTATTGTCTCTCTCCCTTCACACTGAGATGACGTCGTGCACATACAGTAGAATTAGGCTAGCTGGTTTTGGTGGCGGTAAAGTTTGACACAGTGCATAAAGTGATCATTTACATTTTTGTCATCCATGGTGTCCTGGGTAAAATGTTTTTTGGGCCACAGGGCAGAATTTTCCGACCTGAAAATGTGACTCATGTGAATCATGCAGATCATGCTTTTTCAAACTGACACATGGAGGTAGCGAGAAAATGGGCTAATGGTGTAAGGCTGAGTTCATTTCAAGTTTTGATGTACTTGATGACTGTAGTGATGACTACTGATGATGTAGTGTTACCATAGCCACATAACCAGCTTTACTCAGGGCTGTATAGTTTTCCTGCTTTTTTGCACTTGGTCTAGGACAGAGCCACGCCTCCTAACCCCTGCCCGACTCACCTCACTTTGGTTGGTTTACAAATGTGTGTAAGAGGAGGACACAGGCTGACAGGCAGTGTTAGGTTATCGTTGTTAGTTGCAGCCTCACCTATTGTATCTGAAGGTAACATGACACAAGTCTAGTTGCCCTTGATTTTAACTCACCTTGGATTACTACGATCTGGACGCCTGTATTCACAGACAACAAGACACAATTCTAGGCCGTTAGTGACAAGAACCTAGTGAGATCAAAGATTGCTCACACAGTCTAGCACACTATACCGCCATTAGAAATTATGCAGAAGGATGCCAGACGGAGCAAATAGGAGTCTGAGGAGGGTGAAGATCGGGAGCAAAACAGATTTGGCCAAAATGCTACAACACTCCAGCTAGCGTGATACTCTTGTGCATCCCACCATGTTAAGAGGAGCCTAAAGGCAAAAGCAAAGGTACCGCAGAGCTCCGGCACGAGGACAACAAGCCAAAACAGAAGTCATGCTACATCTCGATTCAGAGCCCCTCAGTGGCTCCTTCCAAATTGCCTGGTAAATTAAACAGGCATAGGATGGTGCAGGCGGGCGGGCAGGCGGGCGGGCGGGCGGGCGGGTAGGCAGGAAGTCAGCTGCAACAGGAGAATGATGCACGCCACGGCAGAATGTGTCCCGCAGCAAGCTGAAGCCTGATTGCTGATTGATACATTGACTGCCAGTGATTGTGCATAGTGAAGAGAACGGAGAGACCGGGATGATTGCACAAAGGGAAACAATGGAAATATCACTGGTCCCCTGTGTGTTTGTGTGTCTTTGCACGTGGGTTTGTGTCTCGAACCATCTGTGTGTTCAGTGTTGGTGTGCTTTTTGTGTGTGTATGTGTAACACAGCCAGCAGGGGTAGTTGGGGCCAGAGCACCATCAGCAGCTGTTAAGGGTTATCCCAGTGACCTCACTTACAACTGTGCTAATTACCAGGCCAACTACCTCATTTTTTCTTTCTTTCGCTCTATCTTCCCCTAATGTGCCATCAGTACAACAACATCCTTCCTTCTTTCCACTCCTCCTCTTCTTATCTGTCCACTACCCCCAACCCACCAATACCGCACATGTATTTTTTTTTTCTAATCCCCAAACATCATGCATAATGCACCGCATCCCGGCCTGCGCTCTGCATGTAGTACATCAAACGTCATCGCTAATGGAAAGTGTACCGGGGAGCAGCGGCTGCAGTGGCTGCAGCAGAGGAGTGAGTCCCCTCAGGTTAAGACTGGCAGTCTATTATTTTTGCCCACCTCCCCCTTCTGCTACTTAAGCACACTCTACCTCAAGGAGACACTCACTTTGTTGCTATGGGAGTTTGTGTTCAGACGGAAACAGTTGAGCACACTTTACAGGCACCCAGACAGGAGCGCTGATAGTGATCAAACACATCAAGTCGGACTGATGGGTGTGCATATATTTGGCAGTGCTGTTCATACGATTTCATCCGCTCCGTAGACAGTTTTGTTAATTAACGTTAACAGATTTTCCAACCCCCCCGAAACTGCCATTGTGATCAGATTAATACCTACAGTATTTGAAAAATAGTTTCATAGGAATTCCTGTTGAAACAGACTAACTGAGCCAGAAGCAGCAACATTACTGCCTTTGCTCCGGATAGGCTTGCATCTTGTCATCAACTCTCTTTCATCAGCAACAGTGTGCGTAGAGTAATTTGACCATGACAGTTTTCACTCAGGTTCGGTATCTTCTGGCATTGTGCACATTTTGTTGAACCTGAAAGCACCATTTCTTTACTTAGCTTTATTGTATGAATATGTTTCTGAATAGGCTGAGTGTGAGTCATTCTTCAAATGCAGCAGTTGCATAAGAAGTGACCTGTTGGGTATAGTTAAAAGAAACCTTTTGTGTTTTTAGACAGATAGTCATATGGCAGCGATCATATGCCCTCGTGTTAATGAATGGCTGTCTTGCTGTAAGACATTCAGCAGACTGTGCATTGGTGGTGGCTCCCTGGATCACTTGTAGCCAGAAATAAACAGTGACAAAAACAACCCAAGAATGCTTGATTTAGTCTTACCTCGAATGCCTGAATGTAAAATGACCACTTGTGTTATGCCAGGGGACAAACCAATGACCATCACCACGGGAAAGTCAGAAAAGAGAATGAACCCTTTCCATGTGATGTCCTAATAATGCAAAAAGTCTCACTGTGCTTTTAGATTAAACTTTAGATTAAAATTTGACCCCAGGATTGTTTATTTGCTCCAAGCAGATTATGTACAGTAATGCCTGTACAGACGTCAGCTGTAGCTGTGGCTGTGTGTGTTCGGAGTTTGCCTCTGTAGCTCAGCCTCTGACTGATATCAAAACTAACCAGGAAATCCTGTTCTTTGTTTTATTTTTCCCTCCTTATTATCACCTGATGTTTATGAACTGGATGCCACCACCAAGTTAAACACAGTTTTCTGCGCAACTTGATATATTTTTACCTTGCCACCTTTAAAATGAGCTTTGCCATCAGTCTGAACATACCCCTAAAAAGGAAACATTAATGAGATGTGACCACTGCCATCTTATGTCACCAGACTATAGGGAAAACTCTGCATAGCAGAGTATGTGAGGAAAGCTCTGGCCTCTTGTGTCCGAACTGTTTAATCCCCAGCCAGGACAGTGTAGCTGCTCAGTGACCAGCAGTAGACCATGAATGGACAGCTCCCCAGACTCTGTGTAACTGTGTGAAGATAAAGTGTAAAGCGTGAGTCCACCCTGACACACGGCAGCATATAAAGTTAAGCCTGGTGTAGCATGCTGTTGGGGTCTAGTAAGGGCAGGTTTGGTTAAACTAGTAAAGTTAAAATAAAATATATTCAGAAATATATTCAGAAAGTTATTAATATTTTAGAAAATAGGCCTATTCATGAAGATTAATAAAACCAGGGCGCTGGCATCAGGGACCAATAACCAAACATGGAATTTTTGGAGTTTATAAAAGAGTTTTGCCCACCTATAAATGCCAATATTGAGTGCATAGTGAACAACCAGTCGTTATTACAGCCCAGTACACAAATAACCACAGGCTTCAGTTTCACAGTTTCAGCCAACAAACCATTGTCATCTACTCAAAGCACAATAAAAGCATATAGCAATCAGCAAGCATGTGATGTAAGTGTATGTGGGTGTGTGTGGGTGTGTGTGTGAGACAATATAGACGGGGGAGTGAGAAAGAAGGCTCGTCATGCAATGATCCAAAATGGCGCAGGCAGATGCTTAAGCAAGGAGTTAGGAACCAAAATGGAGGACCTGTCCTCACAAAGATGGCGTGGAGCACAGCTGGAGTTAAGCTGGCGGGGTGGGGGGAGAAAAAGGCACTCAAAGGACAGTATATAATATCGTGGTTGCTATGGCAAGACACAATGTGCCTACCACGTTTTCACACAGTACCCAGCAGTGAACTTGCATTCAGGAGCCGTGGTGCTGGACTTGGTCTTGATAAAATGTAATTATTGGCTCGTCTGGCGGTGGCAGGAGCTAACACAATAAGACAAAATCCTCATTACTGGAGCTGGTATTTGGATTCTACTTCTCACAGTCAGGTGTGAGTGTGAGGGATTTTGGGACCGTTTCTTTGTTCAGGCTTATCATCTTACATATAGGCCACTTCATAGTTCGAAATATGAACGAGATTGGAGGGTCTTTCTTACCTGTAATTGTAAATATTACAATATATATCCTATATTCATGTTTCTATAATCTTGAAATACGATTTCAGACACCCTTAAAATAGACCATACCATTTCCTAACCTTGACCTTAGTTGAACGTCTTGTCTGCCTGCATCAGTCCCAGTGGCTCATTAAAGTCCACTGCACCACACAACAAGCTAATGGAGACAATGTAGGTTAATGTAAGCAGTTCGCCATCTAGCTTGTTGAACACACATAAATATTCTACCATCGGAGTTTCGTAATTAGATTGTGTCAAGTGTCTGTGGAAGTTTAGCTAACTATTGTTAGCTATCTAAGGATAACATTAATTTTTCCTAATTTAGCTATTTGATGTTAGCTAGCTGAAAGCCCGCCCTATTATTACCAATGTTGGCTTGGTATTTCATTACCGCACTGTAAAATGTCATATTTGATCTAATTGTTAGCTAACACTGGTGCTTAGGCATGAGCAGTGAACTTGAGGATTAGTTATTGTAGAGATACATTTTGACATCAATGTAGTTTAATAGTTAATTTCTTTTTTGAGTCTTTTTACAACAAGCACACCATTTGTGTTTTCAGTCTGGAGTTTTACCTGGCAAGGTAATTGAAAAATGTTCAAATCCAGGTGTGTTACTTCAAAGGGATAACTGCTACTTTATTGAACACAGATTACATTTCATTCAGAGTCAGCATGAGCACGAGGAACGGAGATATTCAACAAAGTTGAAACTTAAATCTTGAAATGAAAAGAATTAGGAATTAGAGATGATAATTCAGCCTGTGTTTTATGATAGTGTCTTTGGTTATGGTTCAGCATTGTGTGCATCTGTGGTTGAGCGGAAATGAAGACCCTTGACTACAAAAGTTGTGTGGTATGGGACACCCATCAACTGGTGTAATAAATTAGATATTCCATCATCTACAGACTGCAGATAATACATTTAACAAGCAAGGACACTGTAAAACTTTAGTTCACTGAAGCACATGCCTGCGCTGTACTGGGTTTCCTTGCCGAGCTGGAAAAAAGGTCGACCCCCCTGATTGTCATTGTATAATTCACACTGTGGGCCACTTGTTAAGGCTTCTGGCCTTACATGTAGGCCATAACATGAGGTCCCAACAAGGCGTTAGTGAGGCAGGTGCTTGGTGTGTGTCTGCATCCTTGTTGGTGTAAACCAGACGATGGCGATGAGTACATCTGCTGCCAGTGTCTCCCCCTGCCACAGCGAGCATCAGACGCGGTGAATGCCGGCTGCTCGACCAGCGCATCCTCTCGTCTCTATCCCCATGTCCACTTGACAGAACTCAGCTGCTGAGCCCTTTTCATCACCTGCTCATGTAGAGCACCATTCACCTCAATCTGGCTGCTCTCCTGCCGTCCGCTTCTTCCTGAGTTGAGTTGCTATTGTCCACCATTGTGCTGGTTATTAACATTGTGTTATGAGATTACACATGTGTCTACATTCCACTGTGCTCTTTTAGCTGTATGTGAGGTCATCATTCTACTTTTTTAATTTTTGGGACAGGTGTCCTTTCGCACAAAAGTGTGGTGAATATTACTTGTATACCATACCAGTAAGTCTGAATTGTTCCCATAAAAATAACTGAACAATTGAACTTTGCAGAATCTCGCCAATCTTAAAATGTGTAACATGCCCGTATTGAAAACAGTTCAAACATTTATATTTGTATGTGCGATATAAGCAGCTTTGAACCAGCTGAAGCGGGTGACCCAGTGGGCTTTAAGAGGCTTTATACATTTAAAAAACTTCAATAGAAACCAGACCAGTGTCTGATTAAGATCTGCGTTTATTTGTCAAAACATGGGGCCACACTAGGCCAGTAAAAGGGACAGGCGTCTAATTGGGACTAGGATTTTGATCGAAGTTTTAGGGTAACCCTGTTTGGCTGCATAGCTTACATTGTTCGTACTTAGTGTGTTTCTCTTTTACATTTCCAAGAGGAAGATCTTTTAGGATTAGTACTAACCAATGCTTGGTGAGCGTAATGCTATCTTGGAGTTTCGCTGCAGTTGCTGAAGTATAAACTTCTCCAAATCCATTAAAGAGCAGATAGAGCTGCTAAAGTTAGCCTTGATTCTGATAACATTCAGTTTTCTGTGGTGATATACTGCACAGTGGATGAAATGTCCATCTAACCCATAAAATGTAGTTAGCTAATGAAATTATTCTTCGCCTTGAAAGTACAGCTAGGTTACTACTGTAGGCTGTAAGCTAGTTAGCCGGACATGCTAACATTTGCAGCTGGATTTGCATTTGTAGCGTGTATAATCATAACGCTAACACTTTTGCTCTTTGGTTTTGAAAAAGCTACCACCCTCCCTAGCAGAGTCCCGTGCACACCTCTTCAGCATGTTGAGGAATCCAAAGCTTGACAGGAAGGCAATGCCTAGGTGTGATTGCTAAGCTATGATTGGACAGTTTCTGTTTGATTGAGGGGTTTAGTAGATTTTAAGTTATGGTTGTCACAACTGATGGCTAAAACTACCAAAAGAAGTAGTAATAAACCAGACTTGTCCTTTAAGTGTAAAATTCTGTATGTTTTCCACATATCTAGCATTTATATAGTGCTTTTGTCTAAAGCACGTTACCATCAATTTAGGGTACAGTGTCTTACCTACCGTGTGGACAGGAGTAGCTGGTGATCGGACCGCCAACCCTGCGATCACTGGACGACCCGCTGTCCCTCCTGAGCCACAGCGTGTGTTTCTGATTGGATTTAGAAAGAGTTAGGTGCTGTGAAGGGGAACCTTTCAGTGTTGATGTGTATAAAACACCTTGTTTACATGAAGGTTCAGTGGGTTTCTTGTGGGAGTTTGTGGTTCTGCATCACATCCGCACATCTACTTACTATCTCTCATGGGAAATTGGGCTTCATGCTTCTTGGAACAGTAATTAGCAGTATGGGTTTTTATCTGCAGGCTCTTTGAAGACTTCAGAAGAGCATTCTGCTAATTTCATTTGAGTTTTTTCAGTCTTTCTTTTTCAGTCTTGTCTTTCACCCTTTGATTATTTATGGTGATTTTTTCGGGTGGGGCATTTTGCTTCAGACATTATTAATGTGTTTTTCTTTTCGCCTACAATACATAAAGCTCTAATTCCCACCATGAGAGGTGCTTGTTCTTTCCCTTCACACACTAGCCTGGCATTTTGGCTGGATTGAGGTTGAGCATGTAACAGTAAATATTAAACACATCCAGCTGTCGCTGTGAGATGGCCGTCTGTACTGCTGCTTTGTACCTTCTGTGGCTTTTTACAAGATGGTCTGCATTGTGTTAGGCTTAAGAAGTTATAGCAGTAGAACATAGTGCAGAGGAGGACTGCAGCCACTCAAACACAGCGAGATACTGTAGATGCAAATAGGTCAACAGAGTGCAAAACAGAGGGAGAGTGGGAGAAAACAGTGGGAAAGTAGTGAACTATTCTTTCTGCTCATTTTCTCTCTGCAACATGTTGTGAAGGATGTGAGATTGAAATAAGACTAAATGTAACTGAAATAATAAACTGCTCTTTTTCCTTCTTATGGTTATCCTACCTGTAGTGATGAGCCTCCTACACTAAGATGTATACCATGTGCCCTTAATGTTCCCGAGTCAAACCCTTGGTCTCATGTTTCTGTCCCTGTGTTGCTTGAAGTTTCTAGCCATGGTAGCAGTGTACTTCACAAGGGATGGCAATGTCACTGACACTCGGTCGCTTGGTTAGTCGGTCCACTGTGTTAGTCCAGACAGAAATATCTCTATATCAACTATCAGATGAATTGCCATGACATTTGGTGCATTGTAATAACTTTAGTGATCCTTTGACTTTCCATCTAGCGCCATCATCAGGTCAGAACGTCACTTTGTCCAGCACTTTAGACAAAATACATTAGTACTGACATTTCTATTTAGTGCTTAGTGTTAGCCAATGCATAATAGACTAACGTGCTAAATTATAATGATAAATGTGGTGAACTTTGTGTGCTAAACATCAGCATGTTAGCGTTCTCATTGTGAGTGTGTTAGCATGCTGACGTTAGCGTTTAGCTCATAGCACCACTGTGCTTTACTTATCTCATGTTGTCTCAAGGTGCCTCAAGCCCTGGGACTGTAACCAATTTGTTTTAATTTATTTGCCTTTTATTTAACGTGGGTTGATCTCCGGAAGTCAAAAACTCCTTTCTCTCTAACTGGCCTTACCCAGGGAACTGTGTAGGTGCTGAAATATGTAACCGATGTTAGCAGTGGCCTGTGAATGGGCTCCTGATCTGTGTGGGAGGAAATGATGACAGTGTGACTTGATGCTTGAGGGCTAAGAGGCAAAGGTTCTTCAACACTCTCCGGCAGCCAAGCGCCTGTCACTGGTCTTGGCAGTCAAGGAGGGACTGTGGGGCTGAGAGAGGGGAGGAAGTCAAGAAGCCATGGAGAGGGGGAAGAATAACTCAGACCACCATTTAAAACGAAAATCCCTCCTTTTCACCTCTTTCTGTTTCCCTTCACACGCTCTCCATGTGCCAACTTTCCACTATCCTCTCTCCGTCTTTTGCTCACACACAGTTGCCCTCTCTTGCTCACTTGTACTCATATTTCCATGCAGAGTGGAGTTTGCAAAAATCAGTTAAACACCCACCAACCTTTCTCTGTCCTTTGCTCTCCATCCCACTTGCCTTACCCTAAATATCCCTTGCTCTATTTCTACAATGCTCTCTCTCCTCTTTGCCCTCCACTTCGTCCTCCTAGTGCTCACTTTTTCCATTTCCCTATTCTTGTCGCTCTCCGAGGAAGCATGCTCAAACACGGTCCTTGGCAGAGTGCAGTTAGACTGTCACACACACTTGGGCAAGGTGCTCTCTGGGCAAGGATCCTTGTCAGTACACATGAGTTCAATGGGTTTCTGTGCTCACAGCGCTGACCTCTCTGCTGGACATTGGAAGTATGTTCCTTGCACCACGCTCTGCGGAAAACGCACACACACACTATCACACGCACACATATACACACCCTCACATGCTGTTCTAACCGTATGTGTCTGTCTCTTTCAGCTCTGCACGAGTTCCCTACAGACCTGTTCACACACAAGGAGAGAACTGAAGGAGCTGTGGCCCTGCATGTCCTTTGTGTAAGTTTTACTACACATGTACAACTCTGCGTTCATGTGTGTGTGTGTGTGTGTCTTGTCAACATGCGAAACTGCGTGTAATTGGTCTTTTACATTGCATTTTAAAGGGTACAGTATAGCTTATTCCTCTGTGCTGTAGAGCTTGCTGCTTAAGGAAATGACTGAGCCTTTTAAAAAAATTAGACAATATAATTGTGACCTGTTTATTAAATTTACATATTTGGTAGGAACCAATGGGCTTGGGGCTCCTTTTTCACATATGCTGTTGTACTTCCCAAGACCTGTAAACAGACTTTGGTGTGTAAAATCTGTGTGGAGTTATAAGTCACTACAACTGCAACACCTCAACCTAAATCCATCCCAAAGTGACACAGTCGTTGTCATTACCTGTCATGTTTGCTTTTTATCAAGTCGTAGAATAACGCTGGCAGGATATCATCCAAAGCAAGGCTAAACAAACTGTATATATTTCATCCTCTCTGGCTGAGCAGAAGACAGCGTCTGGATCAGGCCCAGTCCTTTCCTCCTCCCCCCCGCCTCCTCCTCCTCTCCCCTTCTGTATCTCATCAGTTCAGCACATGCATGACCGGCCCCACGGGCCACTCCAGCATGGTCCAGCAGGGGTCAATATGCGAGGTCAAGGCTACGATGGAGCCCCTCTGCAGTCACTCTGGTATGAGTGGCACAAGGCAGGCAGAATGTTCCAGTACATGATGACCCATGTTGTGTTGGGCTGTTGCTGATGCTCTGGGGGGCTGACTGTAATGGAAGCTCATGCCAGCAGAGCAGCGTCTCCAGGGAACTTTGCTGTGCACAAACAGAGCACTAAGAACTACCAAATGGACCACTTTGCCAGTACATGTCTGACATTATAGGCAATGTCACTACTTAGAGTGCATCCACCCTCTGAGTTAGCCTTTTCCTGTTGCAGAAGGGCAAATGAAAGTAACCTTTTCTAGGATGCTTGGGTATTTACAAAAACTATGCCAAAAACACAGTATAACAAGCTATTTCCATCTGATGTCAGGATGCGAGCTAGGGAAGAAGCTAAAGCAGCCGAAATAAACACGGAAGGAATGTCCGCCAATATGCTGAATTCGCTCATTCATGCTGAACAAAACACTGTGGAGCAATCCCGCAACCGCGTGTGCTTTCACATTGCATTCCGGCTTTCCAGGTTACCTCCGCTAAGTCCGCCTACGCCGCGGTTGCCTGAGCTTATCCGGTGAATTTTCAAAATAAATTACCCTGTGCAGAGTCCCGATCGTAAAACAAGAATAAACAACAAACAGACAAAAAATTAACCATTTATCTACGTAGCTCACTTAATCATAGTAGAAGCACAAAAGCAAGCACTGATTACCAAATCGATAAAATCTAAACATGTCAGCAAAATCTGGCAGGCAAAATGCTCTGATTCTGAAATGCTCCCTGTGGATATGCAGACTGAAGTTGACGGAACAAAACGGGGTCAGTGAGAGCGCTGAGGAGAAGGTAGTAGAAAGCACAGTAATGACAAATATATCACAAGTCAATGCTGATACACTTCCAGTGGACGTTGACTCCAGGCTGGAGACTTAATAAAAATGTGGCGCAGCTGGAGTCGGTGGACTTTCAGAATTAGGCCGTTAAGAAAAGACAGCGACTTGTAACACAACAGCTTGAAACGTGACTCCTATTGCGGCATTGCGGCTGTGGCTTTTCACACAGACCAACAACACCAACATTCCCGGCTCAGAGGCGGATCAAATCGGACCCCCCTTTCCGGTACCTTTCACACAACGCAGCGAGCCAGCATATTGGGGTAATAATCCCGGAAAATTGGGCAGTGTGAAAGCGCCTTAAGTGAGAGCACTGACAGTCTCCTCAGTAAAGCTCCTTTATCTGTCACATGCCTTTAAACAAGGTCTTAAACTAGGGCTGCAACTGATGACCATGGGAGGTATTATTTAACTAAAGGGCAACCTAGAGCTTTCAACTGCATCTCACGGTCTTGCATAGCAATAAGAATGATCTTTGTCCACTGATAACAACGGTTTGTATTACATTATTTTTATTGGATTCTTTGCAGTGCCACAAATCAACACATCACTTTCATGAGAGCAGATCTACTGTGAATAAATCAGTCAATAATAACAGGAGGGAAAGGCGCTTTTAGAAGTGCAGAACCAGCAGAGATACATCAGATTATCACATTTGGATGTAAAGTATAGCATACATTATTTCTGTAAATTTACTATATTAACCATGTCCACATAGTCTATAAAGAACTGTGACTTTACTTAGGTGTTGCTGGCACTTCACTTGGGACTTCATAGCCAAGACAGGAGACTTGCAAAACAATGGCCTTGTCCCACCTCTGCTTTGTACTGAGCAGCCAGAATACGTCATATAAATGTGCTGGCTCCACTTATTAATCAGACAGTCCTCCTACGTCGTACACAGGTTAAGATATCAAAAACCAAAGGCTTTATGAAGTCGAATCATAAAACAAAACTTCAAATCTTAAAATTCTATTGAAAAATAACTAAACAAATTACAGAGCAGATGTCATGTGGCTTATATTGTCTGCATTATGCAGCACTCATAACAGCATTTGGTGTTGCTTCAGGGATGTTGATTTAAACAGAGGAGTAGATCCATCCGTCTTTTCGTTGTATTATCCTCTGATTCAGCCACAAGTGAAGCTGCTGTGAACTGATTCCACCGTCGGTCGCAAGATTGTCATTGATCATGTATGTTTCTGGTATTGGATGCAGCTTGAAGGCAGAAATCTGTAAACCGCTTTGTGTTAGAGTCTCATTTCTGAATTTTAATATCACTGAATTTTACCTCCAACTGCTGTTATCTTGACGGCTGTACTGCTGACCCCCCTCCAATTCTGCACAGCTCATGAGTGCGTCATCACTTCACAGAATTTCTTCTTCTCAGGATTTGCTCTCTATATTTAACATTAAACATGCACACACATTTACTTTCAGTATGCACATACCATCAGTAACAGCTACAGCAGGCTTGAGATGGCGATGAAGGCTGCATTTTTTCCCTCCATCTCAACCTCACACCCGAATCAAGATTCAACCCAGTAGCCAGGATTACATGTCACACTCTGACTTTTTGCTTGCACACTGAAAGTCGTTCAGTGTGTGGGCTCAGCCGTAGCTCTCATGCAGGCGTTGGGTAGTTCAGCTCATTCTCACCTGCTTTCAGAAACAGGAAAGAGAAGAACTATTGCAAAGGAAAATGTGACTCAGTACTGAGCACAAAAGGAATAAGAAATATTCTCTCTCAGTGCCATTTTTCTGTAAGCAAGGCTTCTTTTTAACAAGGTGTAAGGATATTCATGCCTTTCCTTTGTTCACACATTTTCCGTCAGTCTGTCGTCACTACCTGACATTTTCTCTCTTGATCAACGCTGTCTTTCTTTCTCCACCCTGTCTCTGCTTCATTTTGGCTTCGGTGTTATATGTATTATGTGATGCCAAGGATAGGTTAAGTTTTCCATGATTTAACCTGCCATTTTAAGACTATTCAGGAGATATTTGGAAGGACAGGATTTATTAAAGGTTCCCCAAGGGTCAGTATTAGGACCATTATTGTTGTTTTGTACAAATATGATATTTGTTTCCAAGGTTTCCAAAACATTAATTAAGTTTTGAATTTGAAAAGTCATTGAATATTGTAAATAGTTGATTTTGATGAACTATCATTTATTTAGCAAGAATTAATTTACAGTGTCCAGAGTGTCTTAACTAGAATTTTGTGGGAGTGATAATAGATTATAAATGTATAAAGTTAAGGATTTCTTAAAGGAAAATTCCAGCATATTTCAACCTGGAATATTTGCATTGAAAACTCCCACACACTGTCTAACTTGCATAAAATAATAATAATAACAACATTTATCCCTTCATCAGGCACATGGTGTTACATACCGAATTTTTTTTGCAAGCTACGAGTGTGCAGGAATTGTTTTTGCAACTTTTGACCCACTTGTCCCCCTCCAACGCAACGTCTCTCATTATAGAGGTGCGAAGTAATTAACTGTTGAGAACCTGGAATATTTGCAATAAATGTTGCCGTTGGGACACCATGGGTCATACTGACTTCATAGTGATTCGGGGAAACGAGGACTCTTTCCTTGCAAATAATGGCTATCAGAGCAAGCTACACAAGCCTCCTACTCTTCACGTTCCTTCTATATTTTACTTCATTTTTGGAAGTATAGGGAGATAAATATAAATACAAATTCAATGTTCATGTTGCATAAAAGAGCTTAAAATGTTCAAAAAAGAACAACACATTGTTTATGTTTTTTTATATAAAGGTTGTATGAAGTGAGAAAAAGAAACAATATTACTTTAAATTTATTTAATTTATTCATGGGGTCTGAAATAAACTGCCATTATATTGAATTTATAGAGCAGTTGTATTTTGATATTTGTCAGATAGGGCCCATGGTGTCATTCTAGGTCAGAGGTCACATTTTCCATCCGTTCAGACAGTAGGGGAATAAGCCTTGTACAGTACGTAACCTTCCGCGCTGGGCTTTTTTTAATGCAGTACTTTTAAAAAGTGAAAACTAACTTCCTTATTTAAAAATGTAAATAGTGTGGTCCTACAGTTATGTTGTTCATGAACGTTTGCTGTCTTTAAACCGTTAATATACTGCACTGCATTTGCATGGATCAGACCTTTTTTTGCCTTCATTTACTAGAACTCACTGTTCCATTTTTTATGGCCATTTACATCTAAATTTAATGTAGCAGTGGGAGCAGAGGGGTATTCTTCACTGTATCTCTCAGGGTACATACAGAGATCTGTTCGAAATAGATTCAAAGGCTGGAGAAGACATGGGAGGTGGTAAACAACATCACTTTGTCCAGTTTGAAATATCAGTGCATATATTACAGCTGGTTGCTGTAATATATGTTAACCGTCTTAGTGTGGACTTTTCATCCTATGGTATCATATATATAAATCACATCAAGCAACATGTTCATACTTCACCGTCCCCTGTAATATCTCTCTCTGTCTGTCTTCGCAGACCATTTACATGTTCTGTGCCCTGGCCCTCGTCTGTGATGACTACTTCGTGCCCTCCCTGGAGAAGCTGTGTGAGGTATGAATGTGAGGTGTTAAAGGTCCTGAAAAACTAGCTCTCAGATCTTAAAAGTTTATTTAGAACATTGAATAATAATGACTAAATAAGCCACAGTCAAAACACTCAAAAACTCAGATAATGAACAGATATTTCTTCATCTGGGCTGCGTGGGTGTGCATCACGACATCATTTGGCCCATCCCACGTGGGATCACTATAGACTGCTGTACTCTATATCAAACATCAAAAATACAGCAAGGCATCCTCACCTGTACAAATCTACATTTATTAAAATATAATATTAAATATGCATGTACATAATTTCAAGTAGTGTAGGCTCATGTACAAAATGTCAAATACATGTTGGACTACACAGCCTTTAGACTTTTCTCCTCATCTCTTCCTTGAGTAACTGAATACTTAAATGTTGCCTATTTGAATAGCTAACTAAATCTTTGGATGTCACTAAACAAGGTATTGCTGGTTCCCAGTATAAAGGAGAGTATAAAATAAATAGAAAGGATATTTATTGGACCCATTTTCTTCCTCCAGACATGCTGTCAAGTTTTCACATTAAGTGGTAAAATATCGGATTAACAGTGTGTTTACATAATCAGACAAATGCAAGCTTTAGAGGATCTGTATTATCAGCTAAGGGTCAGGGTCAGGCTGTGACTGATCTTGTAGTCTGGATTTTCTAATTGCAGTGGGTATTTCCTGGTCAAAGATGCACTTTTAATTTGTCTCCTACTACTTTTCTGGCAGCGTCTCCATCTCAGCGAGGACGTAGCAGGTGCCACCTTCATGGCCGCTGGCAGCTCGGCCCCTGAGCTCTTCACGTCCATCATAGGTACTCACGACAATCACCGCCCTCCACCCTACCCCCATCTCTTAAGTCCTCTGTAAGAGGACACATGTTGCAATGCTGTAGCTGGATTAGGGAGGAAGCATGCATGCCTTTTAATGGATGTTTTATATAGATGCTTTTATCCCTAGACACTTCTTTACATGCAGTAAACAAACATGAAATCACATCAGAATAACATTAAAGTCATCTTATGCAATAATCACTAGAGAATTGCTGGTAAGGAGTAAAGGCGTTTTTTCTTTTCCCTTTTCGTCTTTGATCATGTGTTCAGTGTAGTATATCTGTCTCTGCCAACAATATGAAGAACAGTCACTTCAAAGGTGGCACATTACTGTATTCTTTATAAAAAAAAATCAAATTATACATACAGACAGGGTTTCAAGACATTTCATTCTTCTGATGGGTATAGAATGAAGAAAATTTCAGGTTTTATGGGCTTCTTTAAAAAGATTTTCTTTCCCCATGTGTGTTTGTGTGTGATTGAGAGAGAGAGATCCATGGCCGACCGTGAATATGGCCAAGTTATTTACATATGTTTTGACAGTTGTGCGACATCTGTTTGTCAGCTCTGCAGATGCTGTGCTGCAACTGGAAATGTCAAGTTGTGTACAACACATCATTCATGCTCTGTATGGCATCATAATGCTGTGTGTGTGCATGTGCGTGTGTGTGTGTGTGTGTGTGTGTGTGTGTGTGTGTGCGTGCGCTTATTCTCTCCCCAGGGGTGTTCATCACCAAAGGTGACGTGGGTGTGGGGACCATCGTGGGTTCAGCTGTCTTCAACATCCTCTGCATCATCGGCGTGTGTGGCTTCTTCGCCGGCCAGGTGCGGTACACACACAAATATGCAATTTTCATCATTTCACATCTCACTATAGATCATTCTGTATGGACTTGGCTGGGGAACCGGTTCGAGTCCAGCATGGACCATTGCCCAAAGTGCCCCTGAGCAAAGGCCTTGAACCACTTACTGCTCCCAGGGTGCTGCACAATGGATGCCCACTGCTCCTAATTAGGATGGGTTAAATGCAGAGGACAAATTTCCCCTCAGGGGTCAATCAACTATAAGAAAAAATGTACAAAATGTGCCGGTACACACTGGAAACATTTTTATATGTTTTGTTTGTTTTGTGACACTTTTATATTCTCCTCTGTGCTCGATCTGCTTAACCAGCCACATGTACAACATGCCATCAGTCTCAACCCATTAGATAGTTTGTATCTCTTTTCAGCTATGCATCCTCAGTGCTGCGTGTTGAATGAGACAGAGATATCATAATGTAGTGCAGCATCTCGCTGATGCTGTCTGACATGCCAGGGATATGGAAATGAGTGCAGTACAAGGATAAGCTCTCTGCTCTGAAAAATATATGCACTGGACTCTAAACAGTGATGCAATCCCAGATTGTGCATTATGTAATCATAGTGAGATAATGAGGGAGAAGGGCGGGCGATGTAACATGGCTTGGAGGAATGGTGTGCAGTAAAACCATCCTCAAGTCCGGCCATTGCACCTCACTACTGTTTGCTACCCTTGGCTGGCTGTTCAAAGCAGGCTCCCTCTATGAAGCACTACTGTACAAGCAAACATTTATGTTCTAACTCTACCATCTGCATCGCAACAGCAAACGATTCCACAGCTGGGAGTGGCACATTCAAGATGCGACTTCTGACCCTCCACTTATGTATAGTGGGAGTGTGAGCGCTGTGTGGGAGAGTGTTGTAGCGTTAGTCACTCCTGCATCGTAGCCCATAAAGCTGACTAACACACGGGCACCTTTCCTACAGAGGATGGTACCTTGCAGTTGGTTTTTTCAGTGACTGTGATTCAGGAGGTCAACTCAAGAGCTCGCGTAAGAGTGAATGAACTGAAGCTGCATACATATGTTTTGCAAGTGTACTGATCTCTGTTTTCCTTCCTCCTTGCAGGCAGTGAAGCTCTCTCATTGGGCTCTACTCAGAGATTCAACTTATTACATATTTTCTATCACGGCCCTCATTGTGGTAAGAGGTCATAGACTCACATGCAAATACACAGCTCACATGCTAATTTGAAAGTGCAGGTTATGGTTATCTGCTTTGCTATCAATACCCAATACCAATACCCGCTTTCTGCCTCAGCAGTAATCCTAGATAGTAGAAAGTCAATGAACACGTACAAGTACTGTACATTGACTGTCGATGTGGATACTTAGCAGTTTTTTAATCTTAGCAATCCTCCCTGTTGAAGCTGTGTCCCAAATCCATGATACAACCTAATTGTAAGCAGGGTTTGAGTATGAATTGTATTCACACTAGAACAAGGGACAAAATCATTTATACTCAAAAATGTCAGTATGCATATTAAAAAACACTTCATTTTTGAGGATGCTGATGGACACTATTGTCCCACAATGCAATGCACAAAGGAAATGCAGCAGTAGTAGGAAGTAACTAAGTACATTTATTCAGATATTGTACTTAAGTACACTTTTGAGGTTGGAAAATAATAATAAAAAATCATTATAAAAAAACAAAATTTAATAAATGAATAGCCACTAAAGTATAACGACATGACACAACAAAATATTCACAGTGGGTTTAAAAATGTACAGTATGAGTTTACTGTATACTAAAAGGGAGGGTCGGGTGGTTTGAGAGTCAGTGGGCGTCTCTGGCCTTGTTGATGAGCTGCAGACGGAAAGAAACTGTACTTGTAGCGCGAGGTTTTGGTCCTGATGGACTAAAGTAGCTACTAAAATGCCACTTACACGTTAATGCACCTAATAATAATAATAATAATAATCAAATAATGTAATGCATTTAATAATATGACACTTTTGCAAAAATGAATAATTTTGTGTTTGATACTTACATATATTTTGCTGAAAATACTTATGTATCTTTTCATAAGTAAAATGTTGAGTACTGTGCAAGTATTTTTACATTGTGGTATTGATACTTTTACTTAAGTAAAGGATGTGAATACTTCCTCCACCACTGACACAGAGGCTCTACTCCAAGCTGCAAGGTGGTGGAGAGGAAGCTCCAAAAACATCATCAAACGTTTAGCTTCCTCAGTGTAAAGTTTAATTGGCACAACTATTTGTATCTAAGGTATGTTTATTTCTTGGACACCAACTGCAAAAACAGTGTACTATAAATGATTGTGTAGTGCACGTACAGTTTGCAGTTAGTATCATGCTATGGGCCACACAGTGTGTTCTTTCATGTCATGATGAAGCCAAAGACGTTTTCCACAAGTTTCTAACCTCACCTAACCTAATCACCATGCACACAGAAACGATAAATCAAAAGCTAAATAAACAGGAGAATCACATGACTATGATATGTGATACAGAATCCATGATTTCACATATTCATTGTGCAACACGCTACAGAGACAAGCTGACCAGTGATTTCAAAATAAAAAAAGGAACTATCTGTTTCTTAAGTACCTTCCTATCTAGGAATTATGTATAATTAAGATAGATAGAGGTCATGCTTTGACCTTTTTCTGGCTGCCTGAGCTTGGTCATGCCCTCTAGTGGAGAAGATGTTGCAGAATTAATTTCCCTTTCAATTACTGCCTCCGCCTAATGTCCTCTTGTGTCCTCTTTGTCTTGCTTTTGTAGTTCATCTACGATGAGAAGGTGTGCTGGTGCGTAATGATATTTTCTGTAGCGGCCTCTCTATATATATTTATATGTTTTTTTAAATACTGAATCACTGTATAAATCTTACTGACCTTGTGTTTGTGTGCAGGTGGGAGTCTCTTGTCCTGATCCTCATGTATGCAGTCTACATCCTCATCATGAAGTGAGTGTCATCACCAGAAACTGCTAATGCCTTCAGTTAATTGATAAGTTGCATTTAGTTAGTTGCGGCCCCTTCTCATTCATCTGTCATTGCCAGGTTTAACGGCAGAGCACATCGCTACTTTGACCGTCGAAAGAAGAGCTCTATGAGTCTGGCCAATGGGCTGACAGGAAGCACTGATCTGGAGGATAATGTCACGTGTGACGCTACTGCAGTCCTGCTCAAGAAAGGTAACATAATCTGCTCTATTTAACACGGGCTTTGCCCTCTAACAGGACTCTGAAGGTTTTAGCTGCTCATCTCTGCGCACTGAAATTTACATAAACATAAAGTCAGTTGGGGCACCACTCCTCATCTATTTTTGTTCAGCTCCGGGATAAGACAGTCAAGGATGACTTTATTATTGACAAAGTTCTGTCACTTTTTTGTCTTGGGATGATTGCCAGTATAGATCTTCAATGCTAAAGCTGCACCTTGCTGTCCGTTTCTGGGCTGCGTATATGGTGAGATGATGGCCACAAATGAATCCCTGATCCCCTTGTTGGCAACTGAGAACTTCCCCTACTTGATGAAGCCCACTGCTAACACACTGAGCACTGCGCTTCCACCTCCTGGCCCTCTGTACAGAAACTCTAAGAGGGAAGCGCACAAACCAGCTGCAGACCAAGCCTGTGTCTTGTTATCTTGACAAACTCTAGGAGTATATACATGGGCCAGAATTCACTTGAGTGAAACGAACAACGGTCCCTCAACAACACCAGAGCATTCATCTGTATAGTAGTGTGGTGGCTGCCCACCTTGCATCCAGTTCTGCTAACTGGTCTTTCCAGAAGACCATGGACAAGAAGACTGTAGTAACACGGTAGTCTTGTCCTGGTGGCCCAGTTGATGGTGGCAGGATACAACTGGTGCCACCAGAAGGAAAGGACAAATCTCCTGGGTGCTCAACTGTCAAGGGAGGGACTGTTTTTGCCACCAAGATTACTCTAGTGTTTGCATCTTCTGTCCTCTCTGCCCTCAGAGGTAAGGTATAGTGTGGAACACAACAACAGCGAACAGAAGTGAGCAGCACAAGATGCTGGCTCAGGCCTTCACACATCCTTCCAACCTCCAACTTGCTTCAGCACAGCCTGCTCCGTCAGCTTGTTCTGCTGAGGAGGTGATGAAGAGAACCAGGGTGGCAGGAGACAGTTGGTTCAGCAGATGGTTACCATGCTGCATGTGCTTGAATGTGCAGCGTCCCACAGAAGCCAGCAGGGACCTGGACTACTGGACAAAAATACCTCTGGCACAGATAACCACTTACATTTCTGTGTTCTCTCTGACAGGACATGGGGATCATACCCCGCCCTAACATGGGTGGTAGGTGGTGGACACCCCTTGGAAATGGAAATGATCACATGAACCTATGGATGGCATAGTTAATGTTGGTGCTGCAAGAGGTCCAGCCACTGATGAGCAGAAAATGCATTGGTAACAATGAGGGGACCTGTTGTGTCAGCAGATAGGGTGGAATTCGCACTGTACCATTGCTGCAGCCTGCTGAAAGCCTACAGGCACTGTACATCTTTCATATTTAAGACCTGGAAAAATGCTGAGATAACATCCAAAAGTGGAACCCTGAGGATAAATCGACATACCGTCCTGACATGGCAAGCCAGAGATGTTTGAGAAGGTGGCAATGAGGCACAATGACTGTTCTTTGTTTGCTTACATGAGATTGTCCTGTGCTAGAGGTGGCCTTTGCTTGAAGGTCTTGCTTGAAGACAACGATCAGTGAGACATTACTCTGCAACACAGCGGAAATCTTCTCTAGCATCCTTGAGTCCATTCAAGCAACGTCTCAATTCATAGTCAAACAAGACAGTTTTGGCCTCAGCTGAGAGCTCCACCCCAACTCTATGTTTATATCAGAAATAACCACAGACCGCAACCCACATTTGCTTTCAGTGTCTACTTCGTATCTACAGCAAGGACACGTCCACGTCCCACACTGGCTTGCTGAATGAGCTACCGAACAAAAAGTGAAATGCAAAGCACTGTGGACCTTAGCTTGCACTCAACTCTAATTCAAACAAGTACTTTCGGGCCACCCACTCAGAGGTTTGGAGAGTAAACTGTCCAAAGACCCCATTTCTTTCAATTTCTTTCAATAATAATTGACTGTTAACAATAAATTAAAAAATCGCCTTCACATGATTCTTGACTGCAAAAACATGATGACTAAATGAAATTTTAGTGGGACTAAACAGCATTGCAGTCAGATGAACATTAGTATGTTATTTCCCTCTAGCTAACTTCCACTGTAAGCCGTCGGTGCTGATGGTTGATGAGCTGCTGTCTGCATACCCCCACCAGCTGTCTTTCTCTGAGGCCGGTATGAGGATCATGATCACCAGTCATTTCTCCCCCAGAACCCGCCTCACCATGGCCTCTCGCATGCTGATCAATGAGGTACATATGCACTAAACTAAACTGTACATGAACTCACATGTGTGAACACTACGTTTGACTCTATGTTCAGTTATGTAGTTCTACATGCTACACGTTATTTCAAATTTGAAAAAGTTGAAAGGAGAAATATTTTTGTCAACTTAAATGTATTTAAATACTCAAATCCCTGCCAAACCAGAGTCTTAGCATAAAGACAAACCAAATAACACTGTCTGTGTTCAACAGAAGAAGGAGTGGAATGAATGTTGATTTTCTTTCACTTTCCCTCAGACACCTGTCTGCTGCAGACTACAGTCTGGATGTAAATCTAAACTTCTGCTTCAGACAAATAAAAGGGACTTTTCCTGATTTCCATAATATAAATATAAAATGAAAACAAACTTGAGTAATTAACTGGGTACCATTCATGCTACACGACAGTAATGCAAAATGTCCAAATGTGTTCATGGAATGAATATAGTCAGAGCTTCATGTTGTTTATGGTAATGTGCTCTAATCACTTCCAGAGGCAAAGACTGATCAACACCACTGAGACTAGAGTCAACCGCATCACCAACGGCGACTCTGACTCAGCCGCCAGGCCTCAGGGGAGGCGGGGCTTAGAGAATGGGCTGAGCGGATCTGAACAGGGTCTGAACGGGAGATGCAGACTTCAGCGGCTGGAGTCTGGCAACGAGACAGAGAATGAAAATGAGGATAATGAAAACAATGAGAACGACGAGGAGGGAGAGGGAGAAGATGACGATAATGGCCCCCTGGTGCCTTTCAAAGTTCCAGGTACAGCGCAGATAAAATAAAATGATCGCTGTCGATAATTGCTTGTTATCGGTGCTGTCACTGAAGCCATCATCACATTTTTGGTTTTCCTCCTCCCTCCAGCTGGGGGGTGTAACAAGCTGAAGTGGCTGACCATGTGGCCGCTGTCCTTGCTGTTGTTCTTCACCGTGCCTAACTGTGCCAAGCGCCGCTGGGAGAGATGGTTCATGGTCTCCTTCTTCACTGCCACCATCTGGATCGCTGGCCTCTCCTACATCATGGTCTGGATGGTCAGTGAAGTCTCACTCACTGACATGCTGAAAACACATCCTGATCTTCAAAGAATGTAAAAATTGTCTCCATATTATCCTTTAGGGCTTTTACTTTTTAGTTTAAGTGACTTGTTATTGCAAAACAAAGAAGCTATTAAACAGTTACATCATAAATGTGTGTTTGGCCGCATTCAGAGGACAATAATCCTTTGTCTGTTTCAGGGCTTTATCTCCTCATCAAATTCAACTAGTTGCTAATATACAGTGGGACCAATATATCAGGTTTGACAAACAGAACAGACGTGAACATTATCTCTCCACAGTGTGCCACAGTTTTCACCAGCATACAGCAGCTTCTGCTGTCACTTAAATCTGAAACATAACAGAAAGCAGAACTACTGTAAAGTGAAATATTAGCCCTGTTTAACTAAACAAACTGGATTTTGCATTATTTTTGGCAATTGCTAATTCCAATTGTAATTTGAGATGTGGAGAAGATGAGAAATGGAAATGATTGTTCCATTAACATATAAACATTTAAATAGGGCTAAACCATTTAAAATGCTTAATGCACTTTTAGTTATTAATGGCAAAACAAATTGTACTAATTCAATGCTGTATTGTATTTTACTGTTATAGTAAGACTGGAGAGAGAGTTTTCCCAAAGTGAAAACATAATGTTCAGCCCCCCCCCCCTTTCCCAACCTAATCATGTTTGTGCAATCCCTTAATGAGACTGTTGCAGAGCAAGAAACGCTCTCTCTGCATAACAGAGCAGCAAAATGAATCCCAGAGACAGCTGATCTATACTCAATTCATCTGGTATCCCCTTTGTCACAGAGGAGGAAAACCCTGAGGATTGTTACATTCTGTGCTAATCTGTATTTTTTTTGAGTGTGCATAAAACTCTGTTACTGCTACTTCTGTAATTTTATTCCAGATGGGAGCTTGTTTCAGTTGTGGTCTTTATTTGATTTACTGTACTGCTGAACTATGTAGTAATATTAATAATAATAATATAGCTTTACAACAATCAATACAAAAGATAAATATGTCACTATACAAATAAAGAAAACATTAAATATGCATCACACAGTAAAAGTGTGTTTTGAAGAAGTGAGATAAAAGCGGGAACAGACCGGTATCCTCTGGTAGATTGGGCCCCTACACTCAATATAACAGTATACTAAATAAAAAACATTTTGGTTTCAGGTGACTGTGATCGGCTTCACTCTCGGCATTCCTGATGTTATCATGGGCATCACCTTCCTAGCAGCAGGCACCAGCGTCCCAGACTGCATGGCCAGTGTTATTGTTGCACGGCAAGGTACACACACACACACACACACACACACACACACACACACAAATACACTCCAAATACACCATAAGACAGAAAGCTTAAATCAATATTTCTGTTGAATGAAATGAAAGACTGAAATAAAGCACACATGCTGTGAAGAGAAGGAGTGGTGTTACACAGCAGAATATAGCTTGTCACAATTGACTTGTCTCCTGACTGTAAACAGACCTTGACAGTGTTGCTCTCCTTGCCTCAGGTCTGGGAGACATGGCCATCTCCAACTCCATAGGCAGTAATGTGTTTGACATACTGGTGGGCCTGGGCCTGCCGTGGGCACTGCAAACACTCTGCATCGACTACGGCTCCTATGTGAGTGCTTCTCAGCTCCGGCAGAGGAGATTCTGCTGGACCAGAATAGAACAGAGCGGTGTTCATGAAGGACGGGATATTCAGATATGCTGTAATATTCAGCGCAGGGCAGGCTTTGTTATACACAAAGTATTTGTTGGGGCACTGCATAGTTTATCACCTTACACTGAGAATATAATAAGTGTTAATTGGCCTGCTGATTACTTCTCATACAATAAAAAAACATTTGGACTAGGTGTAATAAAAGTCTCGGAGCATAAATACATAATGTTAGCCTGTGTGTATCAGGACAGAGCATTAACTTTTAAATACCTACATTACCTGACAGTATATCTCTGTTTGTCTCCTTAGATCCATCTCAACAGCAGAGGTCTTATATTCTCTGTTGGACTCTTACTTGCCTCAGTATTCGTCACAGTAAGTACCAGACTTTTAAAACTTACTGATCTGGGCAGTCCTGGCCATAAAGCACATTAAGCTTTTATAGTTTTGAATCCAACCACACTGTAGGCATGGATTTACATGGGGATGATATGGTTACGTCCCTGCCAACTTCCAGGAAAGCTAAAATCCCCCTACCAACATTTGGACTTTTAGTCACAAGGTTGAAACAGTTTGTCATTTTTGTTCAATGAAATCTGCACTGTGCTACACAAGCACAAAGTCAGCACACTGAACGGCAAGATCACTACACATGAGTTGCTCACCATCACCTGTGATGTGAAACTGTGTTGTGGATTTGAACATACAGTATGTAGCTATTTAGCTAGCGGATCTAGCCGAGGATGTAGTTCATCCAATGTGTGTGGAATGGATGATTATTTGAATGTTGAATGTACAGCACTGATATTTGGCGTCTGGGATCTGACCTTGTCACTGCTCACAAGGAAACACCAAGCTCAGCAAAGCAGGAAGTAGGGGTTGATGAAAATAACTGGACCCGATTCCTACGAATCTCCTCCAAGCCATATCTCCTACTGTGGTCTCGACAATCACTCATGTGATAAATACTTCTCTGGCTTCAGGAACCTTCCCGACCACTTTCAAAAGGGCTCGGGTTGCACCCTTGCTCAAAAAGCCCTCACTTGACCCAACTCAAGTTGAGAACTATCGACCAGTGTCTTTTCTACCATTTTTATCCAAAACTATTGAACGGGCAGTATTCAAACAGGTCTCAGAATTCCTCTCACGGAATGACCTCCTAGATCCATATCAGTCTGGTTTTAAGAGTGCCCACTCTACTGCAACGGCTCTTCTGTCTGTAACAGAAGCCCTAAGGTCAGCTAAAGCTGCAGCCCAGTCCTCGGTTCTTATCCTGCTTGACCTATCAGCTGCCTTTGACACAGTCAATCACATGATCCTGCTATCCGCCCTCTCATCAATGGACATCTCGAGTAAAGCACTCCTGTGGTTCGAATCCTACCTCTCTGGGCGTCCCTACAATGTTTTGTGGCAAGGACAATTATCTTCCACCCACTGCCTCTCCACAGGGGTGCCCCAAGGCTCAGTGCTAGGACCCCTTCTCTTCTCAATCTACACCACCTCACTGGGGCCGATCATTCGCTCGCACGGCTTCTCTTACCACTGCTACGCAGACGACACGCAACTCTACCTATCCTTCCCGCCAGGCGATCCCACTGTCTCGGCGGGGATCACAGACCATCTCTCGGACATATCTGCATGGATGAAGGCTTGCCACCTTCAACTAAACCTCTCTAAGACTGAACTCTTGGTCATTCCAGCCAAGCAATCTATCCACCATAACATCAAACTACAAATTGACTCCTCAACCATCACTCCAACCAAGGTGGTGAGAAACAGAAGCTGTCCTTTTCAGACCATGTTGCTGCTATCTTTCGCTCATGCCGCTTTGCTCTATACAACATAAGGAAAATCAGGCCTTACCTCAGTACGCCACCCAGCTTCTGGTACACGCCATGGTTACCTCTCGCCTCGACTATTGCAATGCCCTCCTAGCAGCTCTCCCAGCTTGTGCGGTGAAACCCTTACAAATGGTTCAGAACGCAGCAGCGCGTCTGGTTTTTGATCAGCCTAAAAGGACTCATGTCACTCCATTACTCAGTGACCTCCACTTGCTCCCTGTGGCCTCCAGAATCAAAATCAAGTCACTAATGCTTGCATACAGAGTGACTACTGGGTCTGCACCATCTACCTGAACTCCATAATATGAGTTTACGTTCCTTCTCGCCCACTATGCTCCTCCAATGAACGCCGCCTGGCTCTGCCATCCCTTCACACAAAGCAATCCCAGTCCCATCTGTGACACCACGATGGTGGAACGAGCTACCACACGCCATCAGAGCAGGGCCGTCCCTCTCTAACTTCAAGAAGCTCTTGAAAACTCATCTCTTCTGAGAACACTTCCTCTTATAACGCCTCTAACTTCTAACATGCACTTCCTGTGCTCTTCTTCTATCCCCTACAATGATCTTGTATTGATTGCACTTTTTTGTTTTGATTGCACTTTTTGTTAACTCTTACTTCCTTCCCAAGGTATTTACCCCATTGATGTGATATGTACTATGTGCTCTTACTAGTATTTATTGTTGCTCTTACACTAGTAAGAGCAGCTTACTACAGTATTATTACTTATTACAGTATTGTCAGTTGTCGATCTGTATTTGATGCTCTGTTGATGCTTGTATATTGTTCTTCAAATGTAAGTCGCTTTGGATAAAAGCGTCTGCCAAATGAGTAAATGTAAATGTAAATAACTCCCCCTCCCTCTAGGGGAAGGTAGTCTGGGAGTCTACAGGTGGAGGTTGGGGCTTGAGAAATGCTTTGTGAACAGCAGCAGCAGCAGCAAGTGACAGCAGAGCTTTCAGTACTGTGGCAGCAGGCAGTTTTTGAGGGCTAACAGACATGTTGAGTGCATTTCTTTCCTCATAAAACATTTGCAAAGATGATTTTTAAAGTATTATAAATCCAGCATTGTCCTATGTACTTTCATGTTTACCAGCTTGCAGGCTTCTTCTTCCCTGACTTTGTTGATAAGTTGCTGGGTTTCTGTTGCTCAGTGGAACAGTGATAAATCATTGACGTCGCCCAGGTGCGCTGCTAGAGGTTAAAAAACAGTACACTGCCGTTATGAAAAGGTGTGTTGGTTATATGCTGCAGTGAGAAGAGAATGTCGCGTGTTAGTGGCAGTGCACTCGCGTTGACTGCCTAAGCTCGCACACAGTCTTTGCTTCATTTGTGTCTTTTGAACAAATGAACAGACTTGATTCTGCTGCCATTATTTCATGCATTTTGGGGTAAAAAAGGACTATTTTGCTATTAGAGTCAAATTTATCCCTGATAGCGGTTCAGAGCAAATAAATGTACACAATTACCCATCCCATATCCACTGATGTGCCTGCCCCCTTTTGTGACCCTACCAACTTTTTTCTTGCATGCTCGAAATAAAGATTTCAATAGAAAAAATACAACAACTTTCAAACCAAACCTGCACCCTCGGGTTCAACCATGACCTTTGTGGCTTGGTATCACCAGTCATTTGAATTTCAATTTAATTAGTCAAACAATGTTGCCAAAGTAAAAAGTCACATATAAACAGTCTCTTCCCCTGGGCTAGACTCAGTCCACTTCAACAGGAGTTGTTTAAATACAATTCTACTAATCTCTCAGTACTCAGTGGCACGACACCCTCCCCGGTTTGTTTTGTACTGTAGTTAATATTTCATAAAATCTCTCTCCTTCCTGCAGGTTCTTGGTGTCCATTTGAACAAATGGACTCTGGATTGGCGACTGGGCTTGGCCTGCCTCATCTTGTACGCCATCTTTTTATGCTTCTCCATCCTGATTGAGTTCAACGTCTTCATCTTCGTCAACCTTCCCATGTGCCGAGACATCCACTGACCTCCCTCCTTTTCTTCTTCTTCTTCCTCTGGCTTATGGAGGAAACCTCATCTGGCTTCCGGGTTCTCGGCGCCTTGGAACCAAGTCCTACCTTTTATTTTTTAAATAGAAAAATAGAGCTCTATATGATTTATCTTTGGTGCAATACACAAAAGAGAGAAGACACCGGAAGTTTGGTTTATTTGGGACCAGACAGGAGGCGTGAGAAGAAAGTCCCAGCAGCAGAGATTGCTGCCAATCGTCTAATGAACTGAAAGGTTGGCTGGAGTTAATATAACTGTATAAACACCGACAGTTAGGCTACTGTTGGTGAAGAAGCTGCTACTGTAACTGACTGACTGGTCAAAAGAGAGAAGTCCTGCGCTAACAGCGATTTTTAGCTGGATTGTTTGTTACTCTTTGTACAAGTTTGAATATAAGCACATGATTAAGGTATTTTTAAGTAAAAACCGGCTTTCTCTGTATATATTTGAGCATTATATATATATTATAAGTACTAATATTAGCTGATATATGGGATTCTCTTATGCACAACTGGATCAGTCTTGCAAAGCTGAATGATCTGATGACAGTGGCAATACTGTTATTTTTTAATGATTTGTTCTGCCAGTCATACACTCAAAATACTTCTACACGTCTCCCATGCTCAGTAACAGCCAACACAGCATGCTGTACGAGCCACAAGTCAACGCTTTGCACTGAGAGAATCTAAATATTTAACACTATTCGCATAGTCTATTCATGTTTGTTTTTCTGTCTCTCTACAGGCATTTCTGTGTAGGCGGGGTGGGGGGGGGCTTTCTTTTCTTTAATAAAACCCTCATAGGAAAGGGATCTCCCTGGAACTAACATCCAGCACTGTCACTTTATTGATTAGAGATATTATTCTATCATTTCAAAGCCTCTGCAGGTACTCTAAACATGTAACTACTGAATTTAAAGTTCCCTCTAGACGGTAGACCTCTTACAATATTACAGAATTAGGTTTTAGTATCTGAGTTGAGTTTAACATTGTTACTTCTTAAAGCCAAAAGTATTTTTAGAATAGGTGTAAGGTCGTAGATTTGGACTTCAGTCAGCTTGAGTGCACAGTGTGTGTGTGTGTGTGTGTGTGTGTGTGTGTGTGTGTGTGTGTGTGTGTCACACTCTCGAGGGGAACCAAGGACACCACTGTTACTGGGAAGACATAATCATGATTTATTTATGAATTAATTTATTCAAAGATCATGTCTAAGCACCAGTTTCAGCCCTTTGGATCATGTACAGTGTATTAAATGGAACGTTCTCCGCTCTTTGACCACGGAGCTGTACAATGTACTATACCTAATATGTAATCTCAGTACTGGAAACTGACTTGATGTTGTTTATATTTAAGAATAGAACTTTATAATTTATAAGTTTTGTATAGTTTGGAAAGATATTGCAACATTTGTATATTGGTACAAACACAGTGGTTTCCGACGACGATGATGCGCGGCAGGGTTGAGTTGCCTTGGAGATGTTGTCATTTGGTGAGATGGACTGAAATGCAGTCTTTATCACTGGTCCTAACATGGGTGGAAGCTGTCGCTAATCCCATTGCATGTTGAAATAGTGATGAATCATGGTTGTAAAAGATTCACTTTCAGATAATAAAAAAAGGAACTGCACACCGATGGCACACCACCTTTTGAACTTTCACGACATATTGTTTCTTAAACACATTGCTTGAACTCTTGTGCCATCCCTTGTTGGTTGTGGCCATTCTCCTGCTTGTATTTGAGCCAAAGAAACACCTTTGTCAACAGTATTGTCACTCTGTTCCAGCATGTGTTGTGGAAGATGTGTATTTTTTTGGACTTTTATTTTTACCTTGAAGGATTCTTATTCAGTTATCAGGTTCTTAGAGTTGCTGATATATTAAAAGCGTCCTCTGTAGGTGTTGTTGCCTCTCCTGCAGCCACAAGAGAGCGCTGTAGCGCTGTGTTACATCTTCACAGATGGCTGCTTCATTCAGTAGTAAGTGGTTATATTTTCAGGTAGGCTACATAGAAACAAATACTGGTCTGTTTGCATGCCTCTTTCATAATTCAGATTATTTTGTGTGTAATTTTAATGCATTTCCAAGATCAAAAAGGCACTGTCTTGATTATGCTGTACATATCAGAGGGATATGCTATTATAATGATGTTGGAATAACTTCTGATGAGATATATACAGTATTTAGAATGTAGGCCTACAACAGTTAGTTTTCAGCTAATTAATGTTGTTTTATGCTCATGTCTTTTGAATTTGTTTGTAAATCCTCGTTTTTGTTGATGAGGACCTCTGGGCAGAGCTCAGAGTCAGAGAGAGTTGAAGATGTTGGCTTTTGTTCCCAGTGGTCTTCTTGCAATAAACTGATTTACATACATGAAACGTGTTCCCATGTCTTTGGAAGCTGTTCACTTCAACTTCAACTGTGTATTTTGGCAGTGTGTTATCATAACAATAAAGTGAGACACACTCAGTATACTCAGCAAGTTTGCCTGAAAAATCCTTTATTATTCATTCACAGTATATGGTACCAATTATAATTTTAAGCTGATTTAACCTCTGACATTCCAACAGTAATAGCATACGTGTGTTAAAAATGGATAGTTCATCAAGTTTGATGGTTTTACTATATCGTTCAATAAAGAATCAGTCTCACTTTCTATTAGGCATCGTTTATAAAGGGTTTAATGTATCACAGATCAGTTGGGTCAGAATTCCCGATGAGCTAAAAAGACAAAACAAATGCCATGCTGGAGATTAGCAACCCTACGCTTGTTAAAGCTACACCAATCAATGTCTTTACATTTACAATGGGTCATTTGACTATGTGTAATATGAAGGGGGTCCCTCTTCATGGTGGACCCATAGATCATTTTCAGTAACGCACAATTGCCGTAGGTTTTCGGCACCACAACTACTTGGTTAGGTTTTTGGTTAAGATCATGGTTTGGCTTGAAATAAGTACATGTTCGTGTGCAGTGAGTGCACGGGCATGCCAGCAGGTTGGTAGGTAATCAGGTAGGCAGGCTCAGTAAGCCAGCCTATGATTTCACACAGTCACAGACACCAGATTTGTTTTCATTTTGTGTCAGTATATATGATTTATTGATTGCTGTCAGGATGTAAAGAGAATTTCATCAAATGCTTCTGAAATGAATTGCCTTCCCTAGCTTTATGGTGATAAATTTAATATACTGTTACTGTGTAATATTTCTATAGTAAGCTCATCATCACAATATCTACACAATAATAGAGGAGAAAATACAATGAAATGCTTGAGCTCTGGCTTCCCCTGCCTTAATTAAACAGAATGTGCAGTACAATACAATAACATTAAATATTTACAAAAGTGTGAAGTGCACAATATACAACACAAGTGTGCAATATGCAATACAATACATAATAAAAATACATGTATTTTTGCAATACACATGTCTGCTAGTAAGTACATAGCTGTTATGTTTGCAACACAGACAGAAAATGCATGGTTTATTCTCAAACACAAGGAGTGAAATGTTATAATTCACCCCACAGTCTGGTTTAGTTGTAACAAAGCCTGGGGCGAAATGTCCATCCATCCATCGTCATCCTGCGTACAGGGTCGCGGGGGGCTGGAGCCAATCCCAGCTGACATCGGGCAAAAGGTGGGGTACACCCTGGACAGGTCGCCAATCCATCGCAGGGCCACACATAGACAATAACCACTCACGCTCAGGGACAATTTAGTGTCACCATGTCTTTGGATGGTGGGAGGAAGCCAGAGCACCCGGAGAGAACCCAAGCAGACATGAGGAGAACATGCAAACTCCACACAGAAAGGCCGGGGCAACCAGGGTTTGAACCCGTGACCTTCTTGCTGTGAGGCGACAGTGCTAACCACTGCAACACCGTGTGGGGCGAAATGTAACATTAAGTAATAAGGAGTATGAGAAAAACATGATATTGAAAGTGTTTTAACACCTGAATTTTTTACATAATTGTTGTGTGTGTGTTTGCGGGGGGTGGGTAGGTGGGGTGGTGGGGTGGGGGGGGAATCCAAGTATCTTAGTTACTGTCAGTCATAGTAGTGACATATTAGCGGACATAATCAAATTTAACCAAATGGGCAAATGTGCACCAACTGCATATTAGAATATTAGTGTGTGTGTCTGTGCTTGTTTTTCTTGCACCGACACAGTGGAGACAGACATATGGCACTACTGGAGTGCAGGCATCATGGGGAGAAGAGAAGCCTACAGGTCTTACACCAACATTTGATAAATAATAATAACCAAACAATTAAACATTGCTGTACGTGTGTCAGAGACATACTGAAATTCAAATAAAACATATACATACAACTAAACATTTTCTTGGGGTAGTTGTTATGAGTTGTTATGCATTGTTATGACTAAACTATACTCTTGTAGCCATTAACTAGCTTACCTTACAGCTGACAGCTAAAACAGCACTAACAACTTGCATAAAAGATATCTACATAGGCACCTGAGGGGCGTCTCGGCCTGCCGTTAGTTGTCAACTTGACCAGCAGCAGCGATAATATAGCAAGCTTATTTTAATAATATAGCAAGCTTATTTTAATAATATAGCAAGCTTATTTGAATAATGTGTGAGGGTGCGTGCACGCCAAATATAACGTTCAGTAGCTTGTCAACCGAGAATGTAAAGGTATGTATATAGACATTAAACATGATTTAAGTTGGATGAGTTTAACTTCAAAGCAGAAAATACTATAACAAAATAAGTAGAGTTTCAAAAAAAATACTTTCTTAATTCAAAATAATTTGTTTCCTTCTATAATTGGCAATGTGGAATAAGGACAAAACTGAGCATGTGCAGAGTGAATCAAGTGATTCATAACTTCTTCCTGAAATTGGACGTGTTACAACAGACCGGTGTTGAGCGCCGTGTGGGCCCCCTTCCTCTCTTGGTCCCTTTCTCATAAGCATCTTTTGAAAAATGTTGATAAATAATTGAGCAATTGAACAGCTGTACACATTAAACTATGGTGGTGATCAGGGTATTCACCAATGAACCGTTCTTACCACATTTAAACAAGTAATAATAATCTGGGATTTGTGCTTACGTCTGCACAGTTTGAAATCTCACCACATTTCAACTCTCTTTTCTTAACACACTGTATCCAATTACTTTACTGTGGTTACAGGAGGTTTGCTTTGAGTATCATGTTTAAAATAACACATATTATGTTCTTCATGTTTATTGAAGCATTCATCATTCCCAAGACAACGCTGACTAAATACCATCTTAGTTGTCATAGCCTTGAGAAAATGCTTACTATACTGCATAATGAAAGACAACTGAACAAGATTTCTCTAACAGTCATGCTTTGTTTGCAGAAACAAGAAGACAAACAGCTTTCAAATAAATGATAGCCTTTACATTGCCATTTGTATTATTTCAGTACATTTAATCTATCTTTGTGCCCAAGCCCACAGCGTAAATTAGTGGTTCAGAGGCATGTAGGCCTAAAAGCAAAATTATTAAAACTTTAAAACGCTATTAGCTTGATATTAGCTTAAACCATTCTTATCTGCTGGATGGGACTGTGCTCACTTTTCTTTGAAAGAAATAAGTTGGCAGCTGTTTTCTTTCTCTTTCCTTTTTGGTACCTTAAATTCCCTTTCTTTGGGACAGACTTGACTGTCACGTGTGATTGCTCCAGCAGCAGCAGTCACTCTGCTATCTTAAGGTGCATTCACACCGAAAGCGAATCCAGCGTTTTGGGGCGGCTTGATTAAACACAAAGTCAATGCAAAGATGCGAATTCGCTTCAGGCCGCGCGAATGAGGCGTTTGACGCGCAATTCGCTTGTTCGCGCAAGTTAAACGTTTCAACTTGGGCGAAAGATTCGCTTGACACGATGCTGCGAAAGTCTATCAGTGGTGACACTGTCCAAACAATACCGGTGGCTTCGGAGCGTTGTTTGGAGAGGACCAGGCGAGCGGTGTAATGACAATCCGCTGGCCGACAGGGAGCTGCTATAGAACGTGGAAGTGGACGGGGAGCAGCGCTGCAGCTTTCGGATAAATAAACACCCATAGTCGGTCTGGATTATGATCTGACAACTACGCTGTTTACCCGTGGGAGGAGCTCAGAGTTAACTGCTTTTATTAAATTTACTTTAGTTTTTGGAATTACAACTTATCTTCACTCGCGCTTGTCGGCAGCTAGCTTCCGTGCACATCCGGTTCCACTGTTGTTGTAAGCGTCGGATGGCACCAGAGTTCTGTAGGACTACTACTTCATATTTATATAAAAAACGGACAAAGCTGGACATTACTTGGAGAAAAGAAAGCGAAGAAGTTGAACTAACTGGTGAGTTTAGAAAATGTGTGTCTGTAACTTTATTTCAGCTGTCGTTGTACTTGAACAGGTTAGCATAGCATAGCCCTGATCGATCCGAACTCCATTCAGAAAACACGCATTTTAAAAGTTGTTGTCCTTCTGACAGACCTGACAAATCATGAATTCATATGTCTAACGAAACGGCATCATATTGTAGTTATTTCAGCATCATTTTGATCCGTTTATTGCAATTAAATCACAGCCAAGTGTTTACTTTGGGGTCATATAGCTATAGTATCCGCGGGCTGTGTTTATTTCGTTGTGTGTGAACACTCAAAATGTCCAGCGATCAAACTTGCGCGAGTAAAGCGAGGCGAATATTAAATTCGCTTTCGGTGTGCAGCTTTAGAGCATTTAAAGATGAATCCTACAGTGGCAGGCGGCCAAAACCATTTTGCATATTTGCATTTTATTTTTATTTTTTGGGGGGGGTGAAGGGGGGTACAAAGTTCAGTCGCTCAACTGATTTATTCAACCAATTTGAATTTAGTCATAATACTACTTGCTTAGAAATAAAACATTGCAATCAAAAACAAACTTTTTATTCAAGCTTTTTCAAGGGGCCTCCCCCCAGCCCTCCCCTATTTTTCGACGCCTTTGCCTGTGTTACAACCGTCCCCGGTCTCCCCTACCTGAAGTTTGTGGGGTCCACCCACAGTCTATGTGTCCACCGAGCATCGCATGTTTTCCAAGTGACTCTATGATAAGCAGAATTACTTGCTTTTGCACAGTGCCTTACACTGAAATGCTATGTGTGTTGAGCCAATGAGGCAGAGGCGTCATATTACTGCAGCCCTCCCCCTCGCCCTGGCTCTCTCACACCTCAGTGGTTTTATCCAAACCCGGTGTTTCCGTCTCTGTCCGACATTAAACCATGTAACCGACCCAGTTCGGGGACATTGAGGCTCCTCGGTGTCGCCCGAAATCCAAACAATACGGCAACAAACGACACAGCGGCCGTGAGTTCCCCATGGAGCCTAACCGGAGAGAAGTGCCGAGTCCGCGGTGTTGAAGGAAACCACTTTCAAGGTGAGGATCTTAGGGGTGTTTGTCTGCAGCAGTAAACAGACTCCAGACTGTTAGTTCAGGCTCTAACCAGAATTTCTGGCAGGAAATGTCGAAGTCTTGAGACATAACTAGGCGACTGACTCCAACTTTGCTGAAGGTTTTCCTGCTGGACCGTGTGCAGGCTCTCCTGTTGTCTGCCTGTGGTGCAGACCTGCTAGAAGAAATGTCCCTGTTCATTCTGTAATTTAAGGATTTGGACGTGACGTGAAATAGATTTGACAATCCACAGTGGTGGTGGAAAGCATTGGACCGTGTAGCAAGAAGTTGTAACTTAGTCTATTGCAAATCCCCATTTAATGGATCAAACCACGATGTTTTAATGCAGTTACAGGAGAATGTACACATGCATAGAGATGAGTGACTCCTCTGTGACATGACTGTGGCTGATCTGGTTTGGCTTTATCATATCATCTTAGCAGCATTTTGTATTAGTAGCATTAGTAGAAGTAAATATATGTGCATGGACTTGCATCACAAACATTTTTGACAAGGACTTTTGTCCTTGGGAATACAACTGTCATATGGATAAACAATCCTCAGGCCTTGTACTGTAGTTTCATAATTTTAGAGACTGTATAAACCATTATTTTGGGTACTAAAGACTGTAAGACCTTCCCCCCATACCCCCAAGAAAACTGAATTCATACAGTCCCTTTCATTATTTATAAGTAAAAGAGGTTAAGCATACATAATTGCAAGAAGGTGTACCCTAACTTAAACCACAATTTTAATTAGAAGGGAAATTGTAAGCTGCAAATCTCTCCACAAAAACCCAAACAATACTGAACCGTACTGTAACTCGATTTTGGAGTAAAAAGCTTCTAAATAAACTGTTACTACTGTCACTGAATGGATGAAGTGGAGCACTTCACATTTTGGCTGGATTCCAAAATAATCAAATAGGATAATACTAAAAGATGAATGTGTGCTCTCCCAAAAAGTCAAACTAACTTCTCTACAACAAAAAGAAAAAGAAACACAGACCTTCCCCAATGCTGCGCCTAATAACTTTCATACAGTCCCTTAATCGTTTATTTCCCCAGTTGTAATCCACTATCAGTGCCTGTATGGAAGTGCGTAGTGCTTCACCCCCCTTACCTTTCAGAAACACGTAGGACCTGTCTGAACCTGACTAAACACATGTCATTCTTTTCTCCAAACTTGTTTAATATCTTTCTCAGTTCCTGATGCTTATCGCTGTAAAAAAGGGAGCAATTTCCTTATTTAAGCTTCTTTGGAATCTGTTAAAGGGATTAGCTTCACTGTAAAACCCAGATTTGTTGGCACAAAGATCCCTAGTTACATACTGCTATGAGGACATGAATCAGCAGAAAGGTATTTTAATGAAAAATAACTTTTAGCTCGTCAGTACTTAATTAGGGTTGTGAAGCTGATATTGTTTTTTGTCCACAGTCACACTAAAATAATTCCGGTTGCCGTCTGCTGTCTTTCAGGTGCTTTTGTTTTTATCATCGTAGAGAGGTGTTTTCTGCTTTACCTGGATGTGATTGCTGTGAGTTTAGATTTGAAAGTAAACCACTGTCCCAACCACTTCTCTCTGCAAGTTCAAGGCAGAACTGAGAACTCCACGGGTTCATAAAAAGTGATGTCATTTTCGCTGGACAAGGAAGCGGCCACTCAAGTTACAGATGTGAGCATAAACTGTCCCTGCGGGGGACGTTAACACTGAATGCTTTCACAGGAACAACACCGATGTCTGCTGTAATCCGGCAGCGGGGCATGAAATCAAACACACTGAATATTAGCTTCATACATGTGTTCAGATTATGTTGGTGAGCTATGTATCTGCCAAAAAACCTATTAATATAAATAGTATAAGTGTGGCGAAATAGTTTCTTGCATTCCTGCCACATTTCAGAATTAAAGTGAGGCTTAGTTGCAGACAAGGCCGGATTAACCTGTTAGGGGGCCCTGGGGCAAAAATGAGCTGGACAGGATCTCTATAGATACTGAACAAAACATCTGAACTAAGAAGCATCTTTATTTCAGTGATTTCTTATCGAATTCCAGCTGCGCGTATCGTGTCTGTGGATTCAGGTATGTCTGAATTATGTATGACTCTGAGCACAAAGCATTTTTCTCTGAGCCCCAGGCAATTGCCTTTGATGTCTACAACGTGTACCACCACTGCAGAGATTTGTCATTTAGCTACCTTAATAGGAGTCCCGACTTGGGGAAAAAGGTTAAAAATCATCTTTATTGTACAGGATAGTTTTTCATCCAGATGGTTAGAAGAGTCTGCTGCAAGTCCCCTCAGAACAACGCTGTTGTTTACAACATTCTGAGTTTATTATATATCCCCCTGTAATTATTTTTTATAGAAAAATGGATGCTTAGCTCTCTGTCTTGAACGTACTAATAATACATGACAGGCACAAACTGCAGCTAGGAGCCTTGAAGCCCCTATCATCTTAGTTTAAACTGTGCTTTTTTTTTTTTTTTTATTCACAAGGAAATGTACAATAAATAAAAATACCACAATCTAATTGCCACACTGTGAGTTGAGCCTTTGGGGGCCCCATGAGGGTCTGGGGCCACAGGACACTTTTCCTGTGTAGTAATCCAGTCAGTCTTGCTTACAGACAGGCAGGGGCCAAAGTAATTTAAATCAAAATCCCTTATGTTTACCCTCTGCTTGTCTTCCATATCTCCTCCATGACTCCGTAATAACAAGTTCTGGTATAATCACGGTAATTAGACAATTTTCTGTCCGTTCTGATGCTCCCACCCTGTCTGCTCCATCTTCTGCCTCCTTCTCGTCCTTTTAAATTGAGAAGTAGAATTTCTGCAGACGAAGTTCCCACCTCCTCGCATCGGGCTCGACCCTTGGCTTGATCCAGTGTTCCTGGTACTAATTTAAAGAGGAGTGGCCCAGAGAAAACAGCCAGGCTTTTCTCGGCTGACCTCTGATGTGGAAAGTTGTTTTCTGGGCGGTGCTGGTGCCTGAGACGGTCTCTCACCACGATTCAGTCCATTGGCACTCTTATTACTGTATATGTGAAGTTGCATTTGTTTGATGGTGACTTTGAGTGTTTACGTATTGCTGGTGCAAGACTTCTAAAGCAGTGGTTAGAGGTTAGGCTGCTGGTCACGCTGGTGTTTGACTGACAGAAGTTGCATAAACATTTTGTGGAAAAAATGAAAGTAATTCAAACGAACTTCCATCTTTAAGTAAAAAAAGCTGTGAGCCAGTGAGTTCAGCTGAACTTACAGAGAACCCCTGACCCAAATACTGCTCTGTGGCCGCGTACACACACACACATTTGCAGAGCTGTTGACACTCTTTCATTACTCAAATCGAAACTTCTTTTTTTATTTAAGTAAATGGTTAAAGTCAGTGTAGGTTTCATATTAAATGAGTTGTATTTCCACCCTGCTAACACTGTGGACACACACCATTATCTGGTTTGTCTCAGGGCAATAACATACTTCTTATCTGCAGCAACCCCCCCCCCCCCCCCCCCCCCTTACAGCAGCATGGCGCCCTGCTAGCCTCTATTTCTTCACTGGATCTCACAACTGACTAATGAGGCAGCACTTCATTTGGTCTTGACAGTTTAAACAAATACAAGTTAAGTCTGTTGGATATGTTTTTATGCTTTTAGAAGGTGGGAGGTGGACGTCTTTGTTCTGGTTCAAAGGACAGCGACATTTTATATGTTCACAACTTGGTGGATCCCTGGAAAAATCAAAGCTTTCTCGATTGGAATCATTACTAACCCAAGAAAACGATCGTAAACACATCTCATTGAGCTTTGATTTATTGCTGGCACATAGCAAAACTAAGACGTCTTTGGTCAGAGAGAAATGAGAGAACGATCTTGGAACGCAGTTTGATGATGATCAGTGGTCCCTTCTGCTCAAGGGTGCACAAAACGATTAGATTAGTGCAAGATACAAAATCTTGAAACTATCCACAGAATATTTTCTTCTCCTGTTATACATCTCCAGATTGCACCAAATCGATGTAGGAAATTTCTTACATGTGACTTGGGCATGCCTAAAAAATTAGGCCCATGATGGGAGGCAAGAGAAAATACACTTAGGGCTTGATTTACTAAAGGTTTGCGTGAGTAAAAACGTGTGCAAGCTTGAGATCACCAGCAAATTAGCACGTAAGCTGATCTACTGACGGTGCGCACGCAGAATGACGTCTTTCAAAAGTGCACCTGTTGTTCATTTACTACTTTTGCCTTAATGAATATGCAATTTGGGGCGTAGCATGCAAATACATTTATTCACTGCACGCAATGTGATCTACCAAGCCTAAACGCAATTTCACGTGAGTGCAACAGCCTCTGTATTTAATGTTAAATAGAAAGGAAGGTGCAAACCGTTGCGCAGAGATGGCTGCTGTTATTGTTGCCAGAAGGAGACACAGTTGTAATGAAAGAAAATGTAGAGAAATTAACATTAGATAATATTATTCTATATCCAATATATTGAAATACAATTATTTTATTTATTCGATGAACTATATGAATAGAATTTTTTTGTATTTTCCTTTAGCTTTGGCAGGACTGTTGCATTAACATTCATGCCATTAAAGCAAATTTCGTTTCGACCCGACTTCTGTTCTCCGTGAGATGGAAGAATCTAGACAGTTGCGTGGCGCTGCGGAGAGCCCCCAGCTGCAGTAGTGCACGGATCACGGGTAAAATTATTCATCCAGCCAGAGGGAACGATCACCAGCTGTTCACAGCGCGCCGGTCGTAATAGCGACACAACCCATTGTAGGTACCGGAGAGGGAATGGGGCGTTGGGGCCGACAAGGACAGGAGCCTGCGAAGCGACCGGGCACGGTACGGTCGGTCAGTGATTGTTCCCTCTGGCTGGATGAAGCACGATCTGCTGGCATTTCCTCTCATCTAGGTTATTCCAGCCTACTGTATCTGTTTCTGCTGGACTTTTCCAAAGCTGTTTTTCCAGGTGTGCTGGCCCAAGTACTTAGTGCAGTCTCAGGCAGGATGGGCAGGTACAGACAATTTCCACATGCTGGGGAGGCACTGAATGAAACAAACCAAGGTTTTTACGCAGTGGCTGCTTTCCCTCCCGACTCTCCATGGCGCAAACCATTAAAACACGCAAAACCCTAAATACTCACACCCCCATTGTGGTGACAGCTGCCAAAAAATGTATTTTGTCAAAATAGAGTGCTGTGGATCTTCCTAGCCACTCACAATGGGTGAAGGAACTCAACAAGTGCCATTAGAGAAGATCAAATATAATGTAAGAGGTAAGATGCAGAGCAACATGGCAAGCCTGGATTCACTTTTTAGAAACATTGTCCAGTGAATCTGCACTCTTCCACTTTTGTTTTAGTAATTTCTTTTTTTCTTCTATAAAACTTAAAAAGGTCAATAAAAACAACGTTGTTTCTCAATCTAAGAGTTTTTTTAAGAACAGTGGAATCTTATGAGGCATTCACACCAAATTTAATCCACGCGACGCTGGACCACTGCTGAGTGTTCACGTACAACACGATAACGTGAATAAACCAGGAATAAACACAACTCACCATTACTACAGCTGTATTAACCCAAAGTAAACATTTTGCTGTGATTAAATAGCAATAAAGGGTCAAACTGATGCTGAAATAACTACAGTATGATGCAGTTAAACATATGATTTCATGCTTTGTCAGGTCTGTCAGCAGGACAACAACTTCTAAAATGTTTGTTTTCTGAATGGAGTTCGGATCGATCAGGGCTACGCTACACTAACTTGGTCACAGTAAAGTACAACGATAGCTGGAATAAAGCTACATACACATGTTTTCTGAACTCACCAGGTAGTTCAACCTCCTCGCTTTCTTTTCTCCCATCAATGTCCAGCTTTGTCCGTTTTTTTAAATATAATTATGAAGTAGTGCCGAACGACGCTAACGACACTGGAACCACAGTGTCCCTGATGGGGTCGACGATCTAGTTAGATTGACTGTTCATATTAAAACATTGATCCAGGTCATAGTTATCATCTGAAGAATACCACAGTTGAGCTACTTTTTGTTGGTTCAAAGGTAGGGCTGAACAATTTAGAAAAAACATCTATTTGCCTGACTGACAAGGCAAGTTTATTTGTATAGCACATTTCAACAACAAGGTAATTCAAAGTGCTTTACATAAAACATAAAAGCAACAGGGAAATATAAAAAAAGAAAAAAAAAAGTTTAAAAGCAACATAGGGAAATTGAAAAAATACACATTAAAATATAATAAAAGTTACAGTGCAGTGTACAATCAGGGTTTAAAGAGTTAAATGGAAAATAAAAACAGGCTGAGGGGTTGAGCAAATAACTGAGTTACAATTATTTTGAAAAGAGAATAAACAGAGAAGTGCACTTCATCTACTCTCTCTGACATTGCGATATGATTTGCAGTATTGGAGGGTGATATTATTTTTACATAATTGTTCTAATTTTCATTGAAAAGCATATTAAAATGCATTATGGTGTCATTTCATGCAGGGATCTGTACCAAACAAAGAGTTTTAAACATCTTCAAACTTACCATGCGGACAGAGATCAATCTTCTCATCTAACGCTCGGCAAGAAAGCAAATAAGCATATTTCCAAAAATGTTTGAGTTTAGAATGCCTAATTAATTATGACTTGAGCGTTAATAAAACATTTTTACCAAACTTAGATGAGTGAGCCACAAATCACCAATAGTAGATAATCATTTCCAAGTCAAATAAAAACATTTGTTAACGTTCAAATGATACTGAAGAAGAGCCACATACACACCACGAGTCTGTATTCACGACCATCAAACACTGAAGCTATTCGTCAGCACTGATGCAGCACAGCACAGCCTCACAGCCAGCGTGACACCCACTGGGAGAAAATTAGGGTCCCACGCCACCATTAGAGCGGGCTTTAAAACAAATACCAAAGAGCTTAATGATGTCCCACTGTCTCTCTTTTTTATTATTATAATGCAAAACACAATGAAGTCTGTGTGTGTTTGGATGTCAGGGGGAGGGGAGGGGTGTCATCTTTTTCTGTCCTGTTTCTCTTTATGAACTGGAGAATTTGTTTACGTGTTAATAATATGTTTAAATACCTGTATTTAGTTTATGACATATTAACGTATGTAATGCGTGTGTGTGTTGTTTTCGTTATGAACAGTGTGTCTCTGTGCTGCCGGGGGCTTGTGTGTGGTTCTAGAGGGAGGGGCCCGTGTTTACTTGCAGCTGATACTCTTACACACATGCACATAGACTACAGCTACACATAGACTACACACAAAGAGACACACACCGTGGTCTGTGTGCTCTGTCTGAGGAAAAAATGTTTATATTAGTTGGGGGTTTGATGGGAGTTGAGTGTTTTGGTTTGGGGGGGGGGGAGGTTCAAGGCATTCCTACACTTGGTTTTGCCAAGTAGAGCTGGAAATATGAGCTGCCCTGGTGGGAAGTCATCTTGTTTCCTACAAAACCCAGCATGCTCTCTGATTCGCAGAGGTTTATGGATGTGGAAACATTATTTACCTTGCTAGTCAGAGTTTTCATTGGCACCGTCATTAGTATCAGATCAACAGCAGAAGAACGCAAAGGATGATCACTAGCTGATTTCCAGGAAATGTCTTCACTGGGAGCTATTTCGTAAATCTCATCTTTTAACTTTCCCCCGACTCACTTTTGTCCGTTTGTGGAAATGAAACCATCGTGCCAGACAATCAACGCTACTTTGGGACACTCAGGAAACGGTACAGTCTCACCAGGTCACCAGATTTGTACTGGAGCAAAGTCAGCATGTATTTGACTTCACTGACTTTATAGGGTCAACTAAGAATTATTTAAATTTTCAGTTCAGCCATCTTCTCTTTCAGTTGAGTGAGTCTGTTAAATGTCAGAAAATAGTGAAAATGTCCCTCACAAATGTTTTCAAATAGCTTGTTTTGTCTAACTGTGCAAAACCCTAACATATTGAGATAACGGTGACATGAAACTAAGAAAAGCAGAAAATCCCCACATTTGAGATGCTGGAAACTAGGGCTGAAACGATTTATTGATGTTGACTCAGCTAACTGATTAATTGAGTTATCTTTGTTTTTCTACAGTTCATAAGCTTTAAACACAACAGTGACTTATTACTGGGGCTGTGCAAATGAACACATTTTATTTTCAAATATGATTTTGGGTGCCTTCGATTACAAAAACAACATAAAATGATTATTGTGCCGCATTCTGTTTTGCAATCCCGTTTTGTCTTGTGTTCTAAATCCTGTTCTTTACAGCGGTGGCTTTCGACCCTCCCTAAAAGCCCAAACTTCCTCTCAGCCACGCTGTAATGTTTATTTCAGCTTGAGCCGAGATGACCGGGGGTTATCTGCTATAACTTGCTAGTCTCCAGTATTAGCTTAAGCCTATGGCATTTTATACTTGGATGGGTCACAGTGTCTCACATTAAAGGCAGGCGTCTTATCCATTGCACCATCGCAGATACAGAGCAGCATTAGCATTCATAAGGAGTTGTGTTTCTGTCCAATATTTACTCTTCTTTTGGTTCTGTGTTTGGTCTCCAGCGACTCTTGAGAGAAATATCTGGTGGTTTGGATGCTAAATGTTGGACTTTACTTCGCTAGCTAGCGTTAACGTTGTCCACTGCTGATGTAAAGGTTGACGAAAAGGTCCTCACAGGCTGAGTGAGCTAAAAGCTATGGCTAAACATGCACTTCCTGTGCTCTTCTTCTATCCCTAATTATCCTAATTATCTTGCATTGATTGCACTTTTTGTTAACTCTTACTTCTTTCCGTAGGTATTGCGTTATATACTATTAGCTCTTACTAGTATTTATTAGCGCTCTTAGTAGATGTATTGTCAGTTGTATTGATGCTTGAATTGTTGTTCCTCAAATGTAAGTCGCTTTGGATAAAAGCGTCTGCCAAATGAGTAAATGTAAAGTTACATAAAGTTAAAAGAGAAGATGTTTAATTTAATTAGACGCTGGTCTGAAGTCAGTACATCAGAGAACCGTGCTGACGATGACCTTACAGAGACCACTAAGTGTGTCTGTTGTATTAATGCTAATAAGTTTAATAATATCTATATACACACAGTATTTCATGCTTCAGAACCGTAAACAAGTCATCTGATCTGATTCATCATCAGGAAGATTAGAGGCTGATTTGGCCACGTCTCCTGTTGTCTTCTAACAGCTAACAAGTGAGCTGAAAGAGTCAAAACAGCTCAGTAGAGAGAAGGCGGGGTGATACTCTCTGTGGGTGGTCCCTCACATATACATTTGAGCAATTGAGTATGTGAAAATATTGATTATCTTTAACTATGAAATAATGTAAATTAATTTCAACTTCTTTTCTAAAGAGAATATGCTGCAGTAGTGTCACCCAGACACATGTTGGCAACCAATGTGTCAGGATTTATAGCTGAAATTAAAATTTCACAGCGGTACAACTTTTATGCAATGACAATGGCACCATTGCAAATGTAGCAGACATGATCCACTTGTGTTCGTCACTGTGCCTTGTTAAACACTTACCACAGTGGGCAGTTTGGAGTTTCACTGATGTTTCCATTTAGCTAAACGTTGGTGAACAAAGACTTCCATGTTGTTTTGAAATTGGCAGGTTCACATTTGATCGTCTGAAAGTGTGCTATCCTGACCCGAGCCTCCCGACTCTGCCGTATTTGTCAGCATTCTTTTTGTTTTTTCTCTCCACCTCAGCCTGTGAAGGTGGGGGGTGATGGCCTCCTTCCTGTGTGAGATGAAAGTGCATGTTAGGACTGACGGACGAACGGACCATCTCCCCAGTGTGCGGGGGACTGTGAGCCTCTTCCAGGAAGGGAAGGGCCGGCCTAATAAATGTATCCTGGCTAGAGATAACGGGGGAAGAGAGTGAGACTGAAAGAGGCAGCGCACGGGACAAAGACAAGTCCTCCACAGAGAGAGAAACTGAAGACAAAGATAATTAAAGGGAAACAGAATCTGAGTATAGAAAGATGTCAGCTCAATTAAATACCACCAGACTTAAGTGTAGTTTCTCTGAAGCACAAAAACTTTGTGTTATGGTGTGAAAGAAGGGCAGCTGTGCTGGAACCGAGGCTCTCCAAGATGGAAAATTAATTATGTATGTATGACAGCATGGGAACAAAATTTAGGGGAAAAAGGGGAGTGAAAATGTGAGAGAGTGAGAAAACAGGAGGCACAGGTAATGAGAGACAGCAGTTCAGGCCAAAAATAAGCTGAGGATTGCATTCGAGCAGACCAGCACCTCTATAATACTGGCTGTGGCCAAAGCAGGAATTTCCTCTGGTTTCACCACAGCTGAAATGTCTGGACTGAAGTGTGTTTTTGACCCACAGAGCTGCTGCCCCTGCAGGCGCCATCCAAGACGTAAACACACACCCAGGCGTGCGAGTTACCCAGTGGACAGGAAGACAACATGGCCTCCAGCACGCCACCCGGGAGTCCTCTCAGCGGCCTCACGGACAGGACCGGCAGCTTCTTTAAGGTTTGCGAATGTTCAAAGATCTCAACACATCACTTCCTGTGTGCCAAATGTTTTTCTCTGGGAAAGGCTGACTCAGCACTGTGTGAGTTTTTCCCTGTTCCAAACACAACAAACAGCTCGGTGAATCAGCTGCATCAGGCTGATCCACAAAACCTAGTAACTACACGTCTGTCCAAAAGCTAGTTCAAAATCCAATGAAATATAACAAATTCTATTGTTTTCATTTGTAGTTCACAGAGATCCTCTTACAGTGTAGTTGACGTGAAGTCCTGGATATTAAATGTTCATCTGCAGTTTTCTGTAGTGTCCCAGTAATATTTGTGGTTACAAATACTGATATACTGAATATTCTGCTGGCAAAATATTATTTATGTTTTTTTACTTCCTTATTTAAATTGTTTGCTTTTATCAGTATATGTGGCAGTTATGTTTTTTCAATGTGGTCACAATCCATTTTCCATTTTCAGACTAAAAAATGAGCAGCACTTCTTACTTTTATTTAAAATCTGTCTCACTGTTCACAGCTTTCTCCTGGCTGCCTCTTCTTAGTTCATTCAGGTTGTTTGGCAAATCCAGTGTCCTGTGCAGATGAATAAATAAAACCCATTTTCAAGGCTAAAAACGTTTTAGACCAGGATCAACAAACACTGAAAATTGTCTCCCTTTTAATTTCGTTTGCAGTTTTTTCCATCCTTACTAATCCTGTGAAAGTGCTCTCTGTATGTGTCTGTGTGTCAAAACCAAACTCATAGTTTCCTATTGACTCCATCCATGGCTTCAACTGCAGTCCATGCAGAGAATCACTTACCTCTATATACACACACACACACACCCCACACACACACACACACACACACACACATATATGCACACACCATCTTAAAGGAGCCGAATAAATAAACCATCTTGTGTGTGTCTGTGCATGACATCTGCCTCGCTGCTTCACTCTGTCCATGTGTTGTGCAGAGTGAAGAAAAGAGTAGAAACAAACCAGATGAATGAAGTGGGGGAGGTTCATAAAAGTCACTGAAACCAGACTTTTTTGCTGAGTGCATTCCTGGATATCAGTAATTTCCCTCTAAAAGTCAGCAGTGTGAAATAAGGCCTGCATGGGCGCCACTATTAGATCTCCACAAGGCACTCTGCCCACAGCCAGTCACTGAGCAACTCTTGTGTTCACGGACCTGGATTTATAGCTTAAGAATTTCCCATGTTTTCTCCTCTGGCCCTTTTCCCCCATTTTCATTCATATAATTCACTGCCTGTCTCTTTGTAGAAGGTAGTAACTATCTTTCACCTTCCTTCCATGGCTGGATTAATAACTCTTCATGAGGCCCTGGGGCAAAAATGAGCAGCTGGGTTCCTCAGACTCTATCTGCAACCCCTGGCTGCGGTTAATTGTCTTTTTTTTGCTTAGAAAGGTTCCTAACTGAGTGAATTGACCAGGGACTTATAGGTAAGGAAAAGTGCTTTTTTCACAGAGCACCTGTTCGTTGATTTTGAGAACATCCCAAAAGTATGGAAATTCTGTATGATTAGCTTAGCTTAGCTAACCATAAATAAAAATAAGATTACTTCTTTGTCGAATCAATCCAGTTGGGAGGAATCATGAAAAACAAGCATATTGAATTTCTAGTTAACGACCTGTTAACAAAATACAATACTATACCCTGCCACCCCACAACCCCACAGAGCGGGCACAGGGCGTGTACATTTTACAACAACAAACGAAACTAGAGGAAAAGGTGTGATAATGGCGCCAGCCAAACAACTCGATTTTGTCCGGCGTTTAGCCTACACATTGTTAACGTGTTGTTTATTTGTCATTTTGTGCGCTTCAACTATGGATAAGAGCTCTCTGAGTCCACGCGGGCTAACGTTACATATCCACACGAAGCATTTCAGAATAAGAGCGTTTTGCCTGTCTGATTTTGCTTATTTGTTCTGATTTTGCTAATTTGTTCAGATGTACTTGATTCTTGTGCTTCTACCATGGTTAAGTAGGCTACGTAGATACATTGTTAATTTTTATTTGTTTCTTTTAACTGTGTTTGTTGTTGATGTACGATCAGGAGTCTTCAAAAGGTGTTTTATTTTGAAGCTTGTCTGCCAAAAGAACTTGATTCCGTATCAGATGACTGGGAGGACTACTATTTTTTTTAATGGTGTTTCATGCTTTTAGGTTGTGGAACATTGTCTTTAAAAAATAATGTTTTTTACATGCTGTGCAATGGTTCAGAGTATATGAAATCACCAGTCAGTGTTAAACAAAATGGGAAGCTTAGCATGAAAATCTGCAGAGAAGAATAACTTTGGTATTTTTTAAGCTAGGCCTATATTTTGGTGTCGAAATGAGTAGTAGGTACAAAAAGGTTTGTAATTTGTGCAGTAGATTGCTTCAGCCAGCAGCCACACAATATGACTGTTAAACCAGGTGTCTGACAACCTCATGGACAGGATCCCTACCAGTGACTCCCGGTGACATCCTTTGTTTGTAACAGGAAACAGAAGTCTCGCTCAAGGACAAGTCTAGCTCTGAAATCTGGGGGGAGATGAACGAAGGAGAGGAGTTTGCTGTGTACATGGAGGAACTGCTTGCAAGATTTTATTACTCCAACAAACAACAAACTCCTCTCTCCAACTCTGACTCACGTTTCCACCATCGTCTTCCTGCAACAACGCTCTCGCAAAGAGCCATCTACTGCACGGATTGCAAAACCTTCATTTTGACACCAAAATATGTGAAAGTAGGGCCCAGGTTTAAAAACACCAGAATTATCCTTTAAATAGGAACCGATTCCTGTTTCAGTGTAAAGTGTGCAATAATGCCTATAAGCAGTTGACATTAATAGTTAACAGTTTAGAGAATATTATAGACAAGGCATAACGGACAGAAGGGCGAGAGAAAAGGATGCAAATACAAATCAGTCTACTAATTCAGCACCACCACAGACAGCCAGCACAGTTAGGCTGCTGGTATTTCAGAGCCATGGTTGGGGCCGTAGACTCTAACTTGCACAAACCTCAGTCAAATTAAGGACTAACATATTCAGCTCACAAGCCTTCCGCCCCTGCTCTCTCTCTGCTACTAAGAGATGGCGGTGGGGGGTGGGGTAAGTTAACAAGGGGTCATTTTGCTAACAGGTGGGATGGCATCTCCCCTCATCCTCCCCCCTCTCTAATCGCACAGGCACAATTAACAGGCATGTTGCTTTAGCAGAGTTATTCTTAAAACTTCAAAATTGAAATAGAAGTCCAGGGTTAGCACTATTGGAACTGGGTCACAGAATATTAGCCAAACATAATATGGACTGACAAAGCACAATCCAACCACTGAGTAGACTACAGAAGGCCCAGAGAAAAATGGGTTCCAAAAATATTCAGAGACTAATTGCACCGTTGTGGTTCAGTAATGATCTAGGGGCACTTATGCTTTTCTGGACTGGAAAACAAAGTCTAATTTGAAAGGTTTTTTAAGGGGAAACGGGATTCTCCTGTCATGCAACACTGTAAAAACATTGACTGAACGAAAGTTTTAAGTAATTTAAAATGTAAAATAATACATTTGGTGTCTGAACTATACAGTTTTATCTATGTTGCAAATAGCTATTATTAACAAGTGATACCAAACGTTGGAAGCACAGTGTGTATGTGCACACAGTTTCCTGCTGAACGTGTGACGTTTCAATCTAGTCACCTGGTGAACGAAAGAAATTTATTCATCATAAATGTAAGAAGCCATACTGTATGTGGTCAGGCTGGTTCATCACGTACAACTAGTAATGTCAGTTTCTCAGTTGACTAATGAAACTATGGAAATACCGCATCCTCATTTCCACATCCTTTTTATTTCATATATATTAAGTAAAGTTATTTAAATAACTTCATGGTGAAGCTACTTTAGTATCCTTAGCTGAATAAAGTTCATGAGTTTGTTGTACTACACTTTCTTTAACAACCAAATGGTGAAGAAATGCTGCATAGTAATTCGATTAAACCTAAATTAATTTGGGATTTTTCAACGTGTAAGCACAAAACTGAAATTATGAAGTACCTAAAAGTAGATTTTTGATGCAAGGACACCTAAAGATAAGGTAAAAAAGCAGGACAGTCGATACTATGCTTCACTGTGCATATTCTCAGACAAATGTTTTAATTTAACAAATTAATGACATAATGACATAACAGTAGACACACAGTTTACCTGGTTGGTAATCCAATCTGGGCTCTGTCCCCTGAACCTGACTCGTGGAAGTCCAGCTGCTTAAATTTCACTATAAAACGTTTTGTTCAGAATGGTACAATGAAGTTAGCACTTCGTAACCCAAACCTATTCTCTGACATAGCTTGTGTGATCCTTCTTGGTTGCTTGAGGGGGCTGAAAGGAGAGAATGTTTCAAATGTTTCCTTCTCTGGGATGCAACCATAGTCTAGCAGTACTAGTTCAGGAGTTTAAACGGACACGTCTGTAGCATCTGGTTATAGGATTCTCACAGCTTTTCACAGGAAACATGACGCCTTGCTGTGTGCGAGCGCTGGCTGTTCCTCCAATGCAGGTCAGTTGTTCAGATATCCCTGTCTTCACTAGGGTTCAAATTGAGCATCCCCAGTCTGTGTTTGAACTGTCTGTGTGTTAGCTGCAGTGTTACTGGAGCGCTAACTTGTCAACTCATGTTTTATAATAAAGTTTTGACCTGAGACAAAGCCGGGGGAGTGTGAGGCTTTAACAGAGCTGGCTCCGCTTAGTCCTGCGAGGGGGGGGGGGATTAGAGGGGACTGTGGTGACTGTGGTCTGGCCCGAAGCCCAGCCGGTCGGAGGAAAGTTTGGGAAAGTATGCCTCCTACTGGTTGAAATGTATACTGGAAGCAGAAACTCTTCCTTAAATGATATTGTGCTTTGTGGCCAGATGCCACAATAAAATACCTAAATGGTCCATGGAAGCCATCTTGTTTGAACTGTTTGACACAGATAATCAGTGTAAAGCACCAGAATTTCAACATCTGCTCAGATATGTTTGAGGCTCTGAATCCCTGGGAGTGCTCTAAAATGTGGAATGCAGGAATGTGGACACGGGTTGAAAAAACCCGGGGGGGGGGGGGGGTTGATCAAGGCGAATGGGCAGCCAACCACGCAAGTGTTTTTTAAGTAGGAGTAAAACACCTTCCATATCTGTGTTATCACGATCTGATGACCAGAATAGGAGTGGGCTAAAACTAAATACAACTCTTATATCAGTTGACCTGAAAATAGTCCTTCGTGACATGGGAGATGCGATCTTACAAGCCTTCCGGCCCAGATGTATCCAGTTGTTTACACGCTGTTTGCTATGGAAATTGCTTTTTCAGTTGGGACACATTGCGCAAAGTCTTGTGTGCTTCTCTGCAGGACATCTTTGGAACATTTTTCGGCTCACTCTGGATGCTTATGGGGGCCTTTTTTTTTTTTTTTTTGGACAACTCTTTGTCGCCATGTTTCCTGCCTATAGTAAATCTGGTCAACACAGGAAAAATGACTAATTGTTTCCCTGCCCTTTGTCCTAGATGTGACCAGCGCAGCTCATCCGTTTGAGCAATACTGTTGGTTTCGTTTACTCCTGCCCCCTCCCTCTTATCTTTCCTCATCAGTCAAAGCCTCTCATTCTATATTCTTCCAGCTGATTGACACATTTGCGTTGGAGATTGGGGAGCTGAAGAAAGAGATGGGCCAGACCTCTCCAACAGTTGCCAAGGAGCCTATAAAGCTACAGGGGTAAGACTTTTTTCCACAAATCTTCTTACCCCCTTGATCAAAACTTGACTACTCAATCTCACTAGTTTTGTTATTAATTTCGGATAATATCTTGAAATGTTATCTTGACGATGCAGGTCATGTATTGCCATCAGCGTGTTCTGCGTTGTTTTGCATTATGCTAAATCTGATTTCCTTCAACATTTGTAAATGCTATGACACGTTGATGCTCATTTTCACCAGCAGGTGGCAAAAGTGCTTCACTCTCTGTCTTTCTCTGTGTGTGTCTCTCTCTCTCTCTCTCTGCCAGGCTGGAGAGTGAAGTGAGTGGTGTTTATCTGCAGTCCCCTCACTGTAGTGGGGTCGGGGGTGAAAGGGATTCTGGGTACGACTCCCTGCGGAGGAGGATGAGCGTCTTGGACAGGCTGACTCAAACCCACCCGGTGTGGCTGCTGCTAGCAGTCAGTGAAGAGGAGGCCAGTCGCATTCTGCTCAAACAGCCACCAGGGGTGAGGGGTTACCATCCTGGGATACAAATGTTAACGTGTCCTTTGAATATTGTATTATATTTCATGGCTTCTTACTCTGTGGTTTCAGGTGTTCCTAGTCAGGAAGTCAGCCACTCTGCAAAGAAAGGTTCTGTCTATGCGTCTGAAGGAGGATCAATCTGGGGCTCCCATCAGCCACTTCCCTGTTAGAGAGAGCCAGTACAGTAAGATTTGTTTTATCTATACCTGGAGTGCTGGGTGGGTGGAGATAATCACATTAGGATTAGGACAAGTTAATAATAATAATAGTCTAAGTGATAGGTAAGATGGTCTTTCAGTTTCCTTTGGTCTGCAGAATATTATTTTGTTGAACCACAGTCCCTGCGGTCACACTGTACTCTGGGTCACAGAGATCAGGATGTCATTTCCCGTCTGCCTCCACATACTGTGTACAAAGATAAACCAAAACGCAAAAGAGAAGTGTGTGTGAGTGGCCCACTCGTTCAGTAAATGTCTAGCGCCAACTGTGACTGCATTTTGTTATGGTCACATGAGTGGTTGCACTGTTACCTGACACTGAATGTGGGACTTGAGTCAGGTTTGGCCTTAAGATGTGGGTCAGCTTCTTCTCAGTTGGCTTCTCATACAGCACAGTCTGCTATATTAAGTTAGCCTTGTGCATAAACAGTTTGAACGGTTTTATTAAAAATATACAAATTACCCATCCTTCTTAAATCACATTTTTCATTCGCGTGCGCATTGTTTGTGTAAATATTACATTTGGAAGGTTAAATGATATCTTTATATATGGCTGTATGTAGAAACTAAAAACTGAAAGACTGCAGCAAACGCATATCAGAGAGCCTAGAGTCTACAACATAAAGCAAGGGTATTGGTACTGTACAGTAAGGAGCATTGTAGGAATATCTTGATGGGTTTAAACCAGGGGCAGACTTGGACAACTGTAGCCACACCAGCCCACATTACCACGCATCCCCACTCACGAACACACGCGTTCACTACTTCTATTTGTGCAGAGATGTTGATATAATATAAGCAGTACCGTGTGTAACAGATTTGTAACATTAAATGTATGTGACCGGCTAACAAGGCTTAATAGTCTTTAAAGAGCACATGTTTATAACAAATTTACCCAGTTAAAAACAACAGATCTCTCCATCTGAGTATGTTGTACCGTCTGTCTGCTGTCTGTCTGCTGTTGCTGTCATTCTCTACTGCACAAACCCAAAGTTACATTTGTGTGTTTTCTTCCCACCACTACTTTTGACTGAATGTCCCAATTTGAGTAACCTCTGATCGGGTCGGTCAGCCCATCTTGGGACCATGCTGGCCATTGCTAACTCTTATTATTCATTATTATTAGTAGTAATAGTAGTATACCACAGTGAACTTGTGAAAAGCAATATAACCCCGTCTTATGCACTGTTAACCTGTAAAAAAAAGTTTATGCATGTTCAGAATGACAGTATATGTCTATTTCTTGTAGCTTAGGTTATTTCTTATTTAACATTTTTAATTCTATTTCATTCTCCACCTTTATTTTAATGTTTACTCACTAGCCCACTTGAATCTGCTCTCTTTCCCTTCAGTTCTCATTTCCCCACACTTGCACACACCTACACCTCTGCTGCAAACACAGCGTCTTGCCCCGCCTCTTTCTGTTTCTCTCTCTTCCTGTATTTGTGTGCTCTGTTTACGTTCTCCACCAGCAGTGGGGTAGGTTTTACAAAGTGGCCGAAATCACAGTCGCGATTTCCAGCCGCATTTCTGTTTTCAGCCGCATGCGGAGGAAGCTTGTTAATGAGGAAGCCTATCGAAACTGAAACCATTGCTGCAGGTTACCGAGTGACATTTGCACTGGTGTGTTCACTGTTCTTTACCCGGTGCTTGTAAAATATCTGCCGTGTCAGAGTCTTATAACCTAATAATGGCATCTCTCTCTGTGTTTCTCTACAAAAGGCTAAAATGGGTCACCAAATATACTTGAGCGACTGTTAATATTCTTGGGCTGCCCGCCCAAGTAAAGCCTTTGTGTGGGAAACACTGACTATTATTAATCTGACTGGCCCACCCCAAAACAAATGGTCAGGCCCACTCTGGCAATCCGCTGCTGGTTTAAACCCTGGTACAAATCTTTGAACCAAAGTTAATGGCAATCCATAAACAGTATTTTTCTCATTTGTTATTTACATTTATTTATTTAGCTGACGCTTTTATCCAAAGCGGCTTACAATTGCTCTATATGTCAGAGGCACGCCTCTGAAGCAACTAGGAGTTAAGTGTCTTGCTCAGGGACACAATGGTGTCCCACAGTGGATTTAAACCCGGGTCTCTCACACCAAAGGCATGTGCCTCTAATAGCTATCCCTGTCTTCACTAGGGTCCATATTAAGCATCCCCACTCTGTATTTGAACTGTCCACTTGTCAGTGCTCCAGTAACACTGTAGCTAACTTGTTAATTTGCGTTGTATAAAAAAGTTTTGACCTGACACAAAGCTGGGGGAGTCTCAGGCTTTAACAGACATAGTTCTGCTTAGTCCTTTGGCACAGGCTACAAAGACGTAAAGCTTCCTTGTCAAGAATTAAATGCTGGCAAAGCTGGACATAATGGACAGAACAAATGTTCCAAATGCAAATGAGTGAGTTTCAGTCTAGTTGGGATTTAATCTCTATATTTCCTTTTGCAGCCTTTTCTCTTGAGGGATCTGGGATCAGCTTTGCAGATCTGTTCCGCCTGGTGGCTTTCTACTGTATTAGCAGGTAAACAACCAAAGCATGTTTTTCTGTCCACCCATCTGTGTTTTGCTCCGTGATGAGAGTGTGATTCGAGGATGGAAACACCGTGGATGAAAATAATGTTTGTTGAGTAAGCAGTCAGTTCTGAGTGCCCGAGGCTCTCACTTCTTGTTTTAGCTCGTGCCAGCTCGGGAGACCCAGACAGACACTGGACTTAAAACAACAGACACAGGAAATAGAGGGAATTTGTGCTGCAAGCAACACTGGATTCAACTAGCACATCAGACAGGCCTCCTAAAATTTTACAAATGTAGATTAGATTTTTTGAGCTGAACATTCTCAATCCCAGCATGTCTGTATAAGTCTGGAGTTCCATATCTTATGGCTTTGTAATGGAAACAAAGGGTTTGTCAGCATGTTTGTATTAATGATGACGGAAACTGTTTTCACTTCTTTGTATGTCAGTGTTTTGGGTTTTGCTTTGCCAACCAAACTTTTATTATCCCTTTTATTTGGGGGCATCACTGTCAAATAAGAACAGTTATAACATAAAGCAATGAACATTGAACTGCATTGATGAGACCGAATCACTAACTTGCTATTGTCAAGTACATTAAAGGTACACAGATAGATCAGCATTTTAGGTTTCAGAACTCAACTCACAGGCATTTCATTTGATTACCAGAGCTCCTTCTTTGCTTCATGTTTTAATATTTTCTTATATTTGTTGTATTTATTTTCTGTGGCATTGTCTTTTCACTGATCTAGGGATGTCCTGCCTTCCACACTCAAACTCCCAGAGGCCATTGCATCTGCTAAGACACAGAAAGACCTGGAGGAGGTCGCTCAGCTTGGTGCAGGTAGCCTCATTACTTTATTCAAAATCTGTATTAACACTTAACTTAAATTATCATAGTGGTGGTTTTGCAAGTTTTACAGCCTGTCTGCTCTGTTGTTTGCTTACTTTACTCCGTGTGTGTGTGTGTGTGTGTGTGTGTGTGTGTGTTTGAGCTCAGCCCCGACACGGAGAGTAGGATGTTGTGTACATAAATATATAAATTAATAATATTAAAAAAATAACAATAGAACAACAACGATTAACTATTAACAACAAATATGTGCAATGTGCCAGGTTCGTGCATGATATGAAATGAAGTTATGTTTACATGTGCAGAGACGATTGTATTATTTGAAAGGGAGGAGTGTCAGTGGGGGACTGACACTCGTTAATGAGGCCAGCTGAGAACTGGGAGGGGGGCTTGAGGTGGAGAAATAGCAACAACAAACAAACACAATCAAAAAAACAACACATGACAACGCAATGCCGACTGAACGCAAAAGGTGGAACCCGCGGAAGAGCAGCGCCCAGACCGACCGCGGCGCGCACACAACAGAGACCAGCGTCATCCCACCACCGCAGAGCGCACAACCAAACCGCCAAAACGCCACACAGTCATCAACATCAATGCACAAGTGACGAGCCCAACCCACACATTGTACGAGCACGGCGACACCCCATGCCTGGCAGCCCCCCGTGTATCCTGCGCGCGAGGTCAAGCGAGCGAGCAGACGGCAGAACACAACGCCAACGCCAGCAAGTCCCAGGACGGCAGCAAACCAGTGCAGGCCACCGTGAACCCACCAATAAAAGTCCGCCTCCCCCCAACCGCCGGAATAATGAAATCTGCCCGCGCCAGCAAACATCCCCCATGCACAGCACGCCCCCAGGCTGCCGTGCAACGCCGGCCAAACCAGCAACGAGGCAAAATCAACTAGCCCAGCTGCACGTCGCCACCAACCCACCCACTCGTCAAGGGCTGATTAATTCCAGGCACAAGCCCAGAATAAACTGGAGCACAGCCCTGCACCCTCACTGCACATCCCGAAAACTAACTTTATACTTCAGTCTCCAGAGGAGTCCGACAGCCGGCTGACAGAGAAATGGGGAAGCATGGATCTGGCCAACAAAGCAAACCAGGGACGCAAACCGGTCCCTCCAAGCCAACGAGGAAATGCCTCCCCCGGACTGCAACGCACAAACTAATGCCCAGCAGCCCTCCAGAGACCCTGCACAGAAAAGAAAAATGCATCAAGATGCATCGACAATCGCCCTACAATCCCATCGCAGCCCTCCGAACCGCAACCGGACTGATCTGCGCCGCGCCCAGAGACCCCCACCCCCAGTAACCAGGGCACACCGCGACCCACCAAAGCGCAAAGGACGCCTGACCACATGTCCCAGGGAGAGCTGCGCCCCGCCCCGAGGGAGAACAGCAGAGAGCCGAAATGGGGAGCTCCCCGCTGCCAGGGAGCGATAACGTGGGAGCCCCCCCCCCCCAGTCAGCCGTCCCTAAGGAAGAGGGCCAAAACCCACCCCGACAACACCGGCCATGTGCCCCAGGGACTCCCGAATGCCCCCCCCTGTGAAAGAGCCGGCAGGGGGAAGCAGCGAGAACCCCACCCCTGCCGAAGAGGGCCCTGGCTAGGAGAGGAGACAACGGGCCCCCAGTCCCAGGGACACACCATCCGACCCCGAAAATAAGCAAGAGTCCAAAGACCCCCAGATCCAGAGCGGGCCACACAATATTATTGATTTCAAAGTAGCAACTTACTTGAGGGTAGTTGCACAGTAATTAATTGTAGATAAATACAAATAAAGAAAGTGTAACAAACAGCACTAACATCTTAGATCTTGCATCTTCTTTGGTTTTTGGCAAAGTTAAGTCTTCACTTGATTGTCACAGACAATATGTCCACTGTAATTAAAAGTAGCCTGTAGATTTGGACCAGAATTTCACAGGTATGCCGAAGTTTTCTAGATACAGATAGAGATACAGTCAGTTTACATTTCATTACTGAAAAATATCCATATGATCTGTGCTTACAGGTACTTGTATTCCTCAATAACCTAAACTTCTGTCCTGGCCTTGTAGTCCCAGGTTGAGAGCTGACTGGAGATTCTGGCCTGTTTAATCTTTCAAGTAGTTATTGTCCTGGCATTACTCCTCTTATGAGCCTCTTTCCACTTTTTTCATTGGGCACACTGCTCTCACACTGCAATCATTTTGCCTTTTCTTCTTCTGTTGTTTCTACGTCTTTCCACCACTTAAATTTCTGCCGTCACCTCTGTTCATCAGCATCCCGCCTGGCATGATAACTTTCCTGCAGCACTCAGTTGTGTGCATGAAGTCTGTAGAAATCAATAAAAAATTGTAAAATACCCACTAACCTATTTAAAATTATCTTAACATGACAAACCTAGTAGTATAAATTAAGACAGAAAACCATGGTGTTAGCAAACGACTTGGTGATGTCATTCCCGCTGTGTCATGTGACTCACTGTTTTATCAGTTCCTCTGCCAGGCTAAATACGTTTCTGTAACAGACTTGCGCCCATGTTGTAGGACACAACTTCTGTGCGTATTTACTACTTTTTAAAATTTGCCGATGTTTGAATTTTTTTAATAAGTGCAAGAGACAAATATCAACAAAATCATACAGGAAAAAAAAAAGATTTAAATCTTTAACTGTTATATTTGACATCCAAATTAGTCATCAAGAAGGTGGGACATGAGAAAAATGCTATTTTATGGGGTGCTTGGGAGCCACTTATTTACAGTTTGTCTTGGGATTTAATTTACATTTACAAGTGCATGTTTTAGTATTTTGCACATGGATTATTACAAATGTAATGGGTGGGACAGAAAATGTCCTCCAATACTGGAATGTCTCTGGTGCATATTGAACAGTGGTCTGCTAATCAGCCTTTTTAATGATTAAAAAAATCCACGCTTCCATATTTGTCTTATGGGGTTGATTTCCTAACAACATACTGTAGCCTAAGAATGTGATGTTTCTGTTAGTGGACTATTTGGAAATACTGACCTATCCTTCTGTTTATTGGTAAAGTTCCTTTCCTGCCTTTGTGTGTTTTCCTGCCTGTGTGATTGTCTGCCCCACCCTGATTTATTATTATTATTATTATCTTCTCTTCACTTGTGTATTTAGTCGGTGTGTTCCTTTGTCTCAGTGCCAGTTCGTCCTCATTCTTACCTTGTATTTGTTCTCTTCACGTCTGGATCTTTTCTTTATCTTCTTGGACCTTAGATTTTGGATTTTTTGCCTGCTCCCTGATTTGAACTGCCGTGGGTTTTGACCTTTGCCTGCCTCACCATCCCCATAAGCCTCTTGTACTCTGACTTGTGCCGTTAAATAATTGAACTGCACCTTCTTTGCCTCTGAGTCTGCATATTGGTCTAACTCCTCATGTTCCCTGTTATCATGCTTGCTAACTGTGACACTTTAACAGTAAATGTCAGCATGACTTTGAACTTTCCACCAAGGGAAAATCTTTTTAAACCATCTCTTCTCTCAGATGTGTTACTGTTTTTAATAAGGTTACTGAACAACAATGCCAGAACTTTGACATAAAGAGAAAGTGTGAAAATGTATGACAAAGGCATTCGCATAGTAAACGCTCAATGTGTACACAAGTTGGTTTTCATACTGTAAAGCTATGAGCTGAAACGAATGGCTGTAAAACATATCGTATGCTTTGGAAAAAAGTTTTTGGATAAAGTTTACAAGATTGAACCTCAAGGATAAAACACCAGTAGCCTGTTGTAATTTATTACACCACATTGTCTTCAACCTAGCGTTGCCAGGGTGTATGTTACAGCAGGTGTAGCACTCACGGGCAGGCAAATAGAGATAGAACAGCCAGTATTTATTTGCAAAGGTTGTTTTTATTTTTCTTGGTCCATTCACACTGACCATTTACTTCTGGTTTCTGTCAAGTCTGTCAAGTTATTCTAGGCTGAGCTGCTTTGAAATTGCAATGAGTCAGCTTCCTAGGTTGGAAGCCAACGACATAGCTCAGTGCTTAGTGTGGGGCTGAAGGGAGTGGCAAGTGGAAAGATACTGTGGGCTGTGCAGTGTGTAAAAACACACATCACACAGAATTAAGACATATATGATAACACACAAGGCTTTGAGTATGAGTGCTTCCTAACATGTGAAATAAACAGTGTCATAGCTACTTACAAACATGGTCCTGTGCTAAAAGCTGCTAATGTATATGCATGCTGGCATTCCTGTGAATGGAAGTGGGTGTGCATTGCTGTTCAAACAGTTGAACAGCCTCTTTTAGCTAACTTGTGTAGTCATTAAGGAAGACTCCCTTTCTCCCCTCCCCGTTTCTATTTAAAGACAGACGGGAGACTGCCTTCTTTTATGTTGTTGAATGTGAGCACGCACATGTGAAACAGAAACACATGTTGGAAAATTGCTTCAAACATTTATGCCAGTGACATTGCAGCTGATTTGCCTTCCCTGAGGCCACGCATGGAGGGTGGTGTTATGCAAGAAAGGCATGTTTTTAGCATTAGGCACATTTTACTTATGAACTGCTGTTGTTGATCATACAAATTCTGTCAATGATGGATATTTCTCGTGAGGGTAGGATTCAACTGGTATTTGTAGCCAAGCTAACAGCATGACTTCAGTGATCCAGACTGACAATTGGATCCAGACTGACATATTGTAAGGGCATTTTTAGCGCCATCTTCAGGTCAACATTTGAAAATAAAATTTGGTTTATTTGATTTGTTTACAGAATAACTGCAAAACAAACGACATTCCCATCTGCTTCAGCTGTACTTTGTGTTTACTGCAAATTAGCAAATGTTAGCATGCTTACATGCTATTAAGATTGTGAGCATGCTAAACCTGCGCAACGTCAGCAATTTAGCACTGTCATTGTGAGCATGTTAGCATTCAAATGTTAGCATTTACAAAAAAATTTGGATAGATGCCTTTATTTCTATTTCTGTTTATTTCTCTTTTCCCCATCCATATGTAGTAATTATGAGTACTATTTTAGCTGTGAAGGTAATAATGACACTGTGTGTGATGTGTGTGCGCAAAGACAGTGAAAAACTTTGGCAACACTGCAAACTTCACTAAACATCTGAGATTAAGTCAAAATAATAGGAAGATGTTATGAAGCGGCAGTTCTGAGCAGGATATTTTTATTATAATTAAAGAATAATACAGTAGTTTGATGTCTTGTCATTATGCAGTGACAGTTGGACTACAGTTGAAAATTAGCCTGCTGGCTAACACTGGCACATTTACAGAAATGTTGATGCTATTTTGAATTGGTAAGGCTACAGCCTTCTCCTTATTTCTCTCATAAATACAGAAACGGGAGAGGGGAGGTCACATTAAACTAGAAATAAAATATGTCAAGGGTCAGACTCAATATATCTGCCACTCTTTCACTCTTCAGGTTAACCTTTGAACAAAAGCAAGGCAAGGATATTGTAAGCATTGTAAGATTTTAGTTCACTGATGCCCGCGTCTGTGCTGTACTGTACTTTAATGTAACTTATCAGTACAACAGACTCATGTGCTACTTGATCTGAACTCAAACTGAAATATTGTTTTCACTCATTTTGCAGTTGTTTTGCCCGCCTATCTCAAAGTGCACAATCTCTCCTGTTCCTTGCAGGCTTTTGCTTTGAAAAATCTGCAGAAAGTAGCAAGTTCCGCTGACAGTAACTCGAACAACAACAAAATAGTGACTGGAATTGATTAGTGGAGAAAAACAAGCAGTTGTCTTAAATAAAAACATTACTCAGAGCAGCAGAATGTTGAGTATGACATGACTCTGTTGTTGTACACATTTATCATGTGAGCTTTACTGGCCTTATAAATTACACAACTTTATTGCGTTGGTTATAAACAAAATCTCTTATCTGTCAATTTTTATTTGAAAATCACATATAAATATTGACATAAATCAAAGTGAGCAGCACTCCTCTTTTGTGGAATCAGTGTCTTATAGTGAGGTCAGTCAGTATTAAATGTGCTATTTGGAGTGAGTTGCCTGCTTCAGTCTTGACTGCGGTGTCAGGTGGTCATTGCTCACATGGACCAGTAAGAATACCATAGGCAGATTTCAGTCTCCAGACACCGAGGTATTAAAAGACATATGAAACTGCTTATCAGCTGGACCCTGCTTCTTTAATGCCCCGATAATCGAAGTTAACAATTCCATTTTTAGCCCGAACGAATATTCATAGATATGTTGAAGTGGCGTTATTGGTTGCTTGTTCATTTCAGTTTGGTTTAATCGTGTCACTATATTTCTAACTTCCTATTTATGCTTGGCTACTAGAGCTGAGCGTGTTAGAGAGACAGGCGGTGAAGGTGTTAAGGCATTACTGCTCTCATCTCTAAAAAAAACAACAATAAAATAAGTGAGATTATAAATAAAGAATATGTGAAGCATGAGCATGAGAACTGTCTTGCCAAATAGCCGAAAACAATGGGAGGATTCAGTGGAAAAGAACGTCACAGTGAGAGTACATGTCCTCCACTGTTATTGGACACTTGCACTGTCAAGACATGTGGAAAATGATATAAATAAGGTTTGTAGATAGAAATAGATTAATCAATAGTAGATAGTATCCTTAAATACTCAGCTAGGGGAAATACAGCAACATGTAGAAGGAAAAGAGGAAAACAGAGGAGGCAGAGGGAGTGGAGGAACGGGAACTGAGTGCTGTGTGGTGTGTTTAGTTCCCTCCCACTCTGTGATTTGCATGGGCGACTCCCTCTTTGTGTCTCTGGTTGTGTGTCAGCCAAGAGGCACAGAGCTGAACTCACCGCACTTCTGCTATCAAGCAAGACGCAACCAAGCAAAATGACAGGCGAGGAGAAAACTTAGGAAATCTTTGAGGAAAGAACTGAACCTTTGGTAAAAAAAAACAGCTGAGTCTTTTCTTTAACTGATCTGTTAAGACTTTTGATCCCAGTTGCTGTCTGAGGAAATTCTCTTTCTGGGAACCTTGAATTGTCCATGGAGAAGTATATGTCTAACTTAAGGTTAGTTAATGTTTGCCTCTCTGTGTCTGTGTATTACAGGTTTCTGGGACTCTGCCCTGTGCAGTCAGCGTCGCACCTCTCCACGCCCCAGTCGTCCTCTGAGCCGTACCCTCAGCCCCCAGCGAACGAACAGGAACAGGGAGGTTGAGGGGTCTCAGCAGAGATACCCCGGGGCTCAGTGTGACAGCGCGCCCCCGACCCTACGGCCCTGCGCTCCCCCATCTTCCTTTCGTCTGGAGAGAAAACAATCCAGCGGCCCTCTGTGCTTCGTCAACCCCTTGTTTCTCCAGACTCACCAGCACCACCACCGCTGTGAGGACGATGTGCCTTCACATGCCGCCAAGTCTAATAACAATGTAGACAATGCGGAGAAAACATCCGTGAAGCCATTAAGCAGCAGTCAAGGTAGCGAGCAGCAGGTGGACAAGATTAAACTGAGCGGCAAATCGCGGTCCCCTCCCCCTCGGCCCCCTCCCCCACACTCAATGCCACGCCGGCGCCCTGCCCCACCTCCACCTGGACCTCCAGCAGCTACCACCAGACCCAAGAGCATGCCAGAAGCCATTGCTGTGTCTGTGAGGCAACAGCAGTCCCCCAGCAGACGCCCAGCACCCGCTCGACCATCAATGGGTGCCAAGCATAGCAGCCCATCCAAAACTGTTAGCTCACCAATCCCCGTGCCTTCAAACCCACCACCTCCTAGGCCTAAGAAGCCTGATCTGGAAGCTCACCGCTGCCACATTGCCCTGGATGATGAGACCATCGCCAAGGCTCTGTCCCGTGCCAAGCTTCCATCCTGCAAGCTTTCACCTGCCGTCCCTGCTGATGAAATACTGGACAAAAATGATGGGAGCCCAGAATCCCTTCCTAATGAGAGAGGACGCCAGCGGCTCAGTGACATGAGCATGTCTACTTCTTCTTCTGACTCACTGGAATATTCACAGTCTCCTGGATTCTCTTTGGGCCTGGCCCCTAGCCCATCCCAACACCTTAATCATCCAGTGGAAGATAGTAGTGAAGACGATGAAGATGGAGAAGAAGAGGAAGAGGAAGACTATGGCGTCGGCCTGGAGACGGACCTAGAAATGCGCCTCCGTCCGTCCTTCAAAGCGCGGCGACACAGGGTCGGCGTGAGCCTGAGTGGTGGCTCTTTTGTCCTCCCCAGGGCGCTGAAGGGACGCTTCCGCAAGGTTAGCGGGATGCTCAGCTCCCTCATGACCCCGGAGAGACGGGCGGTGAAAAGGATCGCTGAGCTGTCCAGGGACAAAAGCTCATATTTTGGCTCCCTAGTCCAGGATTACATCAGCTTTGTTCAGGAGAACCGAGGCTGTCACACATCAGGGATGGATTTTCTGCAGACTCTCAGGCAGTTTATGACACAGATGAAGGCTTACCTGCGCCAGAGCTCTGAGCTAGACCCCCCTATAGAGTCGCTCATACCGGAGGACCAGATTGGTAAGTCGGCCAAGAAGATTGGCAATCTTTAAAACCATGAAGTTACATGTTCTCTTGAGATTTGTTGGTTGCAGGGTGGGATCATGTATTCTGATCTGTTAAACATCTGCTTCTGAACGCGTGGGCACATGTGTGGGATGTTTTAGTCACATCCGATCTCTGACAGTATTCACTTCTCTACATGTTTTCCTTCCAGTTTAATTTGAGAAGTAAAACCTTTTTAGTGTTGGCTCAGAAAAGAGAAGATTTACAAAATGACTTCATTCATTGACAACGTTCAGCGAGTGCCCGGGCGTGCCATTGTCTTGGGAATCAAACTACATTTACATTTATTCATTTTAGCTGACGCTTTTATCCAAAGCGACTTACAATTGCTATACATGTCAGAGGTCGCACGCCTCTGGAGCAACAAGGGGTTAAGTGTCTTGCTCAGGGACACAATGGTGGATGTCTCACAGTGGGAGACATCCACCATGTCTCCCACACCAAAGGCAAGCATCTTATCTATGCACCAGCACCACCCCAAACTAGTTGAAGTTTTCCATATTAGTCTGCCTCATTACTGGTGTTGAGTTACTGAAATGCCGGTGTGCTGTGCCCCAGTGAGTTATTCTTAGCTTCTGTTCATCGGTATGATCTCACAGTGCAGTTGAGGCTCATTTTGAAAGGCAGAACTTTCATTTAAATGTATTTGTATTCGACCTACATGGTGCTGAATGTTTGGTCAGATACGTAGTCTCTAGACTATTTCATTGAGGCAAAATTCTGGTGCGGCTGCTTGTGTTTAGACAACATTTGACATTTGAGAACTTTGGTTTCTTTTGTTACATGAAGTAGCTGTGAAAGTATTGTTGCAGCGTTAGCACTGAAACTCATACTAATTGAGGTCATGATGATTTACAAATAAAGTTTGAAGGCATGAGCAGCCCTATGAAATGGATGTTTCATTCCAGTCAGACTATTCTGGACTTAAGAATTGGCATGAATATGAAAGCATGTCTTTGCACTCATCTCAAATCCCTTGTTCATTGTAAACAATAACAGCAAAGCCTTGTTCAGGGACAGAGAAGCGCTCCATTCTGGTTGTGGTAACAGACCACACATACGCACATAAAGCATCTCACGCTAACAAGTGATCTCGTGAAGAAATGTAAATGTTTTTTAAACGGCGACTGTTGAGGTAAGCAAAAGGTTAATAGTTTTGTCTGAGCAGGCAATCCAAACTCTTTTAGAGATCCCACCATGAGAGGAATTTATTTTTTTAGACGATTAGAGGTGAATAACAGGAATACATTGTCCTGGAAAATCAAAACAAAACTCTACAAAACTCTACGAGTAGGAGCATGCAGTCTGGCTGACGTCATGCTGCAATTCTACGGAAAATTTTTAAAGAAAGGAGAAGTAGAGTTTAGCTGGTGTCTGTGCTTCTATGAGGAGTGTTTACAGAAAGATTAAAAAGAGTGTGGTTACGTTATGGCTGAAAGTCTGACGTCTTGGGAAAGAAATGTTGAAGTCTCACTCTAAATCTTTTGTGTTTGTAGTAAAAGGGGAGCTAGAAGTCCAACCATTTGAGTATTTGTAGGGACTATGATACTAAATGTTTTGTTTGTTTGGCCAACTATTTATTGTAAAGGGAGGGTGTATGCACTGCAAAAACTAAAATCTAAGTAAGATTAATTATCTTAATTGAAAGCAAAATATATTTGTCTTTTGTCTGATGAGATATTTTTATTATTAGAGAATTTCACTTTCAATTTCACAAGTTTTTTTAGTCCTTAAGTGAAATATTCCTGTTCTTTTGGCAGATAATTTTGCTTATTTTAAGTAATATTTCCCAATTTTTTATGCTTTTTTTCCTTGTTTTTGAAAGCTCACTTTTTGCAGTGTGGCGGTCAGCACACACCCTAACTTGTAATATGAGCTAACTGGGAGGATTTGAATTAAAAGGAAAGGCTGTCATTTCTGGATTGTAAATCAGAAAACTGTGTGCTTTTAAAGTACATAAAGTTTTTAGTGTACATTCTTGCTGATGAGTGTGTGTGTGTGTGTGTGTGTTTCCATGATTAAACTCTTTATACCACACACTCTCCTGCCGTTTATTGTAGTTGAGGGAAGTCTTTATACAGGTTGTAATCTTGATAAACCCCAATAACAATCATTGCTCAATATACAAAGGAAATTAGCCTTTCTGGAAGGAATCAGGATGTCTGTAATCAGAACGTGTGTGGGTGTGTGTGCGTGTGTGTGAGGGTGTGTCATTATTAGTCTCTGCACCCCTCCTTGTGTACACATGATTTGACAGACTTATCCAGCCTCTGTAAACATCCCAGGCCTCACATCGTTCATAACTTTTTATTTGTCCTAGCAGTATGCATTCAAGCACCAAACCCTTAACTCAAGCGACCCACGACACATGGTTGTTAGACAGAATGTGGAGGATTGTGCTGTAGTGTAGGTGCACATTCACCCTGTAGTGTTCTTCGGACTCACCATGAATGCAACTCAGGATTCTTGTATGTGCATGCTAACTTGTTTACGGTGTTGCAAGACATTGGTTCCATGTAGCTCACTGCATAAACACTGCCTGGAGGCTGGGAATGCGTATGCAGGAATCGCTGTGGCAGTACTGCCAGGAAACAATAAGACACAATTGTGTAAATGTACCATGCTGTACATAGTTGAAGAAGGCAGGAAATTATTTGGAGCTTATGTAGGTAGGTAGGAGGTACAGATGGAGCCATTGTAGAGGTCCGAGAGCAACTTTTTTACTGCATGCGAGATGAATGAATGGTATATTTATGAGTAGGGTAGAGTTCTATGTTGGATTTGTCAAGGGTCAGACTCAATATATCTGCCACTCTTTCACTCTTCAGGTTGCCCTTTGAACAAAAACACTAATATGTAATCTAAATGGTTAGTCAGTTATAAATTGTGTTACTTGAAGTTTTTGAAAGCCAGGAATTACAAAGGATTCACACTGAGTTTGCTACAGGCAGGATATTTTTATTATGATTAAAGAATATGACAGTAGTTTGATGTCTTGTCATTATGCAGCTATTATTTTGAATTGGTAAGGCTACAGCCTTCTCCTTATTTCTCTCATAAATACAGAAACGGGAGAGGGGAGGTCACATTAAACTAGAAATAAAATATGTAAAAAGTATCGGTATCGGAAATACCAGCAAGGATATTACTTGGCATTGGATCGGATAGGAATTAAGTGGTATCGCACATCACTAATTTTAATTCGCTTTGTTTTTAATCCTGTTAAACATGTTGTCTTGTCTGTTTAATGCATGATTTGAATTAAGGGGGGGGATTGGGGGGGTCTGACCCCCGCTAGTTAAAGCTTAGACCCCCCCAAAAGAGGCAAAACCAACAGTTCAGGCGGGGCTTTCTTACCTGTAATTGTAAATATTACAATATATTTTCCATACACATGCCTTATATTCAAGACTCTTGAAATACCACGGTATATTTATGAATAGGGTAGAGTTCTATGTTGGATTTGTCAAGGGTCAGACTCAATATATCTGCCACTCTTTCACTCTTCAGGTTGCCCTTTGAACAAAAACACTAATATGTAATCTAAATGGTTAGTCAGTTATAAAATGTGTTACTTGAAGTTGTTGAAAGCCAGGAATTACAAAGGATTCACGCTGAGTTTGCTACATTTTTGTAAAATGCTGTTTTTGTACATATATTGCACAAATGCGGTTCTTACTCTGTGTATTCCAGTCAGTGGCCACTATTGTTGATCTTGTGCAAGAATGGTGTCTTGCTTTACTCCTGTTTGAGTAGTGTTTGCTGAATAATTTCATGGCCTTTTTGAATAAAATTAAATACTATACATATGTGAAGACTGTCAAGACTTTACTGCAGCGGCCTGGGTTCGAATCCAGCCTTTGGCCCTTTGCTGCATGTCGCCCCATTTCTCTCTCCCTCATTTCCTCTTGCTATAAACATAAAGGCAAGAAATGCTTAAAAAAAAGAAACATATCAAAGAAAGTCCCATGATGACTGGAAGTTAAGAGTGTATCTGTATGTTCAGTGGAATATTAAGGACATGTATGAAAGTGTACTTTCATAACCCTTGAACCCAGCTAAATCCTGTCGTGTATGTCACTGGCCAATGAGATGGTTGGTTCTCTGAGGTTAAATGTCATTTTAGCGTTTGCGATGTCAGCTAACTTTGTAAAACACAGTGAATGTAATGTGTGTTACTGTCATCCTCTACAGACCAGGTGCTAGAGAAGGCCATGCACAAGTGTGTCCTAAAGCCTCTGAAGAGCGTGATCGAGGTGGCTTTACATGACTTCCAGGTAAGAGATGGGTGGAATCTTCTTAGCCCACTATTTCACACCATCATAAGAAAAGTATAATTTCTTAGCTAGACAAGGAACACTGTATTTAAAACACATGAGGCATAGTGAAAGAAAATTTCCCAACCTTAATTTTTTAAGGGTGAGCAGAATCCTTCCACATATCCTTACGTACTACCCTAAAAGAGGAGCTTAGAAACATTAAAGATAAAGACACAGTATTAATGTTTTGTTTATCACCTGACCTGGCCTATTGAGTCAGTAAACCTTACCATTAAGTTGGTCTGTTCTCTACAGGTGAGCAGCGGAGCGTTGCAGCAGCTGAGGGAGAACCTGGCCCTGGCTAAGACTAAGGAGCCTCAGGAGCTAGGGGTGGACGGAGCTGTGCCCCCTGACCCCATGGCTATTGAGAAGATCCGCCACAAGTTCCTAAACATGAGGAAGATGTACTCCCCCGAGAAAAAGGTGTCATTGCTGCTGCGTGTGTGTAAACTCATCTACACCATCATGCAGGATAACTCAGGTATGAAGAAGTGTTTCACTTCTTATTTTTGCAAGACAAAATGTTTTGTGAAAAGAGCTTTATTTTCCATCTTAGGTTCAGATGCTGTTTATAGCTGCTTCCTCTGTCTAACCTGTGTGACAACCACACCTACCGGCCTCTCCGCTCTCTGTCTGCTTCCTTCCAGGGAGGATGTACGGTGCTGATGACTTCCTGCCCATGCTGACTTATGTTGTTGCTCAGTGTGAGATGCCTCAGCTAGACACAGAGATCCAGTACATGATGGAGCTGCTGGACCCATCTCTGCTGCAGGGAGAGGGTAGGTCCTGTTGGTTTGCACCGTTTTCATGATCAATGACTTTCATAGTATATTTACATAGTTGTAAAAAACACACAATATACAATGAGTACAGTATCACATACTTTGGCCTTTACCCCTGTCCTCTTGGTGCATTAAGTACAGAGCTGGAGTCTGGGTGTCTTTAGCTTAGCATTGAGGAGGGAAACAACTTGCCTGGCTCTCCATAAAGTGAAAAAATAATTAAACCAAAACCTCATAAGGTCACTCAATAACAAGTTATATCTTATGTGCTTAACCTGTACGTTAAATGTAATGTAATAAATGATTATCTCAGGGTGAGATACAAGTTAATTAGTTGAATTTAGAGTTGTTGGAAGGTGTGTTTTTGAACTTTGGCTATATGTCTCCATACAAGCCTAGGCTAATAACATGCTAACCTCAGCGCCGTACTTTACCAGACATGAGATTGACACTGATGTTGTCATCTCACTGTCAGAAAGACAGCGAAAGAGTGCTGTGTCCCAGTGTTTGGAGGTTGTCCCTCCAACCTAAGCAGACAATTGGCTGAATTTGGCAGAGTCGTCAGCTGATTGCGCTCCCCAGGGGCTTTGAAAGCTGGCCCATGTATTCAGTTCAATCTCTTCCTTCCTGCATGTTACAACCCATGCTGTGGCATCTTCTTTGCACTTAGTTTATTTAATTATACTCATTTGTATTTCCCAAAATGTTGGTCTATTTCTTTAAAAACGTAAGGTTAAAGGTCCAACACATGTAAGCAAAGACCATAAAGGGAGAAGCCAGAACCTGTCCTTCTATCTGTGTTGCGCATGTGAGGAGGAGACTGGAGGGGAAAAGACACTTCACAAGTACCCAGGCTCCTCAGCTGTTTAAATATTTCAGAAGGCGTTAACCTCCACTTCAAATTATATAATGTTGGATATTTGAGGTGAGGCAAATTACAATGTGATATTATGTTAATGTCCATTGCAGCCTGTTGTATAACCTGGTCAATGGAAGGAGGAAGCACTTAACTGTGTGCCGACAAAAGTTAGAACAATTAGGTTGTTGAAGTGTTGCCCACTCTCATTGAGCGTGAGACTCTTTTTATACTCTCTCACGCCACACATCAATTTTCTCATGCAGGGAAAAACAAAAAAAGCGGTTGAGTTTTGCATTATAAAAATGCTCTGTTTGAGACTGGCTCTCTGCTCCAGGATGCTTCCCTCTGAAGCTGCTATGAGCTGCCCTTTATCGGAGGTGCTGAAGTAAACATTTGTTTGGATTTGTGGTGAGATTTCTGCCTGATCTGAGAAGTGTTTACAGTTAGTTTCTGTTTTTCATGTCTCATCCAGTACAGTCCCAAACGGTTCTGTCTTTCAGACGGTCTGAAGGGGATACTACCATATCAGCACTAACGTAGGCTAATGCACAGCAGAGTGTAGGGCAGGTAGACTTTAAAAAAATATTTATAAACTTTAATTAAATGATTCTCGTAATATTACAACTTTCTATGACTCTCTACATGTCAGGGAACACGGATATGTGGGCTAGATTTTGAATGTGCTGAAAGTTTTGAACATGAGCAGAAAACTCACTGAAACACAGGAGCTATGAAAGTCCAGGCATCTAATTTTGTTATAGATATATTTGTATTGTGTTTTTATTCTAAACTTTCCTCCCTTATACTCCTTATGTTAGTCTGTGCACATTTACTAGGATTTAGGTCAGAGCTGTGAGATTGTTTTGTTTTTTTCCTCTCCTGGAATGTTCATTCAAGGCTGAGAGAGGATCTCTGTTCGCCAAAACATAGAAACTAAAGACTAAATCATGCATAAATGTGTGTTGACTCGCCAGGGAAAATGAGAAAACACATCTGAAAGCAATACAGAATGCCTGAGAGCCTTACTACAATATATTCTGTTATTTATTTAATATTTTGAATTGTCATCTGCCGCCTGAATGTGTTTTCCTTTCTGGATTTTTCACCATAATGCAGGAAGTGTTTAATGTTCTGTCTAAGTGTTCTGTATATCTCCAAACTAAATTTAAAAAGTTGGCAGCCCTGTGTAAGTTATATAAGGATTCTCCATATATGCCTGTAGTTTCTGTTTTGCCTGCTCTGATCAATATGTTTATATAAATAAGGGATAAAATGACTAAATGTAATATCAAAAGCAGACAATTTTCTACAGTTCACATCAGTTCTACGAGTCTAACGAGTAAAACTTAAAGCAAGAAAGATGAAATATACCGGTAGGTTCATTTTGTATATCTGTGTGATTATTTGAGATCTAATGAACAGGTGAAAAGAAGTTTGCTATACCTTTTTAAGTTATTTTAGTGCAATAGATCAAAATAGCTATTTTATCATTTAGTATAAAAACAATGTATTTTATTCTTGCTTTACTATTGCAATTGTGTCACCTTGGTTCTGTCAAAACCCTGCCATCAAAACAAAAATGCCAGGTTATTTTAGCTCAGTGTTAGCACTGGTTCCATGTGTTAGTTTTGAGGGTTGCCTTTAAGGCAAAACTGTATAACCCTTGCCAAAGTCACAAGTGACACTTGATGGATGATGGTTGTATGCTATAACGTAGCATAACCGTAGCATAGTAAGTAGTGAGGAATCATAACGTAAACTCAGTTATTTTCTTTCCAAACAGCAATTTCTTTCTGAAGTCAGCTAATGTTAGCCGCTATAGGGTACCGGTTATGCCAGAGTAAGAAAGGCTGTAGCAGCTAAACCTGTGAGTGTACAGAAGATCCTGGTTTCTTGCTTTTGCATTCATTCATATATTTTATTTGTAAGAGGAAGCTGTGTGTGACTAAGAAGGTAGTCAAAACTGCCTATAGCTCTTTGGAAATGTTCCTAATCACTGCGGTATAGTCTCGATTGAAGACATGATTGTTACTACTGCAGTGAAATAGAAAGAGTTTTCTTGTGGGAGATGATTTCATTTTCACTTAAGTTTTAGGATTCTTCAGTTTTGTTTTAGTTCAGTCTAACACTGGTCTTCTACCAGGACCATCTCCGCTGAGTTGAGTTGACCAGGAAGGTTTGGGAAGCATGCTAGAGAAATGTAGGCGTATGAAGGACATTGGTAGGAAGTTTCAGCTGGCGTTTGATTTGAATGGGCTGGAACAGCTTCAGAGGAAAAAGCAGGCTGAACCTGGCCAGAATGAAATATTTTCCCATTAACCTGGCATGTGAGCTCATTGCCCAAATATGATGTATATCCTTTGGAAAGTACAGTTTCTTTTTTTATTACAAAGGAGGAAGTGTTTGACGCTAACATTGTAAATGAAGTCTTATGGTTTCATTTCTAGATCACTAACCCTGCTGGGGTTCAATGTCAGTTCAGTTTTGTTTCTTTTTCTCCATTAAGCATTTCAAACATCTTTCTCTCCTTTCTACCCCCCAGGGGGCTACTACCTAACCAGCGCGTACGGAGCCATGGCCCTGATCAAAAACTTCCAGGAGGAGCAGGCAGCCCGGGTGCTGAGCTCCGAGGCCAGGAACACTCTGCACCAGTGGCACCGCCGGCGCACCGCCCAGCGTTCAGTGCCGTCCATGGAAGACTTTCAGGTATCACGCCTGACCTGAACTCACCTTGAACATCCAGGCAGTGAGTCTAAGTTGTACCAATTCCAAATAAATCCAAACTTCGTGTTCAGTATTGGAAAGGTGCATGAAAAGTGCTGTGTTTGGCCCTCATCAGTGAAAAGGACCATCTACATTCTCTACTAACATCACAGCATGTGGATCCGGATCTGTGGTTCAATTTGTTGGTAGAAAGCTCCCTCTAGTGCAACATTTAACAACTGCATGGATTTATTTCCACTCCACTATAACTGCATCTGTTTTTTTTTTTCTTCTGCCTGCCTGCTGGACTCATCAGTCATTCTTCTTTTATTCATTGTGGAGATTTCTGTTTGTACTGCCAAATGTTAACACAGGACTTTTTGTTTCTCTCTGTAGAACTATCTCCGTGTAGCCCTGCAGGAAGTGGACACTGGCTGCACGGCCAAAACCCTGGTCGTCCACCCTTACACAACAACAGAGGAAGTCTGCTCAATCTGCGCCTACAAGTTCAAGATCCCCGACCCTGAGAACTACGCACTGTTTCTGGTCACTGAGGACACCAGCCAGCAGCTCGCCCCGGACACACACCCTCAACGAATCAAAGCTGAGCTCCACAGCCGGCCCTGTGCACACATCTTCCACTTTCTTTACAGGAGGGTGCCTAACCTTAACCTCTGTATTCCAGCTGTTATGCACAATGGAAACTGCCTTCACGTTGAATAGTGGAGGAGTATGTAACAGCTTGCTTCACTTGATCCTAAACAACAGTTCTGTTTTGTGGTATTGTCTCGGTGCTTGAAGATGTTTGTATTGTAAATAGATTTGAGGATGTCTGAATGGAAACAGAAACCAAGCTGTATATTGGCATAGTGATGCAGATATAAAATGTTTTTTGATCAAATATGACGCCATGCAAATGACAAGGTGATTTATTTTTATGAGGAACCACAAAGGGGAAGGATGGAAAGTGTTGGTGTTTCACTCACGCACCTCAAGATTGGGGCTCAAATTTGGGTCTGAAAGAATGAAGGAATTGTAAGTTTGTTCCAGGATTTGTTCAAGTTACCAACAATTTAGCCTTTTAGAGTCCACGTGGCCCTTATCTGGTTTAATAAGGCTGTAAATTGAAATTGTTGGACTGTGCATAAAGGGTTGGTTGGCAGGATTTTTAGTATGTGAAGTGTTAAATTCAGAATGTTGGACATCAACGACCTCAAAGCAAAGGTCATACATTTTAATACAGTGGAAACCACTTATAGCGATCACATCTGTCCATGTCAAATTGATCACTAATGAGTGGTTGATCATTTTAACCGCTTTTTCTTTTTTTCTAATGCAGACATTTTGATTGAACACATTTTTTACAAAAGATACCTGCTGCTGTGAGAGAGTGGGGTGGCGATAATTACACACTGTAAAAGTGGGTAAAACTAACTGACAGCAGAAGGAAGATATCACATGTGTGCACAGCAAGCACACGCACTCGCACATAGTACAGTAATGTTAATAGAGCAGGCAGGGACAGTCATTACACCCTGCGTCAGTCCCAAAACCTCGTACAAATAAATTAGAAGAGAGCCTAAACGCAATGACAGCTTGCAAAAACTGAACACTGTAAGCAGACTACTAGATTACTATAAGCAAATGATTTAAAAAGCTTTTGTATAGGAATGATTCTGTAAGCGGTTTCCACTGTATTGCATTTTATGTAACTAACGTTTGCCTTAACTGCTGTGACCCCAGGTGCCTTAGAAAGGAATTGAACATACTGCGTGCTACTGAAATCTTTCAGCTGTCATCCAGTGATTAGTCAGCTTTCATCCAAATGACCCAGATAAAAACTAAAACATTGATTTAATAAGTAAAATTATTGTTTTTTTTTATTACTCTTATTTTTATTTTGTGCAATTGCTGGTCAGTTGTAGCTTGTATGTCTGTGTAGAAATATTTTTATATTCAAATGTTACCTTTTTCATCAGTAAAGTGACAAAGATTTGTATTCTGATTTAATATTTCTGTACTGCACTCAATAGTGGACTTGGATTTATGCCAGTTATTTCTCAAAAGTCAATTAAAAAACAGTTTCTATTGTTTGTTGTGCAATCTTTGCTACATTATTTTTAAGAGGACGTGTCAGTTATTGCTGGCGACCTGTCCAGGGTGTACCCCGCCTTTCGCCCGATGTCAGCTGGGATTGGCTCCAGCCCCCCCGCGACCCTGTACACAGGACAAGCGCTTGACGATGGATGGATGGTGTCAGTTATTGAGCATAATATCAGATTTCTTTGTGGATCAATACTAGCCTTACCAGCCTTAAATTGCTTAAATCAGCCAGACTTAGCTGAGGTGCTGGAGCAATAGACAGTCTACTTGATGTATTTACAAACTGTATACATTATACAGTAATTAAACAGATTTTTAATTATTTGCAGGGGTTAAATGTAAGGTGGTAAGTGTCGTGGAAATTGCATCTTGCTGGTGAGGGATTAAGCAAATAATTCAATAACAACCAACTGTTGTCTTTGAAGAATTTATTAACAAAAGAGAATAAACAGAGAAGTACTAAAACACAAATACAGCTGGTCCAGAGACCTGCCGCCTAGGGAGGCTTCGGGTGTCTGGCCCCGAGCAAAGGGATGCATAATCATTTACACAGTCGAGGTTTGTATGTTTTGGGAAACAGAGATCCTCTCTCAGCCTTGAATGAACATTCCAGGAGAGGAGAGAAACAACAAGAGAGGGAAACACCCAAACAATCTCACAGCTCTGACCTAAACCCTAGTAAATGTGCACAGACTAACATAAGGAGTATAGGGGAGGAAAGTTTAGAATAAAAACACAATACAAAATTAGTAATAATAATAGTAAAATAATATACATATAAGATTAAATGTAAGAGGACACAATTTTCTGCCATAACAGTAAGGTAAGAGCATTTTTGTTGGTTTTATATATAAGGTCAGATGAACTTTTCCTGAGAGAGCCTTCTCTAAGAGTCGTTGCATATTAATTGGTGTTCAGTAGTAGAATGTGAATCAGTTCACACCATTGAACCTCCCATGCCTTTGATTTGAAAGTGGTCTAAAAAATAATGTCACATTCATAATCATCAAACTAGCCTTTCTACAGTTCCTATGATAAATAATAACATATTATTAGTCGTACACTACAACACCTCCATGTTGTAGATCTCTTGTGTCGAACCATCACTGACCCCAACTTTTACTCCTGAGTCTTGAGTCTTCCTCTAACTTGGGGTTCTTTAAAGAACTTTAGCAGATCACTTTCTGGAGGAGTGAGTGGTATTTCTTAAACTTGTTCTGGTCAGTGAGTACTATAGATAAAGATGGTGGTGAGGGATCAAATAAAGGTCAGTAGGTAAAGACAGGTTGTCAGATATCAACTAAAAAGTAGCCTACTACTGAACATCGGGTATCTATCAATACAGCCAATGATTGTGAATGTTAAAGTAAAATAGCAATGATGAAAACATGGTGGGTGTTTTATATTACAATTTAAAGTGATCACTTAAGTACGTGATGAACAGTCCGCCTTGGGTTAAAACATGAGCATAAATCAATAGCATTACAGTACCTTGAATGGAGGATCTTAAATTCATAGCACACCTTAGGTTTTGAGGAGCTCTAAGAGTATGATCAATTACCATGTTGGATCAAAAAGCCAATAAGAGTGAAATATAGTAAAGTTAATGAATATGTTTATTGATGCATCAAGAAGAATGTTACATAGTAAAACAGTCTTAAAAGAAATCATTCTCAGCAGGACTTCTTATACAGGCTGTTATGCATTAATGTATGACACCATACGTCATGTCTACTGCATCACCGTTTAAAAAAAAAATTACACTGACACTAATTATTAATGCTGTGAGCAAACTCACAGTAACACAGAATGAACATGCACCACACATAGAATTGTGCAATACATATCACAGCAGGTTGTCTGACACTGTCAGATTTGTTTTTTGGTTTGATGGCTGAGGTCTGGGCTTAAGGAAAACCTTGATGGCTAATTGGATGAGTCCTGTCAGTCTGGCTAATGCATCTTGGCAGATGCTGCCCCCCCCCCCCCCCCCCCTTCTCTCACCCTCACATCTTGTTCTTTCTAAGGAGAGGTGAAAAAGATATAAAGGTCTGGCTTGGGGAGCAGGGAAAATCACACCTTATGCACCACAGTGGAACATATCAACAGGGCAGGAGCACTACATGCTGCCTGTAGGAATTGTGAAGACCTTTATAGGAGGCGTTTTCACCTAGATACATCAACATAATAATAAATAAATAAATATAAATATATAATATATATAAATATATATAAATAATAAAGTTTACTCTCTTTAAAGGGCTGTTCATGTGATTAACTGTAGGCTCCATCAGCCTGGGCATAGGCGGAATAGGCAAATACTAAGGGCGCCGCTCACCCCTTGGGTCGCCCGAGCGCCCAAATTATTTTTTTTAATAATTTTTTTTTATTACTAATACAACTTAAATATTATGGATTAAAAAAAGCGATCGTGAATCCCGGGGGAATCCTGAATCCCCCCGGTCCGACTGAGTGACGCATCAATCTCCATCGCCCCCGCCCTGCTGAAAAAAACCCCGTTACCTGTGTGTGATTGTAACGTTCGCTAATTTGAATTTAAACTTGTATTAGAAATGCAAAACTTTCCACATCTGCCATCAAAAATTATGACAAACATTGAGCTCCTGACTTTCCTGCACGAGAAGAAGCTGATGGAAATTTTCCCCAATATGTGGGTCGCTCTGAGAATCTCTGCCACTCTACCTGTGACAGTCGCTGCTGCTGAAAGGAGCTTCTCTAAGCTCAAACTGATTTAAAAACTACCTGAGATCTACAATGGCTCAAGAATAGAATAGTTATTTATTTTTTGTGCAATGGTCTTATTTATAATTTTTGGAATGTTACATATGCTGTAAGAAAGGCAAGGAAAGCAAAGGAAAGCAAGGTTTCTGTAATATAGTTTTTTCTGCAATAACATAATATAATATATACATATTTATATTGTATCTATAATACGTTGTGTGTTTGTGTTTCCAAAATATTTTCAAAATAAAGAAAAACAAGACAAACCTGTGCAGTTTGTTTCTGTGTAAGTTTATGAACAAAAATCCAGGGGCATCAGGTGAAATCTTGCTATAGAGCAGCACTGCTGTGGATTTTATGAGCGACTAATAAATGTTTATTAAAATTTATTTATTTTTAATCAGATTTCAGCTTTTAAGCGAGGAAAACAGGCTTGTGTGGGCGGGTCGGTCTGGTCACACTCATCTATCTGGTCTACGCCCACCTCGCTTGCTCGGGTACCCAGTTCAGCACAGCGGCACAGTCAGGGATGTAACTTTAGTTTTAGTTACACTTTCACACCCCACGATTTTTTATTTATTTATTTTTGCTTTGTCTTTCACTAGTGCTCAAGTGAGCTCCGCTGTTCCGTCTGTACGGGAAGGGTCATGTTCTCGTGCTTCTTGGTGAGTAGGCCGTGTTGCCGTTACAGACAGTTACAGAACAGCAACGTTAGCCGATAAAACGTTAACTGTAACCGTCATCTGCAGCTACGGCTAAACGGTTTTAGCATTAAAGGCTAATGCAAGCTTTAGTTCACCGGAAGCTAACTCAACGGTTATAAAGGGCGTCACGTCAAACTTCCGTTGCTTTCGTTTTCTAAAGCTGTTTTTCAGTGGGTTTAAACTAAAAGGTTTGCGTTAAGTTACAATATTTTACCATTGCTTTGGCTCAACAGAGTTTCAGTTAGCTATAACGTTACTCCTTATATTGAAATTAAGAAAATTTAAATGAAATTATCCGCTTCAAATGAACACTTGTCACATGACGCAGGAAGTTTACCAGAGCATCGCATTATGTAACTTCTGTTCATCTCTGAACATGTTTATTTATCTTCATTTAACTTTTCTTTAGACGGCAGCAATAGTTACAACACGAAGCTACAGACACACTTAATACAGAGACATAAACATAAACCAGACAAAGTTAAGTGCCAAAGTGGTTATTACTCTGTTTTTAAAAACTATGTATAACGTTACAAGACTGTTCATATGCAGCCTAAAATAAAGTGACTAAATAAGAGGTTGTTATAACTGTTACACCAGTGCAAAGTTCTGCGCATAGGTAATGACATAAATCATTGTTGTGTTTACCTCTACAGTATGATTGCATCATATCCCCTCAATCCCCTCTAAGTTTAATCACACAGTAAGCTACAGTAATACTGGAAAGAATATAGAGTAACACCAGGCTTTTCTTTTGTCTGCCACTCAGAAATTGTACCTGCCACTTTTGAGATGTAAGCGTTAAATGAAGGATGAACATTCAACTTATCAATGTAAATAAAGTTGTTGTTTTTTTTTTTGTCTTGACCCACCTCGAAGCTACAAGTATTGTTGCTTGTATCTTGTTTAATTATATACACATTATAGGTAGCTAGTATTGGAGAAATTAAAAAGCAAAGGTGGATCTTTTCCAACCATTACGTTTAACAATGAACCACTGACTCTTAAACTTGGCCCTCTGACCCCTTTCTATCGTTGGGAACTACCTGTCCAACTGACTGTGTCCTCTTCTGTACTAGTGCTGCAAATTCCAGCTGTGAAACAAAAATAAGACGCTAAGTCAGTCCAGCTGATTGAACGAAAAACAGCACAGAGTGACTTATCACCAAAACAAACTGCTAACTTCCTAATCAAAATGCCTGAGCACATGTATGCACACATGTCATCTGTATGCTCAGTGATAAGCAGTGACGTTTATGCTAAAATTATGCGTCTGTATTCTGGATCTATTTCTGTCAGTACCACAATCATGTCATTTAGGCTGAATTAAGAGTTTTGCACACTGAAACTTTGCTTTGTGAGTCAAAGCAATCGTAAAATAATGTAATACTTTTTATGGATCAAAACAAACATCACAATTAGCTGTGATTGTGCAGGAAATTCAAATTCATCTCTTTTTTCAGGAACCTCTGCCTCCGTGATGGATCTCAAAACCTGTCTCCAAACCACACTGAAGAACAAGTATCAGAAACTGAATGAAGCGTACTCATTACTTCCTTCAAGACTTTGCTATCGGGCGCTCAAGCACGACTACCCGTTACCAAATTTGCACCAGCATGAGTTTAGATATGTTGACAAGTCTGACCTTCATGCTTGGATTCTTTTTGAAACTGTCCTGCTCACTGATATTTTATCATGTGATTGCAAACACAACAGCAGAAAAAGAACAGTCATTACTTTGGGAGTATGTGGCGTCGGGAAAACCACAACAGTGCAGAGTTGTGCTCTCGATTGGGCCGAAGGGAAAGGGTACCACAACATTCACCTCCTTTTTCCTCTCACATTCTGGGAGTTAAATTTGCTAAAATGCAAATTGAGCCTAATTGAGCTTCTCAAGACGTTTTACCCTGATTTAAAGGAGCTCAATGTTTCCAGCTTGAATGAAAACAACGTGTGGTTTGTCCTCGATGGACTGGATGAGTATCATCTCGAGCTAAACTTCAGCTGTTCAACTGTGAGTGATGTTTCTGAGGTATCCACAGTGGATGTTCTAGTGACTAATCTGATCAGGGGGAATTTACTTCCCCAAGCTCACATATGGATAACAACCCGATATGCAGGAGCAGCACAAATCCCTCATTGCCATTTGCTTAAAGAGACTGAGGTTGAGGGGTTTAATGATGAACAGAAGGAGCAGCACTTCAGGACAGTTATCGGTAATGATTATCTGGCCAACAAAGCCATCGACCATGTGAAAATATCAAGAAGCCTGGACTTCCTTTGTCAGATACCGCCAGTCTGCACCATCATGGCAACTGTTCTGAAGAATGATCTAAAAGCAGATGATGGGTTTAAAATAAATCCTTTGAATCTAACCCAAATTTACTCAAATCTGGTCAAAGCATCAAACTCTGATATTATTGCCAAGCTGAAAAAGCTGGCACTGCTTCGGATGAGAGAGGGTAATGTAATGTATGAGTCTGACCTTCAAGCGAGTGACATAAGTGTTGAGGAAGCGTCCGCTTTGGCCAGAGAGTGTCCACTGGTGTTGAGAGAAGAGAATGGGCTGCACAACACCACAGTGTTTCGCTTTGGTCACTCGAGCATTCAAGAGTTCTTGGCTGCGTGTACCAAGTTGGACGACATTGAAGCGAGTCCTACCCCGTCTGTTAACTGTCTGTATCTCGTGGACCAGGCGCTGCAGAGTGATGAGGGCAAATTTGATGTCTTCCTTCGCTTCATCTTTGGCCTCATTAAGGAGCGCGGGATGTTGGAGCCCACCGATCGGCTGTTTGTCTACACCAAGAAGAAGATCCTTGACAACATTTTGTCTTACAGAGCTGTGGGCCTGTTCCACTGTCTGAGGGAATATGACCGGCAGGCTTTACTGAGCGAAGTCAAGTCATTTCTGCACTCGGGCATCTCTCCGATCTACGGATTCACACCGATGCATTGGCAATTCATGATCCAAAGGACCAGCAATTTTGAAGGGATGCGAGGACATTTTGAGATGCAAGTGTCCAAAAGATGTGATGAAAGTCTTCTCAGACACATACCACATATTCTGAAGTCCAAGAAAGCCATGTAAGTTCAGCATCGATACATGAAAATTTGTACATTTACACTTTTTTTGTTTTTTTGAGACATCAGGCGTGTTGAAATGGGAAATTTGACTTTTTCATTGCTTTGAGCACCACAAACAAAATTCCATTTGGTTTGATTGTATTTGGGTCTGAGAGGTGGCCATCTCAAAATTTGTTTTTTTTGTTTGTGACCCCGTTGCTGAGGCCATCAAACACATTTTCCCCCTCACTTTTGTGTGATCACTTCATTGTTGGTTTTGGTCTGTGCATGCAATGTGTTTACAATTTTTTATGTGTCTTTGACTCCCATCTCCTTGCAGGCTGCGATTCTCTAACCTGACAGATAAGTGTTGTCCAGCTTTAGCAACAATCCTCAGCACAAAAGAGTCCTACCTGAGAGAGCTGGACCTGGGATACAACAGCATCAGTGACGATGGAGTCGGGAAACTTGTGGAGGGGCTGAGCGATCCGAATTGCAGACTGAAAACACTCAGGTTGCAAGGCTGTGAAATGACCTCGCATGCCTGTAAATATCTGGCCACGGCCCTGACCCAGTCCCTCAAACTGAAAGAGTTGGATCTCAGCAGGAATGAAATAGGAGATGATGGGCTGCGACATCTTGCAAATGGCTTGAGATCTTGTGAATGCAAGTTAGAAACACTAAAGTAAGTATTGGGAAACAAACGTACCTGTTCAATCCCTTTTACTGCATAACATGTTTATTTGCACATAAAATGATGATGATGGTAAAATTACACAGTTAAGAGAAATAATTATATCATAACAGTTAAAGAAATCACCAAACAAAATTACCTTAAAATGTAGCAGTGGAAAAAATAAAAACTCAAACTAAATGTGTTCATTATAGAAATGTGGCTTTATAGATATTTATTTTGTAATGTTACTATCCCATTTCCTTTTCATGGTAGACTATCACAGTGCAACATTGAGGAAAGGGGCTGCTGTTATCTGGCCTCAGCTCTGCAGAGGAATCCCTGTCTGAAAGTGTTGGATCTTAGCATCAATATGATCAGAGACAAGGGGGCCAATGAACTCTTCGCAAAATTTGATATATCACAGCTAACAAAGCTGGAGTGAGTATGAGTTAATATTCTGCTTGTCTTGTCAACATGACATAACAAACAGATACAAATTACAATAACATTTTGTTTCTCTTAATGTCTCTTTGGCAGGATGTACCACTGCGGCCTCACTGCGTTAAGCTGTGAAAATATTGGGGCATATCTGAAGGTTGAAGCCAGCAGTCTGGTAGAACTCAATTTGAGCAACAACAACTTGACAGATGCAGGGTTTGGGCTCATCTGCGAGGGCATGTACGCATGGTGTAAACTGGAAAAACTCAAGTAAGACTGCCTTGCTCTTATATTTTGTTAAGTTTGAATTATTTCTGCAATATTCAATTAAAACTGCTCATATACTAATAACTTAACATCCCTAAACCATTGATTATTTACATTTTGTCTTATTTCCCTTCAGTGTTTCAAGATGTGCAATCAGTGGTGCAGGTTGCGTTTATTTGGCAAAGGTCCTGTGTTCAGTCTCGCAGCTCTACAGTGGGTGGATACAAAAAACAGACTGGCAGGCAGTCGAGCTGAAAGACCTTGACCTCAGCATGAACTGCCTCAGAGACAAGGGAGTCAAAGAAATTTCTGCTGGACTGAAGAATCAGTACAGCCATCTGAAATCTCTCAAGTAAAATATTTTCAAATGTAATTCTTCATTACAGAAATGTTATGTTAGATGAACCGTGTGCTGTAATATGATTTTGTTCTAATTCAGCCTGAGTCACTGCAGCCTGACCGATGAGTGTTGTGCAGAGCTTGCATCAGGATTTGCGTCAGAGGAGAGCATTATCAGCGAGCTGGACCTGTCTGGCAACAACCTCCAGGACAAGGGAGTGAGGAAACTCTGCATCGGATTGAGAAGCCCTCATTGTAAACTTGAGAAGTTATCGTAAGTTGTTTTTTTTTTTTGTTAAAATAAAATGAACAGATTGTTGTCAGTCAAAACATGGGTCCAGATAACTCAGCCATTTAGTAAGGACAGCTACTCAAAGTAACTATTAGTTACTTTGTTAATAATTACCACAATATGACTCTTAACAGCTTGTCAGTCATGTTATTTGAAGGCCCACAGTGGGTCCAAATATTAAAGCTTTTATTCCTTTAAAACACGTTTTATGAAATTGAAACATGTTGTAACTAATATATTGTTTCTCTATGCTGATTTCCAAATCAGCAAGTAATCAACAAGTACGACATTATGGGCTGTGTGGAGCAATTACAGAAACCTGGCACCAAATGTCCTGTCAGATATGTAGTCTCGTTTATTCACGCTGTGATATTACCACCATCACATGTAAATCAATGAGAAAACCAACACGTCTCAAACGAAGGGCTGGGTATTTGAAATGTTTTGATACATGTGCTGATGCTGACGTTTCAGCAAATGATACTTTCATTTACTCTGAAAGCAGGAGATGCGATGTAATTTCCATGAATGGCCAGTTCCTGACACATGGGGCGGTACTGTAGCTGTAAATGTTACTATCGGCGCGTCAGTTACGCACAGAAAGCATTCGTCATCTCTCTGCTGGTTATCTGAAGTCTGATGTGGCACGGTTATACGAGCCCACAGTATGAAATAAAGTAAGAGGAAGTTAAGAAAAGATTACGAAAAAGCTCTTGCATGAGGCCCACTGTTCTGATCCTTATAGAATAACCACATGATACATTGACTACAATTTAATTTGATAGCTGCCAATATTTAGAGTGAGCTGCTATATGGTACCATGTCAAGTACTCCTGTTTCTCTCCAGACTGAGGACCTGTGGCCTGAGCTCAAAGAGCATTCAGTTCCTGATTGCTGCCCTGAAGTCAAACCCCCAACATCTGGCAGAGCTGCATCTGATGGGCAACAATCTGGAAGACTCAGGAATCCGGATCCTTATGGAAATAACAAAGAACCCGAAATACTCCTTACATACAATAGAGTGAGTACTTATATTGAGGACTTTAAAATGCCTATGTGTATTGCTCTTACTTCTACATCCTCTGGTCAGTATGAAGCAGTAATATAGTCCAGGAAATGAAGTTTCACTCACTTTCGGACTCCTGTCTCTATTTTCTTATCTTTCAGTGTCTCAACAGATTGAGGAGACAGACAGAAGGCAGACTCAAGGACACAAACTGCTACAACTGGCTCACATTTCTCAGACCACATACTTCGCTGTATTTCGGTGCATATTGTAGCAACTATATCAAGTGGTGTTTTGTTTTATTTGTTTGCCTTATCTACTCTTTTTAAAGATTATTTTCTAAAGATTATTATCTTATTTTTTTATAATACTTTGTACAATAGATTTATGTTTTTATGCAGTGCCTTAGTTCTAAACCGCCATGTGTTTTCTCAGGTTGCAGTGACCTGTACTTGAAAGTGAAATAACCCTGAGAAATATGAAGGGACATGTATGATGAATGTTATGTACTAAAGTAGTTAATCTAATGCAGTAATTGGAATAAAATGTAATCTCTTGTCACCGCAAAATAAACTGTTAGTGTTGTTTTGCAGTGTGTTCATTGTTATGTTGTAGCAGCACTCCATCTTGTGGCGAAACCTTTCATTTCAGTAGTTGACGCCAGTTGGGACCTTGGCTGCGTGTATCAGTGCAGCGCAGCAGGCAGCAGCTCCTGTGTCACCGCAGTGAACGCACTTCTGAAAGCAGGAAGCAAAGGTATGATACAGGACATTCTCCGATGTATCACAATAACAACACGTTTTGTCAGCATCCTGCAACAGGCATGTTGCAAACAGCTGTTAATGTCAGGGACGTTTGAAATAGCTGTTAAGTAAGTGCAGTGCAGTGCAGTGCAAGAGTCGGAATTGATAGTTGAATGCAATTTGGCTTTGATGTCGTGGTAATGTGATCAAGGCGAGCGGTGCCAAAAAGTGCAGAGGGGTGTGCATTGGCACCAAAGCTGGGTATTTGCCGGGTAGGCCTGTATGGCGCAGTTTCAGCGGAGAAATAGCCCACTTGGCAGTCATGCGGGAATCTCCTCTGCCATCATGCTGCCACAGCGAGATAAACAGTGTTGTGTATCCGACTGGAAAGTGGATGCTGAGACATGCAGACATTTGTAAAAGACCCTCATCCCTGCAGTGTAATCCTAACTGCGTGGTCATTGCGGCAGTATGTGTTTTACTGGCATTTAAACGAAATGCAAACGCATTTCATTAAGAAATTCGGATAAAGTAAAGATTTATTTGGATAAGAACAGTTATTTATTGCGAGCTGTTACCTCAAAGCCACGTGAGCCGTAATCATAAGATTCGCACGTGTAGGGACTGTTATGTTGCTGTGCACTCTGAAAAAACAGATGCAATTGTCCCTCGTGGAGTTTGTCTTTGATATCTGGTGAGATGGACAAAGCTGTAAACTGTGGAAGATAACTCAGTTTTTCCCCCAAAAAAAACTTTCCTCGAGATCAAAATATATAAAAATAATTAGCAGTGTGATGTAGACGCGAGCCAATGTTGCGCGTGCACGTGTTGCGGGCGCGTGCCCCCCAAACAATGTGAAACGGGTTCTAACGTTTCAACGGACGTCGCGAGCTTTATCTACAAAGTTAGCTAACTCACTAACGTTAATTATTCACATAGAGCAGAAAGCACAAGGTAAGAGGAAAGATATACAGTTATAATATAAAAATATTAGTTCCAGTAATATTTTGAAGTAGCATAGGCATATTTTTCATTAAACATACATGTGATTATTGTGTTGATATTAGCTTTTCTCATAATATTACACAAAATGAAAGGTAGTGTCCGAGTTAACGTTTTGAGATTAACGTTATATTTGAATTAGGCTAATTGAATAATAATAATTATTATTATTATTCAATTAGCCTAATAATAATAATAATAATTATTATTATCTTTTTAAAGGTAAGCTTAGCTAGTTTGTTGAAAATGTGGCTCAGATTCAGGATCAGCCGTAACTTAGATGTTAACTTATTACACATCCATAACTATATGTACTTAGTGTAAATTCAGAAACTGCTCAGAAAAGTAACCCAGTTTGCTAGATATGACAAGGTACTGTGACTTAGTGTTTTATTTAGCTGGATGCAAGTCCAGCATGAGGCTGGAAATCTGTTTTTTGAACACAGTTTAGGAGCAAACCTGTATGTATTGGTAAAGCTGAGTACAAAAGGAGACAAGAAAAGAAACGGTAAAGAAAAACTAAACAGAGGCTCATCCAGTAAATCAATAAAAAAAACAAAAGAAAATCACAAAGGGTGAGGGTTATACTCAATAAAGTCCAGTAAAGAAAGAAGGTTCAGCACATTTCTTAGTTTTTTAACATTATATAAGTACATTTACATTTAGCTGACGCTTTTATCCAAAGCGAATTACAATTGCTATGCTGGATCAATGATGGGTAAAGTGTCTTGCTCAGAGACACATTGTTGGATGTGTCACAGTGGGGGAATTGAACCTGCGTCTCTCACACCAAAGGCATGTGTCTTATCCACTGCATCATCAGCAAGGAGTTTCTGTAAGACAGTGTATCTGTTGTGCAGTGATGTCACCTCTTAAGATTACCTTTGTTCAGTTAAAGACTTGTAGAAACTCAACCACTTCTGGCTGAAAGTCATCCCCTTTTTTCCGTATAGTGTAACCTCTGCAGATACACATACCTGTTATACCTAACATAGGTTGAACATGCTCAGGAGGGGGTGGGGGGTGATGTGTTTATCTGATATGATATAAATAACTTCTCCACACATGTTAATTACCGTGCTGTTATTCAATATGCATAATTGAAAGTATGTTTGTATTGTTTCTCTGCACTCTGGCAACAGTAGCTTTAACATCCATCATTGCTTAGTTAATTGCTGTTCATGTTTTATGGACACAAAGTGCAAGCCCAGTCACTGTGCAGATGTCTGTGAAAGAGTGACAGTTCTCCACAGGTCCGCGTTATTTGGCTGCATGTTGTTGATTCTTGTTTGCTGGGATCTCACAGTATCTTCCAGGGTGATCTACTATGGGGAAGGAGAAGCTCCACATAAATATTGTGGTAATAGGACATGTCGACTCAGGCAAGTCCACCACCACCGGCCACCTCATTTACAAGTGTGGGGGCATTGACAAGAGAACAATTGAGAAGTTCGAGAAGGAAGCTGCTGAGGTATGACTCATATTGTTCTCACTTGAATTTAAAATATTATATTTTTAATGCTTTTTTATTGTAAAACTGCTTTCCTGCACGCCACTAGGTGTTCTAGTGCAACACTATCTTGTTCTGTGTAACTGGTGTCTTGTCTAACAAGTATCATGTCTATTTTTGTGTCCTTATCCTGTAATCTGTGTGTTGTTACTGTATTATTATGTGGTGATGCAATCACTTTGACAGCACTTAGCACAACAAAAAAACTCTAATTGGATTGCTGAAACATTTGGGAAAAGTGGTGGTTGTAAATGTAGCTTTATCTGTAGCCTAGATAGCCTTCAGCTATTTTCTCCCAATTACCAGCAAAACAGAGTAGTACACCAACTGTCACGGTGACTTTCTGAGAACTAATTAATTGCAAGAGTTTATTAATCATTGTCTTAAGAAGTTTATAATGGACATTTGGAATCCAAAGTTTGCATCTAGTCACAGCTTTTCATAATTTTCACAATTGTTGCTCATTGCCACCTGACCTCAAAGAGGTGAAGTTGAAAATACAACAAGGAAAGTTTTTAATCAGTAGAATTAATTAGTAAAAAGTAATATAACAAGTACTCGTCAAGTACCGTAAGTGTAGGTAAAGTTATTGATCAAAAATGCTGGGATGTGAAGTAAATGTTACACGTCTTTACTTTCCCTTCCATATCCCCTAGATGGGAAAGGGTTCGTTCAAATACGCCTGGGTTTTGGACAAGCTGAAGGCAGAGCGTGAGCGTGGCATCACCATTGACATCTCTCTTTGGAAGTTTGAGACCAGCAAGTACTACGTCACCATCATTGATGCTCCAGGACACAGGGACTTTATCAAGAACATGATCACTGGGACTTCTCAGGTAGAGGGAGAATGGGTAGAAGAGTAGAACCTGCATGACAGAGAGAGAAAAGTACTTGAGAAGGGAAGACGTTTTCACATATCTCTCTCTCCCTTCCTTAAGGCTGACTGTGCCGTGCTGATCGTGGCTGCAGGGGTGGGCGAGTTTGAAGCTGGCATCTCCAAGAACGGGCAAACTCGTGAACACGCCCTCCTTGCCTACACCCTGGGAGTGAAGCAGCTCATAGTGGGAATCAACAAGATGGATTCCACTGAGCCCAACTACAGCCAGAAGCGCTACGAGGAGATTGTGAAGGAAGTCAGCACTTACATCAAGAAGATTGGCTACAACCCTGACACTGTGGCCTTTGTGCCCATCTCTGGCTGGAACGGAGACAACATGCTGGAAGCCAGCGCTAATGTGAGTCCGCAGTGAGACCCAAAGTATATATATATATATATATGTTGACAGTATTTACAGATAATGAATAATGTCCTCACACAAAGCCCCTATGTTTAGAATTATACTGTATCTTAAGTGATTGTTACATATTTAGATATAAAATTATGCAACTTCAAACTGTTCATCAGTTCAGTTCATCTGCTTTTGGGCTTCTAATTAGTTTGAAATGTCTAAAGGTGCTTTCAGACAGTGAGCTTTTACCGCCACGCCTCCATTGTCTTCAGTGTAAACACAGCTGCAGCTGTGTTGCTGAGATCGGCTGGGAGCAGCAAGGAGAGGGAGGGCGCCTGTCGCTCTTGTGAATGTGCACATCCCTTTGCTGCTGCATTCAGAGTTTGCTATACCATTGCTAACCATTTCCTTCCAACCTAATTTATTTAGCTGTGTGATGATCTCATGCTAAGTGGATAGCAGCAGCCTGTGGTGTACAGACTAGTAGAAACGGAGGTAGGTGGGAGCCATGGCGGTGTAGTTGCACCAAGTTACATAGGAACATACCACTTTTGCATCCAAAAAATTGCTGCAGAGGCAGCACGGTTGTGTATTTAGCTAAGCAATGAAATCACCTCGCTGTAAACCTTCCCAATGAAACCTGCCTCTCCACAGATGACCTGGTTCAAGGGCTGGAAGATCAACCGTAAAGATGGTAATGCCTCAGGCACCACACTGCTGGAAGCTCTGGATGCCATCCAGCCCCCCACTCGCCCCACTGACAAGCCCCTCCGCCTGCCTCTGCAGGATGTCTACAAGATTGGAGGTGAGGGTGGCGTTGGTGGGAGTGTGATTTGTAGGTAGAAATAAACTGATGAGACGGAAGTTGTCTAATTTTCAAGTTCTTCTAGTGTTAGTGATACCAGATTATATGGTAGAAGTAGTTTGGGAATGAGAGCCCCTTGTAACCAGTGCTGGGTAACTTGGGTAACAAGCTCTCTGCCATTAACTTAGTAGGGTACTTTTGCGTTACCAAAAATAAAAAACTCTTCGAAAGTCATTTGCGTGTCTCCAGCAATTATACTGGCTAAAACAGGAATAACAGACGCAGACCCTTTACAGCCTCTTTATGTTTTGATTACAAATTATGTGTTTATGCAGTTTTTTTTTTTACAAGCTGTTGTCAGACTTTAAGTTACTAAACTTCCTCTCTGCCAGGTATTGGGACCGTGCCAGTGGGCCGAGTAGAGACAGGAACCCTAAAACCTGGCATGGTGGTGACCTTTGCCCCGGTCAATGTAACCACCGAAGTCAAGTCTGTGGAGATGCACCACGAGGCCCTGACTGAGGCGCTGCCTGGTGACAATGTGGGCTTTAATGTCAAGAATGTGTCTGTCAAGGACATTCGCCGTGGCAACGTGGCTGGAGACAGCAGGAACGACCCGCCACAGGAGGCAGCCAGCTTCACCTCTCAGGTCTGCATACAGGAGTTCAGGGTCCAAAATTAACACCGATCAAACACCACATGTGGGTAAATTTAGGATTTGGCAGAAAATAAATTGGGTCACCAGCTCACTATCCACAGCTATTTTGATGTCTGCAAATAATATATATATATATAGCAGCTTAATTCTGCTTTGATGACTCTGAAGTTGGCTATATTTCATATCAGTATAAATATCAGAACAGTGGCTAGCGTGTAACATTAAAAATGGCAGGGCTACGGCTACACTCACACTCTCTGAACTATATTGACTTAATCATCACTGCAATCTCCGCTCCTGCACGTGCCTTTGCCTGTCTCTGCTGTTGTTCAGGTGATTATCCTAAACCACCCCGGTCAGATCAGTGCTGGCTACGCCCCTGTGCTGGATTGCCACACTGCGCACATCGCATGCAAGTTTGCAGAGCTGAAGGAAAAGATTGACCGTCGCTCTGGTAAGAAGCTCGAAGACAACCCCAAGTCCCTGAAGTCTGGAGACGCTGCCATTGTGGACATGATCCCCGGCAAGCCTATGTGTGTGGAGAGCTTCTCCGAGTACCCCCCACTGGGTAAGTTACTTCATTAGAACGTCCAGGATGTTTGCTTGTGGGTCAAGTTGCCACACTATAATACTTTTTTTCGCTTCAGGTAATTGTGAATTGAAATGACATTTTAATCAAAGCTAATAGATGTCCTGTCCACCATGCTTCCTAAGGGAGATTTGCAGTCCGTGACATGCGTCAGACCGTGGCAGTGGGAGTGATTAAAGGTGTGGAAAAGAAAGTCACCGCTAGCGGTAAGATCACCAAGTCTGCACAGAAGGCGCAGAAGGCCAAATGAACGTTGTACTGGGCTGCTGCCCCAAACGCTCACCGTGGCCGAAGACAGACTAGCACCTCGCACCTTCTGCACACCATAGTCAGCGTCTGGTCTATTATCACAATGCATCGCAAAAGCAGACGAAGGAAAAAAAAAAAACTACCGCCCTGTTGGTGATTAACATGTTACCACACTGTTATATGTAGGTTTTATTGTAGGTTGTGTGCTGTTGTAGTTAGAATAAAGCTGCTAATTGATCTAGCTAACAAACTTAGCACCGATAATAAGGCATGGATGTTCTTTTGCCAGGTCTTTGTGGTAGTAATGATTTGTTCTAGCTTTAAAAGAGATATGCTACTAGCCAGAGGTAGATCGGCTGTTCGCATGTTTCCTGTTTGCATCTTAGAGAAACAAGCTCCACGAAACTCCCGGTCTGATACCTGTACGCTTCATGCCTAGCACTTTGCTTAACTTAAGCACCCTTGCCTTAGCACTGTTAGATGTTACTGTTTAATTCATGCACCTTAATCACTGTTATTTGTGAGCACATGTTCAGTAAAGATGTATAAACAGTATGTCTTTGCTCCTGGTGTCATTGCCAAGCCAAGAACCTCACTGTTTTAAGTGAACGATGATAATGGGAAAGCAAAAAACAAACCGCTTCATACAATGTCCTTTATTGTTGAATGAGAATAAAAGTTCATCTGCATTTTCATTACATTACAGGCTTCATAAATCTAACTGAGATTATTACTAGTGCGTAAATATGTGCACATAATTTAAATAAGTTAAAAGAAACGTGACAGAATGTTAACATGTCAAAGGCCCGTTTTATGCCCAGTAGCAAAATGATCTCTGAATTAAAAAACAAAACAAAACGTAAAATGCCTCAAGTCAGAACATTTGCAAGGAGAGAAAAATGAAGACAGTGCAACTATTTCTGTTTGGCAGAACCTAATGCACTTTTCAGGATTGTAGATATGGAGATCAATATGTACCACAAATGCAAGGCACCGATATACTGCATGTACTGCACATTTTGTAGACTTCATTTCAACTGGGGTCTTTTTTAAATTCAGATGCAATCAGTTGGAACCTTAACTAGTGATTTGTCTAAATGGCATGGCATTCATTTTCAGTTATAGATAGGTTTGGATATGGCAACCTCTTCATGCAAAATATACTTAAGTATATGAAGGAAATTAAAATCCACTTCTTTAAAGCAAACTGACCCAAAACCTCCTTCACATGTAATGTAGTCTTTGATACTGGATTTCAGAATTCATTGAGGTACTGCTAGCTAAGTGTGATCATTCACCTCTGAGGCTTTGGATGCTATATGGGTAGTATCTACCTGCATCTTGTGGCGCTCTCATTATTTTCCTATACTTAGAGAGAAGCACTTCATCTTACCTGATGCACCTGATTCTGTACCATGCAACGGGAAGAGGAAGTTGGTCGTTTCTCATTTTGATGTCACTGCTCAGCAGTTCAAGCAGCAATAGATGTTCTGCTCATATTAGTAATGAAATAAGCAATACATTCTGCAGCAAGCCCACTTCAAGGATGCAAATATAATCCCACATTATGAAAAAAGTAGACAGTAACCATGATTTAAATATCTTCCTTTCATGTAAAAATAGGGTGGCAAAAAGCCAAATGCAAATACAAAGTTAAATTTGTGAACATTTCTTTCAGTGTATCTGTTCCCGACCAAAACAAAGCTCTTTGCTAAGATGCAAAAATATCAAAATATCAAACAGTTTTTTAAACCAAGAAATGACATTCAAGATGTGTTTCCATGAATAATTGATCTGAAAAACAAACAACTGCTCCTAAGATCCCTTGCAACAAAATGGACATGTATCGTCATATTTTGTCTAATGTTGGCATTATGATATACAAATCAGTTACCTGACTTTTCAGACTTGCTTCTAATTCAAGTAGTTTCTGTTTGTTTATTGTTATGAGGTAATGCAATGCATTTTTCAAAGCTAAACTGCATAACCACACAATGACCATGTAGCATTGGCAAAAATCACCCGTTGTTCACTGTGACGGATTACATAACTCAAGCACATTTCAGGAGTCTGCTAATGGATTTACGGTATGGAAATAATAGCAACCCGATGCCAGAAACTGTAAAAAGAATACGTTAAAAAAATCTACCCGCATTTGAAAATGGTCAGCAAAATTGGCAAGTACACAAGACCCGTAGTTTAGGAGCCAAAACTCAACAAATACACATCGTTATGGTCCTTGTGTGTGGTATTTTGTTTTTAATTTTTGGTTGAGGATAGTAATTCATATAATTTAAAGATTATTAAAGAAACTTCGGGAGGTTATCAGGTTTTCTAAAATGATGGGGGAAAAATAAATATAGTAACAAGAATGGAAAATGAAAAGTTTGGCTATGGTGAGGTAACATTCACTTCACTATGGAGGCCTGTCATGTGATTAGAGAGACAGGAAGGATTTTGTTTACATGGCCACGCAGTTTAAGTATTAAGACCCATTTTTTTCCCCATTAATTACAACGGTTGTGAGTGGTGTTCTGGCTTGGTGTTCATGCCTTTCTACTTTGTTAAGTGTAAACCGTATCTTGCTAATCTCAGTACCTTTGAAAACATGCAATACTCATGCTGTGTCTCTAGGTCACATATAGTCAAACTGTCTTTCAGGACCAAGTTTAGTTGGCTTTTTTTAATGGCAAAGTCTCAGCTTTTGGGGGTCTGTGTTCCCATTACACAAGCCTTCATCTCAGATTTGGCAATCATTCTTTAAAACAACAAGTAACTCATGCAATGATATGTCTTGTCATCAGCCTGTATGAAAATACTGTGATTCTTATCAAATGGATCAACAAGAAAATAAACAAAAAAAGGACCCATTGTTATATCCCACACCCCTCCAAAAAGATAAAAACCGTCTTCGTGAGGTGAGATTTGCATGTACATGTAGGCAAATTTATTTTAGCCGTACGTGTGGCATGTTCAGCAATTCGGTGCTGCCAGCAGAGGGCGAGGATGCGTGACCGCTGGCCAGGCTACGATTGGAGCCCTGGGACCCTGCCCCTGCCCTGCTCCCTGTCCTCAGGAGCTCGGAGGAGTAGGTGTGGGCCTCAGCAGTCCCCAGAGACAGGAAGTCAAATCCCTGCGCCTCTATGTCCCTGTCGCTGATAAAGAGGTCTTCCTCGCCCCAACCACCTCCACTACTCCTTCCTATACCGCCTCCTCCCCCAGGGTCTTGGCTACAGCTGTGGAAGCCAATGGGGGAGTCACTGCCTGTACTGGGGCTTGGAGATGACAGGCTGTGGCTGTGGTGGGTGTCCTGGACAGTCCCCGAAGCATGCATCAGGTCCTGCACTGACATGGATTTGCCCAAGCCTCGGTCCATCTGGCTGGGGCCTGAGCAGCAGCCCAGGGCTGGAGGCACCAGGGACTGCAGCTCCAGGCTCATATGTCTCCTCCAGGAGCCCTCCTCCTTAGGGTTTAGCTTGCCATTGCTATTGGTGCTGCCGTGCAGCTGCCGCCCAAGTCTTCCCAGCCCTAACCCAAGGCCCAGGTCCTCCCCAACACTGCTGTCCTCCATCTGCATCCCTAAACCTCCACAAAAGTCCTCCATGTCGGGGGGCACTTCTGTGGAAGTCGCTCGTGGCAAGTTGTTCGGGCCCCCGCTTCGGCTGGGAGGGGGTGGTGGTGGAAGCCTCGCCAGAAGAGGAAACCCTCTGTCTCCGGCTCCTCCGCCACTGCAACTGCTGATACTGTTTGGGGTGAGGATGGGTGGAGAGCTTCCCACAGCCTCATCGGTGCCACTTTCAGGTGTGGTGGCCTGAGCCTGGGAGTGATGATGGTGGGGGTGATAATGGTGGTGATGATGGTGGGGATGACGCAGTGGTGACGGGCTAAAACATGAGGATGCAAGGCCGGAGGGAGGCGTGGAAGAGGAGGCATTGAGGTTGAGCTCGTTGGGCGGTGCCAGGATGAGATGGAGTCCTCCCTGGGAGAGCTGGGAGTTGGTGGAGGAGCGTGTGACACAGCCACCAGGGGGAGGCGCTCCGCTGCTGCTGACCTGGGTGGAGCAGGACAGGTCCTTGCTGAAGACGGAGGAGTGGTAGTCAGAGGTTTGTTCCAGCTCGAACAGGGGCAAAGAGGAGAGGGTGAGGGCTGAAGACGAGCCTTTACGCAAAACCTGCCGATAGATGTCGAGCAAGGAGTCGAGCTTCGACTCAATCGACTGGACCTGTGAGGAGAGAAAGGGAGGACAGGAGTGAGGAGTGTACAATTAATAAAGCAAGAAAAGAAAAATAATGGGGAAGGAAAGCATTTTAAAGCCACTATCTATCTTTGTCTTTGATTTCAAATGATTCTAATGGCATAAGAGGTGGGGATACGTTTAAATATGGGGATGATGCTGCTCATTCTCAGGCAGACCCTCCTGGAAGACATTAAAGGTGTTGCACTCGGTTGCACTTTACCAATCACTGCATGAAGAGGGTATAAATGTCGCAATGTTGGTATTGGAAAGTTACAGAAATTGTCAAACAACGTGGAAAAGAGAGGGGCGTTCCGAAGCTATTTGGCCACCTGACAAGCAGTTCTGATAGAAAAGTGTTACTTTCAGTCCTTCACACTCAGATCTGTGTGCATTGTTATCTACAACAGTGTAGTTTTTTGATACCGCTGGGGGGTGCGTACGTTGTGCATAACATCCATCCATCCATTGTCAACCGCTTATCCTGCGTACAGGGTCGTGGGGGGCTGGAGCCAATCCCAGCTGAGATCAGGCGAAAGGCGGGGTACATCCTGGACAGGTCGCCAGTCCATCGCAGGGCCTCCCTCACTGCATTATATTCTATTATATGTACATATTTTGAATTGTCACTGGCCACCTGAATTTTGTGTTTCCCTTTATATAATAAGACATTTGCACCATAAATTGGTGCAGAAATTTCCCCCAGAATGCAGGAAATTAACTGTTTAATGCTCAAAATCTTCTGGGGGAAGACCCCCATATCCCCCACTTGTTAAGTGTCCCCTCCAAGAAACCAGTCTCTGGCTTCACACACAGTTTCTGGGAGGAACATTCACTTATTAGTTATATATAATTGCTTTTCACATGGCTTTTTTGTTACCTGGGAAAGTGATTAATATGTTGTTTGTCATTTACTTGTGTGTTTTGTTTTTAATAACAATAGTAACAACAAGAATAAAACAAAAATACAAATTAAAACACCAAATGCCAAAGTCGATACTATTTGTTGGGTGGCGGTAAGGGACCTGGATAATGGATAGGGGGGCACAGGCCCAAAAAAGTTTGAGAACCACTGCTCTAAACCGTTAGTCTAATAGAAGAGTCTTAGCAGACAAACTTTTTATTACCCCCCCCAAACTCCATTTGGGGGCTGCGTCTTGTCAACTCTGAAGTATCAGGGGATTGTTGGAACACAGATCTTTTCTCATGTAACACAGAAGTCACTTAACGGCGCGCACTGCTCTGCTGCTAACTCGCTGCCATTAACTGGGAAGCTGGTTAATTCAATTCACTTCAAATTAGCTTTATTGGCATGAATGTGTAACAACAATATTGCCAAACTATCATACAAACTTCATAAGATCAACCCCATAAGCGTACGTGTGTTTGTGTTAGAAAAATTTAAATGTATTTAAAAAATTAAAAATAAATAAACAGTAAGCATGTGTGTGTTAAAAACAAATATGTTAAAAATTAAAATAAATAAATAAAACAGTAAGTGTGTGTTAAAAAAAATTAAAATATATTAAAAAGTTTAAATAAAGTAAATAAAATAGTAAGCTTGTGTGTGTGTTAAAAAAAATTAAAAATTAAAATAAATAAATAAAACAGTAAGTATGTGTGTTAAAAAAAATTAAAATATATTAAAAAGTTTAAATAAAATAAATAAAACAGTAAGCATGTGTGTGTTAAAAAAATAAAAATATATTAAAAATTAAAATAAATAAATGAAACAGTAAAGTATGTGTGTTATTATAATAATATATTAAAAATTAAAATAAAATAAATAAATGAAACAGTAACGTATGTGTGTTATTATAATAATATATTAAAAATTAAAATAAAATAAATAAATGAAACAGTAACGTGTGTGTGTTGTTATAATAATATATTAAAAATGAAAATAAAATAAATAGATAATAATGGTTAGCTCAGTTAGCGGTCCTATTTGCTGATTCTACCTGGACGTACAGCTCGGTTTACTGGGGAAGTGTAGGTGTAGCACATCAGCTTTGGTGCGCTAGGAGAAAGAGGTTCTCCCAGGGCGGGGAACGTCTCGGGTTACGTATGTAACCCTGGTTCCCCGAGAAGGGGAACGAGAGACTGCGTCGGTTACGACACTATGGGAACGCCTCTAGGCGAAGCAGGTCTGAACGTGAATGAAATCACTCCAATCCTATTGGCTTGTTGCTAGAACGGTAAGGTGTGACGGAATAACCGGAGGAGTATAAAGCACACCTGTACACACTCATCATTAGCTTAAACTATGAAGCAGGCGCTTCAGGCGGGGAGAGAGGTGCGGCGGGCCGACGCAGTCTCTCGTTCCCCTTCTCGGGGAACCAGGGTTACATACGTAACCCGAGACGTTCCCCTTCGAGGGAACTCGAACTGCGTCGGTTACGACACTATGGGAACGAGATACCCACTAAACCGTGCCGAAAACCCCGCCTGCCCCTGTGTGCAATAAAGTGGCACGACTAAGAGGAGAGCGCACGAGTGCCAGGTGCCGAAGGAAGGTCAAGACTGTAAAACCGAATGAATGTGTGCGGAGTGGCCCAGCCAGCCGCTAAACAAACATCCTGCAAAGAGGCCCCGGAAAGGAGGGCTCGAGAGGCCGCCATGCCTCTGGTAGAATGAGCCCTCACAGCCACAGGTGAAGGCAAACCGCGCACCTGATAGGCCAGGGAAATAGTCTGAACAATCCAGTTGCTAATCGTATGTTTGGATGCAGGGAGCCCAGCCCTGGGGGACCCAAAACATACTAGCAGCTGGTCAGCCTTCCTCCAACGGGAGGACCTCAGAGTGTAAATACTCAGTGCTCTGACCGGGCAGAGCAGATGAAGCCTCCCGTCCTCCGCCGTCACATGAGGTGGAGGATGAAATGCCTGCAGCACCGTGGACCCTGCCGCACAAGAAGGCACTTTAGGGATGTATCCTGGACGAGGGTGCAGGATAGCCCTAATGTTCCCCGGGGCAAACTCCAGGCTTTGCGGGGAAACCGAAAGCGCTTGGAGATCCCCCACCCTCCTCAGAGAGGTGATAGCAAGGAGAAAGGCCATCTTGAGGGTCAAGTGCTTAGCCTCAGCTGACTCTAGGGGTTCGAAGGGGGCCTCAGCCAACGCCCCAAGAACCACCGCCAGATCCCAAGGGGGAACCTTGGACCGAGTCGCAGGTCTCATCCTCCGGGCACCACGGAGGAAACGTACAACCAAGGGAAGTTTCCCCAAGGACCCCTCCCTCAGAGGGGTGTGGAAAGAGGAAATAGCTGCCACGTACACCTTGAGGGTGGAAGGGGAAAGACCAGCAGAGAACCGGTCCTGGAGGAACTCAAGTACCTGAACCACCGGGCAGGTAACAGGGTCCACCGACCGCTCCCTACACCAAGTGGAGAAAACACTCCACTTCAGGCCGTACATCCTCCGTGTGGACGGGGCCCTGGAGCTCAGGAGGGTCTCGACCGCTCCGGCTGTCAGACCCGCCTCTAGATACTGTGCCCCCTCAGGGGCCAGACCCATAGTCGCCATATGGCGGGGCAAGGGTGAAGAACCCGGCCCTGCGCCTGGGACAGCAGGTCTCTCCTCAGAGGGACCCGCCACGGCGGGCCGTCCAGGAGCGACATGATGTCCGAGAACCATACCCGGGTTGGCCAGAACGGGGCTACGAGCAGTAGGCTGACATTGTCCTGGCGGACCCGCTCCAGAACCCCCGGGAGCAGAGCAACTGGGGGAAAAGCGTACAGACGTAGCCTCGGCCACGAATGTACCATGGCGTCCAGACCCAACGGGGCTGGAGGAACGAGAGAAAACCATAGCGGGCAGTGCGTAGTCTCTTGAGACGCAAACAGATCCACGTCTATGGGGCCGAACTCTTCGCACAAGAGCTCCACCACTTCGGGGTGAAGTCTCCATTCCCCGGGCCTCAGCCCCTGCCTCGACAGCAGGTCTGCTCCCTGATTCTGCGTCCCCGGGAGATACATCGCCCTGAGCGACAGTAACCTCTGCTGGGACCACAGGAGGATCTGACGCGCCAGTCTGTCCAGAGGGCGCGAGCGCAGACCGCCCTGGTGATTCAGATAGGCCACCACCGTTGTGTTGTCGGAACGAACCAGGACGTGGTGGCCTTGGAGATCGGGCAGGAAACTCCTTAGAGCCTGGAACACTGCCAACATCTCGAGACAGTTGATATGCCACTCGGGTCGATGCACCTGCCAGGATCCCCTTGCAAAGCGGCCGTCCATGACCGCGCCCCAGCCCGTGAGGGAGGCGTCTGTCGAAATAACCAGCCGGCGACAAGACCCTCCCAGCGCGGGCCCCTGGGACAGGAACCAAGTTTCCTTCCAAACTGATAGGGAACGAAGACACTTGCGCGTAACCCAAATCAGATGGAGAGGATTTCCCCTCGGGGAAAAACCCTTGTTCCTTAGCCACCACTGCAGGGGTCTCATGTGCAGTAGTCCAGATGGTATTACGCTGGACGCAGCTGCCAGGAGACCCAACACTCGTTGAAAGTGTTTCATAGTGACGGCGTGGCCTAACTTCACCCCTCTCACGGCGGCCAATATGGTGTCGACACGTGCCGGAGACAATTGTGCCCGCATCGTTGTTGAATCCCATATAACCCCTAGGAACGTAGTCCGTTGGGTGGGCGCCAGCACGCTCTTCTTTGCGTTGAGCCTCAGCCCTAAACGCCGCAGATGAGCCAGAACGACATCTCGATGCCGAACCGCCAACTCTCGAGACTGGGCCAGGATGAGCCAGTCGTCGATGTAGTTGAGAATCCGGATGCCCCGGAGCCTCAGCGGGGCCAGTGCTGCATCCATACACTTGGTGAATGTGCGAGGGGAAAGTGCCAGGCCGAATGGAAGAACCCGATACTGGTAAGCCACACCCCCGAAGGCGAACCTCAGGAACTTCCTGTGAGAAGGACGGATGGAGACGTGGAAATAGGCGTCCTGTAGATCTATCGTGACGAACCAATCCTCGGATTGGATGTGCGACACGATGGCGGGGATGGTGAGCATCTTGAACCTGAATCTCCTCAGAGACCGGTTTAGAACCCGCAGATCCAAAATAGGGCGCAGCCCTCCGTCCTTCTTGGGGACTATGAAGTACCGACTGTAGAAGCCGGCGTCTCTGTCTGGGGGGGAGACACGTTCCACGGCCCCTTTCCTCAGCAGAGTCTGAACTTCTTGTCCCAACACCGGACCTTGCTCCGGGCGGACCACAGTCCAAACCACCCCGTTGAATTTTGGAGGGCGGGTTCTGAACTGTAGTCGATACCCATCTATGGCAGTGCGCAGGACCCACGGAGAAATGTTCATCAGGCTCCGCCAAGCGTCTGCAAAGTCTGCCAACGGAACCAGCCCCTCGGGGCTGGTGGTCGGTGTCTCGTGTGATCTTCTGGTGGACCCCTGAAGCCCCAGAACGGCAGGGGGGAGCCGCCGAAGATCCACGGTGGGTGAGTCGGGATGCCGTCCGCCTACAGACCCTCGGGGCAGGCAGTACGGTGCGGACTCGTTGGTGGCAGGTGCGTCCTGAACGTGTAAACGGCGGGATAACATCACCTGTTGCCACGGCGGAGGGGACCTCGGTCGGCCTCCGGGGGGGTGGGGGGGGTGCGGGAGGGGAGAAAAACCTCCCCTACCCTGGTCTTCAGGACCTCTTCCCTGAGCTCCGTCGGGACTGGATGACGGTCCTCAGATCGCGTCTCACAGAAGGCTGAGGTTGAGAGCGTCGCCTCGCTGCCCCAGCCCCTCGGGGGGGTCCCCGAGAAGCGACACTCTGCTTCCTCTCCTCTCGGTAGGAGCTTGTAGAGGGAAGGGATCTACGCCCGGCAGCCTCAGCTGCCTGGGGTGCAGACCGGCGAGGGAGGTACTGGCGGAACGCTTCGCCTTGCGTCTTAATGTGCTGGAACCGATCCACCACAGAGTCCACTGCGTCACCGAAGAGGCCCGCCGTGCTCACCGGTGCATCGAGGAGGCAGCTCTTGTCCCTCTCTGACATGCCCGCGAGGTTGAGCCATAGGTGACGCTCCGTGGCCACCAGAACCGACATGGATCGACCAATAGAGCGGGCCGTTTCCTTGGTGGCCCGGAGAGACAGGTCTGTGGTTCTGCGAAGTTCCGCCAGATCTTCCTCAGAGGGACCCCCCTCTGAACCATCTCCTGAAGCAGGTCGGCTTGGTAGGCTTGAAGCACCGCCATGGTGTGCAAGCTCGCACCTGCCTGGCCCGCTGCCATGTACGCCTTCCCCACGAGGGTGGATGTGGTGCGACATGGCTTGGAGGGTAACGCCGGCTTCTCCAGGGAGGACGCAAGTCGAGGGGAGAGATAGCTCGCAAGCGCATCCTCCACCCGAGGCATCCTCCCATAACCACGGTCCCTAACCCCCATCACATTGCTGTAATTAAGTGATCGGGGTGTGGAAAGCCGTGTAGAGAAGGGTCTGCCCCATGATTTACTCAGTTCATCATGTAAATCAGGAAAAAAAGGCAGAGATCGGCGTGGAGGTGGTGCGTGGTGCTTAAGAAACCTTTCATCAAGCTTCCCACTGGCCTGTGGTGTCTGCTCCTCCTGTGGCCAGTCGATGTCGAGCTTAGCCACGGCTCTAGTCACCACCTCGAGCAGCTCGTCATAGTCGGGCGCAGCCTGATGACGTTGCCCCGACACCCGGAAGTCATCGTCCATTACGCCGAGCACATCCACCTCCTCGGAGTCGGATTGCTGCAGCATCTCCGGATCCAACCCGCGAGCGGGAGAAGCCGAGAAACGGGCTCCCGAACGAGGAAAGGAAGCGTCGGAGCCAGCGGATGAAGGTCGGGAAAAAGCCTCAGCCGTCCCGAAATCCTCCGACAGATCGCGCTGTGAGCCCCATGAGTGAAGCCGCCGGGCCGCCTCAGCGGCCGCAGGGCCCGCACCACGGGGAGAACACATCCGGCCGTCCTCAGAAAAGAGAGCCATGCGGGACCTCAGTACCCGCACGGAAAGGGTTTCGCAATGGCCGCAGGCAGCCCCCTCGAGAGCTGCCCGGGCGTGCTCCATCCCCAAACATGAGACACACATCTCATGTGAATCTCCATCCGTGATGTACCGAGGGCAAGGAAAAACACACTTTCTGTACCTCTGATTGCCGGACATGCTGGTAGACTTCTTCCTCGGGTAAGACATTTCGCTGCTTGTAGGACTGGAGCTTTCTTCGACAACATACAGAGCGCCTGCTGAATAGAAAAAAGCTAATGATGAGTGTGTACAGGTGTGCTTTATACTCCTCCGGTTATTCCGTCACACCTTACCGTTCTAGCAACAAGCCAATAGGATTGGAGTGATTTCATTCACGTTCAGACCTGCTTCGCCTAGAGGCGTTCCCATAGTGTCGTAACCGACGCAGTTCGAGTTCCCTCGAAGGGGAACTCAGCAGGGAATGCTACAGCGCCAGAACCGGTACAGGCTCGGTGGCCTCCCAGTATATCACGGCCGGACTGCAACAGAACACATCCTCTGAGACAGTCCGAGGCCAGTTTGACATTTTCAGTACAGAGATGATTAACAGCGGCTCCGGAGTCAAGTGGGAGAGGAGAGGAGCCACCGACCAAACCAGAGTTGGTGATTGATGGAACAGTGAAACACTAACCAAGACGGTTTTGGTGAGTTATATTTAGTTTCTGTCTAGTTTGAATGAGTTAACAAGGCAAGTAGTTTGGTGAAAGACTTGAATTCAGAAGGTGTATGGCTTTATTTTTCAGTTTGATAATGAAATGTGGTGTAATAATATTAATAACTTGACATTTTGTGAGTTTATTTTGTTTATTTATAAGACTGAAAAAGTGAACAGAGCTTGTGTAATGTAGTGAAATCGCCACTCACACACATCTTCCAGCTGAAACTATGAGGAGGCAGAGCTGGAGCCTGCTTTATCATAAAAACGTGAAGCAGGGGCAAACAGTTAGCCTGGCTCTGTCTAAAGTTAAAACAAAAACAAAAAACGCCTACCAACACCTCAGAAGCTTACAAATGAACGTGCTGTAGCTCATTTGTTTTAACTGTACACAAACAGAAATATAAAAGCGACATGTTGTGGTTTTATGTGGAGTTGATTACCATTTCTTGATCTTGTCGCAACTGTGATGTTGCCACGTTTGTCACTGTACTCCACAGTATTACTCGCAGTTAATGAAAATGTTATGGCAAGCAACTTAGGTCACTGTTACATCGAATATATACCACAATATTATTTCCCACTTGCTGTAGTACAGTATCATTGTGTTTGCACTGCGTAGGCAACCCCCCATATATATATAGAGCAGAACACGAACCTGCCGCTCCACCTTACAGACACGACCCAGCATGCTCACGTCCTCTAAAATATCTCCATCAGACAGCAGCTTCTCCCGAATCTTCTTATCCAGAGGGATCTGGCCTTTCCCAAGGATTTGGTCCACTCTGGAACACACACACACACACAAACACACACACACAAGCACATGCAAATACAATAAGACATTAATGATAGGAAGACACAGACAAAAAAAAGTAGAAATCCAGAAGAAAGCCCACAGCAAGGAAGGAAAGTACAGACTGCAACAGAATAATACATTTATATTGAAGCACATTTTCTTTTCCAACATATACAGGCGAATGAGAGGTTATTCTTCCTCAGTGGATTTGACAAATACTGTATGCTGGAAGAGAAAACATTACCAACCATGTAATGATGGCACGTTACTAAATGTGTTTCTTCAGTTGTTACTCTTAATAAAACCTTGTAGTCGTGTTGTTTTACAGCACACATTCAGTTTCTTTGTCTCATTCAGCACTTCTTGCTCAATCCAGTGAAGTTCAGTAGAATTTGGTTACTAAAATATTTATGTACAGGATTAAATTCAACAGAGGGCCGTGCAATCATAATGCCACAAACAGTTTGGCGAAATATATGATTAAAGCTTTGACAAGACCCTCAAACATCAAACCAAAGTGTGTCTTTTCTTTTCCGGTGTGTTTTTATACGTCTTGGTTTGTGTGTGGTTTGCCACTTGATCTGGTGATACTAGACAAATGCAGTGTCCCCAAAAGTGTTTAAATTGAGCTGATCATTTGAAATTCTTGGGAATTATACTTTTTGTGATTAGCTAACATCTTTAGCATCTAAGTTTTGCACACATATTTACAGCTATTAATTTAGCTGATGCTTGCTTTATATGTCAGAGGTTGCACGTCTCTGGGACACCTTGGTAGATGGGTCGCAGTGGGAATTGAACCCGGGTCTCTCACACCAAAGGCAAGTGTCTTATCCACTGCGAGATCAAAACAAATACAGCTGAGTGTAAAAGGTCATTATTGACCTTTAAACCAGCTGCAATGTTAAGTCAAGGTCCGTTAACTAGCTTTTTCCGGAGCTTTCAACCGCATCTCCCAGTCTTACTAAGCGTATGGAGGAGCATACGACCATGTGAACAGGTATCACCGTGTGATGAGTCATCACCATGACAACTGAGCAAGCTCCCCTGTTGATGGAGACTGTGAGATGTGGCTGAAAACGCCCTAAAAAAATAGTCGATGAACGAAATGTTAATACAGTTTCACAATCCTATCTCCAAATCTGACCAGCACTCGCTGTATTAGAGACAGCATGAAGTGCATGCAGCAGTTTCAGTTAACAGTCAACAGCAGCAGGGGTCAGTGCTACAGCAGCAATGGCAGGTAGGCGTTCACTGTTGCTGATTGAGAATTTTGTTTGTTTGGTGTATGGTGTGTGTTACAGAAGATGTTTCTGTGTGAGATGTGTTAGTATCTGGTTGCGCGGGGATCCTAGAATTAAAACACCAAATGCCAAAGTCGATATATTGCAGACTGTTTTTAAGTGTTTGGTTAGTGGATGACAGAAGTGTGTGAGAAAAGAGCAGTGCATGACAGACATTTGTGAAGAAAGGTTTCAGTTCACTTCAGACCAATCAATTCAAAGAAGAAACATACACTTTGTCTTATAGTCCAGATTTTTTCATTTTTTATATCTTTAAGAACAAACAACCTCGTGAACTGACTGAATGAGAAGCAAACTGAAACCAGGTGACATGTGAGTGGATTTAGGGAGTAGGGGGGGCATTCTGACCCCTGAGTGGCGTTCTTTTTGCCCTGGCTGTTAGATAAGGGCAGGGAGGGGAAGGAAAAGGTCTTGGCTCGGCTGCTCGGGCCTACAATCATGTCCAGCCTGTGAGGGAAGCAAAGCAAACACACACACACACACACACACACACAGAGGCAGACATACATACACATACATACACACAAAATCACACAATGCAAAGAACAAACACACATACAAAGACATCCGCGGAGCACACAAATATACCCATGTATGTATAAGGTATGAGAGCAGGTACACACACACAAACACACACATGCATACGCACCAAGATACAGATGAATCAGTTACAGTGTGGTCAAACATCTCTAGCCAGACAGCGAAGACTAGAGGAATGAAAACTGTCAGCTGTTGTCATGCAGTCTGTTGCCAGCCCTACCTGGTCTGCAGGCTCTTGATGCGACACAGCATGTCCAAGTGACCGGCAGAGTACTGTTCGATCACGTCCTTGACATCATAAGGACGCAGTGTCTCCTTAAACTTCTTCTTGGCTACATGGAACTTCATTATCCTGCACAAAGAGCAGATAAATTCATAAATCTGCCACAAGGGGGAGCTCTTATACAGTCAGGACACATGACCTACCGACTCCCTGAAGCTGAGACTGCAGCAGTGTGGCTGATGAAAACACCTGAAACTGTGTCTTTATTTTTCGTTTTTTACAAAGTGCATGAAATCTGTAACCCCATCCCATTCCAACAACCTGTTTCTTCACACCAATGCAAGCAGTCGGAACACCTGAACAATCACTTCGTTGGACAAATAAAAAACATCCATCTGCTTATTTTAGCTGTGTGTGTGTGTGTAAAAAAATCACTCCCTGTGGAGCCTCAAGGCTAAATTCAAGTGAATTTGGGAGTTTCTGGGTCCTTGAGTGGTGAGGACAGACGGCAAGAAAACTGAGCATTAGTAAAGTGGACATGAAGCAGTTAGTAAATGTTTGTTTTGAGAAATCTTTTTCTATGGGCAGTCAAGCTATGGGCATGTTTCAGTCACAAACTCTGAACCTATATAGTCCATACCTACATTGTTTCTTCATGACTTGAGGTTACTTGTGTTGTTTTCCCAGTAAATCCAACTTAAGAGTAGATGTCACAGCAAAGGTTTAAAGGTTTAGTCAACACAAATAACCCCAAAACACATTTATTCGTACTGCACATGAACAAATTAACCAAAAAATGCAACATGTCTTTGCAGAGGCAGGCATCACTGTGATTAGTTTTATTGCTTTTTAATGAAGAAATAGACCCTGCCTGGCTTCATCGCACTAGAGGTAAGTGCAGGGTTGGGCTGTTACTAAGTACACTTACTCAAGAACTGTAGTACAATTTCTAAGGGAATAATTGTACTTTTTACTCATACATTTATCCAACTAGTGATTTAGCAGAAATATATGAGCTTTTAAAATATGAAGCACTACTACAGATTTAACTGTCCAACAGTAGTAGTTAGAATCAAATATACCAAATAATAAAGCAATAGAAAGCATCCTGAGTGGAAACATCACAAACTGGCATGGGATGTGCACGGCTCAGGACCGGAGGGCTCTGCAGCGGGTGATTAAAACTGCTCAGAAGATCACTGGTACCCATCTCCTGAGCATCAGTGAGGTGAGGCGCCTGCGCAGAGCCCAAAGGATACTAAAGGACAGTACGCACCCATCCTGTTCACCCTGCTGCCTTCTGGGAAGAGATACAGAAGTTTCCGCTGCCGCACCACCAGACTGCAGAGCAGCTTTTTCCCTCAAGCTGTCAGACTTTCTTATTCATCCCCAGCACTGCTCCACTGAATATAGTTTCTTTCTGTTTACCATTTTTATAATTGCTTCTATATTAATATATATTGTCTGCTACGTAGAAGAAGGGAGTTTCAAACTCAATTTCACTCTACAACATGTTGTACTGTGACAAATAAATCAAACTTGTAACTTGTGTATTCTATAGTTTAAAGCCTCAGAAAACTTGGCTTCAAACCTTAAGTATTTCTCAAAATATTCAGAAAAATAAAAAAGTATTATCTACATATTATCTATTCTAATTATATAATTCTCAAAAACCCAGCAAATCTGCTTCATCAGGGCTGTGTGGATGGGGATTGACTGAGTAACCAAACAGCCCACCAGACAACTTCAATCACAGTATGAATTCAGGTGATCTCAGGAGTCATGTTTACTTACTATTGACTCAAGGACTCCAAAAAGATCACTGTAACTGTTTTTGCAAGCGCCCACTATTATCTCATGGGAATATTACAGCATTAGTTGAACAGAAAAATGCCAGAATGTAACTTCAATTGTTCAGTTCTGCTATAGAGAAATGCATTTTTGTTGTAAAACAGTGGGTTGAGCCATTTGAATTCATCTTTGATTAAAGTATAATAACTTAAAGGGCTAATATGCAGTTTTCAGTAATGTGAGCACAGCTAAATATATTGGATATTAGTGAGCTAGACTGAATATTATTATGAGATATAATGAGATGAAAAGTTAGACTGCAGAAGGTAACATTACTGTCCTGAATGGTTCTTCCACTGTGTTGTTGTTCTGCGCTGTTATGTTGTTGAAAAAAACAATGGTGATGGTGGAGAAGCTGTGTAGCTGAGTATCAGTAAAACGTCAATAAATCTAAGTTGAGCCTTACAAAGCAAACAGCGGTAGATACATGCCAACATTATGTTGAAAGCCACAGAGAAAACCTGGGTGGGGTTCATTTTTAAGAGAGGTTACAGCCAAGTGACAAGAAAGTGATTTATTAACAAGTGATTTTATGGAAAAACTACACATAGTCCCTTTAAATCCAATATTTTGTTTAAATTTGATCTGGGTTTACATTTTTTAAAACAAATTTAAACATATTTAAGATATTACTACATCTATGTTTCTTTAAGGATACATCATGGCTAAGAAACACGCCGTATCCTTGTGACATGATCACTTTACATAGCTTTGCAGTGTTAATGCTCCCACTAACCATATTTCCTGTCTCTCAACTCTGTATCCAATCACATGAACTAAAGATGGTCTAAAAATAACCTTAAAAAAAAAAATCTCCCGGTCACTTTAATCCCCTGAGCATGTTCAATCATGAGAGCTGCTAGAAGGCAGCGGGTTGCAATCAGGGTTTGTTTGCACGCAACCTCTGCAATAGAAAAATTCAGCATTAATTTGACTGAAAGAGAGAGTCTGATTTCCTTTGCCTCACCTGACAGCTCTAATGACAGACTTGACTGAGGGCAGCAAGTCTTCCATCGAAATCTCGCAGTGACAGCCCTTCTCATCAAAGCCATCCTCCCCTGCAATGTTGGAGTCTGCTGCTTGGGAGAGAGGATACAGAAAGGAAAGATTATTTGAACTTTTACATGTGTCGCATTAGTCTTAATAATCTGAAACCTCAGTTTATATGCAATCAGTGATCAGATTCACCTGCAAAAAGCATCTGATTTTATTATCAGTCTTACCTGCATGGTTGTAAAACAGAGAACAGGGACATTTTTATTCTAAGCTGACTTAGTGTTGGCTTATAAAACTGATAAAGTATAGCAAACGTGCTCGCAAACAGTTGCTGGAACAACAGTTAACATTCACTGGGAGTCGTGTTTAGTAACGCTCCTTTTAGCTTTTGCTTGGTAAATGCTGCACTACGTGTACCAGCTACTTGCTAACTTCATCTGTCTGCTGTTTGGTGCTGGACAGTTAGCGCACAGCAGGTCTATCAGAGATCTGCTGCTGGAAATCAGATTGATGAGAGCAGAGTTTGTGGACCGGAAAATAGAAAACAATTAGCTCAAAGACACTAAAATGCTCAATTAAGCTGCAGAGTTGGAAGTTAATTCTTGATGGTTTCATCATTATAAGCGAACCCTTTCACATCATGCAGAGGTATATGATTCACTGTTAATACAAAAATATGTATGCAGGTTTAAGAAACCTGAGATTAAGGTATCCTAAAGTAGCATGTTGTTGCATTAACTGGGTTATTCTTAATTTTTTTAAGTAAACCAAGTTGCGGGATCTTCATTAATCATTAGTGAACTGTATTGAGAGTGAAAGACTGCTTTTTTGACTGCTGTCTGGAACAGCAGACTAGTAAAGAACAGGTCTCTGGTGTGTGCCTGCAGTTATATTGCTAACTTTGTGACAGTGGAGCTCTGTTTACGGGCCTCCTGAGTTTACAGCACCCTGAGGAAGTAAGCAGAGGGCTACACTACAAGCCGTGTAACCTGATGGAAGTGTGAACAGTGCTGATAAATGATTTGCTCCATTCAAATAACTTCTTATTTCCCCTCAAATTAAGTCATAATGAAAGGGAAATGTTTCCCTCAGCTAGCTAACATGTCAGTAACAGAGAATGACCAGACGGAGCATGGCTAATCAGTTTGGTTTTGGCTAGCATAATTATTAATTCCTCTCCACCAGCAGGTCTCAGCCAGCTGGCTGGCTCTGACACCCCATATGGCTCCTGGAGCTCACCACCCCCACCTTCCATCAATCCATCAGTCACCCACAAACACCAAATGGCTGTTACCCAGGAGGTCTTGCCAGGCCGCCACAGCTAGGCCAAAAGGAAGGAAGTGCAAACGAAAAATAGCATTCCGTTACTCCCAATGCACCTCAATAATAGACAGTAAGTGTTCAGTTGTTTCACGCTTGGACTTTAAGGATAGTTCAGCTTTATTATTTGCTTTATGTATTCAGGAAGTTACTGCGCCTGGCCTATAGTCCAGCACACACAGTGATTTTTGTGTTTTGTTACTATTCAGCTACATCCACAAGCAATTTTTCAGCTCATTCAGAGAGAATGACAATGAATTCTACCTTGAATTTGTAGGAATCACAACTCAACCTAGTACTGCAACCTTGTACTGCTTATTAATCCAAAGTCAAACCTTGTCTGGAAGTGGAATAATGGGACAGAGTCACCCACCATCAGTGGTGGAGCGCGACTGGCTCTTAAGGCGGAGTGAAGGTCTGAAGCGTGTGCGGTCGTTGAAGCTCCAGCTCTTCTGTACCTTGGCAGGGCTGGTGCCCTCTGTCCCAGCCTCAGCCACCGGAGACCGCCGGTCGTTCACTGAAGACGTCTGCCTGTTCTTGATGCTCTGACCTCGGGGGCTCGCCAACCTCACCCGCTCCTTGAAACTCAACTTCTGACTGTAGAGTGAAATGGGGATCAATGGTGGTACAGAGGGGAGTTGGAGTGAGGAGAAGAATAAGGAGGGAATGATGTTGTGAAGAGGCAGAATGACAGATAGATAAAGATATGTTAATGGTGTAAGTTTTAGGGCAACAACATCCATTCTCCAAGACTTTTGGCAAACTTCTGTTCGTTGACACGATCTTATCATATGGCAGTCATAATTAAGAACGAATTCACTAATATAAGGGTTGCAGGACAAGATGGAGAAAGAGTAGCATGCATCGCAGCGTTGCAGCAGGTGCTTTACACAAAATGCAAGCTCAGGTTAGGTATGATGCTTCAATTGCGTATTTGTAGTTTGTGCCTTGATGTGTGCATGTTTTCTTGTTTTTATCCCATATGTGAGTTTCAGTATTTCATTCATGTGACAAACTAGTTAGCATGTTGCTTAAAAGGACATCCATTATCACATTGTTGTATTTAATGGTTAAATATTATGCTTTCATTTGTGCTGATATTGTGATATATGTGAAGTACCACACCCTACAACAAATCACCATTTAAAGCTACAGGATTTATTGCACTTAAGTTCCATGTAAAGTGTCATTAAAGGGTTACGGAAGATAATGTATGAAAATGACTTGAGAAAAGTGAAGCAACAGAACAATGAGATGTACATGTAGAGAAAATAAGGGAGTGGCGAATTCTGTTTATGCAGTTGTACAGTATATAATGGTTCCATGCAAAGGCAGTGCACAGCGTCAGGCATGGCTCATTTACAGTTTTTCTCGATTGCTTAAACACATTTCTTGAAATTATGCCTCTTTTTCTCGAAACTAAAAACAAATCCACAACTTCTCACCCAATTCCCCAAACGTCCTATTTTCAGGTCTAAATGAAGCTCTCCACTCAAACCCAATAAATGTTCCTTTGCCCTCAGATACAACACACACACACTACAACACAGTCTTCCACACTGGTGAGATAAATTCAAAAAAAATATTACTAATAATGGTTATAAGTGGTTCTCCCCCTCAAAAACCTTTTCACATGATGAACACAACAAAAGAAACAAAAAATGTAAACATATTTAGACATTCTCATCCTCTACCTTCTTCTCCTCCTCCTTCCTCCTCCTCTTCCCTACTCCTGCTCTGCCTCCTCCTTCTCCTCCTCTTACTCCTACTGTTCCTCTTCCGTCACCTCTTCCTTCTCTCCATACTGCTCTTCCTCCTCCCCCTTATCTTCTTCCTCCTCCTCTCTGGTGTCTTCTACCTCTTCCTTCACATCTCTCTGGATCCATTGTTTCAAAACTGAATGAACTGACTCTGGCCCATTATGACTCTTTGTGTTTCCACCTTTGTAGCTGTGTGCTAATTAAGCTCAAGCTTTGCTGACTTGAGTGAACAATATTGAATGTCAGTGCTTTCTCAGTGACCACACGGTGTAGGCAATGAGAAATGAAAGGATTTGTGTTTAGAGTTTAGAGAAATGGATGTGCTTTTTTGGAGTTATGGGTTTTGAAATTTTAGTTCAAAAGCCTGCTTGTAGTGTTTCAACAATTGAGAAAAACTGTAAAAGTGGTACTGTATATTGGATTTAACATATGCAGTTGTATTTAAAAAGACAAGGCACACATTTTTCTCATTGTCTGCAAATCTAATGAAAAGACCAAATCCACACCAAATGTGTTGTGTGTCATTCTATACTTTCTGAAATTTCTGTGTAGACATTATATATATATATATATATATATATATATATATATATATATATATATATATATATATATATATATATATATAGCCCCCAGTGCTCAGATTACCACTGGCACCAGTGTTGCTCTTACTTTCCACATCTTTTCTAGCTCCTCTTTCAGCCCTTGGTATTTCTCAAGCTTCTCGTGTTCCTTCTTCTTGATGTTGCTGTCTCTTGGGATCACTTCATCCATCACTGCAGCCTTCTTCTGCTGTTTGTCGATCAACACGATGTCTGGTTGGTTAGCCATCACCAGTTTGTCAGTCTGGATCTTGAAGTCCCACAGGATCTTAGCTCGGTCATTCTCAACTACTTTAGGAGGTGTCTTCCATTTTGACCTTGGGACTTCCAGCCCATATTCAGATGTTCCTGTACTCTATGACAGCTACCTGGTTATGGCGTTCCACATACGCACTTCCTGCCTGCATCTTACACCCTGCTGTTATGTGCTGTACTGTCTCAGGGGCATCCTTGCACAGTCTGCACCTGGGGTGGTCCTGCCTGGTGTGGTAGATCCCAGCCTCTATTGATCTTGTACTGAGAGCCTGTTCTTGTGCTTCTGTGCTGTCTTTTAGTCCAGCCTTTTCCAGCCACTGGTAGGATTTCTTGATATCAGCCACTTCTTCTATTTGTCTGTGGTACATGCCGTGCAGCGGCTGGTCTCCTCTCCATGAAGGTTCTTCATCTTCCTCGTCCTCACCCTCGGGTTTCTGCTGCCTGAGGTTTTCACTAAGCCCTTCATCTTTGGGGACCATCTTCCTGATGTACTCCTGGATCTTTGTTGTTTCATCCTGGACAGTGGTCTTGACACTATAATTGTATATATACTTGTTAGGGTTAATCCATTGCTGGGTTTGGTCTTTTCATTGGATTTGTTGACAAGAAAAAAATATCACCATACTTATGTAGTTATTGCTGAAATAGAGGCACATGATGACTGACACAGAAACATGTCATCACTAGTGCAAGGAATAATACCATAGAGTTTATATCAGGGAGTGGAGCGTGAAATGTAGGGTAGTTTAGATGCAACACCAGAAGCTGTGTGAAGAAAAAGATAATAGTGATGATGATAATTTTCATCTCTCTACAGTCAGGAAAAAGCTGACAAATGTTAATTATTTCACATGATCTGCTTCTGAGAATGAATCCTGGTATAAATATTCTGATAGCAAATGTAGTTAAACCCAAAAACACAACAGGCAGAGGTAGCGCATTGCTCAGGCAAAGATCAAACAAAGGCGGAGAGTATTACTCTAAAGGCGACTGATGTCTCCCTGCAATATTTAATTACTCTGTGCTCTCTGTGGCAGCACAGCCTCCTACAGATACCCATGCACCAAGAATTAGTCAGCATTCCCAAATAAAAACGTCATGTAACGGAGGAGCAGAAACGCTGTGTACCTATGTTTCCGAGTGGAACGCCTCCTCAGTAGCTTCTGTTTATTACTATGAATTTTACTAAAAAACCAAGGGGAGATAGACATACGGTGATGTGTTACTTGATGCAGAAACAGAGGAGAGAAAATATTCACCTCTGAATGTTTTGTGAGGTGAAACAGCGCTTCTTAAGCCTTATTTCTCTTTTGCCTTTTTACTTTGACCCTTGTGGCTCTTACTACTTATTTCTTGTTTTATGTTGCATTCAGTCAACCTGAGAAACTGGTTAAATACCTGACATGTAAATGTGATGACTGTATGTCAGACTGTATGTATGAAGGTGTGGCAAGCCGTTTCAACATTTATTCTTTGTAGCTTACTAGTCACTATTTGAAAGCTACTAGTACTTATTTATTAGTTACTAGTAACAATTCCAAAAGATACTATTAACATTTTAATTCTTACTAGTAAGAATGAAATAGTTAATAGGTAACTAATAAATAAGTACTAGTATCTAAATCCTCATTAATATTTAATCTGCAATATCTAATTTGCATTGTTGTAGATATCAAGTTGTGAGCTGGAGATGTCTTGTGTCTGATTAGTTACTAGTAACTAAAAAATAAGTACTAGTAGCTTTTAAATAGTGACTAGTCAGTTTATGGAATATAGTCAGCTATGAAATATAAAGAAAGCTGATTTTCGGTTGAGGCTTCAATTTGTCGAACACTGACATTTAGAAGCAGCAGAACGGAGCCAATTGAGCTTATTACAGTAAAATGAACATCTACAGCACGATTCGAAAAAGGCTGCAATTTGGTGACTCACATACTACATGTCGATATCCCTCATTTAACTGTGTGAATTCAGCTGGGCCATGGCAACAAGTGTCTGAGTCACCAGTGAGAGGGCCAGTAACCTTTAGACAAATGCTTGTGGGGTCACCGAGGGTATTACAGTAAGTTTTTGTCATATAGCTGTGTTTCATCACCCCACTTCTGTGATATATTAATTTGAAGATTAATAAATAAATCTAGCTAATAAATAATGTAAGGCGGCTCCAGTTGGACTGTACCATGTGGCTTTTAATCTCGTCTCCAGCTCTGCAGTGGAGATGTAAATCAGGGAGTCATGGGCTTGCAAAACAACAGGGGTAGGCTGGAGCTCTCCTCCCTTGTTCTAACGACATGCTTAAGGTTGAGTGGGATGAATGTTCAACTCTCTAAAATTTCAATCTTCTTAATTTGGTTATTTATTTGATAGACTCTTTGGCTTTCTCTGCAATGTGGTTTAGTTTATATCACACCAGACTCAAGGGAAAACGACTACCTTCAGGATGACATGGTGGTATGCAGACAAACATTTACTCAGTGTTTCATATCTGCAAACACAACATATTAAATCCCTCAACCCTCACTGCCCTGCATGCTGTCCTCCCCTATTAATTCTAAAAACGCATTAGCTAAATGACTAACAAAATTTGGTAATATGAACACAGACCCACATATATATATATTATACTTTTATTTTCTATACATATATATATAATATGAGTATAATAGATACAGTACCTGAGGTAAGAATATAGTTAAAAAATAGAGAAAAATATGTGTGGGTATGTGTATGATTGCTTGTATTTGAGTGCCTCAGCATGTATGTGTGTTTTTATAGAGGAGAACAAGTGATAAAAAAGAAAGATAGATGATACCACCCAACGGAAAGATAAAACAATGAGTCATACAGAGTGCAAGTGTAAAAGTCGCTATTAGCGGGTCTACATTTCATCTCCCACAGCCTTAAACACCTCTCTCACTGACAGTGCAGTTCACACAGAAGTGGAGCAACAGGTGTATACTACTTTAGGTGTATACTACTTGGTATTGTCCTACATATATTGCTGGATATCAGTACAAAAATGTTGATACTAGTGGCGATACGATACCTTAGTTTTGGTACAGATGGAAAAATTATGTCACTTTAATACTTTGCTACCTTACTACACTACGCTAAGGTGAAATGGCGACTGCGATGGTATTTGGCACAAAGGTACCCATTAGCGTCCGTATGACACACCCACTAACTCCAGTGTTACCCATCCGCATCAGGTGACGTAATACACAGAACCAAAAGTCAAAGGCTACTTATTATTATATATTAATATTTCATAGACAATACAAAAAAAGTATTTATGTTCGACACCCAGCCCTATTCTTGAATGATGGAACTACAACATGGATGAACGACATTGAATTTTCAGTGAAACAGCAGTCACAAACCTTGTGGTCGACTCTCCCTGCTCCTTCCTGGAGTTGGCACAGGAGAAGAAGAAAAAAGTATATATTAGAAAGCATGTTTTTACTCTTGTTAACACTGTACTTAAAGTACCATACCAGTGCTTTTGCATGTTTGAGCCCATTTACTACAAATCACACTTTACATTACAGATAACCATGTAGCAAACTATACTGCTGTATTTCAGAATTTTTTATGCATTTTTCCCACTTGCTAAAAATCAATAATGAGGTTTATGAATGTAGGAATTTGTTAAAAAACTGTAAAGCCAAAATAGTGGGCAAAAATGTTACGTAAATGATGTGTGATTTTTGAGCGAAAACCTGCAAGCACACCATTATGATCCTCTAAATCAGCATGATAGGAAGATTTTATGCATTAAGGACTTTGTCAGCAACTGTTATACAATATTTGAGCATAGCAACACATCAATCAATAATGAGCAGTCCAGGGGAAATAGACCTTAACAATTAGCAGGCTCACTACAAACATGCAGGTTAATGCAGACTATGCAGCCAAAAAAAGGAAGCACTTGCAACCAAAGAAGATATAATGACTGAGTGACTGAAGATATGTTCACTTAATGAGATGAAGCAGTGTCTTGGATCGGCGTGTGTTTTGTACATTATGTTCATTATGACTGTAACTGTTCAATAAATGGGTGTGGGGTTGGGGTGTAGAAAAAAACAGAATTAAGCGCTTAATTTGGAGATCAACATGAAAAGTTGTTTTTCTGTTTTCTTTAAGTGTACTAATGACAAAAGTAAGAAATAGAAAATGTTCAATATCCCAAGGAACCTTCTAAGTTAGCTGTCAGTGCAGAGTTAGCTAGCGATCTGTTAGGGTGGTTAGCTTTACACAGAAACTAGTGTCCTCAACACATCAGGCATACATCTAGTGTCTGGTGTATACTGAAGAAAAACAGCAGGACCTTCATACATACTGACATTACTAATATAATATCCAGAATAATGGAGGTTCTGTGCTCTCAACTTGTACTGCAGGATAACAGCAGGAATTTCATACAAGCTAACGTTACTCTTTTATGCTAACGTTACTTGTGTATGGCGGCCATTTGAGTTTGTAACCTCTGCTCCTGTTAACGGTGTGGGACACGCAAATAATTACTCACTGCAAGAGCTAACTTTGTGTAGTGTGGGTTATTAATGCTACTAGTTGCTGTTTCTCACTGGAATTCAATGTGTTTATGCTAGATAGAGCTGAGAGATCGGTGAGGAGCGGTGTGCAATTAGTATTGAAAATACAAGGAGTGCCACATTCAAATAACAGACATTTTACTGGCTTCTAGAAAGTTGCTGTATTGCTAAATAGTGAAAATATCAATGAGCTATCATGACATCATGGCAATGAGGCTTCTGCCCCCCATGCTGTGTGCAATTACTCAATTGTTTGGTGGGAAGTGGGAAACCCATCCATAGCGATCCATTTACATATGCCAGCTACCAAAGCTACAAACAGACTAAAGTCTGCACTGCACATCTAAATTACTTAGGGCATCGGTGCTCAGTGGCCGCCCAATTTAAGGAAACTGTGCAGCAAATTCAAAAAAGCTTGATTGGCTCATTGAGGCCACAATTGGTGTCATAAATATATACGCCATGGAGGGTGAATGCAAAAATTGCTGCCTCAGTCTCTCAAAGCGACAGCAGTGAGCTCTGGCCCATTGAGCACTCAACTGACTTTAGTGAGAGAGCCTAACTCAGAGTGAATGCTATGGAGGGCTAAAATGTCCATTTACATAACAGCAGAAAAAATTAAGGCTAGTTTAGAGATGTCTTGGAAATCATCAGTTTATTGTTAATTCAAGCAAGTTGAGATTAACAGAGACTGGAAATGATCAGTCTTTTTGATAGCTGTGAAACAATTTATTTATAAAAAAGGTAATTATAAAATCAGTGCATTTGTATTTTCAATAAAGAGAGCAGGGCAAATACATTTAACAATAAGACAGCACAAAAAAACGTGAAAAGGCTGAATAATTTAAAAAAGATAAAATGAATGTACATAATTGAATGTATGGAAAAGATGGCTCGAGTGGCACAGACACCAAATACAGACACCAGCTGCCATAGTTGTACCTACTTTGTAGGGCTGCAGGTATGCAACGCCTTCAAGTGAGGCTTCCAGGTAGCAATGGAAACCGAGTTCTCATCAGCCGCATAACTACGCCAAACACACTGCATGCAGAATACACAAAACCAGGAAGAAGGAAAAAAGTACAAAGAAGACACCCCCAAAGAAAAGATAAATGGAAAGGAATAAAAAATATGAACAATAACAAAAACAACGCAGAGGGAGTCAGAAGGAAGAGGAAGAAGGAGGGTAGAAAAAAAACACATTTTAAAAGCTGATTAGTGAAACCAAAAAACAGGTGTGTCACAAGTCTGTGGTTGGGCAGAGGTCAGGCATGGATACATGCCTGTGGGAAGGCAGGAGGCTCTCATAGTGCCGCCATGTGGCGTCCAGGTAGGGTCTGGTGCTGTCGGTGGAGTAATAACGCCACGCAGCCTGGTACAACATGGGGATGAACAGGATGAAGAGGAGGAGGAGACAGGAAGAGGTGGAGGCCAGGAAAGAGGAGGATGGGAACATAAAATGGGAGAAGATGGAAGGGAGAAGCCAAAAAGGAAGAAAAGGATGCATATGGAGAAATATATAAGGAGGACAACACGAGGTCAGCACCACTGAAATTCAGGATGAAACAAACGGCGTGTGTGAAGATCGGGCTGGAAAAGATGGAAATGTGTAAAGTAGACAGAGGAGTGGCAAGAATGGGTTTGCCAAACTGGTGTTTTATCACAGGAGAGTCTGAAAGGGGTGGGGAAAAAACCTCCCAGAGATTAGAGAGCTTACTGCAAAGTGAGGATGAGGGGGCCCTGGGCTTGACAGAGTGAAGCTACATGCTATGTGCTTTTTATTGGGTAGTTTCAGGGTTTCATAGAGTCCAAAAAGGGAAAAGAGAAACTGGAGAGTGATACAGTCTTTTAAACACATTGTCTATTATGTAGGCACTCAGTTTAATTAGATGCTGTTGTGTATTGTTTTGAAAAACACCAACAATTCACAACAATAATAATTATGTTTTTTACGTACAAAAACAATAATGTGTGTCAGAGAAACTGAAAGAGAGTAGGCTGTCTGCTTTACCTGGATGAGGTAGGCGGCTGGGTTTCTCCTTTTCTCAAAGTGCTTCTGTCTGTGCTGCTCCTGGACCTTCAGGGCAAAGCCTGACCCCAGAATACCCTGGTATGATATTAATAGGAATAAATATTTGATGCGTATGTATCTCAAAGACACTCAAGTATTTTTGAGCTGCTGAGAAAGGCAATACAACACTAACAAGAACATCCATGGTGGCTGCATGAAAAATGACCGTTGACCTTTGTGGACACAGCCAATTGCTGTTGACCGCTGTTTGAACTAAAAGGAGTCGTGTGGTTGGAAACAGATTGACTCTGTCCACAGATCAAATCTGAAGCTGAAAATAATTATATATTGTATATAAAGTGCTGGTAGGCATGTTTAGAATCTGTGGAATCTAGCTGCGTTATTAAAGTAAATATTCCCTAAACCTCACACACCTGCTACCAAATACTAAAGATATAAATAAATAACCAGGCTGCAGCTCACTCACAAGCTGATATGTCAGAATAGCGCTGACAAATCTGCCTGATCTGACACTTCAAAAAGAAACGATTTACTCGAAGAATACAGACTTACCGCTGGCAAGGCAAAGAACGAGATGCCCAGTAGGGCAAACCCTGCCGACAGCATCCGCCCTGTCCATGTCTTTGGTGTCTTGTCCCCATAGCCGATGGTTGTCAGGGTAATCTGTTAAAACAAGATGATAAACTTATCATCCAGTCCTGAATGATGCTCATACTGAGGCTCTGGCAATTTATGCAGATGAGAGAAATTTTAGAGTGAAAAAACAAAAACAAATCAAATGACACCACTCTCTGTTTAAGCTTTACTTCCAGCCACGTTGTATAAAAGTCCATAATTATCAGCTTAGAAAGCAAGTGAAACAGTTAACAGGAGGTTGTTTCTTGAAGGACCTTTTGGTACCATTTTTTATTTATTTAGCCACGCTTTAAAGGTTTATTATGCTGTAACCAAGTTGTGGTTAAAGTCCTTTATATATCAGTCATAAGCAACTAATAAGAACAATGTTTAGGTTTCCAAATTCCTTTTGCTGAGCAGGACACTTGATTTGTGATTTTATTTTTACCTTGCTTGAATTTAATTTAATAAAAACACATTAATATTTACTTATGACATTTGTTTGAATGATTTTTTTTTCTAAAGTACATATTATTGCACATGTTACTGAATTGTTGAGGTGGTGTCGAATGTGTTTTGGTGTGTCCAACTGTGTGTTTTTTTCTTGTGCATACTGTGAATTCAAATGATGCCTTCAGGCAGTGCAATCACATCTAAATGATTAGACCTGGATACTTTATAGGAGCGAGTCTGTATGGCCTTGGTTCTAAGTAAACTGGTGAAAGCCTGTTGTTGAAATGCTTATTGTACCTTAGTAAAAAGGACTATCTATCTATCTATCTATTTAGGCAGACCGGGTTATCGTTTATTCAGGCTCTGATTGCCTTGCATGCCAAAGGCAGCTGCATCATTTGGTACCATTATGATTTTTAGAGCTGGTATGAAGATGGTGGTTAATGGAGCCGTGCACAGCTAATGTTTATGGAGGAGCTGTCAGTGCTCAGAGGCAATGACAAACCGAACAGGAGCAGTAGACGCTGATTTTCAGCATCCAATGCAGGGCACACATTTGTGAAAAAATTACAATAACAATGAAGACATTTAATGTAAAAAACAAAACAAATACACTCACCGTGCCCCACCACAAGGCATCTGCGTAGGTAGCAAAGTCCTTGTTGAACTTGTTTTCCACGAGGTAGACGAGGAATGAAGAGAAGATGAGAACCAAGAAGCCAATGTACCAGGCGGTTACCAGCTCCTGCAGGCAGAGGTCATCGTGGAAAAAAGAAAATCTTGTTAATCCACAACCTCTTTGGCATATGAACATCCACTTTTGCTCAACCTAAATCGGCTTTTCTATTGACTTTGAGGACAAAACTTTCTATGTAAATGAATAAGCAGGTGATACAAGTGAAAGTTATGATCAATTATTGAAAGTGCTTTAAATCCACTTCAATCATTGCAAATGAATTTCTAACACACAGGTCCTTTTGCTTTTACAGTAGGGTGAGAGCTTTTCATAGAAACTTAAATACATAAGGTACATGATAAGGTTGTCAAGCTAGCACTTCCCAGCAATTTTCATGTAATTAATGTCACCTCCTAAGATGATGCTGTCAGCAGTGAATCACTCTTACAGTTTTTCTCAGTCGCTTTGGTACATTTCCCAGATCAGAATTGAAATTCTTAAAACTAATTGTTCAACCTCCACATCATCTCGTCACTTGTGCACATCATAAAAGCACTTTCTCATTGTTTTGAACAAATTGCAAATGACTCGACACACTGATGCAAATGATTATGTACAATTGTCTGCTGTTTCCTACATTATCAATTGCTTATGTCCTGCTGATCACAATGAATTATACCAGTCTCTGCTGAATAATCTTAACCCCCAAAACATCTAGGCACAAGTTCACTGCATTAGTCACTACATGCAAAATAGTTGAACATGTTATCAAAAATAAAAGTTAAAATACTTTATTCATATAGTATAAACGGCACAACACAGTGGATTATAGATGGACTATACGTGTATAAAATGTCTATCTATATATTCATTCATGTATATACATCTAAGCCCTAATCAAATATTTTTTTACTCCGTTTTCCTGTGATAACGGGATAATTTTCTCGTGATTTCGAGATAACCATAATGGTAATTATAGCTTGGGTTGATTGATGATTAGGGCTTCCGTATATATATATACGTATATGAATATATATATATAGATAGACATTCTATACATGTCTATTAGAATTTTTTTGTAAATGTGTCCTGAATTGATGAAGATATCTGTTGTGATGTTGAAGAGAATCTGTGATACAACAAAGGGGTGTATCCCATGCAACAGTCCTGTCTCTTTCTTTTCTTCTTACAATGACATGCTCTGTCAACAAATTACAGTACAAACAGTAAAAGCATAGCTGTGATTCCTGTCCTCTCTCCTGCAATGTATAACTTTGTACTGGTGAAAGTGATATATGCCAGACAAAAAAAGTGCAGCCTTGTGCATTTTCAATCATTGTCATCGAAATCTTAACCAAAATGTACATCAGAAAATACTTACAGAGTACACAGTTATATTGACAAGATTGCTAAACATTTTGACTTGCTTGTTCATAAACAAGACACGAGGACTTGTCGTTCTGATGGCGCTGACAAGTTCAATGAAATAAAGATTTGCTTTTGAGAGATAGACTAAGGATTTTGAGCAAGTTATGGGCTTTTGCAGGTAATCCACTGTGTTGTGCCGTTTGTACTACCTGTTTTGAGAAATGCGCTTACTGTTTTGCAAATGTTAAGGATGATTCGAGAAACGCACCAAAGCGAAAGAGAAAAACCGTGAATGGAGATCATAATGTAAGTTGAAGCAAAAACATGTCAAGTCATTAGTGCCAATTATCAGGCATTGGGTTGGGTTCAGGTTCAGGACTGTGTGAAGCTTGGGGCTCAGGCCAGCAGAATTATTTTCAAAAATCTCTGTCTCATCCTGACTGGCCCAGCGGGCTGCATCTATGCGTGTCATGTATTGCAGGTAGATAGATACACAATCCCCAGCGGGAAGACTGAAAGATACACCCAGTACCTAATGTGTTGCATTAGCCCGGTCAATGGTCAATAATGGATGGGGAAAAAAGCAATTACACAGACTCCCTTTGTTTTTATTACGTTTATTTGTCAGGGTACAAAAACAATTATCTCATACAAACAGAAAAGATGGTTTGTATTTAGCGACTAGCAACTGTCCAATCTGCAGTGCCTGGGCAGGTAAACATGTCAGGTTCAGGTCTTAAACTTAACAGTACCAGTAGGGTTCAGCTAGGTTTAGGTCTCAGTTTCATGCCCATATGCCAAACTCCACCCTGACCACCAAACTACACAGCACTTTACATAGCGTTTACTATAAATGTCCAGCTTTATTGCTTTTCTTTTGGTATTGCTGTTGATGTACTGTTGACCACTGGCTTCCGCTGCAGTGCAAGCTGAAAAGGCGCCGACCACCACCTTAGCCTCCACCTTTATGTCAATCAATTTTATCTACTGCTGCTCACCAGAGTGGATACTGTTGCCGATACACTGAAAAACCTCTCCAGCATTACTCCCTTCAGTAAGTTATTTGTGAGATTCATTAAAGGTTCAGTGAGTAATATTTCTGAGGATCTATTGACAGAAATGCAATATAAGATCCATAACTATGTTTTCAGTGGTGTGTAAAGACCTTACATAATGAACCGTTATGTTTTTACTACCTTAGAATGAGACATTTATATCTACATAACCGCAGGCACCCCCTGCTGTGGAGGTCGCTGTATTTTGTCGTTATGTTTCTACCGTAGCCGCCAACGAACAAACTGCGCTACAGAGCGCATTTCGTCATCACGGCGTTCTTCTTCTGCTTGTGTAATTCAGATAGTGTAGACGCCCGTCGCTACATTGAATACGTACAAAGAAGAAGAAGAAGAGGGAATAATAATAATAATAGTAATATACAGTCTCCGAGTAGTCTTCTGGTTTATTAGAAGAGAAGTGACATTTGGACAAATGAAGGAGCACACACGTGTTATTTAGCACGAGAGCCGACAGCCAGACGGAGTCGGGACAGACAGCTGACGGTAGAAAACACGGATTTTGGGGATTTTCCTAGAGGGAAGGCTATAACGTTAATATGGGACAGTCTGAAGTTGTCTGTTTTCTACTGGACAGGTAATTAACTTTGCTTGTCAGACTTTAGCGATGCAAATGCAAACTGTTTTTTGAGAGCTTTAGCTAGAAGCTGGCCATAATCACGAGAGACTTGACATGTTTCCCCTGTCAGTGGTGTGAAATATGGATTCATTTCATACCTATTCTCCAGCCTGTGGTTTGGCTTTGCCGGTTACTTAGCGAGACAATCAGCTGATCAGTAACTGGTAATTGGCAATAAAACCGTAATGTTAGCTTAGAGCATGGAAGCATCAGCCAGCTAAACTTTTACTGCGCTGGTAGAAAAAATATGTAGTTGGATTGTAACTTCATGTAGTTCTTCTCCAGCCTCTGTTATGGCTTTGTTACGTGGACAGAAATGCGCCCTTACCTTCCTGAGAAAAACACCTGATGAATATTATTGGTATTGAAACAGTAACAGCAGGGAAGCTCAGATCAGCAGCTAAACTTCACATCTTACTGCCCTGGTGGAAAACATGTATTTCTTTTTACTGCTAATGGTGATATATAACAAGACCGTGTGCCTATCAAGTGACCAATAATGAATACTTTCCAAATTTGCATGAAAAAACTTATTGGATTGTGCTTCCCACTGTGCACACAAATATGTAATTTGTGCTTTTACATGCTAAAAGCCCATTACAAACGTTGCACCGTTTTACCACATGCTGAAATTATGGCTGTCAGCACTACTTTGTGTTTCTGCTGTATTTAAAAAAATTAAAAGAGACATTTTGGTAATTTTTGCAGATTGCTTATCTAATTAAGCAAAGCCAGAGGAGCCTTGATTCTCACCTGACTATGCCTTTGTAAACTTCATGTATTCTGTGGTTTATAATTGACTGTGGTGCAGAAACAGTGAGCCTTACATTGTCCTGTTATCTGTCAGTGGTCATACCTGATGCACTAGATGTGATAGCGTTTGAGAATTTCTTCATTTACTTTGGTATGTTTGTCCAGATGAGCCAACCCTCCCAAGATGTAAAATAATGTATTACAGGAGTATGAGACATCATGTAGCACTTCATCTCTTCATGTGGCTGTTGTTTAGTAATGAAAAAGTAACAATAATATTCAGAAAAACATATGGTTTTACATAATTTATATAATTTTTTAATATATCTAAAAGAAACCTCATTTCTTGACTGGCAATCTCTTTTATCTCATTGATATCATCTTTGTCCTGTCTCAGGCACCGTAGCTATACTGCTCGCTTGGGTAGGGAAGGGGGGGTGCAATTCGCAACCCCCACCACTAGTTGTCACTAGAACTTACACACTGAACCTTAAACATTTCAAAAAGCATGTTTTGTAAATAGTTTCTACAGTAGAAAAAGTGTATTTGTATCAGAGCCATTAGCAACACAAATCGGGGTTTGAATACTGGGGGGACGAGAGGGGCATCTGACCCCCCTAATAAAGACTTGGACTTCCCCAAAAGAGGTCCAAAATTCCTCCTGACCGTTGTTCAGGTCCAATCCGCAACTACAGCCAACGTTTGGTTGAGGTTATGGCTGCCAAAGGAGGGTCAACCGGTTATTTAATCCAAGGTTTCACATTCCTTTTTCACCCTGCACTGTTAGTGTTTTCAATAAAAACATTAAAAAAACATATAATTGTTTGTGTGGTATTAGTTAAAGCGGACTGTGTTTATCTATTGTTGTCTTAGATAAAGATCAGATCACATTTTGTGGCCAATTTATGCAGAAATCCAGGTGATTCAAAAGGGTTCACATACTTTTCATGCTTTCAAGAATCTTGTGATACCATTTCAGAAACCCCTAAAACGGACTATACCATTTCTTAGCCTTGAAGTGGCAAAAATCTAAGAGACAGATATCTCAAAACCAAACCAAACGAAAACAATCTGCATGGCTGCATACCACCAGAAGCTGAGAAAGTATCTGTGAGTTGGGTGACCTGATCCTATAAACTGATTCAGCTGCGTGTAAAGACCTTTTCTTTTACTTCAGGCTAAACAATTTCCTGGTCAGAAACGTCCACGAATCATCTACAGTGGCCCGAAAACCCTTTCAGAGAAGCCCTTACAAAACACATACTCACTACAGACACAGTCTTACCTTATTTGACCTTTTCATTTAAAACGTGCTGTTGGTTTTTCAGTGTGAAAGTGCAGCTGTGTTACAAGTAAAGAAGAACTAGGACAACAACAATGACCTGTCCCGGCTTCTGCATCTATGGGGGTTATACTGATCTAAAATAGAAGTTAAAAGTGGGTATGGGTTCATCATGGTGAAGAGAGAGGAGAGTGAGAAATGACTGAAAAGATAAAGTCAGAGAATAAAAGCTGGACTGAGCTCTAAGTATTTCAATACCAACACAGAGTCTAATACTTCTAGATTTTTTCTGTACCTTTTATTATTATATTGTATAACATTTGGTAATTTGGTAAAAAATGTAAAAAGAATTGAAATTGAACACATGAATCTGACCAGGCAAATAATACAAACAGAGTCAACATGGATAACCTCTAATTTATAGAATAAATTATAATTAAACATGTCTATAATGTGTTGTACACAACCATTTACGCAAGGGGGAGAAAATATTAGTAAACAGCACCTTAATCTGTACTACACCACCAATGACTACGACTTCAAAAATGAAGTTGAATCACCTTAAGGATTAATTACATGGCTGTGCTGCTGGATTGCATTCGTTGCACTGGGTGTATGTGCCTATTCGTTGTGTTTTTTAGAGGACAGTAATATAACTCTCTCACCAGTTTACGAGGATTTATTTAATAATTATCAACCTACCTTGCTGTGTGCGTAGACCACAGAGCCCAGCAGCTTCCAGGTGCCTCCTCTTCGGTCCATTCGCACCATGCGTAGGATCTGCAGGAAACGCAGGCTCCGCAGGACCGAGGTGGCGAAGATGTTGCCCTGGCTACCCGCCGACACCACCGCCACAGACGCTATCAGCACAATGATGTCTGGAGGGCAGAAACACACACAAGGGCTCACCAAAAGAAAAGAAGAAGTCTGCACTCAGTATAATTCATTATGCCACAATACCTGGAAACGAAATACATCATGTTCAACTGAATGAGAATAATATTCTAGGACAAGGCTTCCTATAATAAGTTGTGTTATTTTGTAAGTTACTTGTTTGACTGAAAGCTCCATTCCTGCAGTTTGTAATTTTAGTTTTTGTCATCTCTGTGTTCATATTGTTTATTTTCATGATATTTCTTGCACTGATGATGAATACAAGTCAACAAGTCAACTGTAAAGTGATTTGTTGAAGACTTTTTGTCCAAGCCAACCTGTCTTACTAACACTGATCTTAATGTAAAACAGGCCTTTTAAACAAACATGTGGGATGGTTAAAGCCTTGAATAATCACGTTGCTGCAATAACGGCGACCCACTGTTGTCACCTCACGCCTCACGGTGACAAGTTATCCCAACAAAGGCTCCATATTTCTGGAGCTGACATAATCTGCCATGAGCAACAAGAATGTACTGTGAACTCCTCCTATATACGCTACATGTTCGTATAATAATCCACATCGATCGTGTGGGTTTTGTATTATTTTCTCATTTAATTTTCCCATAAGCACATATAAGCGCAGACAAACCCTATTACTGTATGTGCTACAAATTGTGACAGACAGATACACAAACATCAACAAACAAAGGCACAGACGGAGAAACAGGCAGACACACACACACACACATACAGGTTTAACTGTTCAGAGGAAGTTCACACAGAAACCACACTGAACAAATTAATAAAATCGAACCCACAAAGAAGACCGACAACTAAAGTAACAAGCTGCTATGACTCAGGTTTGCCCTCCTCCTTCTCCCTTCGCTCCTCTCTCATACTGATCTTTAATTTTAGTGACGCACCATGTGAAACTCTAAGTAGTGTTATTTAGTTCACCCCGTGCAAGAGGTTATTCCCTTATATACTGTATAACCATCCCTTTTGCTCCTGTCGTCCTGCCGAACCCATTTTTTGAGAGAAAATGCTGACCAAGGTGTGGCTAATGGACAAGTTGACCCATAGTGGGCGAGAGAAAAGTCAGCAGCACCATAAAAAATACATAAATGACGCCCATGAGACGAGTGATTGACAGAAGGGTGAATGTATGTATGCATTTGAGTATCAGTGTGTGGTACAAAAGGTGTAGGGACTTTTGGAAAGCTGAACATTTTTAATTCTAAAGAAGTGGACGGAAAATGATGATGGCTTTTATTTATTCAACTTTTTTTGCTTTTTTGTCGCTCTGTGTCTCTGTGTGTACATTTTACAGTATAGTATATAACAGAAGAAGAAGTAATTTTCCTTTTTTGAGAAAATCCCGTGATTCTGGCCCCCAAATAATCTTTTGAAAAATGTTGACATTTGACTTTGTTATTTTTTCACCTTTATTACTGAAAAACATACTTATAACAGAAATACACTCATCACCATAGGAAAAGGAAAGTACAGGGAATGGACTGAGCGCAGTGGTACTTGAGATGATCACTGCTCACACCATCTCCCGTCCAGACCAGCTGGACCAAACGTCACCTCAAGTGGTGTGATCGAACCAGGAGAGAGGAAAGCCAGCAGGGATTAGCGCTAAGCTAACCCAGATCAGACCTAAGGCCATACCACTGCTCAGCCTACTCCTGGCTAAAGTCCGGTCGCAAGAAAATAAAATGGATGAAATAAAATACAGGATAACTCAGCAAAGCAAAGGCATTGCGATGAAACACTTAAGACATGTTATTCATGCAGCATTTGGTGATACCAGGCTTGGTGGTTATCTGCACTCCGTCTCTGCATGTATAGGAAGTACCACTAGAACCTGGCAACTGTTTTGATGGTTTAAGTAATTTTTCATGTAAAAACATTTGATGGTTCCAGGCAGCTTTACAAATTTGAAGATTTGCAGCTTTTCCTATTAATTATATTAATAATTTGAAAGTAGTGTTAATAATGTTGAAGTTTGGACTGTGGTCAAAACAAACATGTATTGTCCAACTAGTACTTTTACTTTTAATACTTCCCAATTATACTTACATATGTAGCAGCAATGCAGTACTTTTACTTTTAACAGAGTGTTTTTACAGTGTGGTATTAGTACTTAAGTAAAGGATCCTAATACTTCCACCACTGCTTGTCACGTATCATTTATCATTAAAAAAATAAATTTTCCAAGCCTTAAAAAGTCATTCAGAACCATAGGAAACATGATACAACTGTTTTTCAAGGCTGAGTAAGAACTCTTCATGAGGACTAAACTGATCTTCATGTGTAAAATTGGAGCAAAGAAAATTAAACTTATGTTTGCCCTTCAAACTGATATGCTGTCTTACCACTTTTAAAATGGCGATTTCAATCTACTGAACCTATGATAACTCTCGTCTGGTTGGATGACTTTAAGTCATGCCTGAAGTAATCAAATGGCAAAATGTAAAACATGTGTAGATGTATGTCTGTTAGTTTTCTGCCTGTAACAACAAACTGAACTAAGAAAACACAGAATGTAGTTATCGTTCTGTAATGAAATATGTAGTATGAAAAACTAGCAGAAAATCAAAACGCTTTTTTTTCTGTCTTTTAGAAGTATTCAACGTTAACTCAAGGTCAGTATTTTTCTTTCCACATTGGATATATACAAGACTGGGGAACAAAACCCCTCATTTGCAGCCAACATAAAGTGTTCTGACCTCCAGGCAAACCCTCCAGTGATGGAACCCAACAGGGAACTCAGACAAACATATCAGGAAGATTATATGATATCACAGTCCATCCTCGAGCACACTGTTCTGCACTTAGAGGACTGGGATAAACTGACATTATAAACAGTGTTTTTACACCTGCTGCTGCCTTACCACTAGGCAAAAAACATCATGTCATTGTTGCCTTTGTAATAACAAAGTGGTACCAGCATGAATAGTAAGACAAAGTCCCCACGGAAGGACGAGGAGTTTTGAATCATCGAAACACTTAACTGCAAAAGTTGCTTCTCTCATTTATGTGTTGACTCACTTATTATTTTCACTCCAGCACCATAGATCTCATAATTTTCTCCTCTATTTGCACTGTAAAAAAATCCTCAGGGCACGTCAAAACTTCGACAAGTATTATTTTTGTCTGTAAAAAAAAACCCCCAGTGATTTAGCAGCGGGGGCTGCAATCTAAAAACAAACCGTACATGTTCACATTGTATTTGTAATTTCATACAAAACTCCCACAATCCCCTTCTCGTATGCATTTTAAATTTGATTACATCACTGTGCGAGAGGTACAGGTACATACTGAGACCTGAACACACTTTTGATAACGCAGCACAGTCACAGGGTAAGGAAGCAAGAACAGAGAAAGCTAAACGATACTCTACTAATTTATTAATCTGATACTGATCATCGCCTCCAGCTGTTTCTCTGTCGCTCAGAGTTCAACTCATTTTGTCATTTAATCCCATCATCTCATTTTTTCACACTCTCTTTCTCCACGCCCTACGCTCTCTCTGTCTCTCAACGTGCTGACAAACTACAGAGCTGGCTACAAAGCGTGACGAAGGGAGCTCACGGCACCCTGCGTGATCTCTAAGCCGTGCCCCCCATCCCCCCCCACCCCCCCAGCACCCTACTGTACTTTCCAAGAAGAAGCAGAGATCCATGTCTAAACAGTGGAAAGAATAGAAGGCAGTTAATGCAACCTCGTTACGTAAATGCTCTCTGCTCTTATGAGCTCTGACCACAACTGAAAATGACACGGGCAAACTCTGGTCAATAGCGTGCTGTGGAACAGTGCTTACGTCTTACATCAAACTGCGTTCACAGAGAGGACAACTGCGATCCGCTGCAGGGCAAGTAGGAGGCAACTTGAAGGAGAAACAATGAAGGAAATGAAATGGCCTGGCTCCTTTTGAAAAAAACTTTTTGGAGGGAATAATATGCGTCTGTTTCCCCAAAAGAGACTCCACATAAAGGTTTGCTCCAACAACTAACCTATGACGCAGAAAGGCTTCCTGGCAAAGCGGAGTCGTCCCTGCCATCCTCTGTAGCGACAGCAGCATCCTGCCGACCAGATACGGATGATGTACTCCAACCCAAATACCACAATCATCACAAACTCCTGTTCAAAAAGACAGAAACAATAGTTGTTTTGGCAGTATGTTAATGAGTGTAACAGACGCATCATATATTGTCAGTGTGAAGAACAAATCATCGCTTATTATTAAACATATCATTAATGCAATGTTTATATCATTAAAATGAATGCCGGGATGACAAAGTATTGTTTCTGATAATGACTATAACAGGTCATCTGTTATTGCACACACACAGATTCAGCTCGACAACACTGGTGCAATTAGTGCAGTGCAATTTGTGAAATGGTAGTTACTGCTGCAGGGACAATCGTGTGTAAATGTGTAAAAAAATCCTCTCCTTTCATTTAGAGGCTTTTGAAAAGCATGGTTTTATAGTGAGCATCTTTCAGAAAGCACTTTCGCTCTTGTGCCCACTAGTAGCTCGTTCTGTCCTTCTTGACTTTGTTCATGAAGGCAACTTTGAACTCCATTTAGCGCTATTAGTACTAAAAGAAAGTAAAGTACCCTGTTTGAGGGCAGACTTAAGAAACAAGTCTATTTATTACAGAGGAAATACTCTTCATAATATTAATTCGGTATTTCACATCTGCCCTCTAAACTGTTAAATCACAATTAGCACAAATCCCTCTGCAAAAATATCTAATTACATTCCTACATTTTCTACCTCAGTAGACAGTGTGTTTGGACTCACTACCTTCAGACAACAAAAACAGAAAGAAAGAAAAGAAAAGAGTAAAGCATTTTGTATTTCCAAAACAAAATGTTATTCCTGGCAGTGGGGTGAAGGCTTAGAAACTAAATTTAGACCTTTGTGAAGGCAAAAACATTTACAGAAAATATGACTGTACCAATAAAATAATGTTTTGTGCATTTACAGACTCTGTCATCTGTATTTCTAAAAAAAATAAAAGTGACTGAAGACTAAAGGAACACTCTTCATGGTGCGTATGTTATGTTATACGTGTGTTAGCTAATGACAGGGAGTGGGTCAAAATTCTGCCTGCAAAAATGTAATCATATTTCATCATACTGAATAGAATTAGGTCAAACTGTCACATCCTCAAAAAAGGCTTAAGCACACTATGTTATATACTTTAACAATGCTCAGTTAGGTTCAGGGTTGGTGTGGGTAACAACCTGATAATGTTAAAATTGTCATATTTGAAGTAGTCGGTGAATATACTGTATATTTGGGTGTAAGGAAAATGGGTGAAAGGTAATGAAAGAAGAACTAAAGGAAAAAGGAAACACTATGGAGAATAGGTTTAACTGGCATTTTATGATAGAAAGTCATTTTTGGTTGTTGGTTGTTCAGTATCGTACCAGAATAAGGAGACAGTAGGAGGAGTAGTCCTGATGAGGCGGGATGGTTGAGAACACAGAGAGGACCAGGCAGCTGAACACCAAGATGAACCTTAACAGAACGACAGAAAAACAAAGGAGAGACTCATAAATAGGTAATACACACACAATTCAATCAAACAGAATGACACCACACTGACCAGCAGATAAGATCTCCAATTCCAAAACATCATTTCCACTGGTCACAAACATGCTGTTGATCATAGAAATGTGCACTAATGTGGAATTGTCCGCTGTATTTTCCTAACTGACAAACTCTTGAACCCATTCGGGTAGTGAAGGAGGACCAGAACACGAACAAACTGGCAGCACAATCACAAAACTTATTTCCTCTCCGCAGTGAACCATGAGCCCGACTATTATTCAATTTCCTGAGATATAAAGTTAATCATGCTTGTTTGTGTAACATGATTTGCAAGAAACAAGCAGTGAAACTGCGGCTATTGGAAAACAAGCAACATCCGACCATTTCCACACTCCAACTGTCGCTCCCTCCGCCAGGAAACCGTACCCTTCCATCTTCATAACCATAACTTGTTTTGTTTTTTCCATCGCATAAATCTTCCAAAAACACATCATTGTCTGAAACACAAGCTCTTGATGCTTAACTGTGAGAGCACATCTGTGTTTTATCATCTCCTCTTAAGCCTTCTGGAGAAAGGACTGCTTTTTTCAGTCATGCCCTGCTTCATGTTTGTGCAGTTACACATTAATATTTCAAACGGGAGACCTTTCGCTAAGCTCTGACCTTTAGGCCTCTAAATTTGTGAGAAACCTTCACTTCAAATGGAGAGACATCACTCTCAGGCCACTGGTTTAATGATAGTATGGGCTGATATGTGCAACGTTACTTAGCGGGACAGGAAAGTTGGAGTTAATTTAAAAAAAACAGCTGTGTGGGTGGTAACTATCGGTTTTCTGTGCTGCTTATATCATGAATCTCACTGAACCTCACAGTTTAAAGGATCAGTGTGTAATATGTCTGAGGATTTATTGACAGAAATGCAATATAATATCTGTACTATTTTTAGTGCATTGTGAACCATTATGTTTTTATTACCTTAGAATGAGCCATTTCTATCTACATAACCGCGGGTCTCCCCTTCTATGGACGTCGCAGTATTGTGTCCATGTTTCTACAATAGCCGACAAAGGACAAACAGCGCTACAGAGCGTGTTTCACCATCACGGCGTTCGTCTTCTGCTTGTACAATTCAGGCTGTGTAGACGCCTTTTTATATACAGTCTATAGTAGACGCCCATGCATCCATAGAAGAAGAAGAGGAGATAATAATAATAATAATAAACAGTCTGAGTAGTCCTCTGTAGTAAGAAGAGAAGTGACATTTGAACAAATGAACGAGCACACACGTGTTATTCAGCACAAGAGCCGACAGCGTGTGGAACTTAATAAGATGAAGGCAGGAGGAGTCGGGACAGATGCAGACAGCTGACGGCAGAAATCACGGCTATAATCTGTGTGGATTTTCCCAGATGGAAGGCGTTCATGTGGGACACATGTTTTCAAAGCGGAGCTGAAGTTGTCTGTTTCCTGCTGGACAGGTAATTAAGTCAGTCGGACTTTAGCAATGCAAATGTAATCACCGAGAGACCCGCCATGTTTCCCCCGTCAGTGGTGTAAATATGTAACGTTAGTTGGATTAATTTCATGTAGCCTTGTTATTCTCCAGCATTGTGGTTTGGCTTTTCCGGTTATGTTAGTGAGACAATCAGCTGATCAGTAACGTTGGCTTACAGAGTGGAAGCATCAGCCAACTAAACTTTTACTGCCCTGGTAGAAAAAAATATGTTGTTGGATTGTAATTTAATGTAGTTATTCTACAGCGCTCTGTTATGGCTTTGCAACGTGGACAGAAATGTGTCCTTACCTTCCTGAGATAAACCGATGATGAATATTATTGGCAATAGAATGGTAACAGCAGGGAAGCTCAGATCAGCAGCTAAACTTCTGTTCAATACTGCCCTGGTGGAAAACATGTATTTAATTTACTGCTAATAATGACACATAACATGACCGTGTGCATCAAGTGACCAATAACGAATACTTTCCGAATTTGCATTGAAAAAACGTGTTGTTGTTTTTTGGGATAGTGCTTCACCACTTTGCACACAAATGTGTAATTTGTACTTTCACATGCTAAATGCTCATTAACATTATTGCGTTTTACCACAAGCTGAAATTATGGCACTCAATAATACTTTGTGTTTCTGTTGTATTTTAAAAAATTGCAATTCGCAAGTCTTACCACTAGATGCCACTAAATCTTACACACTGAACGATGTCTATGAAGATTCTCAGTCATCCAGGTCAATGACGGCTTCTCAACCCTGGTGTAGATGCTTCCTTGACACCTCTTTCAAACCATCCATCTTCTCTGTCCAAAATGTGCACGAGGACCACCAGGTGCACATTTTAGAGGGTTGAGAAGCCGTCATTGAACAGGGGAGGGGGTCTACGCCACCACTTATCCCCCACTTACAATGCTGTCCTTTCATCACTTCCCAGGAAACTCAACAAACGTAACCTATTGGCCTCAGGTGAAGATACCAACGATGGTCGTTCAGTCTTAACGACTGTAACGACTGTCGTCACAGCAACAAGGAACACTAACGAACCAGCGGTATCGATGACCCGGGATAACGACCCCACTGAGGTTAAATAGCTGAGTTTCCCTGCCAGTCAGTCAGAACTGAAGAAGTCCTTTGGATGAGGGACGAAACGTCTTCCAGTAGCTTCAACCAAGTCCAGTTGCCCTTGATTTTAACCTTCGTTGGATACACACTAAACCTTTAATAAAACAGTCAGCCGCATCCTTTAAACTCCACCCTTCTGCAGCATAAAATAAAACTGAGGCAACCATTTAATATAAAGTTCTGAAAATGTTGAGAAATCAAGTTCAGGACACAGTTTCATGTTATTCATCACAGAAGCTGATGCTCTTCTTGCTTACTGTGCTGATTCTTTTCTTCTTCTTTTTGGCCACTGGGGGCAGCTGAAACAATTTGTGAAGACAACACTGATATATCATCACCTTTTATGTTGATATAAGCAAACAGCTTATTTACAAAAACAGCAGTTACAGAGCAACATTGGAATTGTGTTTCTGGTCACCTGACGAATGTAAGTTCAATACTCACTCTCCTTTAGCTCTATTTTGGTCTCCTCTAGCTCTTAGCTGCTAAATGCTCCACTATGTTCACCAGTTAGTCGCTGCTTAGTTCCAGACAGCTAAACATGAGTGGAAACTCATTATAAATCTCTGTACAGTTGAGGGGAGCTGCAGATTTGGGTGATTATTCTCTGTAGGAGCATCACTGAGAGCGCTACCCTTGATATTGTCATTTCACACATTATAATTATAAAGATATTACTTATAGCCATTTTAGGTGTGACCTGTGGTTAATATCTTCATCATCCAGGTAAGTGAGCTCTATTTAAAAACAGTTTGTTGATCTACTGGAGCGGCTACTTTGTCAGAAATACAGCAGGGGAAGACAAGTCATTTGTGATTGATTATAAGACCAATAGTGATTTTGATATTTGAGGATTTTAAAATCCGATATTCCGATATATCTGCTGATATTCTTTTTTTTTTTATAGAAACACATGATATAAACAAAGATTATCCCTAAAATGTGTTATGTGTAGTTATAAAACATTAGATAACCTTATATAATTCAGTTTTTTTTTTTTATTGTTGTAAAGAGTACTTTGAACAAAAGCTGATTATGTTAGCTGATTGTTGTTTTGTGGTGGATTTGTTGCATTCAAAAAATGTGTGTTGCTTACACGGGAAGTTGCAGAGTGCCTTCTGGTAGACGAACAACAAAACTCATGACATAATTGAAGGTTCCGTCTTTCCGTTTCTTTTTCAATTGTCATTTATCGGTTTTTATAAACACTATAACAGCGCTATAAGCCATTTTTGCTTGCAAAAGTGTCATCATTGGCAGTGTGACATTAATATCATTGACTTGGTTTGTGGTCCATCGCCACAGCTCCATACTATCAGCCGCTTGGTGCCCAGATTATCACAGAGTTGAAAGGAAGTCTTTCAAGCTTAAAAATTAGGAACCATCAGGATAACATCCAGTGTTTGAATGCCGCCTGTGTGAAAATGGTGGGTTTGCAGAGTGGGTCACTGTCCCATAGCCTACAGCACAGTCCAGGACTGTGCTGTTCTGACCCCAGTTGGGCCCTCTTTGACATCCAGAGAGCCAAAATGGAGGTCAAAATTTTCCACAGTCTCGAGAATAGTTATGTCATTATTTCTCGACCCAAATGTTCTCTCCGCTTTGTCACATGGCTCATAGTGCTGCTGGAGGTTCTGAGTGAAATAAAAGCATAAAGTATCAAAACTTTGAGGTTTGCTCTGTTGACTTTCCCAAAGATTTGAATAATGTGATTTTGATTGGTGGAAAACATCAAGTGACAAGCATTGTAGTGCTGTCAGCTGAAAAGCAAGCTCCTTGTCACCGGCACACCTACGCCTCTCGCACTTACAAGGTTGTCAGACCGAAAATTACAGAGTGACAATCAACTCCCTTCATCCATAGCCTAATATGTGTTTCCATTTTGAATATATTTACAGTGAATGAGAGTAGAGAATTACTGAAAAGCACCCTGACAGCGTCATTAAGCTCTCAACAAAGTTCACTAATTAATCCCCCAAACTAGTGGTCTCTCAGCTGGCCTTAGTGCCAGTGTGTTCGTGATGCCCTGTGCTCACAGGCGGCAGAATTAATCTGGAGTGTCTCGCTCCGCACTTCCAGCCAAGTGATTGCTCTTAACCTTCCAAACAGCAGCGGCTGAAAACTAAGCTAGCTTACACACACACACACACACACAAATGCACCCTCGCAAGCGCAACATAGAGGTATATGTCCTTCCACCCACTCGCCCAATCACCTCTTGCGAATGCACCCTTCACTCCCCCTTCACACACATATAAACAGAAAGAGACCACTGAATGAGTGGTAAGTGCTGCTCTTATTTGCATAATTTAATTGATCTGTTTGGAAAATGAGTCGAGGGACTGGGGGATATTAACAGGAAATCCATCTGTGATCGTCTTTGTTATCTGCGGGGAAAGAGAGGTGGCTAAAGGTGGTACTAATCGCCCACGTGAAATCTGATTGGCCACCCCTGGTTCCCTAATAGGACCTGTATATGAAGTTACTGTTAACATTTCTAGTTACAAAGTCCATCACGACCACAAAGACACACAAAACGACTACAGTGATGCAAATCAACCGCAAAATGAAGCAAAATAACTACAGTGCTGCAAACAACTACAAGGAGACACAAAACAACTAGCGAAATAACCATGAAATAAAGCAAAACAACTTCAAAGAGACACAAAACAACTACAGTGTGGCAAAACAACTACAGTGACATAAAACAACCATGAAACAAAGCAAAACAACTACAAAGAGACACAAAACAACTACAGTGACGCAAAATAACCATGAAATAAAGCAAAACAACTTCAAAGAGACACAAAACAACTACAGTGACGCAAAATAACCATGAAATAAAGCAAAACAACTTCAAAGAGACACAAAACAACTACAGTGACGCAAAATAACCATGAAATAAAGCAAAACAACTTCAAAGAGACACAAAACAACTACAGTGACACAAAACAACCATGAAATAAAGCAAAACAACTACAAAGACACAAAACAACTACAGTGACACAAAACAACCATGAAATAAAGCAAAACAACTACAAAGACACAATATAACTTCAGTGACACAAAACTACAAAGAGACACAAAACAACTACAGTGACACAAAACAACCATGAAATAAAGCAAAACAACTACAAAGACACAATACAACTTCAGTGACACAAAACTACAAAGAGACACAAAACAACTACAGTGACACAAAACAACCATGAAATAAAGCAAAACAACTTCAGTGACACAAAACTACAAAGAGACACAAAACAACTACAGTAACATAAAACAACTACAGTGACGCAAAACAACAGACACAAAACAACTACAGTGACACAGAACTACAAAGAGACACAAAACAACTTCAGTGCTGCAAACCAACAACAAAGAGACACAAAACAACTTCAGTGACACAAAACAACTACAGTGACACAAAACTGCTAAGAGACACAAAACAACTTCAGTGCTGCAAACCAACAACAAAGAGACACAAAACAACTTCAGTGACACAAAACAACTACAGTGACACAAAACTGCTAAGAGACACAAAACAACTTCAGTGCTGCAAACCAACAACAAAGAGACACAAAACAACTACAGTGACACAAAACTGCTAAGAGACACAACACAACTAAAGTGCTGCAAAACAACTACTAAGAAACACAAAACAACTATAATGAAGCAAAACTACAAAAAGACAAAAACAAATACAATGACGCAAAACTACAAACAGGCACAAAACGACTACAAACGAGTGTCTCTTTCAGTCTGGGTGTCTCCCAGATTGTCGCATAATTGTCCATGGCTATACGCTTTAATAAAAAGCAGATATTTATTAACATTATTTAATATTAGTATATTAAATGTTGTTTATTTGGCATTCATTTATGACTCTGAATAAACAATGTAACTATTAATAATGTATATCTTATTAATGCAAAATCCCGGACTTTAAAATTGAGTCTTAACATATTTTTACTAACCTCCCACATGTGTGTAAGTGTGTAAGGTATGGATTTGCCTTGCGAATCAGGTATCAGGTTTTATTTCTACAATGAACCAAGATATATGGTGGAAAGATAAAATCAATGCAACCTCAGGACCCACAGATTGAGTGTTGAGAACCATTACTCTGAAAGTCATCAAAAAGGGCCGTTCTAATGACTCCTGGTCATGTGTTAATTGGTTTACTGATAAACTAATAATGCTGTAACGATGAGATCTGATTGGGCGTCTTACGACAGATAATTACAGAAGCTCATGCTCACATGACATGAAGATGTCCTCTGATGCTGTCCATGGTCCTGAAACCAAATTCTGCTCCTGCCTTTTCATTGTATCCGTGGGTTGTTGATTCATCATTAAGTTTTATTCTCACAGTAAAAAAAGATGTTATTTAATTTGGGTTGATATGAAAGAAGATAATTAATTATCTATGTCTTTGTAGCTAACAGCTGTCTTTTCCTATTACCCTACCATTTATACTGAGCTGTTTCTCAACACATAATATTAATTTATCAATTAGAAGAGTACTAAATCAATTCTAGTGAGGGGGTCAGTGTAATCTTGTGCTGTGGCATAAGGTACCGTTCTCAAATACCATTGCTGGCCCTGCAGACAAAAAATAAACCACTTTTTCACTTGACTCGGCTGAGGCGAAAAAAAAGGCGGAGTGTGTCACATTAATGTCAGTTCTGTGTTATACTCACAATTGTACGATGAGGATACAAAAAGATACTTAAAACCTAATAATATACTTGCTAGGTAGGGTGTCTGTCAGCCTTTCAGATGTCTGTCTGTCTCGTTACTACATTGTCATCTATTTTTCACTTGACCAGGATCTGTATGTATTGTATTAGATTACTGAACAGCTTTTACATACAATTTCTGTAGTTATGAGAATTAAGGTAAGTAAGTAATTTGTGTGATCCAGTGCATTTTCTCTGTAATCAAGAAGCATGACCATGAAGTTCACGAGGTCCAAAGAATAAAACATCTTCCATAAAAGCTTCATCACCAATGGGCTCAACATAATTACCCACAGTGATCTGTTGACCTCCTTTTATGGTGACTGTAACCCCAGAGACATGACCTCATGACCTCTGACCTGCCCTGTGAGGTCATGCAGTTACATTACTCCACACAGCTGGTCATGCATTGCATGCCTCAAAGCATTCTTTACATTCGCTCTGACAAAAAGCTGGTTTATTCCAACAGCGACAGGCCTTCTCAGTGTACTCATCACATTTCTGAGGCTTACATGGGGAGGGGGGAGTAGGGTTAAGGGATGTGTCAAACACTATGAGATGGTTATCACCTGTTTATGTACTGTACTTACATTTAAACACTGTAAATGCATGCACAGCATGTGTATAACAGGGAGCCTGGGCAAATGAATGTGGCTGTAAAGACAGCTGCTTCCAGACCAAAGACGACAGAACCAGGTCCACAATGCACCTGGGCTCTTTGAAAGGCTGAGCCACTCAAACAGTGGCGGAGGGGAAACATTGTGTCTCTGCTTCCCCATTACGCTGATGTTATGCACCTCAGCCTGTAAGCGGCATTGAAAGAGAGAGCAGAACGAGCAGAATGTGTTTGGGAGATTAGACGAGTGAAAATTAACTTGCAAAGTTGGCTCAAAGAGGGACCGGGAGCGAGGATTTTCATGACGTCTGACTATTGATACAGTGAGGTGTTTAGGAGGAGTCTTGTGGGTTCGTTTGTTGGTGTGTGAGGCGTTTTGTGTTTAGAAGAACAACACAGTTCCGATAACACAGGGAACACAGAGCACTGTGAAAATAATGCCCGCAGAGTAGGATCTGTTTGTGCACAGTACACAGCACGCAGATTTTCTAACTGTTGTGGCTACATTAAGAATCACAAACACATGCACACTAGAACTTGAACATGACATATTTTCTAGGGCTGCCCCCTAAAGGTCGACTAAACCATTAGTCGATGAGAAGAGTCTTAGTCGCCAAATGTTTCGAAATAAATTAACACATCTCCTTGCTGGTTGTTCACAATCATCACGGCTTGTCATTACAGGCGGCTCCTTGCTTGCCCATTGTAAAATGTATATTATAAAAGGTCCTGGAACATTTTTGGATGCCCCAACATGTGTCCATCCATCGTCAACCGCTTATCCTGCGTACAGGGTCAGAGGGGGTGCTGGAGCAAATCCCAGATTACATTGGGCGAAAGGCGGGGTACACCCTGGACAGGTCGCCAGTCCATCGCAGGGCTACACATAGACAGACAACCACTCACACTCACGCCTATGGACAATTTCGGAGACACCAATTAACCTGCATGTCTTTGGATGGTGGGAGGAAGCCGGAGCACCTGGAGAGAACCCACACGGACACGGGGAGAACATGCAAACGCCACACAGAAAGGCCGGGGCAATCTTTGAATAATTACATGAATTACGGGGTATGACATAAACAGTCCCAGGTTTACATACTTGGATATGTAGCCACTGTTACTTAAAATATGTAATCAAATCAAATATTATCAATTACATTACATTATGGCTTATTCAATAATTAGAATTAAGAAGTTACGTCACCATTTAATCAACAGCAACAGCTACGTCACTCATTGCGTTACTTTTGTAACTCAGCCCAGCTGAGCTACATTTTCTATTTCTGGTTTTGGAAATTGGAGGTAAACAATACGGGGAATTTAAACGTAACTACCATTTTTTCTAATTTAATCTTGTGTAAGGAGAACATCTGCACCAAATGAAGCGTTGTAACTAGTTGCATTTGTCCATAGTCCGAAGCCATAACGCTTTGTTAAGTCTGCTTAGCTAACATTTGATATCACAAAGTCAGCAACGTTAAACTGAGTCCTTGTCTCTCCCACATTCCCTATCAGAAAAGGAAACAACGCAACATACATAGCTTAAATCTAACGTTGAGCTATATTTTTTGTTATCAGGGAGAGAGCAGTTGAGACTGCTTGTTAAGACTGCCTGATTAAATAAAGATTACATTAAAAAAAAAAGGTTGTTGTGACTGTTTTGTCCATTTTGACCGCTTTGCATTGTGGGATGCAGTAGGGGAGGTAAACTGGCCCGATGCATACAGCAGATTTTTTCCGAATCAGTACGACATCTAGGTATTTTGTAGCATACTGCAGATATTGCTTTTGTTTGCATACTGCAGACTACATACTACATTTTACATTTTGGCCAAATCAGTAGATACTGCTAGTAACAGTGGTTTCCAATACAACTAGAGAGAGCAAACAGATATCAAGTCTACATCCAACAACAACTAACTGTTGAAGTGATTTAGAGTCACTGGATTAGTTACTGTAATATGTGTGTAATGTTTACTGAATTTTTAAATTATTAATTATATTATATTAATTATAACAATTATAGTACTGTAACCCATTACCAAGCAATGTGTTTACATTTTTATTCATTTAGCTGACGCTTATCCAAAGCAACTTACAATTGCTATACATGTCAGAGGTCGCACGCCTCTGGAGCAACTAGGGGTTAAGTGTCTTGCTCAGGGACACAATGGTGGATGTCTCACAGTGGGAATCAAATCAAGGTCTCCCACGCCAAAGGCAAGCATTTTACCTATGCGCCATCACCACCCCTCCTTGTGTTACTGCCCAACACTGAGTGATACCAACGTTTTTATAGACAGACAGTCCCAGAAGGTGCTGAAAGGTGTGAAATAGTATATATTTTTTTACATTAACATGATGTAGCTGTAGCATCACTGAGGATCATGGTTTCAAGTTTAATGGCAGGGCACTGAGGTGGTGCTGTGAAATGTCATGCCGTGTAAAATGTAAGTACATTATGCAGACAGTTGTTTCCTGCTTCATCCTGCTGGTAGATGTACCTGCCAGCATTGTTTTTGCGCTCTTACTTCCTCCCCCATCAAACATGACGACCCTTAATGCTAAGTTGTGCACATTTTGCTGGCTTCACTTGTTGAACCCCTTAATTTAATTTCAATATAAAAAAGCAATGCACTGCACAGGGAAGGCTTTTTTTCCCTGCTGTGCGGTAAGGGCTAGATGTTCAGTTGTTAATAATACAATATATATTGGGGACATCTGGAACTACTTCCTATCTTGATTATTAGTGTTTTTCAGTATTTCTACTTAAAAAGTCTGTGATCAAAGATGTGTAACATTTTTTTACTTGTGCTCTGCCTGACAAGATGATATCTATTTTAAAGCGGTACTGTAGGTTGAGACAAAAAGCCCTGACAGCAAAGCTTGCTTCCAAACAAACACTTTAAATATGACACATAACACATCGTGTCCTGATGTCCCGGGAAGATACACACAGGCTCTACAGTTTCTAGGAACACTGTTTGTTCTTTTTCAGCTCATAGTGTACGGTCTGTGATTTGTTTTCGTAGTATTTAGAAATAAATTGTAACAGTAGACATACAGTTTAAACCGCAGTGTATTTTGCTATTATTTCAAAATGTTGCACCTCTTTTTTAAAAGCCTTAATCTTGCCCTAGTTGGTGTTATATTGTATAACCAATTACTCCCTCATCCTTCCTCATTTCCTACTGTGCCCAGAAAAGATAATTAGTGCAAAAAGCAGATGGACAGGGTGCATCATCCCCTAATGCTTCTCCCCTCACAGCAGCACAGGAGATAGAGTTAGCTACACAGCTTGGCAGAGATATCAACAGCTCAGCTCCCAAAAAAGAAACACAAGAGGAAAACAAGAGGAGCCTGTGTAGGGCATGCACATAATCCCCTGTGCTGTGAATTGATGTTCTATTACAAAAGCAAAATGTGAAGGCACTACGAGGAGATAAAGCCACAAAGACCACCCACAGTGCTCTTCTACTTCGCACTCATCCTTCATTTGAACATAGCCAAGAGACCATAATGAAAATTCAGCAAAAACTGCCATGGGTGTGTAATGAAAAGTTAAGGGCCTTTAACATGCTTGTTGGAAAAGAAAGAGCAATACATCTGGATAAAACCACAAGTGTGCAAACCCGTAAAACAGCTTTATTCCAGTTTAATGTGTCCTGTTCTCTCATGTCGAGGCACGTAAAGAGGCTGTGCAAATTAAAACTCCATCAGCAGAGCTGTAGGAGGACTTGTAATGGAAAGTAAAGGAGGAACTGAACAATTCAGACTTCATAAATGAGCAGGAGCCTGTGCGGCCTGCCACTGTTCATAAAGCTCTGCTGTGTTGTTGGTGAGGTGTCTGTCCCTATAGTTACAGTAAGTACTGTATGTTGATGGGACAGCAACTAGGACTGAGTGATTAATTGTTTACATATCAAATATTGACATTCATGTGGTTTTAAGATGACAAGAGCTGCAATGTTAATTATCTTCTTCTCCTAGTCTTAACAAACTGTTAAGGTTTCGCTAGAAAGACTATAATGACAACTGCAGGCAATCAAATGAAATCAACATTTGTCAGAAAAAAACTAACTTATTACTATTTCTAATCAGGCCCTACCTCACTGATCAGGCCCTACCTCACTCAGTACGCCACCCAGCTTCTGGTACAGGCCATGGTTACCTCTCGCCTCGACTATTGCAATGCCCTCCTAGCGGGTCTTCCAGCTTGTACGGTGAAACAACAAATGGTTCAGAACGCAGCAGTGCGTCTGGTTTTTGATCAGCCCAAAAGGACGCATGTCATTCCGTTGCTGTGTGACCTCCACTGGCTCCCCGTGGCCTCCAGAATCAGATTCAAGTCACTAATGTTTGCATACAGAGTGACTACTGGGTCTGCACCATCTACCTGAACTCCATAATACGAGTTTACATTCCTTCTCGCCAACTGCGCTCCTCTAACGAACGCCGCCTGGCTCTGCCATCCCTTCACACAAAGCAATCCCAGTCCCGGCTGTTCGCATCTGTGACACCACGATGGTGGAACGAGCTACCACACGCCATCAGAGCAGGGGCGTCCCTCTCTAACTTCAAGAAGCTCTTAAACTCATCTCTTCTGAGAACATTTCCTCTTATAACGCCTCTAACTCCTAACCTCTAACATGCACTTCCTGTGAACTTCTTCTTCTATCCCCTACAATGATCTTGTATTGATTGCACTCTTTGTTAACTCTAACTTCTTTCCCTATTGATGCGATATGTGCCATTAGCGCTTACTAGTATTTACTGCTGCTTTTATTAATATGTATTGTCAGCTGTAGATCTCGTGCTGTATTTGATGCTCTGTTAATGATTGTATGTCATTCCTCAAATGTAAGTCGCTTTGGATAAAAGCGTCTGCCAAATGAGTAAATGTAAATGTAAATTTCTGAGTAACTTGTCACATAAAGGTGGCTTAGAAAAGACAGCAAACGGTCTGTCGAAAATCGGTTGCCGTTTAAAACCACAAACTAACCACGGCACAGAATATCAAGAATATGAAAAGCTCTGGGGGTCAGCTGTCCACGACAGACCTAAACCAGCAAAGGTACCAGCACAAAAAATAACTCCGGTTCAAACACTGCTACGGTGACGAGGACAGACTCAAAGCCATTATGACCGCAGGTAAGACAGAACTCGGCTATAGCGACAGATTTACTTAGGTTTACTCATACTTGTACGGTTTGATGTCAGTACTACGTGCACTGCTGATTTCACTGTTTTTATATTGTTTTTACTAGAATGCATAAATAAGACTTGTTTCCATTAATGTCACTAGGAAGCAACAATTAACTAAATATCATCTAATTATCGTTATAGACAAAATATCCAGATGTCATTTGTCAGTATCGCGCACCCCTTCTTCAGGGCAGGCCTGGCATGACAATTCATCCTCACTACTTTGATTTGATTATTTTTCACACGCAGATCCCATTATCCCTGTCATGGGAGAGGATATTGTCCAAAGCGATCATTGTCAGGGATTGATCTGCGTCATTTACAAGCTTATCGATCCTATTCCATAGTTGAAAATGTCCTCAGTGACTTTCTCGTACAGTCGCATCTACTCGACTGTGATGTGCTTAGTCCTTCAGTGTCCCACTTTTCAGTGACTCTCTCCATCGATAAACACTATTTGTCTACTTTCTCCAGCCGGTGACGGGTCAATACTTGGACCTTCGGGCTCCATCCAACTTCTCCCTACTTCTACTACCCCCAATCTCACTCCAGGCAAACAAGTATTAATGGTGCCAGGTGAGGGGATAATGAGGCACCTAGACAGAGATTCACCGAGGTCGGCGAGTGGCAGAGACATACAGAGCTCTCATTGTCACATCGTAATGAGAAACGGACATGGAAGAGGAGTGAAGCGGCGTCCTGGACTAACCTCACAGAGTTAGGAAAACTAATACCTTTATGTCTTGAATAAAGGCATCACCTGTCCAGATGGTGTTCTGGCCAACAACCACTGGAACCACCACGCCTACACTCCCTTGTGGTGCTCACGGCGGTGTGAAGATCAATCAGCCGAGGGAGAAAAAATTAAAGTTAGAGGCTTCAATTTGTTCAGGACACACGCGGCAGAAAACAGGAATCTCAAAGGTCAGCAGTTTAGATGAAAGGAGTTTTAGCAGAATGGACCAGTGTAAAAATCATCGTCAAGACATATGTACTTCATATACTGTAGAGCTATAAACTCAATCATATCTCTGATAAACTGCCGCAGATTTCTCTTTCACTTGAGTGTGGAGAATACCAGTGGAGCTGGGCAGCAAATTCGTTTGGTGTGCTATCTGCTCAGGCAAACCCCTGTGACCTCAAAATAGCAAGGACATTAATCAACAGTGTGGGAGTGGGCCGGTCGATAGGCTGACGTCCAGCATCCATCTCCATGCAGTCTAATTTTGGATGATAACGAAGGATGAGGATGATGTCTGAGAACATTAAAATGGTCTGCGCCGCTTTGCAAGAGCTGAATTATTAATCAAACACAGATACGTTGTGACGACAGCTTCTCAATCAATAGGCAAACTTTTTTTTTAAATCTTCAGCTCCTCTTTTCTGCTTATTTTCTTCAGTGATAACTGAGGCTGGAGGATGGCATTTGAATATAATCCATTTTCTGTCCAAACTTCTGTGGAATAGTGCTCTTTTGTTATAAGTATAGTGCTTTCCACTGCTCAAGCAAATTCATATGTCCTTCATAGATGTCTGCTCCTGAAAACTAATCACTTCCTGTTCAGAAAAAGAAGGATGTAAAGGTATGTAATTTCAAATTTGCCAATTTCAACATCTAACGCCCTCCACCTTCTTCTTCTTTTTTTTTTTTTTTAAACAAAGAAAAGAACTGTGCATATAAATATTCAATGTATCTACACATAACCCTGCAGGTATTAATACCCACAAACCATCAAATCCTCAGTGGAGGTTTTGTATGTGTATGTATAGTTTATGAGCATAAACATATCAATAAGGATGGAAAAAACACCTTGGAGTCTCAGACAAGTTACTGTGAATATCTGTGAATATCTGAAAATCCACCACAAGGCTAAATACCAGTGTTTCCCAGAGGAGCAGGAAGCCTCAAGCAAGGCCACAAATGCACGAAAAGCAGGGGGAAAAAACAACAACTGGGCAGTGGGGCGGGGAGGCTGGAAGACAAGATGGTTATCAGAAAAGCAAGTGGGATCTCTGTGGTTAACTGCATGATTAACAAGCACGAAGGAGAGAGAGAGAGAGAGAGGACTGAGGAAAGAGGCTAAGGAAGAAAGAAGAGAGTGAAAAGAATGGCAGATCCATTCACAAAATACCCCCATTTCTGCTTCAAACACTGGGATTCTTTTTTTCTTCAGTGGACCTAAACCCACCTCTGATATTGTGACAATGCATTAAAAGTTTCCAAACAGGGAATGAGCTTCCTCTTTCCTGAAGGGCAGACATTTTTGTCCAGAGACAAGTTTGTCTTGCAAACATCTGATGATAGAATGTCTCATAACCTGTCCATGAATGCAACATATATTTCAGCTGTTTAAGCCTGTATTGGAGAAATACTACCACTTATATCATTCAGTCCTTTAGTGGCAGACTGGGAATTCAATCATTGGAAATGTGATAATGCTGTGATGAATGACCTCTGGATGACATGACAAATTACTTGCAGGGGAACACTAAAGACTTTACAGAGACTCCATCACTCTAACGCTGATATCCTAAATATATTCAGAGGACTAAAAGGAGGGCTATGTGATGAGGCATTAATGATTCTCAGCAGATATCTGATTGCAGAAAATAGTGTCAGTATCTCTAATGGCAGCTACAATAAAGATTTGTTTTACATGAAAGATCATCAATCACCTTTTATCATATTGTCTCTGCACAATGTGCTCAAGAAAAAGCTGGTTTCTTAAGTTTTTTCCAAACACGTTCACTTTTCAGCAGATGGCTCATTCAAACCATTCAAATAATCTGAAATCACTTTTTTATTTTCTCCACTTGAGTGAGAACAAAACCATCACCCCATCCTTCTTCTCCGCATCTAAGTCATAATCTCATCATAGATTGTGGTGACGGTGTCACAGCCAGTTTTGTAAATGCAGTCTCACAGAAGCACCTCACCAGCATGTATGATCCCTGATTCAGTTAGTGTGAAACAATGAATAAAACTGCCACCAGCCAAACCCGTCATCAGCAAACATAGAACCAAGAAGCAAAAGCATTCACATTTATAGTATGTACAGTCTTGGCGCCCTTTCCAAATTAATCTTAATTCAACATGTACAGCAAAGTACAGCTGAGGCAGATGGGCATTTCTTGAACCAAAGTAGGTCTATTGTACCAACTGAAATGTGACCTAAATGTGACCATTGACCTAATGGTCGAGAAGAGAAAATGTCAGGGCTTCACCAAAGTTTTTAGGATTCACCCTTGGCAGTACAAAATTACAATCCATCCAATAGCTGTTGAGATATTTCAGTTTGCGGTGAAAGTGGTGAACCAACGACAGACCAACATTGCCATCACTGGAACCATGCCTGCTAACATGGCTAAAATGATTTAAATCTTTTGGCACATCCAAATAGGCACAACACAAGTATATAAAGAAAACCTTACAACACTTAGGCAGCATTTAGAAAAACAACTCTGCAAACTCTATAGAGAAATGCTGCAGGTTTTAGCTCCAGAACAATCAGAGGACTAAAAAATACATTCTCAGCTAGTTTGCCAACATCATTTAGGTCGATTTTAGTCAATTGTATGTGCATATTCATCAGTTTTTAGTGTCCTGGAAAATGTATGTTATGTTATTATGTTATAGCTTTTGTTGTTGTGTCGTGTAAGCCATGCAGCATTTCTGTGCTTGTGTTTTTTGTATTTGCAATGCATTTCTGTTTTTAAAAATGGATTTTTAAGGTATCTTTTATCTGCATTGTGTTAATTTTTGTTTTACTATGTTTGTGGGGTCCAAAAAGTTTTAATAAAGACGTTAGAGTGTAACTGGCCTTTTCCCATCATTCTGTGATCTGATGCTATGCTGCACACGGCATGAGTCTGCGAACAGCAGGGCACAGTGAAAGGAGTGGGTTACCTTGCTGAGAGGTTGGAGGTGTGCAGTCTGTTGCCTGCAGCTCTTCATCTAACAGCTCACTGTGGTTGCCTGCTTTGTATTTCAAACTGATCCTCTGCCAAAAAAATCCCCAAATGACCATTTTGTACATGCATTTTTGATGATAGCAGTCAGTGCTAAACTCACTGACAAACACTTGTGAAATTCCTGTGACTACCGCATAATAAAAGTCAACTCGCGTTGTTTTAATGCGAAACTGATGTGAAATGTTCAGTTTGCATTAGCAAGAACTTAAAAAAATTTTTTAGGAAAGGTTATAATACTGCAAATACAGAAATATTACAATACGTTATCAGAGGGCCATAGGCTCACAATTGTGTTACTTGACTCACCGATGGAAAGTGACTTAACAGACATTTATTTAAATGGAAATCTTTGAGATTGATACTTTAAGATACTATTAATATTATGTTATAAACAGACTAAACAGGAGATAACAAACTGCATGTTAAAGAAGCGTGTGTGTCTACAGCAGAAGTGTTGCTATGTTCACAGGTCGACATCCACATTTAAAACATATTTTCAGTGTGTGCAAATGAGAGAAATGAGATTGAAGATTTCAGATGAACTGCAGGTGTCAGTTCACAAGATACAATCAGTACGGGAAGTGACTGTTTTTTTTTTTACAAGTGCTGCTGCAGCAAAACCTTAGCCACAGCCGACAGAAGACAAAATGACACAGCTTCAAGTTTTGACTCACATTTGTCTTTTTGTCAACAACAGCGCCGTCAGCTACCTTTTGCTTCCTCAAATGACAACGTACAAGAACTACACATGCACTGAGTCATCCAAAAACTTGTATCACAGTGACATGCACTGTTCATTAAGCATCTGGTTGGAAAGTACAAATCAGCACATTTCCACTCACGTCACTGCAAACATTTATTTCTCTCTTTATATTAGCTGCATGCAGAGATGATAAAACACAATTACTGAACAAACCTCACAATAAGGGACTTGGGAGTGTTTCCTATATGCCGTACTGTAGTTCTCTCATCATTTCATTACATCGCGTGGGCCCTTGTAAACTGTATGCGTAGGCCCTTCCATTATGATTCACTGCAGAAGAAGAAAGACATTTACACAATGGCTTTCTAAAGCGCATCCAGCACCGAGCTATAATATCTGGTTAGAGATTTACATTATTAAGTCCCAGTGTGAGACCCAGCCCCTGGTTCATGCCTTTGCTCTCGGTTCATGAAGATGAATGCAGTCGAATAAAAATGACTACAAACAACGTCTGACAAAGATGAATAGGTAGACAAAACAAAGTGGAGGGAGGCTTCCGTGAGGTGATGACAGTGGATTCACAGTGATAGATGCATCCCTTCCTGCCATCCATAACCTTCAGCCTCATCACCACATAAAGGTGATGGGCAGCCATTGTTAAAAGAGGAGTTCACCTATTGCCTCTGCTAATTTGGCGGACAACAACATTTAACTTGATTTTCAGCACCTTTCTCGCTCTTGCAGCGTTGAGATGATGACAAGGATGAGAAGTGATTGATGGAAGTCCTTCCTGACGCTGCTCTCTTGATCTCTTTGGCTCGACTGACTGGCAGATATTAACGGCCAAGAAAAAACATGCACCTGATTGCATGCCACCACTCATGGGAAAACCATTTTCTGAGTCCTGTGGAAAAGCAGTACACTTCCTGTTCAGTCGCAGAATGGTGAACAGCACATTCTTTGGCAGGTCCTCAGTGTCTCTGTTAAAGGGATTTGTTGTGCCGTTTTTACAGAGTGGGTACACTTCAGACCGATGCGTGCGACTGAGAGAGCTGCTCGGTTTTTGTGGAAACAATAATTGAGGTGCCAGATAATCCCGCTCACTGTTGACTTTTCTGTTCAAGGTAATTTGAACTTCAAGCCACCGTGGTGTAACACAGAAATCAGAAACCAAGAACAGCAAGCAAGAAGCACATAAAAAAAAGGCATTCCAGTATATCAGAGTGACAGAAAAACGTTCTGGTGAAAGGTTACACAGTGAGACATTTTATGGTGTATGAGTGGTTTTTAATAACCAGGCGAATGTTTCAAATGAGGGGCATTCATAGGGTCAGGAAGATAAAACACATAAATACAGGAGCTGGTTGGCTGTTTTTGTTACTGTAACAATAACAACCTCAAGCCATGAGACAGCCCGAGAAAGCCAAATGGAAAGATGATATAAATCTGAGATGTTAAAACTATTCACTTTAGAATGCTCAAGTTGGAAATTATGAGAAGTTTTTTGGTTAAAGGGTGTGGGGAGGATGAGGTCTGAGATGGAGGTATTTTCCATCCATTAGTGGCATAGCATGAGATACACACATAATTCACTTTCCACATCTTCACCCAATTAACTAATCGCATCATAATCGAGCGAGCTCTGGCTGGATGTTTCACGTCAGTGAGAAGTTATCGAGCCCCGAGAGCCAAGCAAAGCTTTTCTCATTCTCACACACACACACACACACACACACACACACACACACACACACACACACACACAAACATCCAGCAGGGAGCTGCATATTGTTATCTAAAATTATATGAATGAACACAGCTGATGCAACAAAACAAACCGTTTCCAAACACATTCTGGCAGATGTTAGCTTCTCGGCTTAAGTCTTTTTAAAAGATAAAAAATAAATAATACACAAATAAATAAAAAATATGAATTGGTACTGAATAATGCATGGTGCGGATGTTATGAGCTTAGGCAGCAGCTGTGGCCCAGCACTAAAAATGTTCTTTGTATGTCCCTAAAATACAGAAAATCAGACTAGAACCCAGGAGTCAAAAACACACTGATGTAATGGTGAAAATACAAAAAATTGCAGATAGAAATAACTTTTTTGTTGTTGTCATATTTTAGGGGGCTGGGTTAAGCCTCAACGTCCCCGTTCCAGCATCACATGGGTCAAGTCCAAGAGGAAGATTTGCAGATTTAATCGCTGTGGTCATCCTCGCTGTTCCTCCTCTCACTAACTATTAAGTTTTTTTCTTTCCTCTGTCACTGGTCTATGGGATAGGAGAGGGTCAACAAGCCCTTCCAATTAAACAGAATACAGTGTTTGTAATTCCCCTCTATAAAACATACAAGCCTTTTCTGATTTGATGGCCCATCAGCATGAAGACATCATTTGTCAGTGCCTTCTAAAACTGTAAGAAATCCCTCTTAAAAAACGCTTTAGGCACAAAAATGAAATGAGGGTCAGGGTTGAGGGTTACTGTAGGCTGTCTCAAGGAGACATTTCAAACAGCAACAGACAGGAAACCAACAATGGCAGAGAGAGAACTGCGCTATGAACAAGGTCGCTCTGAATGTTTGGTAACGCTACACTTGATACAGAATGGCGTACATCTTCTTTTGTCCCGATGACAATGACATTCTCGTTCCCATCTCCTGTATCATTGACCTTGAATTAAGAATCATCCATTCAGCCATTCTGACCGCTCTCTATTTCAAAGCCAAACAGCCGTCAAAGCAGATATTTGACAACAAGGTTCACTAACAGACATCAGAAGAACAATATGAATAATAGGCTTTTTCATGTCAGGATGGTCAGTTAGGCAAACAGGTGACACAAAAGCAGCATACAAATAGTTTCTTGTCTTCAGTTTCACTTTTAAAAGGTATCAGGGATGAAAAAAAAAATCTGTTGGTGAATAAAACAATTGGCATCGATTGCTTTTAGCAAACACATAGCAAAGAGGGCATTAATAATAATGGAGCGGACAGAACAAATGGATTTTCCCACACTGCTTTGACAGTAGCTCCCTTCCATCACGCCACCTGCATCTTTTAGAAAGGTAACTAAGTTAGCATGTCTGAGTGTGTTTGTCTGTGTCAGTGACACAAACTCTTATCTTTCATTTCTCCTTTCTCTTTCCCTTTGTGTCTGCTGAATCACACCAGCTAAGATTTCAGTTTGTCTGAAGACTGCTTATTATGCTTAATTACTCCCACTGATTGGCTGTTGTCCCCGGTCAGGCCCAGGCAATGCATGTTTGTGTGTATATCTGTGTACTGTATGCCTGTGGGTAAATGTGGGTGCAACTACCAACAAACATGATGTCATTTCACATTGTATGCAAAGATTTATTTAGGTTAATACGTTTGTACGGTTGCAATTTCTAAAGCAATTTCCACAGCTTTAACTCACACTTTTACAAGTAGGATATTGATTTTCATAACAAGCTGTTAAGATAAAAAAACAAAAAACATTCTGCCTCATTCATTCTTAAAGTGAATTAGTATTTTCATCTTGGCTGTTAAACTTGAATGTGTGTTTTACCAGCTGATCTCTGTTTGCTCCTGTTTGACCTTTTCATGCAGCAGTTGTTCAAGCACCTGTGTCAAACCAGTGGCTACTTGGCTCGGGTCTCTGGCAGTTCAGCTGCTTCACACCACAGTACAAGTGTAAGAGAGTTTACATCTGGAAGCCATTGCCTTAGAGTCTTATTATCAAATTACAAATGATAAAACACGCTGGTGTTAGCCTGCTAGCAAGCTGCTGGAGAGAGGCTAGGCTGGAGAGTGAGAAGTTGCCAGCATTATTCTCGACTACTGTATCAGATATCAGACAGATAAATGTGGGCACTTTGTTTAAGGTTCCTGGTTAACACTGATAAAACCATGTCTGGCACCACCAGGGTTTACTCAGAGGAAATTATGCTTCTAAAAGATTTTGTTCTTTTGACAATTTTTAAGCTAAATGCACATGCAACATATTGTATATTATCTGACATAACAGAAAGACTGCTGAGAGGAACTCACCTGTGTGTTAAGTATGGTGCTGGAGTCAGAACGTGGTTAGCGTAGCATAACGATGGAAACTGAGGGAACCTATAGCTCTTTTTGAAGTGAAATTACCAAGAAACACTCCAACTAAAATCACTATCTGAGGTGTTGCTGGGTGCACTGGGCAGGCTAGATGTTTCCCCTGCTTCCAGTCTATTAGTTATTACAACCTGGGTCTTATTTTTGTAGTCCTCCAAATTAAAACAAAACAAAATACATAATTTGTCCATGCCCAAGCATTTTCTGATCGTACGCCCCTGTCAGCAGAACAATATTATTTGTCTGCCTTCCAAAACTGTTACAAATCACTCTTGTAAAATAAATCTGTTTTGTGATGTGACAACGTCGTGGTTTGGTTAGGTTTGGGGAAAGACCATGGTCTGGGTTGAGCAGTCTCCCGTGTTACGTCCCGCATTTTGTAGACCCATTATCCATCCCGACCTCCTTCCTGTGCGGACTTTGCTGCTGTATAATAGTGTCACCTCCTTTTACGGAAGTAGCAAGAGTGCAGAGGTTAGCTGGCCTCTACAGCGTCTTACACTTGCAGCTAAATTGCTGGCTGCCTAATCCCGCTGTGGCTTTACAATGGCTGAAGCCTTCCCTTGGAGCTGTCAAATCTCTCCGTTTGTTTGTCAAACTAGCCATGCCGACATTAAAAATTGAGAAACAGCATGCTACAGCGTACAGGAGGCTGCAGACGAAGGCATTATGGCTCATGGTAGTTCACTGACAAGGCAGTTTGTATGTGTGTGAGACTGTTGACAAAGGAAATGATATAGCACATCTGTAAACTTTTTGATGGAACTTTTGCTCTGATGATCAAGTACCACAATGATCTTTATGACGTTTGTTATGCTTTAGATTAACTGGTATGTGTGGGGTGTTGTCCGATCAAAGGCAAAAGTATTTATATAAACAGCAGAATCACAAAAACCTCATTTCTCTCTAAGAACCATGTCTTTGTAATCTCTGTGCAATGCATTGTAAAAACGTGGAGAAGAGCTCACATGGCAGTCAGTCTCTCACCAGAGGCATTCATGGTGTTGCTCTCAGTTGTGCACACAAAAATGACAGAAGTGATTGTGTAAAGAATGATAAAAGAGAGCTTGGGATAGAAGTTTAAACCCTACCTTCTCCCACCTGGCAAAGCATTTGCTAATTAGCGTGAAACAAAGTAAAGCTAAGACAAATGGGAGTGTCATTAGTATTTCAGGTACTGAATATTGGTAGATATATTGACTTGATGATGGTGCTAGCTGAAAGGTCAGAGGACCAAAGTTATTACAAATGAATGTCTGTACCAAATGTCATTTCCATTTAAAAGAGTTGTTGACATTTCAAGCTGAACCAAAACATTTTAACACAATGGTGGTGCTAAAGGAAAAGTGAAGGGATTGCCAAAGTCATTAGAATTTATGTTCTGGTGACCACGAGCAACTCCCTAATTTCATTGTAATCCAACAAATATTTATTGAGATTTTTCCCTCAGGAGCAAAGCGGGTGAAAGTCATTGCCATGCCTGGAGTAACTCTTCTAGCATAGCTTAAAACAAAACACAATATTTCACTTTTATTATACTGTCATCTGCTGGTTCCCTAGTAAATCACATTAAGCCTGTGGCAAAGAACCTTGGTGTTTGGTTTGATAGTAATTTAAATTTCGAGCAGCACACCACAAAGCTTGTTCAATCATGTTTTTATCAACTTAGAAATATAGCTAAAATTCGATCTATGTTAACTTTTAAGGACACCGAGACCATTTTACACGCCTTCATCTCATCACGCCTGGATTATTGCAACAGCCTTTTCACCTGTTTAACCCAAAAATCTATTGATCGACTCCAGACTGTCCAGAACTCAGCTGCCAGGCTTTTAACCAGAACAAAGAAATATGACCACATTACTCCTATTTTAGCTTCATTACACTGGCTCCCAGTATGTTTTAGAAGTGACTTTAAAATTCTATTGATTACTTTTAAAGCTCTTCATGGCCTCTCGCCTTGTTATATTTCTGAACTTTTAGTCCCATACGCACCAGCACGCACCTTGAGATCCTCGGGCAGAGGTCTGTTGTCTGTTCCAGAGTCTCGACTGAAAACTAAAGGGGACAGAGCGTTTGCTGTCAGGGCCCCGAGGCTCTGGAACAGCCTGCCCGAGGAAATCAGGTCGGCTGAGTCAGTGAACTCTTTTAAGTCCCTTCTTAAAACATACTTTTATAGGAGAGCCTTTCCCGATCTTATTTGACTTTATTTTATTCTATTTTACTTATCTTAAACGTGTATTTTAGTCTTTTCTAATGTTTTCTTGCTTTTATCTTGTATTGTTTTTGTATGATTGTCTTTTGTGTATTATTGTTGTTATACTTGTTAAAGCACTTTGTAACTTGTTTTTGAAAAGTGCTCTACAAATAAGGATTATTATTATTACTTATTTATTGTGAATACACTTCGTAGAGCTGGCATCAAAATAAGGAAACCTACCATCTTCTGGTGTAGTTAGTCTGAGAAATCGGCTATTCATTCTTGGGAATGAATGTCTCGTGTCTGTAGCAGTGAAACTCGAATTTACGAATTTATGATCCGACTGACTACAGCCTCAAGAATGATCAGTACTGTAGATGCTTCGGAAATAAATGATGTCTTTGCTGAATGAGATATGAAATGAAACTTCACTAAAAGAGACAAACTCAGCACATAGACTCACAGACATAAATGCATATTTTCACAGCACCTGCATGAAGAGAATCTCTCAGAAAGAAGCATCAAAAAGTTCACTTAGGATAATGATGAGTGTGGGGGTCTGCATCGGTGTGGAAACCACTGTGTTATACAATCCTATCTACTCTGAGGGCTAACAGGTCAGACACACAAGTAGCTGAATGTCTGTCTGAGAACTCAGAGCCATTAGAGAAAGATCTCTGGATTGCCTCTGCACAAACTCAATGTGAGACATCAAAATGGACCCGCAACAAACAACAGAGACAAGAAATCCTGTGTCTAAATCCCTCAACAAACATGGGCTGTGGAAATGAATCGCTGTGAAAATCTGCCCCTAGTCAAAAGAGCGCAGAAAGACATCTGGTCCTGATTACACTACTCGCTGACAGCAGGATGTCTCCTGTCCTCTTTTTGTCTCTGCTTCATCACTCCTCCTCTATCTGCAGTTTCAGTTCGCCCTCAGCTTTTCTCGGCATCTCCCCGTCTTTGTCTCTTTTGTCTTTTTCTCTCACTTTCTGTCTCAGTTTTCTCTGGCTCATGTCCAGGAGTTCTGCTAATCTCTTGGCGCTTGTCTGCAGTTCTGCAGTACAAGAAGCAGTAGTTTAGGAGGTAATGAGAGAGGGATCTTAGCTCTCCAGCTAGACGAGGCCTATGGTGGTTCTGCTGCTGGGGGATGATGACCACCCTGTCACATGAACTCGCCTGCCTGGCCTCAATGACCCCCCTCAGTGCTTTGGCTTATTTACAGCCCGGCAAGGACAGACAGAATCACTGCAGCGATAGCACCAGCAGGGTGACACAAGGTCGCTCCATCACTGTAGTGTGAAAGTTGTAATCTTTGTTGCTTCATTTTGCTGCTGACATCTCAATATTACATTTGGGAGACAAGTATTTTGCCTTATTTCACCAACATCTTTTAGTCCAAAGTTTTGCTGACTGGAGATCTGATTTAATGAGATTATTACTATCAAACTGGATTATTATTCGAGACCAGAGGTTTTCAAACTGCAACTGCCCAAGGGGACATGGGAGAGATGATGAGCGGGAGTTAGTTATTGTGGTTTGTTCAACTTACCAACACACACATCTCATGGAAGCAATTATGATATGGTCCGACTGCCGCACTTTACATCGAGAATCATACTCACTCTTGATGATGAAAACGGTCATCATCATCCACAGCTGTTGCAGTTGTCTCAGTGTGTTTCACCGAAATGTGTCCTAAGTGGTAGTCTGCCCAACACATAAAACTGTACAAAAGACAAACATACTGCATATCCACACACACACACACACACACACACACACACACAGACCTGCTGACCAGATTGTGCCCTTTGAGCGCAAACATGTTAAATAATTCAGGAGCAGCTGAAATGCTTGCTAACATTAAACTGTTTTATTCTGCAAAGTGACAAAAAAGTTTCCTTTTGAAAAGTGTCTCAGTGCCATAGCGATACAGGAAAGGGGTTTTTAAGAGGGAAAGGGCTTTAAATCTTTAATGAACATCCGTCATACTGATTGTATTGGGTGTAGAAAGGGTAGAAGAATCTGTGTTATTTTCCAGCTAAAGTGTCTCGAAACAAATTGGCATGGCAGCAGATCAGGCTGACTGGCCAAAGTGCTTTCTGCTGTAAGACAATTCTTGCCATCATTCATCAAGAAAATACTGCACTCTGTGTACTGCACTTTTGTTAAATAGAAACATTGTTTGAGATTAAACAAAAGACAGAAGACAGAACAAAAGCTCCACAGTCAAATGTTCGCTTAAATGAAGAAACAAAACACTGAGCTTTAACACTAGAACCAGAAGCAGCCTGACAGCTTGCTCAAACAACCAGATGAAAAAAAAAAGATCTATTCCACATCTTTCATTAGCTATTACTTCACTTATGTATTTTCCAGGCTTTGCTGACTTGTATCATTAATCAGAAATATTGTTGTCTTTAAACACAGACATCCGGCCAGTGCACTTCTTATTGTTGCTGTCATGATTTCAGCTTTGCACACTCTGGTACACTGGTATGGATAGGTTTGCCAGTGAAAAGTCAAACAGCATGATGTAAAGTGGATGTGGGTGTGCAGGGGTCCCGTCCCTCCGGTGGCGCTCCACATCACTGCTCCAGACAGCATGAACTCACCAGAACAGCATGGTAAGCTCATGAGACGGAGGCCATAGCGGCTTTGGAAAACCTATCCCCTGACATTTTCCATTCATAAAATTCCTGGAATTGAGATGAAGGAGGGAAAATAAATCATGCTGCAGCCTGGTGTCTGTCTTTTTTCATATATGTTTTTTTCATGTTTCTGTGATTGGCAGAATGAGGGTTTAGCCATATGTTTCCTCCTACTACCATTCTCCACAGCCTCCTTTTGTTTTTCCTATTGACATAAAATAGACATAAAGAACGGATTTGCTGAGTGCGCCTTCCAAGTGAAGTGGTTAGAAATGAGAGGCTTTTACAACATGGAAAGGTCTTCATTACTCTGCATATTACCAAGAGCCATCTATTGATGGAAATTTCCGCATCCCCACACTTTTCAAAAAAAAAACAAAAAAAAACATGACTATAATTTCAAAAATGCCTCTTTAATCTCTCCCCCATCTACCCATGGTTTTGTCTTAGTTCTTAAACACTCAGCCTTTATGATGTACAGTATGTGTACCACATTGCGGCTTATTTGGTTTTCATATTTATTGAACAAAATTGGCAAGCTGGATTAAATAAGGCAATTCAATTCACTTTTCTAATCCGCAATTCTTTGAGGTGGTTTTCCATTCAGTAATTAAGGGCCCTCCCGCTAACATACCACCCGTGCTGCAGCAACAACTGCAAAAAAAAAAAAAACCCGATAACGATAAAAGGATTAACTTTGAGGTAAATGTTTTAAAAGAAATCTGTCAATTCATCAAGCGAATAGGAACAATGCTTTCTTCTGATCCCTTACAAACCAGACACTGCAGCCGTCACAGCAAATGACCTGGGTAAAGATTGGAAAACAGATGAATGCTAAAGAATAAAGTGCCTGGAGTGCCGTGACAGGCTCATTCTCAAGTTAAGCCAGTCATTACCTCTGGATAGAGCTAATTAATCACCTTCTTCATTAGTTTATTCATCACTTCATACCAAAGCTTCCTCGTCCCTTCACTCACTTATTTGTTTTTATTACTGATCCATTGCCAAAAGGTGGGCTGTGCCGAGTAAACAACAGGGAAATTACATGCAAATGGTGATGCAAAAATCAAAGCTGTGTATAAAACTCTGCATGCCCACATGTGTGTACTGACACAAAAGAACACACACATATTCACACATACAGACCAACACATATAAATCAGTCTGTGGTAGAAATACACCACACATTCTGCTCAATATTGAAGCAATATACTGAGTTCATCTGAGGCATTGATGGAGCATGGTCAAGCTTGCTGCTCTGTCCATTTCTCAACAAAAGAAAGCAAATCAAGTTTATTCTAGAGCCACTTTAACCGAAGTGCTCCACTGAGAACATTTTAATGAATTAAATGGATACACTACATTTAAAATCGGCATTTATGGATTTAAGTGTTTTGTGATGAAGTTACATTTATTCTTGAGGCTGTAAGTAAAATTACGTTTTATTGCTATTATACTATTATTATTATGTTCTCAGAAACAGCTAAGTGGTCTCAGCTGCATATTAAAACGAATGAAAAAAACATCCTGCTCCCCCCCCCCCCAAAATCCAGTTTGAGTTTTGCCTTTTTACTATTGTAGTAAGTAAGTACAATGATTCAGAATACTAAAGCATTTAAAAAAATTTTAAATCTCATCAGTTTAAACACAGTTCGTGGTCTAGACAGAAAATGCCATCCTTTTTATCTCTTTTCATAATGGTTTTACTTAGAAGAGTCTTTATATAAGTGCCTGTCTGAAATGTACTTTTAAAGTAAATTATAATACAAAAGATAGGTATGTGAGATTGTCCACACCCTTTAAGGAAGGGATTAAATCCTTTATCACGTTATACTGAGAAATAATGATCTTTCAGTCAGTCAGGCAGTCTGATTTTGGTTATTCCGCAAAGGAAATAATGCTTTGTGGCAATAAATGAGTCCTTACAACATTCCCTAAGACAGTATGAAGAGTATAGCAAAAAGGTTTATCAGTATATGGTAAATGGTCTGTACTTGTATTGCACCTTTCTGGTCTTCGGAACTGCTCATCAGAAAGAAACTAATCATTCACACACAGCCTCACACTGATGGCACAGCATTCAGGAGGAATTTGGGGTTGAGTATCTTATCCAAGGACACTTCCACTTGCAGACTGGAGAATAAAACCGCAGACCTTCGTGGGCGTCCTGTTCTATCACTAAGACACATTCACCCCTCAGTACCATCAACCTTCCCCCGACTGTGATACATTTTTTTTTGTTGTCAGCTTTTTGTAAAAGACCCTCTGTCTGAGTGTTGTCCAGCAAGGTGTTGGGAATTTGGGAAAAATGAGACTACAGGACCCCCAGAGCCTGCGGAAAGGTTGGCGTCACCGACTATTTTCTCTTTACTTTCATTTTTGCACACATGGTCTCTCCTGTGTGACTCATGTGGACTTGTGGTATGTGACATCCCCTGCTGCACACCGCCGCTAATTGGGATTAGCATATTACCCACCAAAACAATGCTGCGGTGATACGAGTCTGCCGGGTCCAGTGGCCTTTATTCACCGCAGACCCAATAATCTCCCCGTCTCTGTGAGCAAAGCTCATTAAATCTCGGGGAATGGAGCCCATTATGACTGCCTGTTGGCTCTGGCACCTCCTGCAAATCCTATCATGGCACAGAAATGGAGCTGTGGCTAGCGTGGGGGCTAGCGGACAGCTAATCACAGCCCCGGTGTTTGGACTAGCCAATTAGCACTCCTCACTGATCCCTGAGCTCACAGGATTAAACCTAAACAGCAGCAGAGGCCGACTGTCAGGACAAAATAGAAAGACAGAAATATGTCCGCTCACGCGCACGCACACACAGTCATATATAAAATAACATAAGCTCATGTAAAAAACAAGCTTTCCTTCCAGTTTGCCTGATTTGTGAAAGTTAATTTAGGAGTTATGAAACTGCTGATCCTTATTACTACATATGATATCCTTCATCTCAGCTTAGAGTACCTACACTGGAGGATAAGAAAAGCCTAAATAGCAGCATCATTACAAGTGAAATCATTTAGCATCTTATACTAAACAAGTTACTTTTATGGCACCATGCTGAGCTGTTTACTGTAGTGTCCTTTCTTGTGTGTTTTTATTGTGAACTTCCAGCAACATAGCCTAACCGCTATGCCTCCACTAACTTACTTTAGAGACAAGTGAGGTAGGTGCACATTACAAAGTCAGCTAACAGCCTGTCTTTATCCACAATTTTAACTTCTGTTGTTGAATCCAAATTGCTTCCTCATATTTCAGATACCGTGTGGTGATTATCTGTTCAGCACAACTTGCTAGTTTTTCATTTTGCATTAGTAAAGATAAATTAGCTTTGTTAGCTGAGGGCAACAGGCCTCATGCTATAGATCAGTGAATTCAGGAACATCCCCCACTAGAGTACAAGGCACAGCCTGTTGCAGAACAAATCATTAGATGAAAAATTGCAAGTTTGAATAGTAGTTCAAATTCTGGAATAAAAAGTGACAGTCCTCGCACACAGCGCTAAATCGGAGGATAAACATCATAGTGTACAATAATGCTCTGATGCTGCTGGCTGATTCAAAAACAGTTTAAAGCCCTTACCCTTGTACTGATGGAAGACTGCATGTTCCCATAATGCCTGCGTGAGTCCAATGTGAGTCTCCCACAGGGAAAATCACATCATAATGACATTGTAATTACATAACACAAAATGCAAAGCAATAAAAGTGCTGCACACTTGAAGGCAATAGAGCTCAATGTTTTGTTTTTATCGTGTTGGAAAAAGTGAAATTGTAGCTATGATACAACATGAAAAGCATTATCTCATACAACTGTTTCAACATGAATTATACTGTATGTGCACATATATATATATATATATATATATATATATATATATATATATATATATATATATATATATATAGACATACAGATAAGAAGGAGGCTGAAGAAGGTAATGGCAACCTAAATAGCCAAGAAGCTCAATATTAAATTTTACATTGTTATTTAGCTTCATGATTGCTTTCTTCCTGCCAGCCTTTGGTTTTAATTAAAATAAAACTCAGCAATATTTTCCCCTGCATGTTGATTTTCATACAATACTTAATTAAAGTTACATTATTATGAACAAGTTGGGATAGTAGATAGGCAGCAGACTTTGTAATAATTCGTTAGTCCCTTGTAATGGGTAAGATTGTTGTGAATGCAGGCCTATTTTAATCTAATCCCTTTACAGTTATTCTATTCAGGTGCACAACCAGATTCAGCTAGACTGGCGCACATTTTGGTGTGCAAAGATTTTCATGAGCTTGACTTGACATGCTTCACTGTGGCCACAAGCCACAACTAGTAATGACAGAAGGGAATGAGTAACTCGTCTCTAACTTACATGACACCCTCTAGAAGCCTTCAGATCAATCACTTCAAGACCATGTCAATAATTAGTTCTTGATAGACTGTGAACAGCCAGGTCAGATTTGCTGCAGTATCGTTACATGGCAAGGCATCTCTCTTCTCTTGTTGATCCAATCCATCAGAACACTGACTAAAACCTTTGAGCCTGTGCAGATCAGTAAACGGTGTGAAATATGCTAGTTATTTACTGAAAACCCAACAAACAGCGATACGAATAAAGAAGCTTATAGTTTGAGTCACATCGCAGCCAAACCTGTAAATGATTTGTGAGTCATGAGCAGGGAGGAAACACTACATGACTCAGGGGGCAGAGATCCATCTGTCAGGTTTCCCCATTTTCAACAGTTTCAAACACTGAAGAGCACTTAGACATCCCACAGGGCTGATGGCTCGTTTCTGGTCTATCTGCTCCGGTGAGCAGAATGTCCAAGCATGTGGAGCTATCAGGAACATAAGGAGATTTCTCAGATTTGACACAATCTGTGCAGTCAGCGGCACCAGTGAGTGTAGCCAGTATGTGCTCCTTTGCTAAATTGAGGAGCTCTTCCTCTGTTTAGCAAAGGATTATCTGTCTTATCAAACAAATGAAATCCATGCAGAGGACATTATTAATGCAATGCATGTAACTACATGCACAGAACAATGAGACTCTGACATGATGTTGGGTAAACTGTTGGGGTTGAATGGTCACACATAGTGGGTAGCAATTTTAAAACAAGTAATTATTATTATTCACTTTCAGTCCATTTTGTGGGAAATTAATCTGGTCACTCCCCTGTTTCCAGGCTGCTAAAGACTGGAGTCTAAATAGCATCACACTGTGGTGTCTATGATGGAAGAGGAAGGGTAGAGGAAGGAGCCAAGGAAATGAGAACAATTTCCCCGAGGGGCCCCAGCAACCAGAGGAGCCATTAGAGTACAACCTAATGGAAGCTCTGACCCAACCACAGGTGTTCCCCAAGGGCGTGTTCCTGGACGTTTTGAGTTTCTGTCTGGGTGTCTTCCTCTCAGTTAGCATGTCTTTCTGCAGGTCATTTAATTTGGTGTGGCATGCATGTATGTCTGTTCATGAGTCACCTCACCATGCTCCTGCTCCCCTTTTTAAGAGTAAAGAGGCTACACAAACAGTACGCTTTGTAACGGACAGGAGTTCAAGTGGCACTAATGAACTCAGGCTGGGAAAAAAACAAGATAAATCAGAGTGGCTACTGTGTAGGAAGAAGGATGCTTTGGCCAGACATCTGGGGCCATTGAGGGAGGCTCACTTTGTTTCCAGTGGCAGTAAAAGGGAGCTGGCCTGAGCTGCAAGTATAAAGTGTGCAGCGCAGACTGGAAGTTGAAGAATTTCCGTCCCGATGTGAGTGTGACAGAAAGAGAAAGCGAGAGTAGGCCAACGTCTGCCAGCAAGAGCAGCGCTCTCTTTTTCCACAAGGAAGAAGTTATGGCGTGATTTGCATGTCATCCAAACCACTCCATTTGTCGGGAAATTGGCGTGCGCATCCGCATATGTGGGTGAGATACCATCTAGGTAGTAAGATCTACCCAACTGACTGCACACAGGCACACGCACATCATTCAGTTTCCCACCTCAACAAGTGTGCCATCATGCTGGGCGCAGTGGAAGGACGGCTGGGCGCAACACAGCAATTCAAAAACCAGCACTTGACAAATTCAGCCACAGAGTCAGGAAATCATGCACATACCACGGTCAATCAAACACTAATAATAGCTTTGCCTCCGCTCAAAATTATAGTTGGGAAGGGTCATTTTGTGTTAGTCAGCTCTGATGTCTTTATTTCATATCTGCACGGCTGACTGCTGCGGATGATTGGATGCTTGCAAGTGCATCACCTCAGTCGCTTTCCGGCATGCACTGCAGGGGCGCACCGGTAACCAGGTAAGTACGTACAGTATCAAACCAGCAAAATAAAAACAGTGTCTCAGGTCCGTCATCACGTTGCACATTCTATTAGCTACACTAACATGACCACTAATGAGAAGGCATTACAGAGGCCAAAAATAACTTGGCAGGCTGGTGAGGCTTGATCCCAGCCCTGGGTGCCGTTGGCTATAAGAATATATGGACTGTGGCCGTGGCCAGCTCTCCTGTTCGCCAGGCCTAATTATCGCACAATCACGCCTCACTAGCTGCCTCCGTCAGTCCGGACAGGTGGGAGGGAAAAGAGAGAAAAAGACGAACAGAAAGACAGAGCAGGACTGAGAGGGTAAGGTAAGTGAGTGATAGGTCAAAACAATAAGGACGAGACAAAAGTGAGAAAAAGGAAGCCCAACTCACGAGTGGAGGGAATATGAGAAAGAGCTGAAAAGCCAGAGAGGAAGGTAAAGGAGAGGGTAACGTAGACAGAGGCCAAGAGAGAGTGAGGGGGTGCAAGAGTTTATGGATGACTGTGGCAATGTTTTTCTTTTTCTCTCCCTCCTTATTTTCCGTCTGAGGTACACGGTCATTTGGCGGCACTGGCTGAGACCACCAGCGTGTTTCCACTTGGCCGTCTGGTCGTCTGCCTGTCTGTCTATCTGTCTGTTTGTCTGCCTGACTACAGGTTCTCACTGTCTTCCTGATCATCAGTTTCTCTCCCTCTCAGTCTTTAGTCTTCTAGTCTGGCTGTTTGGCTGGTTAACCGTTTGTCACTGTGATCAACGAAGGAAAGCAGAGCCCTCATTTCCCCTCTGCCACAGAGTCAGGACTTCTGGGGGGCACACACACACACACACACACACACACACACGACATTTGAAACAGCCCAACATTTACTGCATATGGAAAATTTGCTGTGATTTCCTGAGATGCAGACTGTGTCATACATTCTTTCAGTGAAAGGCGTTGGTTTGGTTATTTAAAGAGACACCTTAAACAACAGCCAAGTGGTTCAAACAACACACAAACGTCTGATTTATGATGGAAAAAAGTAAATAAAAGTTGCCATCCTCTTGGAGCCAGCTGTGCTGTGTTTCCAAAATTTCCAAATTTGGCTCATTACTGCCTCATTAGCATCACAAACAGAAGAAATATGAACAGAAAAGTTGGTTTTTGTGAATGGTTAACCATGCATTATATTGGTTTTATTTAGCCAACAATCCACTCAAAAGTGTCAAAGCCTTCAGTTTTTAGGGTATGGGTGACATCAGTCTGGAACGCACCAGACAGATCAACAGCAACACATTTCACGGTGGCATATGTGCAGTATATTTGGCATCAGATGCAATATAGTGTGACATTTTGGTTCCACAGCATTTCCATTAGCCAACGCTATGGCTGAGTGGAAAATAAGAGAGAGAGAGAGAGAGAGAGAGAGACACACGCAAAAGAAAAATCCGTTGATGTTTTTTTTTTTTTTATAGTGGAAAACAACAACAGCACCAAAAATCAGCCACAGAGCATGAAGCTTTACAACCACCACAGAGGCGTTAAAGCAGGGTCAAGGAGGTAACAAGGGCATAGTCAACAGTCTTTGATTTGGTTAAAGGACTAAGAGTATGAAAACCAGACGTTGTTTGAGGTATGTGGGTAGATATGTGGGTAATGGAGGTGTATGGGGGATATCCCCACTCCCCTCCCTGTCATTTGTATTTCACTTCTCCAGATTCTCCATCAAGTTGATATGCTTTTTGTATTTCCATTTCCCCACTCTGTCACAAGGCTCACAGTAATATAATAAAAATAAATACCGGCGTAAGTGAGAAAGAGCGCAGTGAAGGGAGCAGGCGGTGGTTAACACAGTGGCCACTGAGGCGTCAAGGTGTGATTAAAGCTGACAGCTCACCAGTCTCCTCCATGTACTCAACTGCCAATCTAAAATAACCCAATACTGCTTCATCCTGCTTTAGTACCACAATGATCACTAATTTGTCCTTTATTATACAGAACTGAAAATAGGAGAATAACCAGTCTTGATCAAATGTTACCGCTATTACTTCATTATTAAAGCAGAAATCCATACATTTCCATATGTTAGCATTCTTGAACTATAGATGACAGAGAAGCATCTGGTGTGATGTGCATCCTTTTTGCATCAAGTCAGTGTTAAGGTCTCAGTATGCTTTAAATGGACTGGGTTGTTGTTAAACTACATTTAAAGGCAAAAGTGTTTATAGCCTCAGTCATAGGAGGGAAAAAAGCCCGCTGTCATGGAGAGAGGCAAGATACAATTATTGTACAAATGAGAACAGTGCACACTTTTGGAGGACATTCATGGTGTTGCATTTGGTTGTATACAATAAAAGTCTTGGAAGTAGTTGTGGGAAGTATGAAAAAAAAGTTAATATCTGGCTACTTGATTGATTGATTGAGAATTTTATGTTTCGGAAAGGACATTTGTTGTTTCAGACAGGCTCAGACTCTGTTAGCTGATTCAAGAAGCACTTTGTTTGAGGCATACTGATGCCTTTAAAGGTGGGGTATAGAATTCTGATCCAATCCAATGTCTTTTAGTCAAATTCAGTGAATATCTCCTCATGGTCCACTAGCTGTCCATTCTGTGTGTGCACTGAAAAGAATCTGTGTGTTGTACACAACCCCTGGCTCTGTAAATGGAAAACAAACAAAGTGGCTTGGACCGAGCCACACAACACTTTTCCAGCCATTCCAGCCATGATTTGTGTGTCATGCTATTGAATTTCTTCAGAATCACATACCCATCTTCAGAAGGGCTTGTAGCTTCGGAAACCGCCTCCCTCCACGCCTTTCCCGACGTCGGCTGTTACTGAACATTTCTACTACTTTCAACAATCTGACATTCACACCCACCTCATGCTATCATTAGTCAGCTGTGCGGAGGTGAGAGGGTTTGAACTTCTCTCTCGGCTCTCCTTTTTCATTCTTTACACATCTATTTCTGTCACTTTTCATGTGAACAACAGAGTGCCTTCCTGGAGAGACTGTCTGTTTGTGTCGGACAGTGAAGAAAAGGTCTGTTCAATGATTTACAGTGGCTTTGACATCCTCGTGAATTCAAATGAAAACAAAGAGAATCTCCTGTTACTGCAGCTAAAATGCAACCTTTATCATGGCTTCTGAATGTAAGGGTTTCCCATTTGATGTACTTTAATATTTTCCTCCAGGTAATCTTGCAGCTTGCGGGCATGTTTAATAATTGCCTCCAGAACAATTCCTATAATCCCAACATGAGCTTTGCAAAGGTCATCACTGTCTCTCATGCTGACGTCAGAAAGCCCATGAACTTTCCATCTGGCTACAACTGTATCACTTAAGGTGTGCTTACACTAAAGCTCATGATGCAGTGTTTGCTTGTGTCACACTGATCTTTCAGTGACCTTCTGGGCTTGCATGGCGTCGGATCACCAGGGCTGCGTCGCAAAACAAGGGAGGAAAAGTAATTATGGATGGTCAGAAATAAAATGGAAAAAAATAAGAGAAAACACATGGAGATTTCACAAACTACTTTAAAAGGAGAATTGGATTAGTTCGGGTTGGGTTTAAGTTTAGCTTGGTTAATTTAGTTTTAAGAGGAGAATGATATCAGTGATGAGCTGGTGCAGGAAATGGATCACTTGGCAGTTTTGATGGGTGCTTTGAGTTAAAACAGATATGGTACTGAAATATCAGCAACAGCGGTAGCAGAGAACAGCTTGTTTTAATTGTCTCTGAAGTGGAACAGCTGGCTGCGACTACTGGGCCTCACAGCATAACACAGAGAGAGCGAAAGAGAAGGGGGGAGAGACAGAGAGAGGGATTGGATCCAGGGCCAGGGGTTGAGGCCAAAACACTCATTCTGTTATTAAGAACTTAGGAGTTTGTCCTTGCTGACATTAAGATGACTTAGGCCTCCATACAAAATTCAAAACACTTTCCAGTGGGGTGATGCAGTGAAAAATTAAAAACACAACAACCATTTCCAGTCCCGAATCTTAGATAGATCTGCTAAAACAATGCAAACAAAATAAAAATGTGTTAACCAGTTTCAAGTAACAGCAGGCATCGTACTTTAATACCTTCGATACAGCCCATTGCTACTGGAAAATGGTCCAAAACTGTGAATTGAGACACCCAACTACCTGCTCATCGGTAGCTGGAAAACTTCCAGTGGTTGAACTCACTTCTTCTCATGCCTGTTTGCTCACACAATTTTCTGGTTGCTTTCTCCTGCACCGCAACAACGTCAGGCACCTCCTTGATAAGTGATAATTGTTCAAAAATAATCCTTAATTATGCTACTTCGAGTAAAGCCGTCTCTGTGAGAGTTGTTCCCTCTTCAGCTTTAATAGTGTTAATAACCTCTCTAAGTATTTGGTTATGGAGTGGTTTCTTAAGGCTGCTTATTTCAAAAGGTCAAACTCGTCACAAATTCTCCATAACCGCAGAGGCAAAGCTTTCTTTTTCTCTCTGTGCCACACTGTCGCTCTGTTATCAGCGGTGCACAGGAGTTGCATATGACATATTGGGTTTCACATGTGAAATGAATGTGAATCTACTCAAATGGCCCTTCTTTTGGAAGGACGTGTTGTAATATTGTGCCCTTTGTGGTGCAGATAAAGAGGTAGGTTTTTTTTTACCAGTATAACTGTCACAACTGACATTGATGGTGCTACTGTATGTGTGTCTTCTGCAGTCTGTTGAAGGCAATTTTTGACAATTGTTCATTCCTGTAACATCAACGCCAGCAGGGGTGAAAATGACAGCGGTAACTGAAATAGTAAAAATGTCTTACTGTGTGTATGTTAAGGCTGAAAATACATGCTGTAAGGATACTGGTGTCCACACTATCACCTATAAATGGTTTCTATAAATAAAAAAGCACCACTTGCAGTGTCTCTACTCTGTTGAAAAACTAGCTAGCATTAGCATATCAGGTAGTCTCAGCTAGCATTTGGTAGTAGTCTAAGTTAGTAGTAAGAATTGACAGACAGGCGTATAATGAATTGCAGTTTATACCATAAATAATAATAATCATATCATTATTTTAAACTTCTTGCTCTCTGACGCTCTATGTTATCTACGTTCTTTCTGCGACACAGTTGGTTTCGTCCTCTGCACAGCTTCATACGCTACAGGGATCGTTTTGCCTGCCCATTTTTGTTGACTTAGTCCTTTTTACTCACATTTTTGTGCTTACGCCATGGATAGGTAGACTGCCTAGTTAAATGTTTTTAATTGTGTTTAATGCTTATATACAATCAGGAGTCTGTACATGGGGTTTAATTTTAAAAGTTGACTGGATGATTTATGTCGTTTCTGTGTCTGACTACTTCGGAAGCTGCGTCGCAGCCAGAAGGGGATGCAGCCGTGTCGGGTAGGATCAAGCAGGGGACTGATATCAAAACCATTGCCATTTGTGGGCAACTATGTACCTGGTATCAATATATAAAATGCTATTTTTGAATATTATAAATGTAATGGATATTCAGATAGCAATATCACTAATATCTTACTAAATGTGAGCTAAAAATATAAAATTATAAAAAACAACTTTTCTCCAACTAAGAGGTAAAGAGCGGCAGAATGACTTTAAAAACAGGCAACGACAAAAACGGCATCAATTTATCAGACTTTCTTTCATATAAAAGTAAAACTGTGATTATGCTTGATGCAATCTTACTATATTATATGTAGCACACCGATACAAACCTGGAATATCAGTTAGACAAATTGAGATATTTTCCTCAGTGTGTTCATTTTCTTTAATGCCCTATTGTATTAGTGTACTGTAGTGTGTTATGCCATGGAGGCACCTGAAGAAACAGCATTTATCTGTATATGATTGCTACAGATGGCCTTTAGAGCTGCTGCAAACAGCATTGACACAGCATCTTAAAACCATGTGAAAGAGAAAGTAAAATACACACTTTGCTTTCTGCTGCATCTTAAATTTATCTCCATGTTTGCAATGCCCTGGAACCTAAGTGATAAAACTCTGTTGGAAATAAACCAGCAGAACAAATTCTGTTCTCACAACAAGGCAGTTTTGAGCCTGATTTATTGCACCGATATGCTGCTGAGAACAAATGCCTCTCCATTCCCCAGTCACGAATATTCAAATGAGATGTTCAATTTGTGTTGGGGAGATTATTGGAAATCTACAGACGCATGCAGGATTCTCCCTAAAGCCTGGTTGAAACCATGTTATGCTCTAGAGTGAATGACTTGCTGAGATACCAAGTCTTAAATTAAAGTGGGATCTCCTGCCTGCTCCCAGCCTGCATTTTAAGCTTTTGGCAAAACCCAATATTTCTGCTGAGTAAGACATTCTGAATTCTGCTCAGCATGACAGAGCTTTGTGCTGCTGAGCTGCTGAAGTCTAAACTTTGTGAACAAAAAAAACCTGCAGACAGGAAACTGAAGGGAGAGTAGAGGAGAGCAAACATGTCTTTTCAAATGTATGATATGCTTCTGTGTAATAAATGCATGTAACCCTTGTAAGCCGGGGGGGCAGCACTGACATGTGACAGTGACATGACATAAAAAATCATATTGATTTTTTCATGTATTCTTCATGTGGGAAATGTAAAATAGTACAGCACAATCTGAAACACGTGCAAATCAGTCAGATCAAAATACATTCAGTGCCATAGACTGTAAAAAAGAAGTGGACGTAGCCACCGTGACATCACCCACTGGACTGTGGATTCGCCCTCTCCATCTTGGTTTGTTTTTGGAACCAGAAGTGACCATATTTGGACAAGAGGGTGGAGCTAGCTAGCATGATTAGTGAGGAGCGCCTGTAACTCATGTTAACTGGGATATTAATAGACGGGTTTCTGTGCATCACAGAGATGCTCGCGCAACCGGGGGGCAGAAAGCAGCTCTCTGTCTTCACGGCACATCAGTTTATACGGCATATCTATCTGTAGTGTTGGGCAAATTACTCAGAAATTGTAATAAGTTACTTTTTACTTATTATTGGGTATTAAAAGTAAATTGTCATGTTACTCGTTATGTTACAATTACTTTCAACCACCCCACCCCATCCTAAAAAGTGACAGGAAACTTGTTCAGCAGCGCATTTTAGAAATTAATCCACTTTACTGGAACAATAATTAAACAATCATAAATAATTAATCAATCTGTGATCTATTGGGGAGTAGGTTAGTGGATGTGACTCGTCTTTTCTCAAAACTCAAATCTTTATGGTCCACCAGTGAGTTAAAGACTATAAATATAAATACCAGAAAGATTAAAACATATAAATACACTATAAAATAGCGCTAAATACAGGCAACATTTATATAAAAGAACCTTGGGAAATCTTGAAAATAATTCATGTCACCTTACAAAGCTCTTGTTGTACTGTCCAATCCCCTTGAGGGAAAGTGAAAGTGTGCTGTTTGACAGATGGCCTCAGCCTGCTACAGCGAACCATGACGTGCAGCGGATGTTCCTCATCCTCCATTATCCCACAGGACATTGGTGAATGAAGTTAGTTGGCCACATGAGCAGCAATTGGTAACAAATATTTAAACTAGGTGGAACTGCACTGCCCATCAAATGTATTCAACAGCTGCTATGTTTTTGGAAAATCAAAGCAAAGACAGTGACAGGGCATTACAATATTTTCAAAAGACTCATTTAAATAAAAAAAAATGTAATTGTACGTCCGGCATGTCAGCTGATGACCTGTGAAACCACAGAGTGACTTGCGACATGCATCTTCATGTACTTGACCTAACACACACGCTTTGACACTGGCTCAGTCATCAGGTGAAGAATCTGCGGCCGTGTAAACGATGACACGAGTTTTTCAGGAAACTTCACACATTGAAATCGTGACATTCACGCACATGATGCACACACATTGCAGCACACACCAAGATGCGAGTGTTAATAACCTGTGCTTGTGACTCACCAGCACCCAGACATGTAGCGTTTCAATATGAGAGACCATTAAAAACAGCCATTCATGACATCTTATGTGTGGCTGGTCTGTATATGTGTGTGTTTACATTTGCATCGAAGTCTGTACATGCCAGTTACTTAGAGGTTCCTTCTCCTGCCTCGCATCCCTGCAGACATCACTTCACAAAGAGCATTGCACTGCTGCTGGTCACACACATCTATCTCGCTCACAGCCCTTCGGTGACTCACTGCACTCTGGCCAAAGAAAAGGGTCATGCGCATTTATTATCAGTTGTACAGTACGCCTACACTCTGACTGAGGAGCAGGAGTGAGAGCAAGACAGCCAAAGAGATAGAGATAGAAGAAGACAAGACAGGATGAAAAAGAGATACAGCGCTGAATAAAGCTCACATGTTAAGTTACAGCCGGTGTATATGAAAAGACAAGGTAAACCTAAAGAATACCAGAAGACAAGCTCAATTTCTATGTATTTCAAGCCATGCAATAAGTGAACAGAGTTAAAGCGTTTTCTCTAAGCTGCGCCAGCAGCAGTTCAGCTGAGGTACATCTTGTTCCTGAGAGCTGGAGAAAAGGAATGAAACAAAGAATAAGCTCAGAAGAAAATCGCAGAGAAGATGTGTGCAGATGCATCGCAGCAAGGCTCTGTGGAGAATGAAAAAGCTAATTTGCTGAAATGAAGCGATGCCCTGGAGATAGACCATTACACTGAATAGCGCTACTGTGCATGTTGCAGGAAGGAACAAGGGCTGACCTGGCACAATGCTGCCTTTATGTTCATAACTGCAATGCATGCAGAGTGACGACGTCATCCACCAACATATACAAAGACATAAATTAGAAGGAGAGCAGGCCAAAATGTAGGCGGCAGACACGTTGTAATTCTGGTCTGAGTATAATGAGGTTGTTAAAATACATTAATGAATGAGGGGCCTAAGATTAGCTGCTAACACATGGACTCCCATTGCCTGACAATACTCCATTACAAGTAAAAATCATGAACTCTAAAGATTACTTACGTAAAAGTAATGACATTTTATCAGCAAAATGTACTTAAAGTATAAAAAGTAATATAATATATTATAATTAGACTGACTGAAATCAATCACTACTATTTGATTGTTTGATTTGTCTGTTCATGAAACGTATCTCCAATACCTTCAAGTCATCATCATAACTCTGCTAGGGTTCCGGTCAAACTGTGCAGGCTTCATCACTCCAAGCTTTTCTTTGGCTCCATATGGGGCTAAGGTTGTCTTAGACAAATTAGTAAAGTCAGATCTTTAATATCCTTTTGTTGGTATCTGTCACTTTCAAAAGATTAGTAATAACATGTTAACATATAACATGTTTTTCATATGTACACGCTTCAAGAGGTAGGCTGCTTAACTATAGGTAGATTAGCTTAAAATATTGATATGATACGCATATGCAGAAAAGTTTAACTTTGAGGACTTCAAGGAGGAATCCAAGTATTTTCCAGATCAAAAATGAAACAAGCTATTGGAACTCAATGCTACTTCTAACTATGCTAGGTTATCTCCAGTGACAAAAGGACTAGATTAGATAGGGACTACATTATCTAAAGTGACTATAAATTAACACTCAGGCAACTGATTTAGCAACTTTTGTTTGACATTGCTTTGTTTTCATGATGCCTTGCGCTCAGTGGCTATACCAAGGAGCCTAATATTAAATTCTTTGGAACGTTAGGCCATAGTTTTTGGTGTGGGTCAGAGGCAATACCGCCACCAAGTGAACATTAATGTGAAACTACAACCTATTTATCAATATAGTACTATCTACTCAGATTATCTACCATAGATTTTTATTTACTTATTAACACTTATTTTACTACTCCTACTAATTTCTACATGAACATATGTGTGACCCAAAAGAGGTTATTAATGTTTTTTTCGGTATTCCATGAAGTTTTCGTTTAACCAATTTTTACATCACAACTCTGAGTGATTTTGTTTATAGATTGAGTTTTTTAGGTTTACAGTTAAATATTTCTGCTTGGCTGTTTCTTACAAAAATGTGATCTAGATATTCAGTTAAACAAATTCACTTTGACACTCCTGAGACCATCTGATACACACACACACACACACACAGCACACGTACTGTACTGCACTATTTATCTCTGGCCCTTGTTCTTCGCATCAAAGAAAAGGCTTAAAAGAAAACTCCCTTTTACTTATCTTTAATTAGATTATTTTCCAAACAGCAGTAAAATATCACTGACAAAGTGCAGGCAAAGTGCAGCTGGTTTGAACAGAAGGCCCTTTCTGTAGTACAGAGAGGATGGTGCACATCCAATGTAATCATATTTCAAAGGTGCTCTGTGTAAAGCAAGACAGGTGAGAGTTTGGTCTTATTGAGTTACAGTAGACTGCAAAGCTTTTTTCAAACCTAATAAAAGACATATAAAAGTCAGACATCCAGAGATGCGCTATTTTTCTTTGAGTAACCAGTAGTATACAACTACTTTGTACTGGATTAAGCCTGCTGCGATGTAGAGGAGCTTTTCTGATTTCATAAATGTGAAGTCAGACTATAGGCATCCAAAACACACTGGCATAAATATGATAGACACCACTACGATTAACTCTGACATGGGGGAAATATACATTTTGAAAGCAATTATTAATACTCATGAACTACTGCACCTGACATAGGTAAGTGTGCTGCACAGACTGCACCTCTGTACTTCTGACATCGCTGTGCAGTGCAGTGTTTTCTCACCCTCACCATCTAATAGAATCCACCAAGGGAACAATAAGTTGTCAGCAAGTGAAGTCAACAATGGAAAGTAATTATTCAATTAACCCAACTCTAAGCAAGCATCTTTTTATTAACTGTAAATTACTCTTGAGATGTTCACATCACATCCAGGCAACTGGCTACCTCATGAAGAACATCAGAACACTAACTCATCCACTGCTCCCTATATAATAAATATCATATAGTGAGTAGCAAATTATGATTTCAGACACTTCACTGCTGACAAGTGTAGCTACGAACAAAAGTAATTTGCAAAATGTGGTGCATTGCATTGTGGGATTGTTAGCAGAAAGTAATATAGATGCCATTTACACACTCTGTCTGGTCTGTTAAGCAAAGGCACAGAGTCTACCAGAGTCTACCAGAACAGGTTTATATTGTTTCATTTTCAAAAAACACCATGTTTTTGTCATAGTGCACATTACTGCAGCACCTCTTTCCACCCTGTGTGTTGAACGCTTCATTTTAGCTACGGAGTGAAGCATCTGACTTCTCTTTGAGATGCACATGCAGAGTCCCTAGATAAGGACTACTAGCCAATCAGAAGCAGAGTAGGGCGGGTCCTGACAAGCCAGTACAGTTGAACAAGGCTTGGGTTTAACTGTACATGTTCCTGAACCAGTTTTGCAACCTACACTGGAGCAAGAGTTTCAGAGTGGAAGTTATTAATTTTTTAACAAATTGATCTTTCATATGTAAAGTTTTAACTGTCTATACATCACAGTAACAACTTGATGTCCACTGACTGCCTGGAGGGTCGCTTACATTCTGTTGGGAGGGTGGAGGTGAGGGGAGGCAGCGGGTGGATTTCTTGTCACTGTGTGTGCTGCAGCTCAGTGCGTTTCTCCACCAGTGTTTTTGAGGGCGTGCCACACAAGCTGCTAGGCGAGTCATTATGACGCATGTTACATAGTGATGCAGATAGGTTGCAGAGGTAAAGGCTGAACTACAATTTAGCTGTTTTCAGGGACTTCAGGAGCAGTGTTTTCTGTGGGAGACTTTTTCACTTTGTAAATCTATTACATGTACAAAAGAGATATACAACACAGTCAAGGAAAATGAAAAGGCCTTTAAGCAGAATATGACCTCTTTAAATTCTATTTGAAATATGTAAATACTACTTTCATTCACATTTATACTTCCTATATCAAACCCCCCCAGACACTTTCACTCATTCATGCTCCTTTATCTTCTCTGTCTTGAGACCATTCACACTTTGTTTTGTGATACACACTCTGTCCCTTCACTTTCCACTCAGTTACACCATGTATTTGTGCTTCTCTGCTTTATCTGTCTTCCTCCCCCCTTCTGTTTCTCTGCTCTTTCTTTCCATTTGCTGAACTATGCTCCAATTAGTTTGGCCCCACAAGGCAGCAGTGTACCAGTGAGGACACTTTATAAGGGCATCTCCGCACGCATGCACACACACAAAGCTTTATATACTGACCACCTTATTGTTGAACACAAAGAGTACATATTGTGTAATTAAAACCATGTATATGAATAACACTGCTATTACTACAATTTGTATTTAAGGAATTTTACTTTTCCAATGATATGTACTGTCGCAATATTACACTATACTATCGCACAATATAATAATAATAATAATAGTTAACTACCCGTTACTATGTTTATTATGCACCATACATTTGGGAAAACATTCTTAGGAGGCTGTCATCACATGCTCTATTTTCAGATTGACACAAATAGGACTTAAGCCTGGTATAATCGATTACACATCGCATAACCATGTTTTGATTTGCCTGGAAAATAAAGTGATGTTATGATATGACTCATATGTCAGATCTTCTGTGCCATTGACAGAAAAGGAGTCATTGTTTTAGGTTTCGTCAGTATAGGCCGTAGTAGACGTAGGCCTACACTGTCACAACAACACAACCTAAAATGTAAGGTTGCTGTTGTTCTTCATTGCAGGAGAGAATATGGTAGTTTTCTGTTTTTTCAAAATAAAAGAGGTGGTTCAAGTGATAGTCAAACAATATAAGGAAGTTGTCAACACCACCATTGTTGGATTGAGTTAGAGTTATGTTACTCATAACTGTCATACAAATGCAATGAGATTACTTTACTCATTAGTCGGTCAAAAAAGTAATCAAATAAAACAGCTAGGGGGAAACAGCTACATGAATACTGTTAGAGTACAAATTTGACTGTTGGACAGAGTAGGGCTAGCTGTTTCCCCTTGATCACACTCATTTTACTAGGCTAAGCTAATGTAACGTGGGAGTTCGATGTGTGGTGGTTGGAACGCTGTTTATGAGAAGAAACAACAGGATGGAGACGGATAACTTTCTTACGCAGCAATCCCTCATTCCACTTCTCACATGACTAAACTAACCAATCAGAAGCTAGCAGGAGTTAGACTGAAGTAAAGGAAAACACAGAGGTAGATTCTGCTTAATATTGTATCAGATTTACAGATTCAAATGTAATGATTTAAACATGTAAATATGTAAATACCAACTGTGTAATACAAATAAAAATGTAGTGAACTGAGTAAACACTTTAAATATATTTTTGGTAAATTACCTCAAAAATATGAACTGACTTAACTTCTCTTACATTACCTCTTACACTAATATCCTCTTAGCGCTTGTGTAGGTACCAGACATGCCGGTAAGGTCACACGTGATTGGCTGTATGTTTCTTTGATGACGAGGCAGATTGTGATTGGCTGTACGTCAGAGTGTTTACGGATATAGTTTTTGCGGGTCAACTGTGGAGAACTCAGAGCCATTAAATAATCTTAAACTTATTTACCGGCTCTGGGAGAACTTATACAATGATACAGCACTGCGTTTAAATAGGACCTACCACAGCTTGAGCATCAGCTGTAAATGCCCTGGGAGCAGAAAGGTCACGATCGGTTAATTAACGTTACAACTCTAATGTTAGCTGCCGATCAAGTTAAGCTAAAGTGTGTCTGTACGTTGTTGCCATATTTATAAAGCATATGTGAAATAAAAGCAAACATTTTAATGGATAAATAAAGAGCAGATCTGATACCTACATCTGTACATGGGGCACAATGTAGTTTATCTGAGTGGCGCTTGCATAGTGTGACGTTACCGGCAGGCGCAGGACTCCAAGCAGATCTGACCACCCGAGCACATCTGGTACCTACACTACTACTAAATACTAAATGCACAGACATGAGATATTAAGCAAAAAAAGCTTATATATGTTACTGCTGTCCTGTTTAGCAGGGACTAACGCCTTCAAACCATTATCTGTAAAGAGACTGGGTTTCTGTGGAAACCTTTGGCTGGGCCAGATATCCTCAGGTCCTCACACACACTGTTAAATTGCTTTTTATGAAACACTGTAATCTTCGAGGGTTATGTCAAATATGAATCCGAGTTGATCCCAAGAAGCAATTGACCAAGCTCCGTATTACATTTAGTGATATGCCTTTCTAGGCTCCTCTAGGCTCCTGTGGGTCTTAACGCAAGACCCTCCTTTTCTAAACTGTCCAGTTTGACAACCTGCCCTGTTCTATACAAGTTGACTCAGCCTAGCAACAATGAGAGTATTTTCCCTGCAGCAGATTATAAACAGTAAAAATTTTATTGCCATACTGTATGTGTCAATTAACACTTGCAATTAAGTCAGTGAGTTTGGTTCGCGTGCTGAACTCATAGAAAAGGTGGATGTCATCATGACCTTTGCTCAGCCGAGCGCATGCCTTAGTGAAAGCTCGCTTGCCAGAGAGAGACAGTGAGCCTCCCTCCACATAATGGGCCCCCTCGACAAGAATGCATGAGCAACACAGCCTGCTGCTAGAAACACAGGTCATATGATGCCCGATTTCTTCACATGTTAAACATTGATTGACAAACTCCTTATATTTCAAAATTGATCGGCATTTCAACTATGATTATTAGAAAATAGTCCTAACATTTCCTAAACACTTACTACGACAGGTTGCTTTGATGACTTTGCTGCTGTGGAGAAGTCAATTTTACATTTATATCTTAACAAAAATGAGAAGTTAGAAACAGGAACAGTCAGAGTATATTCACTTATCGCAGCATCTAGCCTGAGTTGTAAGGATGTGTAATATGACTATAGTAACATATTATACTGTATCACTGCCTACCACTAACATCAACTTCATAATGTCAACAAACCGTATTTTAGGGGCCTTTAATGTCAGTGCAGCATCGCTCAGCGATCCTAAGCTAGGATAGAGAGGTAAACCTACTTTTTTTATTTTCAAATAAAAAACATGAATGGGCTGAGATTAGCAGAGCATCCATTTGCTGCCTGGATCAAAACTGAAGTTGAAACCCCCTCCAATATAACTTTCTCAACATGTGAAAGGCCTATTTAGCACCTCAGATGTTGTGTGACAGATAACAGTAACTATTCTCATACACAATTTCAATAGCTATTCATTCGTGCTTCTCTCTCAGCTCCTATCAAGCAGGCTGAGAGGCTGCAGAGGCTGCCGTTAAGCAAATCCACATGTTTGCAAAGTGGTAAACACAATGCATTTATTTTGCTGTCGCACCCATGTTGACTGACACCTTCCATTCTGCTCATTCCTCTTCCTGAATAATACCAATTACTGAGCAGTGGAAGGAGGGGAGAGAGATTAAAACACTTGCGTTGAGGAGTATGAAAAGACAGATCACAGCATGAGGACTGAATTATTTACATAGTTATTTGCATGTTGGTCATGCCTCCAGGTGCATCATTTCTATTGGTCTTTAAATAATTTGCCTACTAGCTTGACTCTATCGGTCAAAATCAGTTGCATCCCAAAGTACAGCAGCTGTCATTCTAACTGAGATATTAATGCTCCCAAAACACATTTCAGCTAGCATTTCTCATTTCCACATGTCTTGCAGGGAAGTACAGGTAACAATAAGTATGGCCATGCAGAATTGAATCACATGAACATGGAGCAAGAAACATTTCTATAAGCCTTTCATAACAAGTGGAACTCCTCCTAAACTGGCTCTGCCACCTGTGTCCATACATGCATTTATATGCAGTTGTTGTCGATGACTTCAGGGTTAAGGGTGTCACCCTATTCACAGCAGCAAACGACATCATCACTGTAGGAAACTAGAGGTGCTGCTTTTCCCTGACGTTCAGAGGAAATATCAACCTCATCCTGTCTCTCAGCACAGCCATTTGTTCGGATAAAACTTTAACAGTGAGGAAGCAACAATGATAAGCATGGCCTCAATCTCAACCAGGGTCAAACCGTACACAACGGCAGTCCACCAAGGCAGCAAAAAATTTGTTATTTTAATAACATAAATGTCTCTAGATGCATCTGGATTCAAGTTTGCATCCAAAGGCACACAAGGATTATGTAAAATTGCAGACTCATGAACACTGATTCACGGTCATTTACATTGATCATGTTGCTGTAGTGCCAAGTACAGATAATTGTACTCACAGGTCCAGTTAATGAAGTACTGCAGCTGGTGGGATAACTGCTAACACGCTACAGTGGGAACACCATGGATACAGGAGAAATTAATACTTTTCAAAGATAGTGACCCCATTCATTCCTAGAAATGTTGCTCATTGGACACATAAGCCAGAAAGGTCTCTGTGGGTTTTCTCAGGTTTTTTGGTATACAGAGCTGCATGATTCTTCTGGTGGAGGAGCCGGCTGACTTCCTGTTAGCTCCCATTCCCATTCATTACTCTTTGTATTGTGAATTTTTAAACTATGAAGATTTAACATGGTTAAACTTTCTTGGAACTCAGGAAGCTATCTATGTGTCAAAGTAAATGGTAGAGAGACCAGTGGTTTCAGGGGAATACATCAATGTGCATTTGCCATGGAGAGCACAGCACAGAAGCCACCAAGGAAGAAAAACACTTCTTTGGCATATGTACTGTGTGAGCAACTTTTATTGAAATGAATAGACACCATCTTGGAACATGATATGATGTTCTCTTAATAAATCCATGATTATGTGCCAAAAACTAAATTGGTTTATAAATGGTAGTGGCACTATCTGCATCAAAAACTAATGAGTTCTTCCTTGGCCCAGAACTTCTCACCAGGCTTTGAGATATCCTGCTAACTAACAGACTGGACCAAAACATAATGTGACTAAATAATGTTCTCACAAAATTATATATATATATTTTTTTATTTTTTTTAGCTGTTTGCATTGGTGAAATATTAAAAATGTGTGCTTAAAACACAGGTATTTCTCACAGGTGCTCAGGATCAGTGGCGGACTGGGATAATAATTCAGGCCGGGGATCTAACGTCATTCCGGGCCAGGGTGTAGCAGTTGTCTGATAAAGGCATGTGTTTACATACACTTTGATCAATTTAACTGATAGGCTACGTCAATACCAAGCACAGTCACGGCTCAACATTGTGCTGTCTGCAGCCATCAGCGATGGATGATGGCATTGTCCCAACCCTAAAGGCACCCACCTGACACCCTTAACTCTGCATAACTCTAAGCCTTAATATAATTTTAATATGATTTATATAAAGATTCACCCCCTGTACAGTTGTCAACAGGGAAATTGGCTATAGAGACCAAAACATTTTTTTGTACCAGGCTGTAAACATGTTTATTTCTGCTGTTGAGGAGGGCATTTTAACATGGTGGTCTATGAGGAACTTCAGTTTTTGGCACTTCCACGGTGGCCATCTGAGGTTGCCGCAATAATGACAGGTTAAAAGTGTGGTTAAAAGTGTTGTTTCATTTAGCATTTTTAACACTCACCTGACACTCCAGGCTAGTCTCAGCTTGCCAGGCAAATGCAAATGTAATCCTGAATCACCAATTAGTCTGCCTGAGCAGTTCTAACCAGGAAACAAATCTATTGTAAATCTATTGTAAAGTGACAGAAAACACTCTGCATTATCAAAACCATTTAAATATCAGTACTTTCTGCTAAATGTACTTCTGCTTTAGAGTCTTGTGTGTGCTGCAACAGAAACTGATGCTTTCAGCCAAGCTCCAGCTATTCTGGCTGTCAGTCGCAGCAGCACACAAAGACAGGGAGGGGGTTATCACTCAGCACCTCATTAGACAGAAATGGAAACACATTAAATAATAACCCTCTATTGTGCCTCCACTCAGAGGTTATTTGGCATGTTAGGTGTGTGTGTGTTCATTAATTGTCAGAGAATTAAATAGTCCATTAATTTTGTTTTCTGGTAAAAAATAAAATAAAATAAATGTCATGGAAACCAGATATGGGCAACTTAAGTCGCACAGAGACTGACTTCAGACTCGACTTCAGACTCGTCCTCGAAAGACTTATTCCCCTCCCTCCATTACCTATAACCTGCCTACTTAACACACGGCCACGGGTGTGAGAGGACAACAAACACCGCCAGCTGCTGAGCCATTCATCATAAACTTGACTGCTAACAGGTTACAGGTTTATTGTTGATCATGTAATGTTACAGTTTTATTTAGTAACATTATACTGGGTTTGAGAGTTTGGGGAATGTGTTGACTTAGTTTATAAGCTGTGATTAGTTGCTGCAGTGCACATTACATGGTTGTGCTCTGTAAGTGAAAAACTGGTTACAGGTTCAGATTCCCTTACAGCTATGCAGTTTTATAAGCAGCCTGGTTTGAACGCAGCAGGTGATACAACATTCATTATAACCACGAGTGACTTGAGACTTAAGTTGGACTCTAGCTCAAAGACGTGTGAGCATCTCTGATACAAACGCACTGGCCCAAAACTGGATAAAAATCTGGTACAACACTGACTATAGTTTTGCTCAGTGCTGGTGTTGTTTGTTTGCGCGTCTTTGATTGACAGATTTTAGTCACATCAGACCTACTGAAGCGTCCTCATGAATGTTTCATCAGTGGACAGATCAGCAGCTAAAAGAATGAGGCAGCAAGCAGGGAACAACATGTTAGGAGCTATCGCAGACACTGCTGTTAGTGGCCACACACATGGTGAGCCACATATAGTAATCATGATGATAGGTCAGGCTTTTGAGGCTCGAGACCTGAGGCTTCCATTAACGTCAATGTTAATAATTAAGACATGACTGCTCTGGGAAAATAGCTTGGCTGTGAAACTGAGACGAGAGTGAGAGGCAAGGGACTGAAGAGGGAGATGGAGTGAGAGAGGTGGAAACCTGCAGCAGTGACAACTTTGAAGAGAGGGTGAGAAAGCGAGGAAGGGCCTGAGAGAGAGAGAGAGAGAAGATACTGTGTGAGAGGATACATGTTACATCCAAGAATCAAATGAGGGACAGTGTAACAGTTAAGTGCTATGCAAGCTAAAGTTGTAGTTCCATGTATACACACAACAGAGCATGCACTTGTTAATTTTAGCGAGAGAGGAGCTGAGAAAAATTTTAATACACTCATTTTAGTCGCCTTTAATTATTGCCATGTGCTCGAAGCAAAACGTACTGGGACTGTGTGCAGCCTGAAAGCAACACCTGCAGACATTACTCAGGGCTGAAAGTGGTACTGCCATTTTTTTTTTTTCAAGAAATAAAATTTATGTTATGTAAAATGATAATTAAATTATGAAATTATAATATTCTAGAATTAAAACTCAGTCAAAGATAAGATAGGTAATCTATGAGAAAGTATCAGGCATCTATAAAGGAAAGTAAAAATATAGTAAGTAGAGCTGATGCACTAATTTTTTATCATGATTTGTGATATTCAAATATAAATGCTTTGTCATTGTCATGTTTCCAACCACCTGGCAAATGTATTTCTAATTTCCATTTTCTTTTGGCTCAGTTTTTGGTCTCTATCAACTCCAGAGGTAAATACCTGGCTCTTTAGCTGCTAAATGCTCCACCATGTTCACTGGTGAACAACATGTCTGCTGTTTGGTGCTGAGCAGGTAGTGTACAGGGGATTTTTAGAGCTTTGTCTCTGATAACAACTGCCTGCGGTGAGAAAGATGCGATGAGAGTAAACCAGAACAGTAAAGTTAGCTAAACAATGAACTGAAACTCACTATAAAGCTTGGTAAAGCCGAGGGGAGAGGGCTCAGGCGTGGGGGCCCGCATCACCAGCCTTTGCAGCTGCTGTGTTTTGGTCCCTTGGCAGGTCACATGGTGCAGATGAGAAGATGTATGTCGGTGGTGGCGGGGGTTTATTTTTGAGCACTGCCATTCTGAAGCAAGACCCCCCCTCCCTCCCCTCACCTCTCCCCGCCATCGTTTCTCTTTTTGCATCCTCCACCCCATCCTCTTTTCTCCCCTGGCATCCCATTTCCCTGTGTAATTAGGCTTCTAATTAAGGCTGTGGATGTTGAGAGGATGAATGCCCACTGTCGGCCTTGCCTTTCTTTCTGCCGCTCTCTCTCTCTCTCTGCCAAGAGCCAGCAACTGCACTGTAAGTCTACAACACAAAGACCCAGAGCTGGCTTCTCTGACAAATTGTGTTTTTGTATATTTAATATAGAGCTGCGGATTGGTATATTCAGCCTGCTTATGAAATGAGCATAATGTTGTAAAATGCAGATATGTGCTCCATGCATCAAAAGGGAGAGAAATACAGTAAATCTCCCCACCACCAAAGGATTACATGGAGGAGGCACATCAAGAAACAGACAGCAGTGGTATTAAAATAGCACAACAAAAAGAGCTTTGATTTCCCTTTCAGTCCAGCAGCCTCCAAGTCCCAAATAATGATGAAATCAAACAGTTTTCCGTTAATCCTTTCTTTTAAACTATGCTTAATCATAGTTGTGCTTTCACATGACAGGTGAAAACGTCCTGTCCATTTCTAGATAGTGTCACATGTCACATTGTGCTTTCATTGTGTAGACAAAGGTCACAAATCATCACATCATTCATGTCTACAACACATGAACTCGATTTTAAAGGATATGCTTGTGTCAGAAATGTCATGTGACTGTAGACAGATGAAGTTCTTCATTTGTGATATAAACTAAACTTTTATCATTTGAGTCACTGAACTCTCCCACAATCCCAAAGACATTCACACCTAGGTGTAAACCCAGCTTGTGGACCCAGTTTTAAGTTAAGATTGTGTCAGTGACTTGTGACTCATGATGTCACCTGATCAACAAAAAAAACAAAATCCCTGCAAACCAGCTAAGGCCCCCATCCACGCTACTGGGTTTTCATTTTAAGAAGCTGCAGACCTCGTTTTTTGTTTTAAAACTCTGGGTAGCACCATGCAAATAACACTTATAGCCTACACTTGTAAGTTATTAAATGTCAGCATTTACTTTGCGATGACTTCCAGTCTGTTTTTTTCCGCCGTCACAGCCCGTGTTACATTCAATAACTGTCCCAGCTCGTTACTGGTCCATGCAAAAAAAATCTGGTGTGGTTCTTCGTCTGAGGTACTTTATTCTTTCGCCAAATCTTCTGTAATTACTGAATAGAGCATCTGCTTCATTACACCGGCACATGCATGCCCAGTGTACATGAATGGCCAATAGATGTGCGTTTTCCGTCTTTTTAGTACAGACGGAGATCAACTCCAGTGTTTCCCATATCAACGCTGACCGCCACATATTGATTTTAGATTTTTTTTTTTACTAGGCCTATATAAAATCGTATTAGATTGCATATCGCCAACCTCTTCCATGTAGAACTCCAAATCCTTCAACCTACTAGCTAATTTTGGTTATGCTTGTTAATTTAATTATTAATCAGAGTTCCATATTAATAGTTTATTGTATCTTATGAGACAAAATGAGGTAATTGACTTTCAATATTCTCCATGAGGGGAATTTAACAAGTTCAATTCTTTATTATTATTATTATATTATCATATTATTTAATATAACTATTCATGCCATTTAAACCCTAATTCCCAACACAATAGTTGATAATGTTATTTATGGTGTCATGAAAATACAAGGCACTTTTTTATAACCATCCAACCAGAAGAAGTCACCAGAGATAAAGGACATTATCATAAGAGGTAAATGGCTGCATTTGTGTAGTGTTTTACAGGTTTGCCTTTCATTCACTCACACACTCATACAGATGGCAGTGAGATACCATGAAAGGTGCTGGCCAGACCAACTTGGGGTTCAGTGACATAGCACAACAAGGCCTGGGCCCCCCACTGACGCCCCCCCCCCCCCCCCCTTCAAATAAGACAATTGTCTCTGCACATGTAAATATCACTTCATGCCATATAATGCACGAACCTGGCACATTGCACATATTTGTTGTTAATTTGTTGTTGATTGTAAATTGTTGTTTTTCAATTGTTATTTTTATTTATTTATTGTCAGTTGCATTATTTTTCTCTATTCTTCTGTTATTCTTATATAATTTGCATTTGTTTCTTACATATTTATATATTTCTACATCTATTTATGTCAGCGGTATGTCTGTCTGCGTGTAGCACCTTAACACCAAAGCAAATTCCTTGTATGTTTAAAACACTGCTTGGCAATAAAGCTCCTTCTGATTCCGACAAAGACAATTCAACATGTAGACAAGGATAAGCGGCTTACGATGGATGGATGGATGGATAATTGTCCACACAGACATCTTTGATTTTTGGCTAAATTTGTTTTCACATTAGGTTCTATGCTAAAGTTGTATTAAACCCCTATAGGCCACAAGGGTGCCCAATAAGGGACGGCTAAATGAGAATAGCCTGTCCAATTTAAGATATTTTCACATGCGACAGTGTCCAAGGTGGACAAATGTTGCATATCGTCACATAATTTATGTCTCACTTCTTTCCAAAGTATTTGCCCATGTTACAAAATGTATGTGATGCACAGTATTTGTCTAACTCAATATAATATGTAGAGCATGTGCATTTAGTCACAGTATTTCATGACAGTTGAACCAGCCAGAAGAAACCCATCCCCTGGCAGCAGTATAAAATAATGGGGGAGGTGTGAACAGCTGTATATATTCTAAGTAGCTGTGAGGAGTAAAAAGACCAGCCTTAAACCATGAAGAGCCAGCATGCTCCTAATCCTGGGGTGACCTCTGCTGACATGTCCTTGAGCAAGACACTATGTCCCTGCTAGGTCCAGCAGCACTGCTCACTAGTTGACCCTGCACTATGACCTGAGGATTCCAAAAACAGAGCTTCCCCATCTACTCTCTTTGATGCACTGAATGATTTCACACCTTCCAACTTCCAACCTGAAATACTGTGTCCCAATTTGTTGTTGTTTTCTGAGCATTTTGATTATTAATCAACAGAAATGTGAAGAGGCTGCTGTTTGTTTTTCTGCCCCACTCTCACACTTCAGAGCTAATCTGTCCATAGCTAACAAGCAGCTGAAAACGTGAATTTACCAACATTCGCCTTATTTGTTGCTACTTGCTTTCTTCCTGCCATCCTACACCTCTAAAAGACAAGACATTAAGCAAGGCTGAGGATGTGTATGGTAGATATGTGGACTCACAGGTGGAAGTTGTCATCCATCATATGGATATTTATACTCGTGTTCCCCCACCCATACATTCAATAACTTCAAAATGCCCAGTATGCACAAAGCCACTTTCAATCATAGGGAAGTCAATCAGGTGATCAGTGACAACACACACAGGGAATGTTCCTGCAGAGTGGATGCATGTATATTGTAGGTGGTTCTGTGGAGTGCAAACAGATGGATGGATGGATGGATGGACGGCATATGGATTGGGTGATGTGTGGGCTTTAAGTGTATGAGTGAGTGTTTGTGTGCCTGGTGGGCGTAGGCATGAGTGGTCATTGGGTAAGTATTTGTTTGTGTGTTCATGTAGGTAGAAGAGACATTCGTGCATGTGTATTAATGCAGTACCCGGGTGTGAAACAGCTGATGGGTTCACATTTGTGTGGGAGAGGCAATGAAGGCTGAGTGGCCTGCCAACAAAGGCAGCTGCCTCTCACATTCGAGTCACACATCACTCAATCACTATCACCGGATACAGATCACATTTTAATACCAGGTGTAAATGTTGTGTATCTTAAAATGATCCACTGTTGTTGTTGCCTTGTTGTTTTTCTCGTAGTGCAGTGTTTGTCATATTAAACAGCAACACAAAACTGAGAAAATTCACAGCATTTCAGTTTTGTGTAGCTCACAAGGTAGTGACTAGAAGACATATGACCATTAATAGGATTGAAGAGTAGGCATGTGAATTAATTTCCCAGGCGGTGTTGTCCTGAGTTGAGTCTATCAGGCAAGACTCACTCCCAGACTCTGCATTCTAGCCAGAAATGAGTTATTGCTAGCTTTATGTTACAGAAGGTACAGATTAGGGTTAGCTCCATAGTGAGGGGAAATATCTGACAACACTGACAAGGGAGGAGGGATTTGTGCGCAGCCAGAGAGGAAGTTCTTCCAGCGGGGTTTGACTCGGGCAATAACACTCCAATGCATGAGATATGTGCAACCACACACAGATTACTTACTCTAATTCTATTTACCTGGCAAACAAAAGATAGAAAGATTGTAGTACTAAAATCATAGTACCATAAACCACTGCGCAGTGCTTTGGTATCTAAAAGCCTTCAGCCTCATGCTCAAACAGACCCTCCTGCTTTACACAAGCTAATTTTGGTCTTAACGCTCGCTAACCTGGTCTGTATGCAGATGGTCTGCACGCACTGGCGTATGCACTGGTGTGGGTGTGTGTCAGAAAGGCTGGTTTGAATAACAGATCCATCAGTTTGAAAGCTTATTAGACGCTAAAACACTAAACAGTGGCTTATAATTCTGTTAAATTACAAAATTGTACAAAATAGTATAAAATTGTTATATTATAATTAGGTTCTGGAAAAGCTCTGGAAAAGTATCACAGTGACACATTTTATCTTTAATAGCAAAGACCACAAGGTAAATGGTAGAAGTACAGTATAATCTATGTTAAAAATTTATCCAATAGGAATGTGCATGTTTTTAATTGGTGCCTTGCCAGATGACATAATGTCTGTCTGAATACCACCTACGGCTACAGCTCCACTTTTCTTTTCTTTTGGTAATACCGTCTAACAGTGTATGCCTCAGCATACTACATGCTACAGAGCTGGTTTCCACATCTTGGAAAAGGCTAAGTGGTCCATTACACAGTATGTCAAATTAAATGGCATTTACCTCTGGAAAAAAATTACTGCACATCAGTACGCACACAAGCATCTCTCAGACATCAGGAGGTAGGGTGAGTTATAACATTGTGCAGGCGTTAGTCTTTTCATCGAATCAGTCAAACACAGCCGTGAAACAGCCATCTCTCTAGTGTCTTTCAGCACACAGTATAAAATGACTTTGGCGTGTTGCTGAGCCCAGCTGAGCCTTTTGGATTTGCTGTGAACTGAAAGAGGAGGGCACACACTGCAGGTGGGTGAGCTACCTTTGTTCCCAGCTCCTTGAAACTCCAACATTTCCATTTATCACTCCTCAAGTTTTCTCTTTCATGGGTCCATGCTGGGTATGAGGTGCAACCACAAAGGCAGGGTAAAAAAAAAAAAGTAGCTTCAACATTGATTCAAAATATCTACTGTGACATTTGCATTTAACAAACATTGGTAAAAAAAAAAATCTGTAAAATCTATTTCATGACGTTTCTCGCGTTCCTCACTTCGTATTTTTAATTATGTTTAATATTATGTTATTATTTTCTGTCAATGCTGCTCCCATTTGAGACCACGCTTTCTCTGAGAAAAAATCTTATGATGTTTGTCGTGAAACAACAACAACATGGCTGCTGTCTGTGGAGCCTGCAGAATCAAATATGAGGGCTGTTTTAACTAGTCCTCTGTGTCCCAGTCTAATTAGAAAGAAGCCAGTAAGCACACAACTTCACACTGTGTTTACAGCACCATTAAAGACAAAGCTTTTTCTCGCTGTCACCGATGGGTTCAGTTGTAATGAGTCCTGCTTCACATTTGTACTCAAATGGAGGACTTACCATTACACACACTCACCACACCATTTTCTCTCTCTCGCTAAACACCAGACACCATAACAATGTAAAAGTTTGCAGCGTCAAATTAGTTATATGTAGAAAAAGCTAGTCTGGAGGTCTTGAATACATGTAAGAGGAAAACAGTGTGTAAAATGGTGCATTTAACAGCTCAGTGGTAGTTTTACAGCTTGAATAGGCCCATGACAGACAAGTCCTGTAGACACTTGCCCACAAAGATGCGGCGCTTCAATCCTTGTAAACGCTTGTAAGAACAGTGGGTGGGCCCGATTAAAAAGGCTACAGTGAGAGTGTGTAATAGAGCATGGAGTATCATTAAGTTACAGTGGGGGAGGGCATGATATGATGCAGTTTTATCAATTAGTGGTCTGATGGATGTTCAGCTGCCTGTGATTAGCAGGGGTAAACAGCAGCTGTTCACTGGAGTGAAAGTTGTTCCACCAGGGAAGGTCATAACTCTGTCGACACAAGAAGTAGAGGCTGCAGCTCAGGACAAGATACAGCTGATTCATGAAGAGGTCTAGAAAGAGTCTAACGGCCTGATCTGAGTCGATTCATTAGTACAGTGATTCCCAACCATACCCCTGGGGGGATTCTGCAATTGGCAAGGGGTTACATGGAAATAAAAAAAATACAATGGAAAAAATAGAAATTACATTGGAACTACTAATTGACATTTGGTAAGCAAGCAGAGAAGACAGCAGTTATAAGCAGTTGAAATAGTTAGCAAAAAGTAATGAATAAACAGTAAAAAAAAAAAAAAGTTAGCTAAAAGTAATGGATATTGTTGAAATAGGTGCTAAAAGTAATGAATAAAAAGTTAGCTAAAAGTGATGGAGTAATGTAAACTTCCAGCTTCAACCAGTTCATGTGGTAATATAACAAACGTAAGCTTGACCAAACCACCTAAACATTAACTGTTTACTTGTATGAAAACATTATAGCCTGCCAATATATACTTAAATATTAATATCCACTTTTGTAATAATAATAATAATTATTATTAATTGAAGATTTTTTTAAAGTGATAAAAATATTCAGTTTAAAATCAATTCACGTCAGGTGGTTTTGATGAAGGGTTTCATCTAACAGGGCTGAGGATGCTCTTTCTCTACAGTTTTGCAGGGATTTTGAGCTTGAGCTGACGATAGAAAGGGTGAATTTATGGGCACTCAGTGGCCCCAGCAGGTTAGCATACAACGGACAGGTCGCTGCTGGAACCTTGGAGGGAAGGCAAACAGGTTGGTGGTTCAAGCAGAGCAAGCGGAGCATAGGGCCAAGGATCAGAGGCATGCAGTAACGCTCATCCAGGCGCACAGAGGAAAAAGAGAACAAGAGCAACTTCTTTCATTTCTTCTGCTGAGGCGCTCAATGAATGTATAAGCAGTGCAATCTGTTCGAAAGTCATTATATTCTTCTATTCACGAGTAGCCAGGCAGAAACCAAGATAAAGGATTACAGAGTCTCTCGGGTTGAAAGAATATGTTCATTGTGACAGATACGGTATGGTTTACTGTTTGCTAAGGCTAAGAACTGCTGGCTTATATCTTTAAAAAAAATAAAAAGTTCATATTTTAATTATTATCTTCTCATTCAACTGTTTATGTCCAATCCAATCCATTTTATTTATATAGCACATTTTAAAAACTGGGCTCACAAAGTGCTGCACAAGGAAATAAACATGTAATAAAACACATACAAACAAATGGTTCACGAACAATTGAAAGGCAACAATAGACCACACAGCTGTTATGCTGGGTTAAAAGCAAGTTTCGAGGGTGGTGGCCATTTTGACCTGTGGAGGTAGCTCATTCCATTAATTGGAATTAATCTGAGATATAACTCGGTGCCAACCAATTTAGTGATTTGAAAACAAACAGTATGTTCGTAAAATGTAATCTAAAACGGACCGGGAGACAGTGGGCTTTAGGCCAGAACTGGTGTGACGAGCAGCTGCCTTTTGGACTAATTGTAGGTGTGGGTAAAGGGTAGAAACTGTTTACATTAACAGCTTCTCTATAGTGGTCTCACTAATGAACAGAAAACACACTAAAACAAGTCTGGCTCCAAGCATGAATAAATAGATAATTTTGTGAATGACACATTCAAAATAATCACACTTTAATGACAAAAAGACAAAACAAGTTAAGCCAGACTTGGAAAGTTCACAGAACTGGTCAAAACAACCCAACCCTGTAAGAAGTTCTCTGTAATCCCACGTCAAAACAAGAACGGGGGGGAAAAAATTTGCAACAAAAACAACAAAAAATAGGTTTTGAGAGAAAGAACTAGGACGATGTGGGATTTTAATACATGCCAGCTGGGAGGGAGCCTTTTTTATTTTCCACTGTGTGAAGGTTTCATTTGGCTCAATGGGTGTTTTTCAAAGGGCAAACGGCCATTCCAAAACCAGAATAGACGTGTGAAGATGCTGTGTTTTGGGTTCAGTAAAGACTTGCCTCTGACACTGCATCTGACAGCATACCTTCCAAAATGCTTGATGTGACATAAAGGACATGCTGACCATACGTGTTGCACAAAGGACACACACCGCTGTTTGTTAAAGTTATTCTGAGGCACACAATGCTGAATCCTGAAAGCAGGATGGCTAAAAATGGGTGATGCTAAAACTTGCCCAATTTTCCCAGTGGTTTTGCACAGAGGTATCATGGTGAAGCCCCATGGCGTCATTGCTGATGACAGCCCTTTTAAATGTCATGAAGGTTAAAAGAATATAGTTAAAACAACATTTCTATTTTTTCCAGAGAGACCTTTGAGAAACCTAGAGCCTCAGCACAGTAGAGGAGCCCTCCCGCCATCTCAGCTCTTTCAGATTCAATGTGGGCACAATGCACTCGACACCAGCATGACAGAGGACTCAGGCTCTCGGTGTTCGGGGGCAGTGTGACACAGATGAGACGTAGGGGTGTGCAAGAAATAGATCGCTAGTGTACACAAAAGGAAATTGAAATTTTACTCCACTCTTTGTTAATTGTATCATCCACTCTGTTTTACAGTGATTAAGTATCAAAAGATATTTTTATCCTACAGCATTTTGATCTCTAACATTTAAAGTCCCGTATAATACAGTATATATATGAGTCCTTTAGCAGCTACAAATCAACAACACCAAGCGAAATGGAGTAGCGGCAGACAGGTGGCAAAGGCAGAGAAGTACCGTATGTAGACATGTAGCACTCTTCCATTAACTTTTGATTTACTTCAACAATTTAAAGTGAGATTATATGAAAACGCCTTACTTAACCATCATACTGGTGGTTTAGAGGTATTTACAAAGGACACTACTCCTTAATCACCACAGGAAATTGGTTAGATCTGGGTGTGTGTTTAACAACTGGCTGTGTCCTTCCGCAAAGCAGAAAACAGATCCACTGAGATCACATGGGAGCTGCGGGGAACAAATATGCAGAATTTATAGTTTGAGGATTAGATCTAAATATAAGTTATGAATAAAATCTCTCATTAAAACATATTTAATTCTCCTATAAAACCAATAACGACGGTTGGTTTTCCATCTCCCTGCAAACTGCCAAGAGCAATAATTCTACTTCACAATCCTCACCACCGCAGCCCGGCTGAGATATAAATTACTTTGACAAATATTTTTCCAAAAACCTCAGTAGCCATACGTATGTAGACTCCAGATCCAGCGGAGCAGGAGCATGACTTAATCACTGTGACAAGCCAGTCTGAGGGACATTCCAACAGAGAGCTGAAACCCAAAGGATTTCATCAATGACTATTAATATACATCAAAGTGGAGAACAGACACCTAACTTGGAAATATCTCAAAAAATTTCCTTTTGGAAACAAGCTTCATTGAAAGCCTCTCAGCTTACAATGCACCTTTACAAAGAAGACACTGTTGGCGGTATATTCCTCTGTCAACATACCTTTCAAAACCCTTTCATCTATGATATGTGATCAGGCTACTGTACTTCATGCTAATCTTTTCTCTCTGCAGTCAAGCTAGCCTATTAAAAGCCGGGGTAGGTAATATGACCCGTGCGGTACAGTCATTTCAGCCACTCTGTTATTCCAACTAGCAGCTGTTGTGTGTTCCTGCTCAGCTTGATTCCCAAAATTCCCCCCCCCCCACCACCCACGAGCTGGCATGATGTGGGGTCAAGCTTATTTTATAAAGACAAACACCTAAGAGTTGATTTGTCGAGCAACTGGCAAACATGACTTGGCAAAGAAAAGGGATGGGCAATATGAGAGTTAATTTAACAGACTTGTGTTGGTATAGTAACTGACATTCAAGCTGCTGCGATTCCTCGTGATTTAGGGATAAGAGGCTCCTCACGCACAGTTTGTAACACAGTCAACATCTGTTATGCTTGATGCTGAGTAGACATGATTTGACCCCGGCTCTCGGAACATTTAGTACAGTACAGTTGAGATATTATACTGTATGTAAAAATACTAATGTTGAACCCGTGTGGCCTCATCCTCCCTTACAGTCTTTGAGACGCTGATTGATAATGACACACCAGCTGGTCAGAAACACACTCCACTCTGAGACATCACCGTTGCTCCTATGCTCTCACTCTCTCACTGTCACATACACACACTCACTTCTGTGCTGCCTTCGCAGCAGCAACTGCCCCGTAATTCTAGTACCCAAATCCACACGCACACACTGGTTTTAGCAACCGTTGTGCTCATGTCTCCTTCTCTGCAGGTCCTGTCAGAGCTCACAAAGAGGGAAGGAACCCGTCCAGAGTAAACGCAGCACAGTTTAAGAGAGAGGCCACACTTCAGCTTTGATGAAGAGGTGAGAATATCAACAAGTATCCTTTACAAGGTATATCAAACACGAAAGAATCTTGTCTTTGTGATATATGATCCACATAACAAAGAGACATTTAAAAAGTTCAGTCATGAGGCAAACCTGGATAAAGGTGTGTTACAATTTATTTAATTCATTTCATCAGTGTGGTACCTAGCACATATTTCTGCGCAACGCGCTTGTCAGATTCTCCTTCTCTTTGGCTGCCTGCAGCAACACTTCACCTGTCCTCGTCTTAATCTACACTACAACAAACGGGAAAAGAGCATGCACGCGTGTTTCTTTGTGGCTATAACATCTCTGCTGACACAATGTCCAGATACCCTGCAGTCCCTGCTGTTGCCAGTGGAGAGCTGAAACAGCCAAACACCAAAAGAATGTTTTACAGTGATCGATATTTAATGTTTTATTAGACTATAACCAATCAAAATTCAGGTTTAGTCTAAATTTCAGGAAAAAAAGGACAGAGGTTGGGACAACTGCTCGTATTTCGGGGCAGTCACAAATTTTTTGGGAAATCTGGTCACCCTAAATAAAATATAGCTTTGGAGAGAGCCATGCAAGCTCTTTTTCTGCTTTACTGGTCTTTATGCTAAGCTAATCTAACCATTTCCTGGCTGTAGTGCTATCAATCCTCTTATATAACTCAAAATAAATAAAAAGAAAAGTATATTTTCCTGAAATGTCAAACTATTCTTTTAACAACAATTAAATTACTATGTGTAATGATAAAGGGGACGCTTGTAGTGACAAGTATCCGGGAAATTAAACAACTGGGCAGCCAGCCATACGGAGCTTTTTAGATTATTTTTGTTTATTGCTTTGGTGTTCCAGCGCATCCTGTCTGGTTTAGATTCTCTTCTCAACCTTGTTTCCTGCCTCAGCAGGCAGCTGCGTCAGTGGAAAAAAGCTCTGAGAAGCCCACTGTGAGATAACTGCCCAGCACAAATGGCAGACAGACAAAGTTAGGGACCAGTAGGGAAGAAAATTTTATATTTAGCAAGCAAACCCGGACATTTTTCTCAGGAGTTGGTGGAGAACAAAACAGAGCTAAAACAGTAGCGAATATTAAACAATATTACACAACCCGTTCTTTATGGACGCATGGTCAAGACCCCTTGGTGTCAGTTTGTATCGCACTGGGGAAACCCCTTAGCATCACAGTTCAACGCACCTGTAGCCTCATTTTACTAAAAGGTAGGTGTAGGCAGTGTTGGGGGTAAAAAGTAATGCGTTACTCTAATCAGATTACTTTTGTCAGTAATGCAGTAACGCATTTGTTACTAATAACAAAATTCATTCATGTATGCATTCACCCTAGAACCGTGTTGATGTAATTTAAATAATCCATTTGTATTGAATACATCAAATGTCGGTTCAGTATGGAGAAAAAAACACTTTCTGACAAGACAGCAGTCTTTTGCTGACTCCGATGAGGAACAGGTTGTCTGACAAACGATTTGAGAGACTCCTGCTCATCAGGTATAACCACTTCTTTGATAAGCATGTCCAGTGAGAGGGAAAATCTACTTTAAGGCCATAGTTTGGCAAGTGAGCTACAGTAAGTTTGTTGTGTGGGTTTGGCCTGTTAACTGCACAGTTCAAAGGACGTTACATAGGCCTCAATCATCTGATGTTGTGATGAGGGCCAGTGTCTTATTTTTATATTATTTTCAACAAATTAATATTTGCACTGCCCCGCGATGGACTGGCGACCTGTCCAGGGTGTACCCCGCCTTTTGCTCGATGTCAGCTGAGCTTTTTTGAGTAACTACCCCAACACTGGGTGTAGGATACTTAAACAGAAAGGTCTGAGGAGGTAAGGAGGTGATTGAACGGGTGAGGTAGAACCAGCAGCTAATTTTTCACTGAAAAACACTTTTAACTCACCTCCAGCTCTCTCTGTAGCACAAACGATCCCTGCTACCTGCGTGTGCTAATCCATTCTTTCACCCATATTCTTTGCCTTCATAATTTTTATCTTTATAATAACAAACCACAGCTGTTTCGTGTGTAGTTTTCCGTGATTTCCCATGCCTTTTTTCCCCGTGTGTTTTCTTGACAAAACGTGGTTTGGAGACCAGCCGTCGGGTGACAGAGTCGTTGTCGGCTCGTGTAGTGTGTGACCCCCCTGTCGCTGATCAGTCATGTAGTGTACCACAACGACGGGCCGTGTAGTCTGCACGAGCAGCAAATCTAACCAAATTGCGGCATTTCAAAACTACTAGTTTTATTTTGAGGGTTTAACTAGACGTTGCATATTTATTATAGCTAACTTGACTGGATGTTGCATACTTTTTGTTGCTAACTTCAGCGCAGAGACCTACACAGCGAAAAACGACCTTAAAGCGGTACCCGGGGCATTAAAAAGTGACACCATTGGGTCTTGACCAAGCGTCCATATGTGAGAAAGTGTTAACCTGACTCCCAATAAATAATAATGTAGGTACTGTATGAAACCGTTGGATGCTAGGATGTTAAGAAGAGGTACTTTATTAACTTGGGTACCTCTCCAGCTACCAGCCAACATTCAGTAAACTGGTCCATGCTGGACTGGGTATTTTCGGTATTTTTAAATCTGGGCCCTATTTTCACATGTTAGAAAGAAAGCAAAAAAATTCAATAAGTTTAAATTCAGATCCTTCAGTGGGTACATGGTACCACTTTTGGGTTTTGGGTTTGTTCATCAAAGCCTGTATAACGTTCAGTCATAATGGATTAATTGGTCTCAGCTATTAAAAAACATTAACCAGCTTTGGGGTGGAATATGTTTAAATCCACTATTGTGCCACACCATTAATGTTTCTCTTTTTTACTGCAGTTTGCCTGTGTTTGGAATAATGACCATCATTATTTTAGGGACTATCTTCTCTGTGACGTAAATCATTTCTTTTTTCTGATGCACCTGCAATTTGGGCATAGATGTCTTTTTATCTTTTATTTTGCTCGTGTTGGGAAGGAAACTCATTTTGCCAAAGCTCCTCTATAGCTGCACAACCGTTGTGTTGTCTGTGTGATTCATTTTACTTCAGAGTTTAAGTCTCTTTACAAAAGATGCTGACATTATGTGTACTCATTACATTTCAAATATGCTGTACATGCAATAGCATTATGATAGGCAGGTGTAGGAGCTGACACAACACTACTGAAGGAAACACACAGCACTCACACACACACACACACACACACACCAGGAGAGGCCTGGGGGAAAATAAGTGTTCAAAAACGTGGCACATTATGACCTCTTCATGTCAGTGGCATGTGTGTGATCTCTTTCTCCTTCAGCCCCCAACCCCCCTCCTCAAACACATGCACACACATAACACTCTCTGTATCTAGATGACAGAGGACTTCGCCTGAGGTGACCTCGGGAGCAAACTTAACCGCTAATGTGTTCTGACAAGTCAGCTACAAGAAAGTGCTAACAGAGCAATGTAACAGTTAAAAGCAGGGTGCTCATTCATACCTCAGCACTTTAACGTCAGTCCTGTAACCCAGCTGACCATTTTCCTGTACATGATGTGTAATTTGGTGTGGACAAATAAGAGATTAAATTGGCCGGGCCACGGCTGTATGGGACTATAAACCTTGTCACTGGTTCAGAAAGCATGGCTCCCTCTCACAGAATTCAGACTCAGAAATGAGTTGACCCATGACACTTGTGACTTGCCGTCATAAAACACTAACCTAAGAGAAGGCTGTCACAGAAAAAAACAGAGGAAATATCACCAAATGACTGCTTTCTTAAAATTTAAATAATTGATTTTACATTTAGCTATTTTGTAAAGACAGCTCGGGACCTGAATACTCTGCATTACCTGGTGATCTTGACAAACACACACAGTATTCTGTTTTGCCTCCAAGCTAGCTGTTAGTTTTGGAGTTGAGTGAGGTTGCCCTTCGCACAGGTTCCCACACTGAGCTTTTTATGCTCCCAAACAGATGGGCTATGTACAGGCATGTACATGTGGTAAGATGGGATAGGGCTGATATTGCATTTTTTCTGTGTGTCTGAACTGAAACATGAAGGCATCGACTACAGGAGCGAGAGAAAAGACAGGAGAAGGAAATAAAGGCCACAGAGCTGTAGTGTGTTTGTCACATGGTGGAGGAGAAGCCAATTCTGATTTTTTAGGTTTAGGAATTTAGGTTTTGCATCAGCTACAGATTTCTTAGAAAAACTGTAATGCAACAGGAAACAGAACAATAAAAGCATCACAACACAAACAGAAACCATAAAAACTCCCCCCTTCAGTCACATTGTCATTTCTCTCTCTCATTTCTACCGTTCTCTCTTTCACTTCTTCCCAGCGTGGAGGCACATTACACACTGTTCCCAGCTGCGGTGCTGCCCCTGTGGGTAAGACAGCGAGGTCAGAGGGCCTCTGGCCTGTCACCAACTACACTGAAGCGTTACCAGGCTCGTGCCGAGAGCATGGCCCAGTTCTGTATCTCCCTGATGTGCTGCCACCACCTCCCCCTCCCCAGGACCAGTCTTCAACATGTATGCTCACCCTGGCTGTGAGTAGATGGTGGTATATCCTTTGTCCTTGCATAGAACCCCCCCACCCCCTCAAATTATGACTACTGTAGTGTGTAGCCTACGTCACACTAGAACGAGGCACAGTGGTGCTATTTTTGAACCAAGAGCTTCTTTACTGTGGCATTTTGATGCTGTGGGTCTTTTGACGTTTGCAGTTAAAGTTGTGCAGCCTTTAATAAAAAATATGATATATGGCTGATTTTATTCAATGCAAATGTAGGCAGTAGTGAAACTAATCACATCCTGCATCCGAAGTCCACTTCTTCTTCCCGGAGAGTAATGCAAATCACAGAAAGCCGAATGAGCACCTATTTCAGATGTTAGATTATGTTACTGCTGGTGTTCATGGTTATTCCCACAGGGACATAACAGGACCACAGACCCATGAACTCTAAACTAGTATAACATGGCAGAAGTTGCTAGGGCATGGCTTGCATCAGCCACGACTAACTGCTGGCCATGGTGGAACAGCAGTGACAGCATGGCCAGTAGGGGTGACACCTTCAGCGTATGACAGAAACGCACACGCAGGCAGGAGTGCTCTCTCAGATTTATTTTTGTTTGCTTATTGAAACCCACCCAAGATGTCTTTCTTCCACTCTTGAACTCAAGAAGGCAGCATCAATTTCTACGGCAACACGAAAGTGCCCAAAATTGCCCTTTTCACATTGGGACTTCTCAGACGCTTTGCTGCTTATACAAAAACATACTAGGAGGCTGGCTATGTGTGATTGTGTATGTGTGTGCTTTGCATGAGGCTTGCACTGATCCACCTCAGTTGGCTTGGGCGGTCTCAAGGTATTTCAGTATACCAGGGGTATGACTTGCAATGGTGTCAAAAACACAGACGCTCCTCTTTCTATTAAACTGATGGGGAGATGCCGTGTTGAGGTGCTGTATTGTCATGTATGCATGTAATGTAGGTGGGCAACGCGTGAAACTACCTGACATCATCTTCACTTTTCCATCAGTTGGTAAATAACACACACACGGGGACAAACTGTAACAAACATTGCACGTTTAGTGCTAAACTTCATTGCTCCGCTGCATTTACCTGCCGCTCTCTCTCGCTCAGCTACACACTCACAAAAAGGAGTTACTCGATGGCGTCTACAAGTGGTGGGAAAATACTACAGGACAGATACCACCCATACCTACACCTCAGCTGTCAGCAGACAAACCCAGTGATTAGGCTTGAACTAAAAATTAGTCACACTGTTTGCCCCAATTGCTCCCCTGAAGGCAAGAATCTGCCCGAACATGTGTTGAGATCAGGAAAAACTAAAACAGTAATAATAGTCTAAAAGAGGCAGAGCTAGGAGAGGTCAGACTCTTTCCTCCTCTCTTTGTTGTAGCGACTGGCCTCAGCACAATGCTAACATAGGCACAGTGATGAAGGAAATGCAAACAAGCAGCACTGTCTTTGTATTTATACCACAGGAGAGAGAGATGAAGGGAGGATAGGTGATGACAGGAAGAGGCGATGATAACTCTCAGGAGATGTGCGTTCAACACTTGAACACCACTCACGGCTGATGGTATAGGTCATTCTGATGTAATGCCTCTTCAATCTGTGAGATTATGGCTTTCTTGGAAAAAATAACATGAAATCTGTGGAGGCATTGCAGTCAATATGAAAGGGTGAGCGAAAGGAGAGGCAATAAGGCGAAATGGTACGAGCAGATGAGAAAAAGGTGCTTTTCTCACACTGAAGGTGACTCACACAGTCCTTTCCCACACAGACTACAACCTGTGAAATGACTGGCCGGGACAAGCAGCCCCAAAACCTCCTAATCAGAAAGTGAGACTCCAGGGGCAGCCAGGTGAAAAAAACCTCGCCCACGATTGCCAATTTCCAGCTGCTGCCAGGAGTTCCTGACTTGGCTGGATCTCACAGTGTTCAGTGGTGGGAAGCCAACCAGAAGTGATGCCTACAAATATATATACACTATTTAGTAGGTATATGGGCATTCAAGATTTGCAGGAAATGGTATAGAAGCAGCAAAAATTTGCCTGAGTGACTCAACTGCTGATGCCTGCTCATTGTGGGAGGCGTTAAAGCGAGGCATCCTTAAAAGGAAGCAAAAAAAAATGTATCTCTTAGCTGAAGCACAATACCCACAATGCATGTGTACAGGTGTGGCCTCTGCTAAGGCCCTGTCTTTGTGTTTATAGAAAGGCCAACCCTGAAAACAGAGTGAGGGAACTCCCTCTGAGTAAACACAGGACTGAAACATGATACCTACAGCAGGCATCTCCCATCAAATGTGACTGTCCTCTGATTCAAACAGGCAAAGTGATTTACATATACATACATTGATACAGTACGTACATGTGATTGGCTGGATTTAATGTGTATAAATGTGTATTATTATATACTGTATAATTTCAGTGCACTATGAAGACCAACCTGAAAATACTGACATAGGTAATGCCATGGTAAACATTTAGTTGGCTTTATGTTCTTTGTGAAAGCCCAGTTACTGTGTACAGCTGCTATTTAGCAGACTTTGGATGTGAAAGCATCTTTGAACCCACGAATAGGAAGAGTTTTCTAAGCAGTTAATTGCAACAACATTCAAACAAGTTCCTGAAAGTTGATTATCATATTGTGTTGACATGAATGGAAACCATTTGAAAGCAGGACCTACACATAAATTCAATTAAAGGGCTAAGCTACGCACAGCCACGATGTTTCAAGACAAGACCAAACACACAAAAATGTAATAAATAGCAATAAAAAGCTTCATATTTTTTGACATCGATAATTAAAGTATCAAATCGTTATTTCTTTCGTGTTTAAAGGCGGATTTTGGCTCCTCAGTGAAAGTTGAAGAAACCTGATGGTTAATTGTGGTTTAAACTTTTCTTTATGGTCAACACTTCATGCCAAACACTGGATCGCTGCAGAGGTGGAACATTCAGAACAATTCTGATAAAATCTATGACAACAAATATGCATCAGTAAAATTAAAGTAAAAGCTTTTTTCAGTCCTCAACAAAATAAACATCTTAATAAAAAGTCCTTATTCATGTATGATTATTCAAGTGAATAAAATCAAACATTTATTGAATATTTATTGAACATTTGTTTTATTGTTATTGCAAAAAAAATGATATCGCGATAATTATTGTTATTGTTTTATTGTGCAGCCCTAAATTCAATACATTAACATAGAAACCATTTGCATTAAACACACATATTCTGTCCTTCCACATCTGAATCAGACTTTCCCTTCTTCTCGTCAAGCTGTCACAGAAAAAAAATGTACGTCACAAATGAGTGTGCAACGCCTATAACCATCTTGACATCCTTACACTGACATAGTGTCAAGCACCCACCATCTGGACAAAGATATCACAGCTCTGCTTCATGTCACTGCTCTGATCAAACAAGTCAGTTTCTCTTCAACACTGATGCAAATTTGATCGTAGTTTATAAGAAGCTTTTTTTCCATTGAGTCATACAATCAAAAGGTAACAGTGGACCTTGACTATGTGCTGCCGCAAAATTTCCTTACGTGTCACACAGCCAGATTACAGTTTTTGAAAGCATCACTTAGGCACTAATTTCATTTGTGGAAACTCTAGACACATCTAGAAACATCATTTCTTGTTACACATTCTGTCAAGTGTTCAAGACATTGCATTGTGCCTTTATATCTTTAAAGAAACCTTGCATGTGCAGAGTCATTGGTTAAAATAAACAAATTATCATGAAATACCATCGGGACATTCAGTTAGACCACCCACACACAACATACTGATAGTTTCACTGTGTAGTTGTTTGTACAATCATTAAAAATTGTAGTACAAAATATGTGATACATGTTTCAATTTAGCACTACACATATATACGTCCCTGTAAAAGAACTAGAATACTACAGGCACAGTGGAATCACTGAACAAAATCTGACATTTCCTGATTAAATTCAATAGAATCGTAAATTAGGTGTCTTTGAATGAAAGCAAAAATAATTAGCTACAAAGAAAACTAGAGTAAAACGTCAAATGCAGTGTTACCTGGCTTATCTTAAAAAGCAAAACAAAGGATTGATTACATTAACTTCTACATTTCCATCAACCCTGCCCACTGGATTTGGCCACAGGTTCTCAATCCATGTCACAATAGAGGTTTTCATTAGCCAAACATCTTGGGAAGAATCTTTGGGGGAAAAGTGGTACATGGGATCATAGACACAGTGACTAATAAAGAATGATGATGAAATATTACATCCATAGACTAGGTTGTCTAGATTGGTTCACATTTCACGGTACTTGGAGCTCATTATCCTGAAACTTTCATGATTTAAACATAGAATATTGTTCATCAGTTTCCATAAAACTATCCAATAAGAGTAATGCAACAATTACTTTTAATTTTGAGCAGTTGTATCAATTGATAGTTAAATTATTGTGATGAAATAAATAGACAGTCATCTCAAATGTGTTTAGCTGTGTCATTTTGAACAGGTGATTTTAGCTGAATGTACAAATGAGCTTATGTGTTTTGTATCCAAACGACTGGGAAAAGTGTTTTGAAACATGTGCATTTTGATCATCATCATTTGTGAGTTTTGTGTCTAGAGTTTTGAAAAAAGTACATCCCAGAGTAGTTGTAAAAAAATAAATAGACTGTTAAAACGTATACACTCGGTGAAAGGAAATCAGACATTTATATGAATGCCAGCGTCTACAGGGAGTTGTTTCCGAGTTGAATCTACAACAGTACTGGGACTTATTTCACACCAGAAGGCATAAGCCTCTCTAAGAGATGATAAAGGTGGGGTTTATAAGAAAAAAAAACAAATATTTCTAAGTGACAGAATCTCAATTGCTGGACTATAAACGAAAGCTCAAAATATAGTACATAACAGCACTGGGATTCAGATCATCGGATTAGTCATTCAGATGTCAACTAAACATTCAATTGTCTGTTGGCTTCAAATACCCAACAGTGCCTATCAAACACAGCTTGTAGCAGCCTATATATTTAAGTATTGCAACAATAAACCGACTAACATTTAACAAGTGAGAGCAGCATCACTCCGTCCACTCAGTTCAGAACCCTGAGGTGGAGGAACACTGTTTCCTCCCCCCACACACACACACACACTTTCCTGCCCCTGAACATACTTCCTAGGATAAGAGCTTGTTAATCCAGAGGTGAGATGAATGGTAGCCCTGTGTATGTGAGTGTGCAAGCAGGAAGGAGGGCAGGGGCTGGGACCCCCGACGCAACTCAACTCAGCACAAAGACTGGCTCAGTGCTGCTGCCGTCACACAGAGGGAATGAATAAAAATACACATGTATGCAGTAGCCAAACAGTATACAGGAAAATGCAACGGCAGAGGTGTTGAAAGGCATGTGTGAGTAATATATCAGCCTTCAGTAAGCTATCAGTATCCAGTATAAAAGTTACAGGGTCAAATGTTAACATTGCCTAACATTCCTTCTGAGCATCTACAGTGACTTTACCTCTGGCTTTTATTTTTAACCTTACAGCTAAGGCACTAATGAAGTTGACCCAGATGTTCCCAGTTCTTCGTGTTATAATTTTAAAGAAGTAATTTCCCCCGGAGGCCTGTTTGTTAGAAAGTGGAACACGGTTGAAGGCGAAATATCCCTTTAAGCATCAAAGCCAATGATGATGTGCAGTGCGGGCATGTCAAACAGAGGATAACTGAATGCTCGTAAGCATATTTGCTCCTCTGATCCGTTCCTAATGTGTCGGAGTAGAGTCAGAAGTCAGACAAGGAGAAGAGCTTTTTTTATTTGCTACCTGAAAGCAGTGGATGATGAAATTGAACTTCTGTGAGTTATCGCTTAAACTGCTCAAGCAGAACAGCTCGGCCAAATTAGTATTAAACACACTGATCCTCATCAGGAAGCATGTGCACATACATAGACACAAGAGGAATCACACAATATTGCATTACCACCACATGACAAGACTCTCACCATGGAAGCAAGACTTTGATTATCTGATTTAGTACAATGTGTCCTGGCACAAACCTCTGTTTTTATAGTGCTGTGTCTAAACAATGACTTATACAAAGCAAATAAAACACAAATAATCCTCCAGAATATGATGTTCTCTAAAGTCATGTTCATGCATTATGTTCCAGTGCCAACACGGGCAAGAATGATTTCCATATGGATTACAGTGACTGTTTAAAGCTGCATTAATCTGTTTTTGGCTGCATGGCAACAAGAAGTAACACAACACAACATATTATCACTTTATAAAGTTGATATGATGAACATGTTAACAAACAGTTTCCTATTTACAGGTACATACCCAGCAGACCTGGATTCATTTGTAGTCGTGTTTCTGGCCTGCCGACAAATTTAGGTCCAATGGTCAAACTTGTTTTAGCTCTGTTTTGGTCTTCACTTACTCCTGAGGGAAATATCTCACCTTTTGCTAAATCAGTCCCTTCAGGATTTCGCAATGTCACGATCGCAACTATTAGCACAAATTTAACAAATCCCCTTTTTTGACCACTACAAATTTTTAACCCATCATTGCATCTTTTCCGCACATTTGGGCCGCAACAATCACTACAAAAGGTACAGAGGGACTGCTAAATGCTCCACTGTGTTCACCAGCTAGTAACTACCTTTGTCTGTCTGCTGTTTGCTGCTGAGCAGATACTGTACAGTGGATTTATCAGAGGTTTCTCGCTGTAAACAATGACAGTGACAGTAACAGTGTGGGCCATAAAAACCCAAACAATGAGCTGAAATACCCTGAAATGCTCTTCAGAGATGAGGGTAACTGTGGATTTAGGCGATAATTATTAATTCACATTACACGCAGTCATTTCAATTATTGTTATTACTTATTAGTACAGCTGTAAAGTATTGTGACAGACAATGGTATGGCAAAGAACAAAAGTTACTACAAACTGTAGCAGATCTTTTTTTAACCTCCATCTGTCTATTGTTTGTCCCAACACAACACTTAACCCCTAACTTAAACCCTATTAGTGCTTTAACTTGTTTTTGACACTGAGAATCTGTGCTGTGTCTTTAAACAGGCAGGATGTTTTCAAAGCAGTAAGAACTGATATTTTACACCAACGATCTATCAAATGATAATGTGATCGTTGTGATGAACCTACTGAGAATTATCATTTGACTCTGCGGCTCTCCTCGGCTTTGTGAGTTTGTGAGAGTGAGTTTCAGTTCATTGTTTATCTGCCCGGCCCACAACTCTACTGTTTTGGTTCACTTTCACCATTCTCATAGTGTTGTTTTTAGCTGCACAAGGTAAGGTCAGTGCAAACGTTTTATTAACCCACTGTACACTACCTTCTCATCACCAAACGGCAGACAGACACAGTTGGGGACTAGCTGGTGAACACAGTGGAGCATTCAGCATCAGGGGTTGGTGGAAACCACAGGAGAGACCAAAAACAGAGCTAAAAGAGAGAGTGAATACAGAACTTACATTCATCAGATGGCCAGAAACATGACTCCAAATGAAAGCTAATGTTGCTCCGTAACTGAATGTGTAAATTAGAAAAAGCTTGATGACTGTTTACCATATCAACTTAAAAGGTGATGATATGCCAATGTTGTGTTCACAACTTGTTTCCGCTGCCCCCAAGTGGTTATTGGACATGTGTGGATCTTTTTGCTTATTATTCTGATTCTTGCTTGTATATGGACTCAAATATACAGCAAAGAAATGTGCAAGTTTCTTCTTCACCATTCAGCTCGCTGCAGTTACATCAGTTTCACTGTAATCATGGCTCTCCTGCACCCAGGCGATGAAAGGCACAGGAGTGTGTTGCAGCAGGCCCAGGTGGCTTACACAGCTCTAATGTATGCAGGGTGGGGTCGAACTTCTATTCTTAACAGATTGCATTGCTTTGAGTTTATCTTGTCAGCCTACATTTGATTATAATAATTATGCTTCTTGCATAACATACTGAAATAACTACAGACCATTCAAAGATACAGCTGGCTCAAGTTTTATGTAGAACTATGGCCTTCCTTACAGTTGACATCACAAAGCAGCATGGCAGGAGAGAAGAACACCGATTCCTTCTTTACTGAGATGATGCAAATTCACTATTTGACTCAGGGACATTCTAGTGTCGGGTATCAGTTTGTAATTAAGGGAATGCAGCAAATTTTCATCCAATGTGGGTATGAGGAACGGCTTGTGACAAAGGTACCCAAGGCAACCATCTAAATAAAACATCCTGTCATGGGACCACCAACATACAAGGCTTCTCTTTTCAAATACAGTTTTTCCAATCACTCTGGCGCTAGACACAAATCTCCCAACCGATGATCAAAATGCCCATTTTTCAAAACTCTAACTTTTTTTTTCAATTGCTTGGATACAATCCAGCTAAGATCATTGTTCATTGAACTTAGGTCACCTATTCAAAATGGCACAAATTAACATCAAAGTATTACAGTTTTAAAACACTATTCACACATTACATTTGAAACGACTGTCTATTCATTTCATAACAATGATCTAACTACCAATGGAAACACCTGCCCAGAATGATAACTTATTGCTGCATTACTCTTAATGCATAGTTTTATTGAAACTAATGAACAATATTCCATGTTTAGACCATTAAAAGGTTTCAGGATAATGAGATCCACTGACACCAGGTACTGTTAAATTTGAACCGACTGGACAACATTATTCATGGACGTAAAACTGACTACTCAGACACTGTGCCTATGGTCCCACGTACCACTTTTCTGGACCATGTTTCAGATTTGCCCTTGTAATTGCTTAGCCACTACTGCCAGCTCATTACTGAACCTGGCCAAGACAAGGAGGAGAGGTCGGAATTTCATTGGCCAGCGGGCAACAATCCAAGTGCCTGCACAGAGCAGGGCCAACATCGCCATGTGTGCAGCTATATCGTAAGATGGTGTTGTGGGGTGCAGACCTCTTACTGGATCATATAATGCAGTACTCCTTGAAACCTTCCTTGATGAGCTAAATCAGGTCTGAAGTCTTGTGTGGGATAAGGTTCCACCATGCTCAAATGGTGCAAGAATGTTTTCGGGCCCTCCACAATTTACCACCCTGTATCTACCCCCATACTCTCCTGTCCTTAACCAAACTGAGGATTTTTCTCCACATACGGTGAGCACCTTCACGAACAAGTCACCCTTCTGCACCGAAAACTTTATTGACATTTGTAATCACAGAAATTACTATAATTCTAGCCCCAAAACACCAACACAATGCCATTTTTCAAAAGAAAGCGTCGGTGGAAATCATGGATAATGATGATAATGGATCATGGGCCATGGATGGTGTATGCAATGACATCACGGCAGATCAGTGTCCGGCCTGGATTCACCATGCCCAAAGATTCTTCCCAAGATGTTTGGCTAATGAAAACATTCATTGTGATGTGGATGAGAACCTGTAGCCACATTCACAAGACAAGGTTGAAGGGAATAAGGAAGCACAGTGATCCATCCTTTGTTTGCTTTCTACAGTAAGCCAGGTGAGGAACACCATTATACTGTCGTTTTTTGTTGCTAATAATTTTGCTTTGATTCAAACACACCTATGTTGGGATTTTACTGTGCCTGTTCTATTTTCTCTACCAGTTCTTTTACAGTGACGTATTTACATGTAGTATCAAATTGAAACATGTATCACATATTTTGTAGTACAATATCTAATGATTGAACAAACAACTATACAGTGAAAACTATCAGCGTCTTGTGTGTGGATGATTTATAAAGTAAATCTTTTTTCAGTCCCTTTTCCTCAACAAAATAAATATTTTGATAGAAAAATTAAGTGTTAAGAGTTATTGTAATTGGGAAAAATTATTATTATTGTTTTATTGCCCAATCCTACATTTTAACCACCTGTTCTCAAGCAAATTCACACCCTGGGCCCTAAAAAGGCTAAGGAGGGATTTTGTTTGCCACTTTGTAAACTGACTCAGAAACAGCAGTTTTAAATGCTCCATGTGCAGAAATCTGGTTTAAAGAAACATTGATAAATATGCTCCTCAGGTTTGCAATAGCATTAAATGTGAAACACAACTAGCTTTATCAACAGCTGGACGTGAATGATGTTATTTTGTAGATGAAAACTTGGACAGTGACGCTTTCAACTGCAACAACTGTCGTATCAGCAGACCAGTGCAACTTTCAAGGCCACTAACCATCATCGCGGAAAAAAATCACAGGAGAGAGAGCAAAGGGCTGAGTGGGAGTTTAGTCCATCCATTTCACCAGTTCAAGCTCACTGCCACAGGGATGAAAGAAAATTATTCCTTCAACGTTCATGAGCGCTCATGTGAAGAGAAAAGGGTTAGAGTCCATGGAACCTCGTGGGTGTGCATGAGTCAACACTTTCACAGGTAAATTAGCATATTTGAGTCAACCTTTTAGCAAAAGTGTAGACTGAAGTGGACAAAAGGAAATCCAGTGGTGTCCCTCTTAAGTTATAGCCCCAATATACGAGGATAGGGAAAGTCATCATTTAGGTGAATGACCTCTATGATGGGCAGTGGCATCATCACAAAACCTCTTTGACCCCACAAAGGCTGGACCGGCCTCGTAAAGAACGGAGACTGAACTGATGTCTGAAACACTTTCACACCACCATAAATATTATCCTCCTCTGTGTTGGATAGAAAGGAGATTCTATAAATTACCTTAAAAAGCAACAGGACATTGTGTAAAAGGTTTGTTTAATCCTTATTTACAATTGTGTTTTCAAATGTAGGCCACTACAGCTCTAGATAAGAAAATGTTGAAGCACATCAGTTTAAATAATGAGGTGTTTGTCTCAAACTCCTCTTGGACGAATGCTGGATTTGATTGTAGAAATATAAGCTCCTCTAACTATAACTCTTAGCATGTCCGGTCCATCTTGGAAGAAACAGGGAGCCGGAGAGTCCAGAATGGAGGACGCTGTGGTAGCTTATCAGCTGTGTTGGCTCATCCACTTTGTTGGGAGTTGAGATAAAGTAAATTGCACAAATGCATTTTAAATAAACAAAATGTACTGCCTGCTTAGCCACCAAGCTAACAAGCTTGCTACTTTAGAAAGCTAGCTATGGACAGCCAGAGGGAAGCTCAGACAAGCGCCAGTGTGTTTGTGGCTTGCTAGTGTGTTTAGCCAATAACTTGCCAGCTACAGTTGTTCACCAAGTAGCACTGTGAGTAGTTCTTACATCACCAAAACTTCTAACACCTCCTGTTTCATAATTAACTTCTCTGTGCTACGCCTATACTCTGAAATTACCTGTAAAAATCAGGATGTTTTGCAACAGTAGCAATTGCTACAATTTCTTAAAAAAAAAAAAAGATATTTCCAAAGTTCACTATAAACTTCACTGAGTAGGCTATAGCACACATAACACACACACATGAACTCCCCCAACAGGGATCCTGCAGGCCTGCCCCCTATTTGAAATAGAAGCTACTTCAAGGATGCCTTAAAAAAATAAAAGTGACCAGTTTCACGTGCTGCTTGGATTAATGCAACAGCTCAAGCAAAGCAGACTCACCCATCCTCTTTGCAAACACTCCTCTTAGTGCATGGACACACACAAACCCCACCCACACACCAAAAAAAAAACCTCCACAGTCAGCATGTGTCTCAACTTCCTTCCTCTCAGTCAACAGTCATGATGCCACAACAACAGTCGCATGCGGGAAATCAAATGCAGCTGGTTGGGAAGCCAAGAACGACAGCGGGCAGACAGCAAAGCTGAAGATGTTCCTGATTTTTGGCTTTCAGGAGTCAACAGAAACTGTGTTTTGTTTTTAACAGTATAGATGTGAAACTTAAAGTAAAGATGTGAACCAATGAAGGCCTCGTGAATGCAGAAGTAACTGAAAATAAACTGAAAAAAAACAACCAGTCTTTGATGTTTATTTCTACATATTCATATTTTAGTGAAACTGTAATTCTAGTGCAAGTGTGTTAAATCTTAAATTTAAGCTCCGCTGAACAAAACAAAGGCTCCTGTACAGTCATCAAGGACGTTGCAGTAAGCCTCTCTTTGTATCATAAACCTGGACATGGATTTTTAAGGGTTAATTCAAACAGAGAATGGATTTTCTGTTAAATTGGATATGGTGAAGAGGTGCTCACCCTGAGCCTATTTTCATGACTCCACTGTGTCGGCCATTATATAGAAAAGTGACAAAGTAACGCGTGAAGATATGCAAGACTGGGGTAGAATGGTCTGCTCCTGTTAGATAAACCACGGCTGTACCATTCTGACATTTGAGCTGTTACGAAATGTGTCTGAAAGCATGTGCCTGCAATGAGGGTGGAACAGCATCAACAGGTGTTCAACTTCAGATCTTGACAACAGACTATCCTACATGCAAATTATGGAAATAAACTTACACAAAAGCATGATAAATGAACGCCCATGTTCTCGGTCTCTCCAGCACGTTGTACAGGTAGTTTTGCAGCCGCCGGTAGCGCACGTTTCTCCGGCCGCTCTGGGCGCTGTATATGAGCGGCTTCCCCAGCAGGCTGAGCCGGGCTCCCTGCTTCCCCCTCAGGCTCTCGGACCCGGCAGCACCTGCTGCCGTGGAGGTGGACAGCAAACCGTCTCCCGCGTTGTTCATCATCCTTCGTCCGGACTCCACATCTTTCGAGCCGTAGCCTTCGTTACGATGCCCCGGCGATGTTCTCATCCAGAGCCCGGTGCCGCCTTCGTCTCCGCTGTGGTTCCGGGGCATGGCATCACCAAAGCGGGCATCAAGTGCGCGGAGGTCTTTTCAAGCATGCGTGTCCTGTGGCGGGAGCTGTGACCCGAACGACAAATTACACTTGAGACGCAGTCTAACAGGCGATGACTTGGAGTGAAACCGTTGGCAGAGAAAGGCACACTGTTAGGCGTCACACTTTGACCGCCCTCTTCCTCTCGCATCAACCTTTTCTCAAGCCATTCACTCAACTGCCGCCGCGCGTACAGACATCCACCGCGGCTGTCCTGTGCGCGGAGCTGTACAGTCTGACAAAACAAGAAGTTGTGGGTACAGTGCGTGTGTGTGTGTGTCAGTGTGGATCTGGAGGGATGATATTTTTAGCATTCATTTCCAGCACAGGCTCCCCTCTCAGTGCGCTTTACCGCCTGTTGCTTCAACGCAACTCTGCGCGTCTGCGGCAGATGCACGTCCTGCTGGACGATATCTTCAACCCCGTGTTACAGCAAACAGTTAACTAACCTCCACACCATTTAAGAACGTAGATTTCAGCGTCTACGAGTTGTTTTTTTTAGGTGGTGAGAGGCGAAATGCAAATGAGCAAACGCTGCTCCTTGCATAATTTAATTTCCCCGAAACAGTTCCAAATTACACCACGTTTTTGAAAAGCCTATCAGGTAACATGGATTGGGATGAATTTTCCACTTGGTCTGCTGGAAAAGAAACCGTTGAGGACGGCTCACTGAACATCTGCAGAAAATATTATGGTGGAACCAAAATAAACTAATTCAGAGAATCTTTTTTTTAATTGAGTAGGCCTATGTTAAGGCATATGTGTCCTGTAATTATGGTGTAAGTACCTAAAGGTTATATTTAATCAATTTTGCATAAGAAAAAGCCTTGCAGGGTCATCATTTCAATAGCCTATATCAGTCTGTCATCTGCTGTCACTGATGTCTTATGGTGCTTCTGTGATATTTGCCTACTATAAAATTATATAAACTCAAAACTGGTTATGATGCACCGTTTAATTAAGATGTGTGACCCATATCGCCCTGTATGTTCACAGTAAAGGCTGCGAGTCAAGAAGCTGAACGAACTAAAAATACAGCTTCCTTTGTGTCACAATGGCCTAAAGCGAAAGCGGTTAGAAATGTGATGTCGGTTATGCCTCATGGACTTCCTCTTCACATAGGCCGTGGACACACTTCTGTTCTAGACTTGTTTTCGGCTTACAGAATTCTCCTTAAGCTGCCTCATCACCAACCTGAATGGATGCTGCCCTCAGACACACCAAAAGAAAACACTTCTTAGAGTGAAGTTGAAGGAAAGTGTGTGTGGCTGACAGCCTTATCAGCTGGAGTCAGCATCCTGTCACAACTACTCAGTGTGTGAGTAGGAGATGGCCAGAAAGCACTGAAGTGCGTATTCTCGTTTTCATGGTGCGACAGCCTCAGAGAAGCGACTCGAACAACTCTGTCTATGTCTTCCAACAAAACTACGCCATCTACTGGTGGATGCAGCACAAGACAACCTTTCCAGACACTACAATCTCACAGGTTTACAATATAAATCTTTTGCTCTCAGTTCTTATTCATGCAGTTTGCTCCAGAAGCTCATGATAGTAGGCTATGTGGTCACACAGTGATCCGTAGCGTGAGACCTATTCCTGTTACACTGACATAAGTGGTTTTGTTGGTAAGGTTCATTTCCTCCTCTTTATTTTCAAAATCTGCATCCTTTGCTCTGTTTCAATAAATCTGAAGTAAATATAGCCTACAAGTGGCTGTCAGCTGTCATTACAAACTCACGCTGTGCAGCCAAACATTGTCCAAACCCAGAGAACTTGATTTAAAATTCTAGTGAAGATCCGAACGTTTCCAAAGAAACCAAATAGACTTGGAGTTAAGTATGAACATTTGTTCTTGATCCAGTTTGGCAAACGTCAACTTAAGGCCCACTTATTAGCTTTATTTAGTAGTTTTAAGTCAGCGGATGAGGTTTGCTCAGTTTCTCATGGGATCGGATCTGATGACATCATGACATGAGAAGTCTGCTCAGAACCACTGAGGCTTGCATATCACTGCCCCCCTTCTGTGACTCTGCCACAGTGACAATTGATATAGGAGTAAGTGTGTGTTTGATTTATTTTTTATTAGCCTTTTTGTGTACTTGGTGTGTTTGGTTGTTGTCTGTCTCTCTGTGTTCTGTCTCCCTCCACACGGTCTGGTGGGAGTTCCCCGGTTGGCGCCTTCACACACCCGGCTCTGCTTACTCCTCTGCACACCTGATCCTCATCCTGCCAATCACGATGCCCTTTATAAGCCCAGTCCTGGCCAGAATGTTGAGTCATTTTGAGTATGCACTCATGTCAGCCAACTAGTCTGTCTGATAACTTATCAGCTTTTGAGAACCTCCTTGTTTGCTTACTTTGCTCTATTAATTGGATTTCCCCGTCTCCAGGAGCCACCTACCAGACCACTGACTGAACCCTGGAACAACCTGCTCTGTCTGCCAGCCACTAGAATTACTGGTTTACTTCCCGCCACACTCCACCAGCAATCTCCTGAAACCAGGACCCAACCCTAACCAACCCCCCACTCACCAGCAATCAGCCCAAACTCAGAAATCTCAGTATTTGGTGTTTTATAAAAAAATCAGTTGTCATGGAGGGTCTCTTGAAAAGAATGATAAGAACAATATATATATATATATATATATATATATATATATATAAATGGGTACTGATCACAAACTTGACATTGCATGTCAAGAGACCCATCTCCATGACAACTGAACTGAAAAAAGTAGTAATTGGACTATGATTTTGGATTGTTTTGTCAAATGAGGTCTTTGGTTTGCATATTTAACTGACTGTTAAGTAGCAGTAGCTCAGCAATAACATCTATCTTTACAAAGCTCATAATCAGTTTTGGCCCCGCAACCCTGTACGCAGGATAAGCAGTTGACGATGGATGGATGGATGGATAATCAGTTTAGCTTCAGTTCGCAATTACCGTGCACAAAAACACACATGATTCGACTATCAGTCGACTATAGGCAGGACTTGGTGATTCTGATTCGAGTCCTTAGTCGGGGACAGCCCTACTGAGCTCATAGTGTTTCTAATTCTTTGTCCATCCAATTTACATACATGAGGCTGTCAGAATATTAAAAATAATATAATATATTAAAATGCAGTACAATACAACAGCATCACTATGAACTCAATCCTAAAACATTTACTTGAATTAACGCCTCTATCACAAACAAAAACTGAACATTACAGGCATCGTAAGAGTAGACTTTATTCAGCTGCATTGGATTGCATTAGGCTGTGTAGGTGTACCTAATAAAGTCAATACGCTCGGAGGACATGTAATGGCTCATATAAACAAGTGTAATTCAACCATTAAAAGATAAATAGATAAAGGTCTATAATCACTAGAAACTCAAGTTTTTCGAATCTGCTAAGATGTACTGTAACTGTGCATGCTGAAGTCGCACTCAACATTTCCACTTGTTCCTCTTGAGAGGAAGCAGTTGTAAGCTTACAAATTGTGCAGTTATCATCTAATCTGGTGACATGATGAGGTGGCTTCCTGCAACAAGCACATGCGCCCTGCCATTCATCTTCAACAAGTGGCGTAACAAGACATTAGAATAAGGAAAAACAGTCTAACACTGAATGGATAGGCTCTTATATGTCCTTTCCCCCAAAGTGTGGATTTGTTTACTTTTTTCACGCAGTATCTTTCGGAAAGCCATCTTAATGTATAATATTAAAAATGAATAATGTTCATAATGTTTGTATTCCACTTCCGGTCATGGTCTCTGTTTCCACCAATGTGTGACCTTTGACCCGATTAGATAGATGAATCCATTTCCTGGGAGCAGCATGGAAATTTTATCGTGGCCTCTTGACTTGTATGATCTGCGGTTCCCTTTTCCACCATGGTCCGTATCCACGCTTTGTACAAGGAGGTCGTGACCCCTAGTGCTGTGACCAGGGAATCCGGGGGCCCAGCTGGCATGGCGAGGCTGGTGGGAGGGTTAGTCAAGATTGCCTGCAGATGTTGTTTCGGGGGCCCTGTGCTTATTTAACGAGAGGATGTGGAACATAAATCTCCCAAGCCCTCTGCTGCACTGTATCATTTGTGAGGTCACACATGAGGACATTTTTGTCCAGCTTCCTCTACAGTGACACGCACTGCAGCAGCACCTGAGGCAGAGAGTTATGGTGTTTTATTGTAGCAGTACATGGCTGTCATGTGCTTGATATAATTTTTGCTCTCAGAAATGTACCTCTGCTGCATGAGACTGTTTTTGCCTTGAATTTTTTCTCTTGCAGAAGCTACATGGAGAGAGCAGAGCCTGCAGTTTGTGAAAGGATAAAAAACATAGTGAAGGCAGCGCTATGACTGGAGGCAAAGCCAGGCCTGCGATTGATAAAAACAATTAAGGGAACACTGATTAGCACTGGCACAATGAGAATAGGAGCCAAGAACTCCCTAATTATCCAATACAAAAACAAACAGGATTTATCACTTTAAATGAGAAGGAAGAGATGGACGATCAATATAACAGACAAAGTAACACTAATACTGCCAACCTCAAGGGCGTAATCAAAGAGCATGTTCCTCCAATGGCAAGCTAACAAAATAACATTGCTGATAAAAGATCTTAAAATGACCATATCAAATAAATGTACTTTACTGACATGTTAGTCAGGAAGCAACAACTACTCTTTTATAAGTAAAAGGCCAGCACTGAAGATTTTTCTGAATTAAGAAAAGTAAAGACGTATTTGTTGCAAATTGTTCTTGGAGCTGCAGTTACTGATTTTCTTTGGCCACTTGGGAGCAGTGCAACAAACTGAAAACACAACTTTGACTTATCTTTAGGACGTTCTGACAACCATTGCTAGCATGTTGCCTGCAGACACGGAGCAACGTTAGCATTCAAGTCATGTTTTTTATATGGCAAATGGAAGTCCAAGATTCTCTCTGCAGTGGATAGGACACATGCCTTTGGTGTGAGAGACATAAAATATTGACTAGTGCAAGTTTAATCGGTAACTACACTACTCAAGTATAAAGCAGTGACAGTGAAAGTTAATTGTTGTCCACAACTTTAACAAAAATTGTGTGTTCAAAAGCATTTACACACTCATTAATGGCTTCCAGCCTCAGAAACAGCCGACACGCCCACCAACCCAGATAATGTTTCACTGTTGCCAATATGTACTCACTTTGGATTTCATGCTAAAATGCATGTTGTTGTCTCAGTAGTTCTACTCTGTGCAATGACAACAAAGTTGAATCTAATGTAATCTAATCATCTAATGACCATGTCATTTAAATATGAAGGGCTGCAGCACAAGATCAGGAGTCGGCTACAGATCTAGTTGCACTTGGGATATTCCAGATATATCCGCAATTTCCACAGAACAATAGTATAAAGTGGTTGTGGGACAGAAGTATGTTCACACATCTTTGATCTGTTTATTTGCACATACAGCATCTAAAAAAAGTAATGGTACAAATGGCTGTAGCTGCCAGGGAACCAAAATCACATCCCCACCATTGTTTCTGGGAAAACAAAGAATGACATTTAATTGAGCTCACAGCTGTGTTTACAGCTCCCACATTTTGACAGATACATGCAATGTTTTTCATAATGACATTCCTTATTTTTTCCATTTATTTTTATTTTTATGGTTGTCGTTGATATTTTACATAAGGTTAAAGGAATAAGGTTCAAAAATACCCTTAATTTCTTTCTTGCCAAAGTTAGATTAGAAGATTGATACCACTCTCACATGTATATGCTAAATATTAAGCTAGAGGCATAAAGCATTAGCAGAAATACGGCTATTCTACATAACGTGTTCATTGTGAGCTTTGGAGGTGCTGGTAGGTAGATTTTTTTTTTTACCTCTGGACACAGCCAGGCTAGCTGTTTCACCCAAGCTACAGGTCTCCTGGGTGTAGCCTCATATTTACCATACCGACATGGAAGTGGTATCGATCGTCTCATCAAACTCTCGGCAAGAGAGCGAATAAGCGTATTCTCAGAAATGTCAAATTATCATCAATGTAAGACCTCAAAGGAATAAATAAGTACTTGTCAGGTAATTTCCTTGACCAATATTGACCATTTATTTTCGCAAGTAATTTGTCACTATGTGAAAAGAGGAAATTTTGATATAAATCCATCTTAATCACATATCTGACTTAAATGTACCTTACATTTAAAATGTTATCCAGTGAAACACTTATGACTTAAGTCAAACTGCTCTGTGAATTTACCTCCTCAGTTTGTGGTGCTGCTCTGCTGAGACATACAAGTGAAGAACTGAATGAGGACATTTATGGGACTAAGCAAAACATTCCCCATTTTTTTCATATTATGTCAAAGGTAATTGTGGGCTTAGAGAATAATGAAAATGAAAACACAAAAAATGTGATTATTTCACTTTAGAGATTTAAGGGAGACATTGAAATGAGAGCAGTTTTCTTCCACACATTCTTTTTATTTGTAAATAATAAAAATGAACTTTTTTTTTTTAAATATAAAACATACACATCATTTGAGCCACATCTGTTATACAAACAAGAAATGTTGCAGTGAATGCTTTACTTTTTTCTAATTTTCTTTTTGTTTCAGTGGAACACAGAAGTTGTAAACAATCAGCAATTTTTTTCCTGTTAATACTGACAAAGAAAAAAAAAGAAGGAAAACCAGCTTCACCGGACGATGAAACGAAATGTCGACTCTTCTGAAGTGGGACTGAACATGGCCAGGGTTCAGACACTGGGTTTGAAGAACAAAGTGTTCGGACGACAGCCTTTAGAGTAGTGGTATACCTGTAGTTTTTGCAGCCATGTCTTTAAGCTAGGCCAGTTTGTGACCCAAGTCCATCGCCTTGTATTGTCCCACTGCATGGTCCCTTAATGACGTATTAACTGCTCCTCATCCATCCTATTACATTATGACTTGGCCCCTTTGCAAATATCACTGAACCCAATGAAAACTGTTGAGTATTTACAGTCTATGACTCTCTGTGCATCTGCATTTTTATTTATATAACTTAAAAGTTCATGTGTTAGCATAATCTGAAATGATTATTTTGAAACATAATTCATATTTCCATATAAGTGAATCTGATTTGTAAATATTTATTCATACATCTCAGCCCCTTGGAGGTATACTATGATATAACAGTAAGAGGGGCTGTGAGGTCTGCTCAGTACTACTGTACAATACAGTACATCTTTCAGAGGGTCGAGGAAAGACATCAACGTAATCTTGGGATTTAGTTTGAGAGACATTCAGCACCGGACTGAGAGACGTGGAACAGACTGCAGTTGAGTTCAGATGTCTTTGCGTAATGGGAATGGGTTCGGTTTCTTGGTTTTATCTCTTTAATATTCAAGTACGAGCAAACTGTACAACTGCATGCAACATACAAGCGGCCCTACAGTATGTGGAACTAACACACGTATCTATTTCAGTATCTTTTTTTCTGTATCTGTTTCATTTTACAAAAATGTGCATGCAGCTCGGAACAGATTCCAAAGTCATGCTGGCCCCGCCTTTTTCCTGGTGGGAGGAGCCTGCGGGGCAAACAGAGAATGAGCATTGGTGTTGGTGTCCCGACAGATCAGTCTGATTGGTTACCTTCACATTCACAGAGATGCACAAAGGAAACTGTGAGTGATTCTTTTTTTTCTGTTTGTTTGTCTGTTTCCTAATATCTTGACAAAGAAATGAACGGAACCAGTGACGGGATTGTTGCTTTTTTTCTTTTTTTAACTACATGTTTTTTTCAAAAAGTTAAACTTTTTGTTGTAAAAAAATCAAGCTCTTGTGCTTGTGTTTAAATTTCAAAAGAATGTAAACTAGGGGGTTGGATAAAAACCTGAAACGTGCTCGGGTGAGGGAATGCACTCCCCAAAAATGTGAAAAATTAGACAGTCCTATCTTCTTCTTGGTAGGTGAACAAAGTTTTTCTTTTTTGTTTAGTTTTTTTACAGTGACGTTGTACCCTTGTGATATTTCAAAGTGACGTAAATTTTATTTATTGGTCAACCTCCTGGGAGGCCTAATATACATCTATACAAAGACAACTGGCCTGGACGTTTGCCAGCGGTGGAACAAGGAAAACAACGCTGCACGCTAATCTCACTGTCAAGTGTAAAAATCTAAGATGTGTCATCATCACCAGTCCCTCTCCTGCAGACATTTAGTAGTTTTAATATCCTTTTTTATCTCTTGTGTTTTGTTTTTTTCTCTCCATGCACACACCAGACTGACAACATTATCATGAGCATTTTACAGACTGTAAGGACATTTTGTGCCAGTAGTAACAAAGGGAAAGAAATGAACGACAAAGCAAACAAGCCAAAACAGTGCGGCTTCAGAGCAGCCATGGTAAACATATTGAAAAGTGGATTTTTTTGACAGAGAGAGGGACCAGTGATGCGGCTCCAAGGTCTAGGCACCAGAAGAAGGCCCTGTGCTTCCAGACTGAATACCCATGCGGGAGCATCCTGCCTGGGGGCAGCAATGCTGGCAGTCTGTTGGGGTTCTGGAGGAGGCCACTGCAGAGAGGACTGCCCCACCTGCAGCTGTGGAGGGTGATTTCCTCTGTCTCGAGTCCATACATTCCGATGCTTACATACATTTCTTTGCTATTGTTGATTCAGTTAAAAACCACCCTGCTTCATTTGATTCTCTGACACCGACACTTTTTTGTCTCCCGTCTCGAGAGTTACTTCTTGCTGTCTATGGACAGCCCTACGTCTTCAGCATTCACAGAGAAAAACAATGAGATTTTTCTTTGAATGAATATGAAACACTAAAATGTAGCACTCCCTACAACAGACAAAATTAACAGCGACAGAAGTGATTGTCAGATCTCAACAAAGCTTTCTCGTTGTGACTGTTTATGATTGTTGTTGTTCTACATTTCCGCCACCTGCTTGTTTCTCTCTACATTACGTTTCATGAGTTTGCTACTCGTTAAGCGCTGTAGAGCTGTTGGTCCACTAGGATCGGACCCCGGGCGGTCCGGAGGAACTGTCAAGTGACGACTGGGAAGCCCGCCGCGTTAGGGAGGCAAGAGTGGGATCCACCAAGGAGGACGGTGGGAACAACTTATACCAACCAATGACTGTGCTTGATAAGTCCAATTCCTCCAATAGAATTTGTGCAACTCCCATGAAGCTTTTATGGTCCATGCGGCCGTAGTCCCCCCATACAATCACCTGAGGGAAAATAATTCTCTGTCAAATTACTTCCTCCTGCACATTTTATCAGGTGTTGAATTTAGAAAAAAAAACAACTTTGTGATGAAAACAAGTATATCTTCATCTCACCTGTAAGACTTTACCCTGTGGGCTTTCCTCGAATAGCAGTGCTTGCTGGTACAGAGGGTCAAGTGTTTTCCGTGCAATCTTGGTTTTCTTTTTGGCTACGTACGCTCCATTATTCAGCAGATAGACCTTGACATATGGAGCTGAGGGCAGAGACAAGGCAATAAAAAAGCCATCAGTGAGGAATAGGGCTGCAACTAAACTAATTTTCATTATCAGTTAATCTGTCGATCATATTCTAAATTAATTGATTAATTATTGTGGTGGTCTGTAAAATGTCAGAAAATGGGGAAAATGTCCATCAGTATTTCCCAAAGCCCAGATGACATCCTCACTTGCCTTGTTTTGTCCAAAACCCAAAGATTTACTGTCATGAAGTAGCAAGGAAACCAGGAAATATTCACATTTAAGAAGCTGAAATCAGAGAATTTGGACTTTTGTTCTTAAAAACGATTAATCGATTATCAAAGTAGATGGCAATAAATATAATAGTTGACAACTAATCAATTAATCGACTGCTTGTTGCAGTGTACGTCATAAAAAAATTTGGAGATATACGACTGATGTCTTGAGTGGAAGGGAGGGATTACTTGCTCTTTGGTTTCTCAATATCGGTTCTCACCAGGGAGAGATTTGGATCCTGGCTTCTGAACAAGCCCTCGTGCTCTGATGACTTCCACCTCCAGCTGACCCTTTTTCTCCATCATACCAATCTGGATGTCACCTGGGAAACACAAAAAAGCGAAAAGATTTAATAGAAGTGGAATGGATCGATGAAGACATGAACGTGGAGTCAGAAAAAATAAACCACCAGGTGGTAGTGACTGCACACTCAGCCCTAAAGCATATGTCATCTTTTAGTAATACTGATGGGAGCAACGTGTTTTGCTAAGCACTTCAAATTAAATCTTATATTCTTATTATATTATACTGTATACTATATACTGTACTACAATACATTATACTATATAATTACATTTTATATTATACTATGTGATATTATTACTATATTGTTACAGCTACAGTTACACATTATTACTTATCATATTATTTTCTATTGCAGTGGTTCCCAACCTTTTATCCTGGGGCCCCCCCAACAGCTGACAAAACATGCACACACACAAAAGATGATGTAATTACTTACTAATAGCAAACAAATGGAGTCAAATGACGCCTCTGTGACTCTGTGTAAATCAATGCCAGCTCTTGGTTGGCCTCCACCAACAGTCTCCTGGTGTTTTGTTTCTTGGTATTGTTTAATACCGAGTTTATTAAACACGGCAACTTTATGAAACGTACTGCTGATGGAGAAAATCAGCAGAGACATTTAACAGGGAGAGAGTGAGGGAAACGCTGCCTTGTCGAAAAATGCTACCGTAGCACAAATTGATAGTCTATCGAGTCGCTCTGCCATATCAAAAAATTATACCTTATGTGTTCCCTTTTCCAATCCCATAAAATTAAAACTCACAGTATTATGACATCTTCTGTTTTTTGATTATATTATAACATAATTTAAGGGGTAGCGTATTCTGATACACTAATTTCCCCTATCAAATAATGCTCCCACTATGGAATCATTTTAATTTGCACCACTACTCACTCCATGTGTACTGTACGGAGATGACGAGCATGTTGAAATACTATATTATGCCATCTTTATTTAAGATATCAGGGGTAGCGTATTCTGATTTTTTAGATGTTGCTAACGATCAGCCACTGTCTCCACGGCATGCCCTATAGCAAGGTTGCACAGATTTATGGGCAACGCTTGTGGGTCATACACATGAGCAGACTTTTGTGTCGCGATTTTGGTCTCTGTTTCAAAACCATTACAGCCCTACTACTAAGTAGTCTGCCTATTTTCAGTGAGGAAAAAATGTATACAGACTTTTGTACCTATAAATTATCTAGTGTGTTATCACAATTTTTAATAAATGTGCAAAACAAAGTTTTTTTGACAACCTCAAAACAGATAAAGCTTCGGGCACCCCAGGTTAGGAACGACTGTTCTATTGTATTGTACCCTGTTATAGTAGTTTTTATCATATTACTCTTACAATTACATATACATAAAATATATTACATTGTGTACACAATATAACAAATCTAATACAATATCTTGTGTGTGATATCACACTTCACTACAGACGGGGTCTAGTTAAGTTAAGACACACAAGCTGCTAGAAATAATTGAGAAAAAAACTGGATGTGTACTACCACTACTAAGGCCCCACCTACACTGAACGAATACGATCTCCATCCACACCAGCGTTTCAGCTGTGTATCAGAGTTGATCTCCGTCTATACTAAACTGACTGAAAACGCACATCTAGTGGCCGTTCATGTACACTGGGCATGCGCGTTAAAAATATTTTAACAAAAATACCCTGTCAACTTATAAGACTCAATCAGAGAGCCAAAGGTGATCGTCTGCATCATTGTTTCTAAAGTCCTCCGTTTTTGCCCGTCTTCACAAAAACGCCCTCTGGAGTTTTAAAACGTGTAAAGCGTTTTCAAACTTCTCCGTTTCTCCGTCTTTGTTTTCGCCGGTTTAGTCTGGATGGGAGGTGCAAACACAGCAAAAGGTCTCCGTTTTAAACGAAAATGCAGTAGTGTGGATGGGGCCTAAGTATCACTAGTATCTTACCTATGGCAGGAGTAGCCAGTGTTTGCCTTCCCACTAACTGAGCCGGTCCCAGGCCATCCAGAAAGTCACTGAACTGACTGCTGGCACCCAGATTCACTCCAGAGAAGATCAAACTAACACAGAAAACACATATACATGAATTAATTACAACAAGTATCACCAAAATCAACATAAAGACAGAGGTGATTCTTTTAAGGATCAGTGGTCGCCTCTCTCCTACATTACTCTTGTTGGTGTCTGAACACAGTCAGCATACTTTGAGACTTCAGAACTCATTTTGATCCTGTCAGGAAAACCCATTTGCTGCCTGTAATTATTTACAGCATGAAAAACATCTTGAAAACTGCCCAAGCGCGATAATCCATCACAGAAAACACCAGACCTTAATTTGATTCAGTCAACGGTAGTGTTTTATCACTGCCTGACTGAGCCCAAGTTGAGTGTGGTCATTATATTACACTCTGTTTACTGTCAGTCACTTGCATGCAGAAACCGAACATGTTGGCATACAAACTTTACTGTCATATCCACATCATTTTATAAACCTACAGTAGCTTTAACATTTGAAACCAACAATAAAGATATTGTATTAACATTGCAGCAAAAAACATAGGTGGAAATGTAAAGTAGACATAGAAATAAATAAATGAACTATCATTTGGCATTCTCCTTCAAAAGAGAAAAAAGATAATATCGGAGGGAGATGTAGAGTGTGTAGATGGTTGATGGAAAGTGATTAAAACAGGAATTATGTGGTTTACTGACTTCCCCTCAGAGTTGCAGCTGTTCATGCTGCCATTATTGGACTCTCTGCTGGGCTGGCGGCTCATGTTCCTGGTCAGCTCTACTGCCATGCCAGTCTCTGTGCTCCTTTGGATAGGTGCACCTTTCTCCTTTTTACTCTTCCCTTCTGGTTGAAAGAGCAAAGACAGGAAAAAATCACAACGTCAGAGATGCGGTCTTAGTTATTTTTCACCTTTATTTACCCAGGAAAAAGGTGCAGGTGTGCTTTTCCCCCTCTTTTTGGCCTGTCTCACGGTGATTCAGTTTACAGTAGAAGGAACGTACATGTAGGTGCAAGGTGACTGAAAAACAGCATTGATGAAATGAGCAATACCTGAACACTGACTCCAAACCACAGAATTCTTAAAATATTTTGATCCCAGTCTGATCTCTCATTCAAAGAACAAACAGTAAACTACTCTCAGTAATTATTATTCAAGTTGATGTCATAAAGAAAATTTACTGGGGAAGTTTAGTTTAAATTGGGAAATATACTTTTTCACTTTCTTGTGAACAGTTGGATCAATACCAACCCCCCATGTCTGTATCCTAAATTCAAAGCTTCAGCCAGCAGACAGCTATCTTAGCTTTAAACAGGAATGTTATCTCTCACAGAAAATGAGAGATTCCTTTGACCCTTGTTGTGGTTAGGAAACAAGACATCCTGACTTTTAGTCACTGGGTCAAGCTGTAATGCTGGATCCTTCCCATAATGCAATTAAAAAGAATATTTTGTTAGAAACTGCCTAGTAAACCCCTATGCCCTTAAAACTTCAACAACCCTGATGACAGGGTTATTTTTTCACCCCACAGAAGACACATGAAATACAATGAACCAGCTTCCACTGCACATGGGGTGAAGCCTTTTTTATTTTAAACAATTAGTAGGAAAAAAGGGTAAAAAATACAAGATTCAGTTAAGGACTGTGTGATGTCTCTGTCTGAAGCACGGCCAAAGTCGCACCCATGTTCTGCTGAATCTGGTAATCAGCAGTAAACAGGAAATTGTTGGGCAGAAAAGCAACCCAAACAACACTGTGTAGCATCGTGGACTGGGGTGCATGCACCTTCTGACTCATAATACTGGCACGTATGGTGAGAGAGAGAAAAATGTAGCTGAGTATGCCATTATATCTTGTATATGCGGAGGATGAGATAGATTTTTACATTTAGCAGGTGAGGTGGTCAAGAGCACACGCTGAGTAATATACAACCTAACATAAAATGGTAAGTAATTTCCTGCAATCGCATTAAAATCCTAAAGTTTAAAAACTTTAACATAAGTCTCCCTTACCTGCTTTTGCTCTTATCCTTCACAGCAAAGATTTTTCAAATTAAGGTTGATGTCTGTACTATCTCTACTCCACCTCACCCCCACCCCCTACATCAGTGAGAGAGGGCGAGAGACCCCCTTAGGCCCAGTGCTCTCTAATAGCTTTTTATGTCCACTACAAAGAAGGGGAGTGCAGTGTTTGGCTTTCATCATGAGTTTCACACCGCCCCTGTGGTAATAGTGCATGCTGGACTATGTTGTGTGACTGGGAGCTGAGCTGCGAGGGGCTCTCAGCTGCTCACAATGTTCTGAAACTCTCCGAAAGATATTATTTTGTTGTTTGTCTTTATAACGAGCGCTGGGGCAATAGAGGTTTGTCTTTCATAGAACAAAAGGACTCTTGCTCCTCAGGACAAATCTTTTGGATATTGTCTCTATGTGAAACAGTCTCATCATTTTGTGGAATCAGTACAGACATAAATTCCATGTTGTGTATTTTAAGTAAATGCTTTTTGGTTTAAATGTAGCATGGTGTTGGGCCTATGTTTTGGAGAGCAATCCAGATTAAAGTAAATTACAGAGTTTGCATTTTTCCTAATCAAAATCATCCTGACAAAATTCAATAATGGTGCTCAGTAACACACTTCACTACATGGTGAGGGAACCTTTCAGGCCGCAAATTACAAAATGTATTCTTTAAAGGGACACTCCTGCGATTTAGTATTTAGGATTTAGGATTTGTGTCTTAGAGCGTACTCACACCAGGCCCAATTGCCTTGTACCGTACCGAGAATGATTCCCCGCTGGCCTGCGCTCACATTGCGCATAATGTTCCGAGCCCAAGCACATTTACGTCATCACTACAGATGACTTGCTGTTTTATAAAAAAGCGCTCTCTTTCGCACAGCACAAAGGTTTTCATGTCCGAGTTTCGTGCTCGGTCACGGATCACCTCGTGTGAGTACACTCTTAGTGGCAACCATTAAATGCATTCGTCCCCAGTTCACGTCAGGGATATTTGTTTGAGGCCATTTACTATCTATCTCTCCTCCCTGGTGCACATACTCCCCCAGATACTTTTTTAAAAATAAAGAAAGAGATGTTTTGGTCTCAGGTGCACCGCAGCAGATCAGGGTGCATTTGGTGCACACAAGTGTTTATGTTTACTTTTTTTATTTTTTAGCAGCCATGCTAAAAAATACATGTCTAAAAGTCAAAACAAGAACAATTTGTGGGCAGACTTAAACAACTCTAAACAAGTGTGTGTGTGTGTGTGTGTGTGTGTGTGTGTGTGTATGGAGGGGGGGTCAATGTAGCTGTTGTGACCCCGCAGCCACGGGGCTTACTTTCCATTCCAATTCTAAATTAAATATTTAAGTACATAATAACGTTTACTGTTAATCCAATTTTTTAGGAGACATTTTGCCACATTCATGTCACACATAACCTGTATGATATAGAGAAGCCTAACTACTGAACATTTTAGGGTTGCCATGGCAACTCACCGGGGCCACTGATCTGTGAAGTGCTGCGGCTGCGACGGTTGCCTACGATGGCCACCACGCGTGCGCTGAGGCTGGAGCGTCTCTTCTTGCTGCCGCCACCCACCGTGCCCAGGGCTGTGTCTGATTGGCTGCCGTCGGTGCGCTCCTGGGTGTAGATCTCTCCGCTCACACTGGAGCTTTTCAGCATGTTGCGGCCCACTGATCTTATCTGCCGACTGAAGAGAGAAGACACTGAGTGACACTGTGATCTGGAGTGACAGAGAGGGGTTGTTGTTAAGGTCTCTGTAACTTCCTCTATACTGTACCTTCATGTTCGGAGAACACAGAAACAGCATGGGTGGCAAGAAATGGTGGATGATGATAATTATAACATTTCAAACTGACTGTGGTTGAGGAATAATGTTTTATGAAACAGCTTGTGAATCAAATGATAGATGAGGAAACATCTGGGGTCCCAAATAAGCAACATGTGGCAGCAAATAACTGAAACTAAGACATTGGTGTTTGGTGGTTTTTATGTTTGGTTTGACATAGTTTTGCTGTCTTTTAGGCCACAACGCTCTAGAAGCAGACATTTAGATATCAGGGGACCACCCTGGTTACAAAGAGATCAAGTAAGAACAAATGTTCTAGCAGTCCAAAGCTGATAATCATATCATGTATTAAAGTTAATTCTTCTCAAACGAGCCACTACACGCCGGAAGAAGCTGCCCAGCGCTCGATTCTGCCTCCTAGGGGTTCGGAGGAGCCGCCGCATGTCTGTCCCCTCACTGTGGGTTAAAGTGCTGCAGGAGAGCCCTGATATGCTGCCCCTACCAACCGTAGCCTCCACTCCCAGCGGGCCCCTAACAGCCACTGTGCAGTGGCCCGTGGGAGCCAGGGAATGACTCGGGAGGGGGAGAGTAGTTTGAGGCCTTTCCACCGCCCCCTGCTGGGGGTTTAGGGAAGGCTGTGTGGCAGAGGGAGAGGATGGGAGGGCAGGATCCATGTCTGGAGGATGAAGGGGGGCCCGGCGGTCACAGCACAGGATGCATGCAATGAGGGATCTGAGACATGCAGAGGGGATTGCACAAACACACATACACAGGCACATGGGCCAAATATAACAAAAATGACAGATAACATTGTATAAAATGCTAATTCATAGGCATTTAAGTAGAGTGTGGGATACATTAACATATATAGAAATATCACATTTGTTGTTTTTGTCTGAAAACCTTGGGTTTGTAAAGCTACACTGTAACTAAACATTGACCATTAACTTGTTCAATTTCAGTGAGTTCATTTAAAAAAATGTATGAATATGAGCAGGAAAAAGTATCTTTTTAGTGGTTTGATTTTGAAAGGTCAGCTTTTTGAAATACAAAATTTTCATCCAACAACAAGTGATACTAAGGATAAGCGACCAAATGAAATGAAAGATTAATTTTACACGATTTAACTTCCACTGAATTATTTGAAATTGATGAGGTGCAGCATACAAAACGATACAGGTATATCAAGCAGGGGAAATGGCTGAAGAACCACAGTTATAAAGATTTATTAAATAAAGATGTAAAAAGGGTTTGATGTGTCATTGCAGCGTCACACTGTCTCTGTTTCCGTTCCTCTGTATGTACTCAGTCTCTTCCATAACCTATCATCAAACTGGCCTGAAGCACATGGGAGGGTGTCCACTGAATCCAGATATTAATAGCCCACTCTGACTGAAAACTGACCTGAGGCCAGCTGTCCTCGTACATCACTGGATTACTAATTCATATCGCCTGTCCCTCTAAAAACTGACCCCTTGTCTGAATTATACATTACAGGTCCTCTAAAGCTGACTGAGCAGTTTTTATTACTGGCCGCTCCATTGTCTGCTTCTTTTAATTCAAACTTGTGTTTTCACCACTTTTCTGATCACAGACACACGCTCACGTCTGCCTAAACAGTGACGAGCTTCTGAACAGCTTCTGGGACGCTGTTGATTTTTTTCTCCTTTATCTCTCTGTCTCTCTGCCTGAAATGCTCCTGTGGCCACTTGATGTGATCTCTGTTATTGTTTTGTAAATACTTTATCCATGTGTAACGCAGGCATATTAAGATTTCACCTCACGCCATTCCTTATAACAACTGCATGTAGGTGTTATGTTTACGTGTCCACATACTTTTGACCATGTTTGTGATAGTGCTTGGTTTATTTAAACTGACAAATGTGAAAACCTCTGCTTTATAACACTCAAGTGAGGACACACTGTCTTTTTTATATTCTAAGTCTCTCTCTCTCTTTCTGTCCCACCCCCCCCACCCCTCACACCTCCAACTCTAGAAAGTGTGTCAAAGTCTGTGGGGCTGTTTTTATAACGCTCTATTTGGATTGATCTGTGGTAAGGCCATAAATAACGCCCCCTCTCTCTCCTCCTCCCAGACCTCAATACATTAGCCAGCTAATAAGCTGCACTACATCACCACCTGGCCTACTGAGGACCACTGGGAAAAGGTTGTTTGTCCCTGTCAACACACTGCTATTGGTCATCCGGGGATGTGTGTTTGTGTTTGTGTGGGAGTGTGTGTGCACATGAAAAGATTGTGGGGATTTTTTTGTGAGTTTTTTTTTCCCCATCTACTTTTTAATTACTTATTTCAGCACAGTTGGACTTGATGGTTTTGTAGCAAATGTTTAGTTTTAGTTTAGGTGTTTTTTAATTTAGCATTAGCATTTTTTAATGTATTCTGATTTTATGTAGAAACAAAAAGATCAAGCTAAAAATTATTTAGGCTTGGCGTTGAACTAATCCATGCTTATGAGAAGGCCAAAACTTGAAAAAAGTAAATTGAATATTTACATGTATATGTTTTGTTGCATTATTATTAGTATATTATGTTGGTCATGTTAGTTACAGCGACTGAGAAGTGGAGAAGCTTTGTACCTGAGTATCAGTAAAACCACAGTAAATCAGAATTAAACGTTATGAAGCAAACGGCAGCAGGTCCGAACTAATGTAATGTTAGCTGACTGCCCTGCCTTACATCACTGTAGGGTAACGTTAGTATAAACGAATCACTGCACATTTGCTTTTTACAGTTAAATCCTTTCTTGTAGGCTAAATCAACACTTTGACATAATATTGGTGGTACACAGAATATTAATATTCATTTTTAAGTGAGGGAACAGCCCACTGACAATAGGGTAGTAAAAATGTGATTTATTAATAAGTGATTTCATTGACAAACTACATATAGCCCCTTTAACATTTTTATATCACCTAATTTTCTTAAAGGGGTTTGTTTAGTATTTCACCTCTATAAAGTTGGAGGACATTTGTGAGACAGATAAAAAAAAAAGGTTAAAATTGATGGCTAAAATGAAATCCTGTATGGGTCAAGCACATAGACTGTATATAAAAATGGTCAAGCACCAAAAGCCACAGCAACATAATTGCATCTTTATTAGACCCTTTAGTCCCTGCCTCCTAAACATCTAACTGCAAACCCCAGTTTGCAATGCATGTTTTCTGTTTAAACTTTCAGTCTTCAAGACCAAGTATAGATTTTCTCTGACTTGAGCAAGCTTAAAGATCCACAGAAAGACATTATAAAACTGTTTATACAGGTTGAGCAAGACTCCTCATGGTGAGTAAACTAATGTTTATGTGTAAAATTGGTGTGCACTTTAAACCTAAATTACTCTGGTAGCTTTATGATGACTTGGAGAGCGGGTACGATAGTAAGGATAATGCTTTGGAAGGTGTGGATAGGTGACAAAGCACAAAATGACAGAAATGTCATGAAATGATTCATGTGAATAAGCTAACTGCGCCTCAAAAATAAGCAGAGACAACATCCTTCAGCTGAAAGATTCAAGTGTAACACTGTATCCTTAAGCAAGACCCTGTATGCCTACAAGATCAAGCTGACCTTTGACCTCCTTTTGGAGGTTTTAAGAAATAAGAAATTAACTTCACTTCACAGTTCTATGAGGAATTGTCTATAATTGCTGCTATTAAAAAGTTTCCATTGTGTGTTGTTATCTTAAACGAATAGGGATTAAGGGATTTTATATATTTGGGGATCCAGACCTGGTTGTACAGTGAGAAGATGGATCGTGTGCCATCTTCAGTGAATTCCCCATTTCAGATCTACTGATCTTTACCTGGACTCCCTCGTGTCTCCAGCTACAGTGTGTCTCCTGCGCTTCAACTCCTCAGAGAAACGTCTCTTTCCTGCCGCCCTCTTCCTCTCCTCCTCTCCATTCACCCCCCACGAGATCCTCCTGTCCTTCTTCTCCTCCTCTAATGACTTGGATCTGAGTTCAGTTTGTTTGTGTTTCCACCATTTATTGTATGTTTCCGTATGTTTGTGTGTGTGAGGAGAGAGGCGATAGAGCATGCAGACGAACAGAAACATGCAGCAGTTGGGATGCAGAAATAAAATAGAAAGACACACAGTGATCAGCATGCGTATGACATACATCTTCCAATTACCCAAACATTTAGGATTATTTCAAAAAGGGTGAACTGACTGTTTGTGGATGGATGGTGAAATTAAAAAATGATGATTTAAACTAAACATATGATCAATAGCCAATGAGGACTGACCTGAGTCGTCCCCCTGGTCGTTCTGATTGGATAGACATGTAGCTGGTGCTACTGAGGCGGGAGGCACTGCTGGCACGGGAGAGGGCTGACACATCGCTCATATCACTGTCTGACGATCTGGCCGACATGTTGTCACTGCTGCGCCTCTGTTCTGCGTACTTCTACAGAGACGAAGGGGTACAGAAATTATGATTGGGAAAAGACAAACAGACATACATATCATTTGATTAGTGCAGGAAGAGGAGGAATGGATCCAAAGATTAATTGGAAAACACGGATGCTGACCTCCCGTTTGGTCTTGAGGTCCGATTCAGGGTCGTGGGAGGCTGAAGGCCGGTAGGAATGTACTTTCATCTGCAGCTGTCGGGCTCGCTCCTCTACTGCGAGGGCTGAGACCAGAGAGACACAAAAAGATCAAGATATAAAGAATATGGACAAATAAATAGAGTGGTAGAAGGAGAAAACCAAAACCAGGAAAAACAAATCAGAAACATTGGTGAGAGAGACTACAGGGAGAATGTTTGAGGATGCAGGATCTGGTTTATGTCACTAGATGGAGCATCATGTGCACTGATTATATCTATAATGGATGCTAGGAAATGCTCATGATCAACATGGGAACAAATAGAATTTGCTTCTGTGCTGGGTTTGCCAAATTGAAAAGAATCCGACAAATTAATTTGCCACAGAAAATGACAACTACACCTGTGACTAGTAAGATTCTCTGTAGCCTACATTAAACTACACACTAATTTAACTAAAACAGTACACATTAGCAGTACTAATTATTTCAAAATGCTGTTCAACCCAGAACTATGAAATTACACTTCTGCGAATAAATATCAGCCTGTTTTACCAGGTTTATTATCTGCATGTGCTTTATTTACACAGAGACATTGCAATAGAAAATAAATAGGCTGAAATGATACATTCTTCTAGATCACTTCAATCAACCTCAGGAGCAGCAGTAAGTACTCAGTGGTTTGTTTTTATCTTCATTTTTGCATCTCAGAATACAAGGCTGCCCTACCCTAATCTGATCGACAGAATCTGATTGGTGGAGCTTGTCAAGGCTAAATGCAGCCTGACAGACAATACAGAAGGAAAAATAATAATAAATCTAGCCTAATGCAGATATTATTTTGTGTTTTGTGGGGATAAGATCATTAAATTTGCTCACACTGCTCAAAAACAATAAAGGAACACTGTCATCACAGTAAAACATCAAGGCAATAAAACTTCAAGAATATCAATCTGTCCAGTTAGGAAGTATAAGCGGTTGTGAATCAATGTCACATGTTTTGGTGCAAATGAAAGTTAACAGGTGCACTGGAGAGGCAACAGCAAGACAACCCTCAAAAAGGGAATGGTTTTGGAAGTAGTGGCCACAGACAATTACTCTCTCCTTATCCTTCCTGGGTGATTGTTCTCTAGTTCTGAGTTTTCCTAGTTTTCTTGTCATTCTGGTAACATGAGGCGGTACCTGAAGCCCACTCAGGTTGCACAGGTAGTGCAGCTGCTCCAGGATGGCACATGTTTCAACAAGGTTTGCTGTGGTTCCCAACATATTCTCAAGAACATGGTGGAGATACCAGGAGATGGGCCTTACATGAGAAGGGCTGGACAGGGCCGTAGAAGGGCATTAACATCAAGACATCAAAATGGCGTCGCAGACGGCCGCCTCTGGATTACGTTCCGTAGTACTTTTTGTGTTTTTGTTTAAACTCTTTTTTCTGCCGTCCTTCTCTAGTGACATTTACCAGAGAAGAGCACTTAAAACACTGGACTTTCAACTGCTCACACTATTCCACCGCTCTTTATCGAACCTGGAACTTTCCCGGAGTTATTAGTTGGAGAAGCAGTCACTCTGTATGGGATATACCAGAGACGCCGAAGGGGGAAGCATGCTGGCGCACTGGTTAATCTGAGACAGCAGGGTTTTCGCACTGCGCTCCCTTCTATCCACTTGGCAAATGTCCGCTCTCTGGCCAACAAAATGGATGAACTGCTGCTATTCAACAGAACTAACTTCTGCAGATCTGCTGCTTTCTGTCCTGGCTAACCAAGCACATCCCAGACAGCGCACTTCACCTACCAGGATTTAATCTCTTCGCGTATCAGAGCTCACGGGAAAAACAAGGGAAGGCAGACTCTGTTTCTACATAAACAAAGGTTGGTGTACAGATGTCACAGTGTTGAAGAAATCATGCAGCCCTCACTTAGAGACCTCATTCATAAACTGTAAACCGTTTTATTCACCGCGGGGGTTTTCCTCATTTTTTCTGGTCACCGTTTACATTCCACCTCAGGCCTGTGTTAGTGAGGCGTTACTACACCTGGCCGACCAGATAACTAACGTGGAGAAAAAACATCCAGACTCCCTGCTGGAGTTCTCGGAGACTTCAACAGAGCAAACCTCAGCCATGAACTTCCAAAGTACAGACAGCAGATTAAGTGTTCCACCAGGGACACTAACACACTGGACCACTGCTACACTAAATTAAAGGACGCCTATCGCTCTGTTCCCTGTGCAGCCTTGGGACTCTCTGATCACTGTCTGGTTCATCTTATCCCGACATACAGGCAGAAACTGAAATCTGCTAAACCTGTAAAGAGTTTGAAAAGATGGACCAACGAGTCAAAGCTGGATTTACAAGCCTGCTTTGACTGCACTGACTGGAGCGTTTTTGAGGTTGCAGCCACTTATCTTGCATCAGTTTTTGTGAGGACATCTCTGTGCCAACTAAAACCTTCCGCACATACAAGAACCAAAAACCCTGGTTCAAAGCGAAACTCGGTCAGCTTCGTCAGACCAAAGAGGAGGCCTTCAGAAGTGGGAACAGAGTCCTGTACAACGAGGCCAGGAACACTCTGACTAAAGAGGTCAAAGCAGCAAAGAGGAGCTACACTGAAAAGCTAGGAAACAGCTTCACATCCAGCGACCCTGCGTCAGTGTGGAGAGGCCTGCAGCGACTGTCTGAATGGATCTGAAAGCTGAATGGTTTCTACTGTAAGTTTGAGAAGACCACAGTCACACCTCTCCTCCACTCCAACACCATTTTCACCTTCCCCCACTGCCATGGTGTCACCCCCCCTCTCCGACCCCTCACCTGCACTCATGATCTGTGAGGGGGATGTGCGCCAGATCTTCCAGAGGCAGATGAGGAAGGCTCCTGGACCTGACGGTGTGTCTCCATCCTGCCTGAAAATCTGTGCAGACCAGCTGGCCCCCATCTTCACACAGATCTTCAACAGATCACTGGAGCTGTGTGAAGTTCCCTCCTGCTTGAAACGCTCCACAATCAACCCGGTCCCCAAAAAACCCTCCATCTCTGGACTAAATGACTACAGACCTGTCGCCCTGCATCTGACGCCACCAAGTAGAGCCACAGACTGATCTGATCTAAGTCTAGGAGAAGATCCCCTAGGACCCCGTCCGCCGTCTCATCAGGAGCATGCCCAGACGTTGTTGAGAGTGCATGCAGACACGTGGCCAGACACACTAATGAGTCACATAATGAGTTGCTGTAATGAAGGTCACGCAAGTTGAATCAGCCTGGGATTTCAATTTGTTCACTTTGATTTTTAGTGTGCGATTTTGAATCCAGCCCTCAGCCGATTGGTGATTTTGGTTTCATTTGACCATTGTAACGTCATTATGTTCTCAATGAATTATACAATGTACATTAACTATTTTGAACTTTGAACAATTTCGTTCATCAAGATCTAATGATTTAAGTGTTCCCTTTATTTTTTTTTAGCAGTGTATATTAATTCTTACAATGAAGCTTCAAGCTTACAATGCATCATTTTATATTCTAATTTTTATTTTTATTTGAATTTCTCATATACAAGTACACACACGCACACACACACACACACACACATTCTAACAAAAAAGCACAAAGCTAAAGCAGGAAGGCAATGTTCTTGTAACAAGAATAAATTTTTGGTGATTATGGCTTTCATTCAGGTCTTTGCACACTGTGCCTAATTGAGAGGTGTGTTTAAAGATGTAACAGCCTTGTCTCAGTCTTAGTTCTCTACCAGGAAACTTTCGGTGGCTGACATGACCCATCACCCATCATTTTATTGCATCCACCCTCTTCTGGAACCAAACCCACATCCTTGAATCCAACGTACCTTGCTCTATGCTGCTGCTTTTTGCAGGGAGCTTAGGCAGCTGCCTGCCCCTGCGACCTGATGAGGGAGTCCCCATTGGAGGAGAGGGGCTTCCATGAGGGTGTGCTCTGACAGGCAAGAACACAAAGACACATATATAAAAAGTTATTATTTTAACTGTATCCATTACTAACTGAAGACGCCAAAAACTGAATCACAGAGACAATATACTGAAGGCAAGTATTAAAGGTCAAAGGTCATGTCAGGAGAGGAATGGATCAGAATCATCAGTAAATTGCAGGAGAAGTAAAGGGAGTGACATTGAGTGTGTTTACAGATGGAATGCACAGTATCTCAGCATTTGCATATATCCTAATTACTGTATTATAATACTGAGTCGGTAGATTTATAAAATAAACATTACTTCACAGTACCAAAAATTACTAATAAACTGCATAAACCACTGTAGAACAGTGTTAAGATATTTACATGCCTACCCCAACAAACATGGATATCTTACTTTTTGAAATTGAGCTATGACATTATTTTGGCTTATTGAGATATGACTTTAACATGTGGTACTTGTGCATACAGTAATCCCACACTCGGTGATACATAGCAGAAATCAGCACACAGGGGAGTGGAGGCATAGTGCTGGCAGTAGCATGCACCTGTCCAGACGTGGTGAGTTTGGGCAGGACCCAGCCAGGGCTGTCTGGCCAAAGGGCCTCAGCGGGCCCCCTTTCCCCCTACTGCCCCTCAGGATAGAGGTGGGCTGGATACGACTGCCATCAGCAAATAGAAATTAAATGAAAATATAAAACCTTATAAATACAGTCAAATGAAATCAAATGAAAATAATACAATGTAATTTACTCATTTCAGGGCTCTATGTGTAATGCAGATTCGACGGGGCTGTAGTCTATTATAAGACACATGTGAAACAGGGGAGAAAAGTTAATCTGGCTCTGTCCAGAGGTAGAAAAAAAATCTGCTCCTCTAAAGCTCAACAATTAAGACATTATATCTCCTGTAAAACCACAAATGAACACCATAATGTGTTAACCAGTGAGCTTTAGGGGTGCTGGTACGCATAAAGATAGAGCCAGGCTAGCTGTTTCTAGTCATCATGCTAAACTAAGCTAATCGACTTCATAGTTTTTGGAATGACTGTCTCTTAATTCCAACCACGTCAAACACCCACCACAACAATCAAGCACCTAGAAACCTACCTAAATATCAGCAAACTTCCATTAACATGGGGGAAAAAAGCAAAAAACAAAGGTCTGTAAAAATCAAATCACAAATACTGGATTGTGAGAGGTAATGTTAGTGTGTTTAATGCTAATGCATTTGTTCTGAACGGTGTTATGAGGAAGCTTATTTAAATTTTCAGCAAGCATTCAAGGCTGCACAAGCCGCGAGTAAATGAAAAATTCAATGTTCCAGACCAGTCACAGATGTTCAGAGATCATCCAGAGAAGAAGCGACAGTTATGAGAAGAAATAAAAGTTAGGTGAGTGAATGAATGAATGAATGATCTTACCTGTCGCCCTCCAGGCTTTTTTTGCTGCCCCTTTGACAGTTTGGACTGGATGAATTGCTACACTGCCTGGTTCGGCAAACAGCAACCACAGAGAGAGAGAGAGAGGGAGAGAGAGAGAGGAAGAAAAACAAACACGATGTGGAGAATGATGACCCACAGAAGAATGGCAAAACTCAATACTGACTGATGTGTGTTAGATATAATGTAAAAGGTTCAAGCCGAGCCATTACAGTTTGTAAAAGGAATATAGCTGAGAATTGCACATTGCACATCATTTTCTTTTCCACCAGCAGCAATATCACAGAAAAGAAAGCGCTTTCAAGGCAGAGAAGTTGGAAAATTCATAACAGGTGCTCAGCAGAAAGAGCAGGTGCAGCACAATAAAAGAGGGATTTCGCAGCCTTAGACCACCAATATTTACAGGAAAGTGGAAAGAAACAGTGCTGATCACAAGATCTGCGCAACGCTATCATCTACAGGATGTGCTCTAGGCTACAGGATAGGCTTCGAAGGTACAAGCAGGCAAGCAGAGCTGTAGCTCAGTGTTTTCAGAGGTGGGCACAGCAGGAGGGTGCAGGCCTGGTATACCTGTCGTCCTCAGAGGCCACATGTTCTACTAAGATCCTGGGGCTTGGGGGAGTCTTGCGGGGCAAAGAGTTGGAGCACCTAGAGGGGCGGAAGGGTGGGGGGAGGAGCATCCCAAGGTAGGAACACCAGGAGAGGTTGTTAGTGAGTAAAGGGACAGTCGAGGCTTTGAAATCGCGAATGCATGATAAATTTGCAAAATCATAGCATAATATCAGTCAACAGATTCGCCTTGCCTTGACTTGACTTATCGTATATCTCAAGTCATTATAAGCACTGTACAAATTAACTCACAGAGTGATCATCTTACTGGCAACTTAGATGTTGCTTTTTATTTATTTAAAGGAATAGCTTTCTCATTTTGGAAAACACACTTAATAGTTTTTAAGACATAGTCAGATAAGCAATAGCCAGGAAATGCAGCTTAACTTAGAATAAATAAAGGGGGGAAGCAGACAGACCTGGTTGTGTCCATAGGTAACTAAATCCACCTATAAGCATCCACCTAAAGCTCATAAATGAACATGTTATATTTAATATTTTTTAACTGTACAAAAACATGAAGTGTAGATATGGTTTACCACTGAACAGAGCCAGGCCAGTTGTTTCCCTCTTTTTCCAGCCTTTACAGACATAAGAGTGGTATCAATCTTCTCACCTATTTCTCTGGAAGAAAATTAATAAGCACATTTCCCAAAATGTCTGAGTGAAACCTGCACTGACATAACCTTCCAGGGATTTACATTAAATTGTGTCATTATTTAGACTGCCAAACACTACCGGCTTATTTTCTGTCTTTGAAATTAAAGATATTTCAGTAATTCCAACCAGGGAACATGTTTTTCTATGAAAGTGTGCAATGGCAATTCATTCATGTATGACACGGACGCATGACATGAACTAGAGTGAAGACATGCAGCAGCTAAAACCTTATCCTCAGTGCTGGATGATTCAATCATGCAGTCCAGAAAAAAAAAAAAACTGATTTGAAAGCTGTCACTGAAGATATTTTCAGCAGATCATTGTTTCTGTATCCATCTTAATAAAAAATAAAATATTAGAATCTTTTGCTAATTAAATTCATGTACTGCATCCAAAATGTGTGAATGATTGTACCTGTCTCTGTCAGGGGAGTGAAAGTTGGTGTCTGGTCTCAGACAAGTGGTGCTGGCACTCCTCACTCTGTCCAACGACGGCTGCAGGTCGCTGCACCGTCACAACATGGCAGAAGAGAGAGAAAGAAAGATAACGAGAGAAAGAAATAGAGATGGAGACAAGATGTACAAGGACAGAGGATGCGAGCAGAGGTGTCAGGGAGAAGAGAGTGGAATGACGTGAGAGAACAAAAGGGTTACGAGTAGGAGGTAGACAAAGAGAAATACAGAGAAAGTGAGAAAATGCAGGATAATGTGTGGTAAAGTTAAGAAAAAGAGAGAGACGGGAGATAGAGGGAATGAAGGAGAGACAAAAAGAGAAAAATGAAGGCCATCAGACAGTGCAGTCACATGTAATGGCCCTGATGCTGTATCTCCGTTTATCATAGCCAGTCATTCCTTGCGGCCATACACTGTGAGACCACTCAGATGGAAGGTTGGTGAGTTGCCATGGGAACCAGGTCCAAGTGGGAGAGGGGACTGGTTGTAAGTGTGAATGCGTGAGGGGGGTGAATGAGTGAAGAGGAGAGGAGCCGCCAGTGTTCAGGTCTACTCTTCCTGCAGCTGTATGTTTGTCAAGTCATGCTGCTCTGTGACAACGGTTCCTTTCAACAGATGGCTGGCTCCGTGCCATCGCATGACATTGCACATAATGCCTCATGGATGGCAACAAGGGCTTAGGAGTTTAGTGTTTGTTTAATGCTCTGCCAGTACATGCTTAAGCCTCTGCTATCAGTTGTCACCCGAAAAAGAGAGAAACTAAAGGTTCTGGGTGGAGGGAGGACAAGGGGGGGGAGATTGTGCGTGAGGTGGGTGTTTTTCTTACCTAACCGTGACCTCATCAGTGAACCTGAGCACACGGTGTGTAAGGATGCTACGAGGCATGGTGCCGCCCCCGTCCTGCCTGCGGTGTGGCTTTCTCTTTAGGCATGCAGGGAGGGTGGAGCTGTAAGCAGGGCCCCACCCACACGAGGCGGGGAAAGACCCGCGTGCAAAGGAAGGCAAAGGGAAACAAAAATGATACATGCAACTGACAGAAATAAGCAGCGACAAAGTAAGTGAAGGGGAAGAAAACAAAAGCGTGAAACTAAGCAGGCTTCTTGCAAATGATCAGGAGAGACAAAGAAGCAACATTCACACTATCACATTATGGTGCAACATAAAATATGGTTTCCTTCTCAACTCCCTACTCAGAATATATGAGAATGGATTGCTATAGATTTGAAATGTGCCTGCTGGTGATCACCAGGCATAGCCAATCACTAAATGAACACATGAGATGAACTGCATCCTGACCTCAGAGTGAGGAATTCATTATGTAAGAGTGTAGAGATGGTTCCTCTTGCCCTCCCTCACATATATGGGGAGATTACTTGTAATACTGATTATATAACACAATCTACAGATCTAAAGCCGTTGAGGCCGTACGTGGCGAGGAAACCGAGCTATGGTAGATCTATAAAATGTATAGGAGTGCCATGAGAGCACAACAGAGAGAAATGGACGGATCATTATGTGTTTTCAGTGCTGAGAGAAAAATAGAGTATGCTTCATGTGACTATGCACCGATCTGGTACACATTATGATGCCAGGATCAACATCTTATAAATACATTAAAGGACAGTATCGATGGTTTTGCATGTTTTAGCCCATTAACTGCAACTCACATATTCTTTACATAATGCTGACCATTTCCAAACCATTCCATACAAGTTAGTACCAATTAGGTACAAATTAGTACCTAATATGGGGCAGCTGCCACTCAGGAGATAGAGTGGGTTGCCTCTATTTGGAAGATCGGTGGTGTGGTTCCCAGGATTCACTTGTCTGCATGTCAAAGTGTCCTTGGGCAAGATACTGAACCCCAAATTGCAAATTGTGCGTGAATGTTAATTTCGGTTTCTTAGGCAGTTGGTAGTGTGTGAACAGGTGAATGTGACATAGTGTAAAAGTGCTTTGAGTGGTTGGAAGACTAAAGAGGTGCTATGCAAGTACAGACCGTTGAATTTACTAGTTATACTAGGACACCATGCCCCTTGTTTGTAAACGAGGCTTTCTGTTATAATAACATAAATAATCTGTAGTCTGCAAACACAACCCAAGATAACCTGATGAGATCATTTTGGGATATTTTCTCTATAAGGATAAGGCTCCTCCAGAGACTCAGGAGATACTAAATTGACAATAGTCGTGTTTCCATCACTGTTTTTTTACGCGCATTTTGAAGTCTTGCATTAGAAAAGGTTGATGTAAATATGACTAAATTCAGGGGAAAAAAAGTTTTTACTCTCGCTTGAGGTGATTTTTGCCTTTGTAGAAAAAGAGTAAATGTGCTAATTGGGAGATGGAAACACTTTTTCTAAATAAGGTCTGACATAGCGAACTTGTAACTCACGTCTGATCAGCTGTTTCTGCTGTCGGCTCTTGCCTGATATTCTTATAACGTGTGGAGACATGGCTGGTAGCAACTTCTGCTTAATACACATTCCTGGGGACCTCGCTCCATTTTTCTCAAATCCACAGTCCTCAGTTCCATGCAACTGGTTTTATTTCTGGTTTGGAACCCATACGTCGTGTTTATTACTGCCATGTGTAACGTCAACTACTGACATAACTACACTTGTCGTGGCCTGGTTTATTCGCTCCAAACCAGCTGATGGAAACACAACTAATTCGCAGTTTCTATATTTTCTTTTTTTGCGACATTTCAAAAGTCTGCTTAAAATTTGCATGACAATTGGATGGAAACATGTCTAATAACACGTAAAATTGATCTACTGTCCCTTTAAACAAGACTAAGAGTCTGCAGCCACGCAAGCAACTCTGTGGTGCCTGGTGCTTTTGAGCTAAATGCTAGTGTCAGCATGGCTAACAATGACAGTATTGACATGCTGATGTTTTGCAGGTATAATGTTCACTGTATCCACCTTAACCAGCATGGTAGCAGGTTAAGTAGCACTAAAAATGTACAGCTGAGGCAGCTGGTAGTATCATAATTATGTGGTAATACATCCAATAATTGGAGACATTTTACACAATACCACAAATTTCAGCCTCATGGTGGCGCTAGAGCAGTGGTTCTCAAAGTGGGTCCTTGAGGGGGTTCCCCAGCAAAAAGGGGAATAATTTATTTACACTATATTTCCATCAGTAAGTAACACAATGACAGAACGTATGACTATTCTGGCCATGGTTTTCATAAGCTTTCTATAATAAAACATTTTAAATCCAAAATCCTATCAGATTGGGGACCCTGGGACAAAATCTTTTCAAATAGCGGTCCGTGGTCTAATTTGTGTCATTTTAGGGGATTCATCCTCTAGGAACCATGGGAAATCTGGTAATCACAAATGTATCTGTACAAAATTATACAAAGTATCTGACAACAAAGCTTCCAGATGGCATACCTGCTTTGACTGCACCAATGACTACCTGTTCTTAACTGCTACTTAAAACTTTGGTTTGGTGTAAAATCAGTCTTCAAACTTCTGTTATGCTATAGAAAATAGTCAGATGTGACGTCAATTACATGGGGTTTGGAGTTAATGGTCTACAAGATGTAAGAAGATGTAAGAACATCAGTATGGCCTTGCAAAGCATTGCATAATACAGAGGGGAAAGCAACACAGACCATTTAGTTAGTCAAAGCGGCACCATGACAAAGCAACTCGGCACACACTCCAACCAGAGCAAGGACAAGCAGCACAGTGGTCTGGGAGACATATAGGCATTCATTGCATTGAGAGAACACTGCCGCAACTTAAGGACCCACCAACTCCACAAATGAGTCTGGGAAAGCTGGACAGGCACAGAGAAGGGTGTGCACGACTGCCTTTCACTCTAAACGCTTACCTGTAAATGTCTTTATGGATACCATTTACTAACAGGGGCATTTTGGGGGGGAGTGTGTGGCTGTATCTACCTATGCCCCTGGTTGTATGAGTGAAGATCATGGATGTAAAGCAAGACAAGAAGAAAAGTGGAAAAAATATACAACTGCTGTGAGTGAACATATCAAATGCAATAAAACAAAAGAAATTAATCAAAAGAGCTTTGCCTTCATTGAGGTCAGTCACTGAGCAGGTCTCTAATCTCCTCACACAGTGATCACTGTGTTGTGTGTGTTTTTTTTACCAGACAGTTGTGCTGATTGACAATAGTCAGACATGGATTTATGAGTGTGCAACAACTATTTGACCCTGATGTGACACTTTGAATTTTGTGTTCATGCAGTTGCAAAAAAGCAGACATATACTGTACAGTATCTACAGTCCACTCAAGATAATCAACACTCTGTTTGCAACCTCAAGTGTGTAAAGATGGAGTTGTTGAAGTATAATGAGAATGGAAATGATAATAAAATGGCATATTTTATCCAAATAAAGCTGAATGGTGGTTGTTGTCTTTGTTAAAAGTTTTACCTGTTTGTGTGCAGGCACTCGGCACTCCCGCCGCGGACAGACCTGTGCATCTCCAGGACCTCACTGTCATTGCCATGACGATGGGTGAACAAATGAGAAACAACCCGAGAAAACACAACAGAAGAGGATGGCAACTCAGACAGGCAAAGTGAATTTATGAATGAGAGAAACCAGGAAATCATAATCCTGAGATTTCAGTTAAGTCTGCATTGAGCAGTACAGAATGATATAACAAACTTAGTATGTTGCAATGACTAGTTTCACGCTGTTAGTAGTATTAGTAGAAATTAGATAGACACATTGATTAACCAAATCAAGATTTAACCTTTATAAACTACTAATATTATAAATAGTACCATTTCAGGACTCCAAAATTACATTTTGGAACTTTATTTCATGATGAAGACCAGAGCTGCTGTCACATCTTTGCTGAATGACCCACTAGGAGCACTAATGCAATGTGTGTGAATCTTTAACAACAAGTACACAGGTTACCTGTCCTCAGAGTACTCGTAGTCCGAGTCACCAGAGCGTTGGTGCTCCAAGTGGGAGTCGTTGTAGCGAGAGGGAGAGTGGGAGTGATGCCGGTTCTGGTGGATCTCATCCAGACTCCTGATTAAAATACAAATACCTCATGAATTTAAGGTTTTCATTTTGGTATCATATGAATGTTGGTCCATTAGTTATTATAATATTTCAATATGTCCACCCTTACTTTTGGTCTGATCTAACACAATCTGAATGAACACATAACAATTTGAATTTATTCAGCAAAATGAAGGGCAACGTCAGATGCCCTGATGTTGTTTGGTTGGACTCTGGTTAAATTTTCAACAAAAATAAGAATGCAATGCAAGTGTGACAATGTTATTACAATTACATAGCATACAGGCAACACACCATAACAAAATAACTGATCTTTGACAAAAATTGTGTAAGTTCTCTGGTATTGCTCTGTAACATAAATGCTGTTTTAATTCACAAATTATTTCCACTTTTTCTTCAATGTCAGTGCATCAGCAATTTCACATTAAAAGCACTCCAGCGATCCCTATGTTTCCAGAAAGGCTTTTAATTTGAAACATATACAGAAAATAGCTGCTGTCGTACTGATGGAAGTAATATGATGGAAATGTACTTTATTCTAAATTTAGAGTGTGAGCCATTGTAGTGCAGGGACATCCATCCACCCTCAATATTTTTTACTCTTTTATGAGTCTTCATGTTGGCCACTTCTCAACACAACAATTTACAAATGGCCTTATCGATGCTTGAAAAGCAAAATCTCAGAGGAAGTGACAGCACATCTGTAAATCAGACAGACTACAAAGACAGCAGCACACAACCTCTGCTTGTTTTTGGTTGACATAACTTAGTTTGATCTGCTTAGTTGCTCAGCTGGTTATAAACGGATGTGTGCTAGCAGTTATAACAGATAAGAAAATGATCATGATGAACCCATTCCTGCAGAATACTTCACTGGTGAACTATCAAATGCAGCAGAAGCAACATGTTTGATGTGTGTTATGCGTTGAAAGAAAGAAAGACGCAAAGGTAACAGATAGCAGTAGAAAAATTGATTAATTTGGCTGAATTGGGTCCAGCCTGTCAGCTGTCACACATTGTTGATATTCCTGCCCAACTCTCTCCATTTAATATCGAGGATGTAATGTATTATTACAAGTTCTTTCATTCCCAACTCATATGGAAACTAAAAGCTAGACATATTGTAAGTTTTTCAGCCATGCTGGCTTTAACATATTCGGGTACCTCAAACTGTCAGAAGAGTTAACTATATAGACATACACAACAGAGATGTGTATTAATTGGTAGTGATTTGGCCATAAAGTAGTGAGATTAAAATCATTCATAAACACATGTTAACAAGCCGCATAAATTCCCTGACACATGTACAGTATAGTGAGGCACTCACACTGACTGGTATTGTTGAAGGCGAAACAATAATCTGATTAAAAAGCAAAAATGCCAGATGTGTGAACATGTAATTGAGACTCTACAGTGGCATTACCTTTAAACAACACTGAGATCATTAAAAGTCAGTATTTACTGGCTGAACAATCTCAGTACTGCATATGTAGTGCATATAAAAACGTTTTAAATATTGGTTAATACAGGAATTTCAACCCACACACCAATGACAATGTTCACCAGGTGATGCTGACCTTTGCATGGGCACGTGTGCGGGCCGTGACCGAGCCCTGCAGGAATCCTCTCTGTGAGGAGACACTGAACGGGAGCGGTGCTGGACGGGCCGCTCCTGCTCAGGCACAGCCAACGTACTGCCCCGCTCTCTCTCCCTGGAGTTACGCTCCGCACCTATACACACACACACACACACACACAAACACACACACAAACGCACACACACACAGATCACGCATGGATACACACACACACACATACACAAACACACACAAACACACACACAAACGCACACACACAGATCATGCATGGATACACACACACGCACACATACACACACACACATTGATACAAACGTGTTTGTTGATTCATGGATACACCGTTCACACACACAAGCATGGATACACATACAGAAACACACACACACATCCAGGCATTAGTTGTGTGTCTTTTGATTAGGATGTATCAGTTGTGCTACTGACTACCACTACAGATGCCCCTCTCTTACAGACTGTAGAACATCACATCAGGATGTTTTACAGACAAATGGCCAGCTAGCAAACAGGTTCGCTGGCCTGAGTAGCTGACTGTTTCTGCAGTGACTCTGTCGGACCTGAGATCAGTGAGATTTGCATCTCTCACTTCTCGGTTTAACCTGCATGGAGCGCCAGAATATTCACCCCCTGGGGATACTTAGCTACTACGGCTACAAAGAATATATATAATCCACAAGATACAGAACAATACAGATAATACTTCAAATGCACGAGATTAATATTTACATAATCTCTATAAACAGATATCTGCATATCAATGCAAAATTGTCATCAGACGATGGGTTCTGAGACTGATTTAGAGAACCTGTATTAGTTTAATTTTCTAGCTACATGTAGATGGATCATTTAGACAAAGACAGTTGGAACACATTAAAGGCTTAATTATATATGTAACTCTCCTGGTTGAATCATCAGTACAAAAGGTGAGCAACACTTACAGAAAATATGTGGTTGTTTGACAAAGAAAGTCAAGGTACAAGTCTGTGTATAAAAAATTATGACTCCCAAGATAAAAATCTGTTTAAATGATCTCCCTTTTAGATTCTGGGTTAACTGTGGATGAATTCAGCAACTTTGGCATCTTGGCAGCAACTATGGCGTCTTGTATTATTGCGGTTTTGAACAAAGAAATGTTTGGATTTTGCTACAGCTCCTCCCACTTAACAACTCTACTTTGCATTTATCTGTTTAAAAGATGAGATGTATCATGTATATTATTATTATCATATATATTCATTTATATCATATATCATATATTCAGAAAATATATAAATGCGCATTATTAGTGCACAATTACAATCTGAGCACAGTTCATGCCTAAGCATAAAAATAAGCACAGCAACGTTCAAATAATAATAATAATAACACTCAAAAAAACTTCAAGTGTGGCAAACCATAGCAATCTGATATTTGGAAACGCCAAAATGAACCATATAAATGTATGAATATTTAAATCAGGACAACATTCATCTGACAGGAAATTAAGCCATAGCAGAAACAGTCAAACAAAAAAGCAGTTGTAGTGATTCTATTGTCCAAAATAACACAAATTCAGCTTCTGCTGTACATGTTCAGTGTCCTTTCAGTGAAGTAAGCAACTTTTGGGATGAACTATAAGCATGCAGGAGAATGGCAGGAAACTCAGTGGAATGGCAGTGGACAACTGCAGCTCTACTGTCTAACATGCACTCAGTGCGTCAGTGTTTCTATGGTCCAGCAGAAGAGGAGAAACTGTTCACTGCAGCCTCAGTAAAGTACAGTACACTGCTAAACTGCAGCACAGCAGTAAAGGCTATACACTACAACACTGCAATACAAAATCATCAGTCCAGCAGCAAAATGATGAATTGCAAAACTCTTTGGAGTGTTGCTTTTAGCTGATACAGCAAAGTTGAATAAATTACTTTAATTTGGGTGTGCAATTTGTTCTAAAACATAGAGTGGAGTCAAAAGGAGCCTGGAAGGTTTGGGAGAAACACATGGAGGGAGGATGCAAAGAAGACACTTTCTCACCCAGTGCTGGACGCCGATAGGCTAATACAAGGAAATACTCAGTAACCATGGCCCCCACCCACCTTTAGTCACTACCATCAAACCATCATCAAACTCTGTATCAATGATGCGATGAGACCCTGCACACGCACACACACAAATACAACACACACATACAGGACAGGTAAGGTTGAGAGATTCTGTGATTCAGTCTCCCACACAGAGAGACACAAAAGAGAAAGCTCAGTAAAGAAGAGGTTAACCACTGCACACGCAGACACCCTGTAGGATTATAACAAGGGATTAAATCATACACATACACCAATATTTATATACACATAGCCTGTAAAAATACAGTATAATAAGACATACTCTGTAGTTTCTTGCTGGGGCTGTCTCCATGGACGTGTCTGCGTGGTAGATAGGGGGAGGGCTGGGGCAGAGGTATAGAGGACACATCATGTGTCTGGAGTTTATACCAATGAGGAATGTCGTCCAGCAGGGCCGTCTCCAACTCTATCAGGATCTGAGAAAGGGAAAGGGTGAAAGAGGCAGGTGAGGGAGAAAAATAGAAACAGACTTTTCAGAGGTGTAAAAAAATGTGTACAAAAGTGTAGAAAATAAACAGGAATTTGTATCCGGTGTAAGGGTGCACAAAACAATGACATGGAGTGCTCTGGTGACCTCAAGGATTAAGGTGCTGATCATGTAATTGCAACATCTATCTCTACTGTCAACTCTCTAATAAAAGCATGCAATGACCAAACTACAGGTGCTGGTCATATAATTAGAATATCATCAAAAAGTTGATTTATTTCAGTAATTCCATTCAAAAAGTGAAACTTGGATATTATATTCATTCATTACACACAGATTGATATATTCAAATGTTTATTTCATTTAATTGTGATGATCAAAACTCACAACCAAAGAAAATCCCAAATTTACTTAAGACCAATAAAAAAAAGGATTTTTAGAAATGTTGGCCAACTGAAAAGTATGAACATGAAAAGTATGAGCATGTAAAGCATTCAATACTTAGTTGGGGCTCCTTTTGCCTGAATTACTGCAGCAATGCGGCGTGGCATGGAGTCGATCAGTCTGTGGCACTGCTCAGGTGTTACGAGAGCCCAGGTTGCTCTGATAGTGGCCTTCAGCTCTTCTGCATTGTAGGGTCTGGCGTATAGCATCTTCCTCTTCACAATACCCCATAGATTTTCTATAGGGTTAAGGTCAGGCGAGTTTGCTGGCCACTTAAGAACAGGGATACCATGGTCCTTAAACCAGGTACTGGTAGCTTTGGCACTGTGTGCAGGTGCCAAGTCCTGTTGGAAAATGAAATCTGCATCTCCATAAAGTTGGTCAGCAGCAGGAAGCATGAAGTGCTCTAAAACTTCCTGGTAGACGGCTGCGTTGACCTTGGACCTCAGAAAACACAGTGGACCAACACCAGCAGATGACATGGCACCCAAACCATCACTGACTGTGGAAACTTTACACTGGACTTCAAGCAACGTGGATTCTGTGCCTCTCCTCTCTTCCTCCAGACTCTGGGACCTTGATTTCCAAAGGAAATGCAAAATTTACTTTCATCAGAGAACATAACTTTGGACCACTAAGCAGCAGTCCAGTCCTTTTTGTCTTTAGCCCAGGCGAGACGCTTCTGACGCTGTGTCTTGTTTAAGAGTGGCTTGACACAAGGAATGCGACAGCTGAAACCCATGTCTTGCATACGTCTGTGCGTGGTGGTTCTTGAAGCACTGACTCCAGCTGCAGTCCACTCTTTGTGAATCTCCCCCACATTTTTGAATGGGTTTTGTTTCACAATCCTCTCCAGGGTGCGGTTATCCCTATTGCTTGTACACTTTTTTCTACCACATCTTTTCCTTCCCTTCGCCTCTCTATTAATGTGCTTGGACACAGAGCTCTGTGAACAGCCAGCCTCTTTAGCAATGACCTTTTGTGTCTTGCCCTTCTTGTGCAAGGTGTCAATGGTCGTCTTTTGGACAGCTGTCAAGTCAGCAGTCTTCCCCATGATTGTGTAGCCTATAGTACAAGACTGACAGACCATTTAAAGGCCTTTGCAGGTGTTTTGAGTTAATTAGCTGATTAGAGTGTGGCACCAGGTGTCAACAATATTGAACACACACACTATTCACAATATTCAAATTTTCTGAAAAACTGATTTTGGGGTTTTCATTAGTTGTCAGTTATAATCATCAAAATTAAAAGGAATGAACACTTGAAATATATCAGTCTGTGTGGAATGAATGTATACATTATACAAGTTTCACATTTTGAATGGAATTACAGAAATAGATCAACTTTTTGATGATATTCTAATTATATGACCAGCACCTGTATATACATGAAAAACCTCATCTCCCACCTCTCCCAGGAATTCACTCTCCTCCTCCTGGACTCTGGGCTGGTCCCAGACTGTGATCTCTAGCATGCGTTCTCTGAAGTCTCGCCGGTGAACGTGGGAATATATGAAGGTCTGGTTCCACTTGGGCTCAGCACTCTTCTTCACTGTTTTAGTCCGCCGTTTACTCTTATCACTAGAACAAAGGCGTGAACACTCAAAGTCTAGATTACAAGGGGAAAGCCTTTAAAAAACGGCATTCCTGAAAAATAACAAGGGTGGATGATTTCAAATGAATGGCATTAAATGCTCAACATACAGTTAAACACTGAAATTCTTCATGCTGCAAATGAGATGAGGCAGATAAATGTTTTTTTTTATATCATTCCTTACTGCTGGTGTGAGGCTCTTTTGTCATGCAGGTCATTACTGATGGACTGTATTTGTGAGATTTACCTACAAAAACAGAACAGAAAAACAGAAAGACCTTACCTTCTATCAGGCAGGAAGTACATCTTGACATAGGGGTTCCGAGGTCGTCCGTCTGGTCGGGGTGGCAGGTCTATGGCTTGAAGGACGTTGACGATCAACTGATGGCCCACTTTGTCGTACCACAGCTTCACCTGGAAAAATGTGTGGAAACAGTTAGCCTCTATCCATATCTATTTCCATTCACCTGAACCTCTGACTCTCCTCTTTCAGATACTCACAGAGAGCTGTCCAGGCAGTACCAGAGGAAGGTCTCGGAGGGTCCCTGGGCTAGTAGGGGACATCACAGATATAGAGGGACGGTCCATCTTTTGCGACTCAAAAGAACTGGAGCCGGCTGTTAAAGAGAGCGAGAGTTGTTGTTATAAGCCATAGACAAAAACTCAATCAACTCCAACATTTGGAGTAAGAGCACAAGAGTAAAGAGTGTATTTCTCTCCAGAAGCTACTTACATAAGCAGTAAACAATGGTAATATACATGACCAATAAAGCTGCTCATATGAACACTTACTAGATTCTAGAGGAGGATGGGATGACTCTGGGATTCTTGGGATGTCTCTGTAAAAAGGGAAAGAGACTCCTGAACTCTCAAATTTACAGACTTGAAATCAACATACTTGCAATGTACAGACAGTCAGGACTTTAGTGTACATTCATCTTTAAAAAATGAATGCGTAAAAGACTCATGTCAACCAACATTTGTAGAAGAAAAGCAAGCAGTCAATCAAATACACATTTACATAATAAACATGGTAGGTAGGCTTGTAGAGGAAAAAGGATAGCTGGAAACAGGGATTTTCTCTTGGATCATAGGATTTCAGGAAAGGCTTAAGGGGAAGGGGCTCCACCCATTAAATCAACACTACTTACTGATATGCTCTATACACTTTTCTCAAGAAGTTTTTGGACATAATTCGGTGGATAGAGCTTTTAGATAAAGGAAGGAGACATATCAAAAGTGTCCGTCAGAAAAAAAAAATCAATCACTCAAGCACTTTAATGATAATTAATACATTTTAATTACATCAGTCTCAGTCTTACCCTATAGGTCTTGAAACAACTATTTCCACTTGAGGTTCAGCCTTGGATTCGAGGATAATGTTGTACACTTCTTTCTTAGTTGCTCCTGGCAACGACTTCCCATTCCACTGCAGCACCTCGTCACCTGGAACCAAGATGGCCAACATACACAATGGTGATCCTGCCTGAAGTTCATCTCACTTTACATTTGATTGTAAAAAGCAGCGTACCACATCTTAAAGTTAAACTGAAATTTAGGTTTTTATGTTAGGAAACACTTAAAAAGAGGATTTTTGGACATATTTGTGAAAATGAATAGCTTGACTCCTTTCATAGCTGACGTTGCTATCAATATTGCACTACTGTCTGGAGAATGTTGATCCAAGATGCTTTTCCCCTTTTTCAACAAGACCAGGTTTGGCGATCAACTGAAAGGAAATTCTGCCAGCTCACTTTTATAACATTCAAGGCTTTTAAGGCCCAATCAAGCTGTTAAGTTTGCATCCCACTCAGAAAGTGAAACCTAACAGGCTAGGCAAAGTAGCTTCACTCCTAAAGTGTGAGCGAGCCTTGCTAGCTAAAGTTAGCACTGAGTCACACATTTTGTTCATGTTATTTCAACACCTGCTGAGTCACCTCAGCTCCTGCACACATCCCACATTATACAAAGGACAGGTATCTAGCTAGCGTTAGCTTTCTCTTTTTCATGACCCTCGATGTGGTGATGGCAAAAGGACCAGACAGCCAAAACTCACAGCAACAGGTAGTTCAGGAACCACACCACTCTGTACATTACCACATGATTCCAATCAAGACACATATTAACTTAGGGAGGGATCAAATCAAAGATATGACTAAGCAATCGGTCCACAGCTGCTTAACTACCTGTGTGTCAGTTGAAGTTCACCCTCAAACAGATATTGCACCTATCAATTTAGACACTGATGTAGGGGGTCAAAAACAAAGTTTGAGATTTTACTAATTCCGCAGCAAAAACTATTTTTTTACTATTAATTATTTATTTATGGTTTATTTAATAGAGATAGATCCACAGTACATAAACAAACTGAGAACAGCTATCAAAAGCAAGTTTCACAGTGTTCATAGTACAAGATGCAATACTAGTACAATGCCAGTACAAGATACAGTAAAACATTTTTGACTTTAAAAATCTGCTTCTCTATTAAACCATTATCAATCACACACAAATAGAAACAATATATGCAACAAATTCAATATAGGCTACAGTGTATTCACGGAAATCACACCTGCACGTAGGTGTCCCACAACATCTGCCAGGCTGCCTTTCTTGACTTTGGTGATAAAGGCCCCAAGTCTCCCTGTCTCTGTCATCTTCCCTCCTACCACCTGCACACAAAGGAGAGAAAGGACAATGCATAGGAACAGAGATTGATGTTGCCAGACTCAGTGACATTTCTCTGTTCTCTGCAGGATTCAGTAATGGCTCAACAGGCACTATTCTACAAACCTGTGTCGTGGAATACTCCACCTTTCACTGTTTGTTACCCAGTACACCACAGCTTTCACAGGAACATCACTGTTTGAACTCATCGCTAAAAGCTAACAAATTATTTACAAGCTAGGTGTGATCTAGGTCTGAATGAGAGTGATTCCCTGCTTACTTTTAGGCCGAGGAGGGAGCCAGCCTCACGCGGCATTGCTGACCTCTTGCTTAGCGTGATGCGTCCGATTAAGTGGTCCCCCTCTTTGGACGGCTGCCATGTAACTGGATGCTACAGGAAGAGATATGAGGTATTGGGCATTGTGACGGAGGGTAGGGAAGAATGGAAGGAAAACAGAGAGGAGGGAAGGAAATAGTAAGAAAAAGGAGGACGGGACAGGTGTGGTGATGTGTGATAATTACTGTTTAGGCTTTGATAGAAAATAGAAAATGTTATTTTTCATTAATGCACTTAATAACATCTGTTTGCATGTGAGTCCATGCAGCTATCTGTTACTGTAAGTAGTCGGGGCAGAGGCAGCATGTTAACGCTCTGAGTCTGTCACGTTTTGCTGAAACTTACATGCCACACTGTAGGATCTAGAGAATGACAGTCCCAGTCACCTGCACAGACAAAAAGGAAGGAAATAAGTTAATTGGCATCTTTCATGTACAGTAAATGTATTTCAAATTTTATGCTTTCAGTTCCAAGAGAAAGACTGCATGTGTCACGGTCTGGGTTGCTGCATGTGTGTTTTGAGTGTTTCCTGTTTGAGTTTGAAGTTTGTCTGTCCCTAGTGTTCTTGTCTTGTTTTACTTCCTGTCTTTGAATGTCGCACCTGTCTCATTCCCCTGATTGTCATCAACTGTGCCTTGTAATCCTCATCCCTCCTGTGTGTGTGTTTATATAGTGGTTGTCTTCCTGGTTGAAGTTGCTGGTGCATTGTCTTCTTCTCTGTAAAACACTGTAGATGTTTCTGTATTTCTGGATCATTCCCTGTGTCACCTACTGTATGTACTTTTGGATTTCCTTTGTATGGGTTGGACTTTTGTTTCCTATTGGATGGTGTCAATGTTTGGATACCGTGCTTTGGTTTGGACTCTTCATTTCGTCTTCTCCTGTTTTGTTAATAAACACCTTGAACTTACTTACTCAACTTGAGTGTCTGCGTTTGGGCCCAAAACCCCTGTTACCGTAAAGTAACAGCATGAGGAAAATATGTTTCCAATTAAACGACCAAAAGATTTTGAGTTTAGGGCCTAACATTGTCATTGTGAGAAGACCTCTCACGGGTTTATCTTCCAATCTTAATTATACATCTTCTCCACCTGACACACTGGCCATTCATAAACATAGTATGGGAATGCCCAAAAGCATAATCAGCGAAGAAGGTTATAACTCGGCTAACATTGACACTAAAATACTTGCTCTACTGGATGTTATGTTTCATGAAATGCCATGATAAATGCAACTACTTGTACCATTGTCTGTTTACAGAAGGATAAAATACTGTCAAAGACTTCTTCATTGAAAGTAACCAAGCTTCTTTAAAGAGGTCATATTATGCTCATTTTCAGGTCAAAATCTTATTTAGGGGTTGTACCAGAACAGGTTTACATGGTTTCATTTAAAAAAAAAAACACCATATTTTTGTCATACTGCACATTGAGAAGCCGGTAACCACAGCTTCGGTTCAGATGTATATGTCCCCCTTACCAGCTTAGCAACATAGACTGGAGCAAGAGTTTCAGTATCCTTCATCCATAAAGTTTTAACTGAGCTCTGTCTCTACTCGCTGCTTGGCGAGCATTATGACACGCATTTTGCTTTGTCGTCACAAACGAGCTGTTTTCAGGCAGTTCAGAGCAGAGTTTTCTGTGGAAGATGGGAACTCCCTTTGGGCTGGACTTTGGGCTTTTTCACTTTGCAAACCTATTACATGCACAAAAAAGGTATATAACTCAATAAGGGAGAGGGAAAAAGCCAAAAAACAGAATATGAACTCTTTAAAAATATCCTATTGATCCATCAATTACAGACTTTTTGTTTTTATTTTTTCCCCCATTTTTGGATTTGTCCTCTTTTGGTGGAGGTTTTTTTTCTTATTTTCTTTATTACCCAATAAAATCAAACACTGAATGACAAAAGGGGGTGTAAGGTATGGAAGAACAGACTGTTAAAGACTGAAATGAAAGACTTTTGGATATTGCAAGTTAAATAGGAAAAAAAGAACCACAAAGACATAAAAGTTACTGACAAACGCAAATAAAATGCAATTACAGAAACACAGCTAAATAAAAATAACTTCATTCATAATCAAACTGATTCACTATGCTCCAAGTTGGTGTGTTCAAAACCCATGCCAGAGCCTGGCCAGGGACAAAGGCAGTGACTGTCGAGTATCCCAGCTCTCATTAACACTGACAGATGGTCGGCTAGAGTAGAAGGACTTTCTGGCCCAACATCAGACCAGAGCAGCCTACAAGATTCATGGCCACTTTTCCACCACAGGAATAAAACAGCAAGATGACATCAGATAAAAAGGACTTTGAGGAACCTCATTTTCAAGGTAAGTGAAATGTTCGAGTTTCTGGCAAAAGAGAGCAAGAAGGGAGATAACAGAGCTCAAACTTTATCGTAAGAAAAATAAACATGCATCGCTGTTTGTCAGACAAGTTTGTTAAGACATTTTTAGTAACAATCAATGGGAATCAAACGGAAAATGACTGCTCCTACAGGTTAGCCATGGATGATGGAGATCAGACGTGACTCTAGTGCTGATAATCTGAAAGTCCACTGAGAATACTTGAGGGGATAAATGCTGACTCCACAGTTTGAGCTGCTGAGTAGGGGTTTTTGTTTGAGGATGAATGCAGATTACAAAATCAGGACTGCTCTTCTAACTGATGCTACATCAAAGCATCAGCTGCAGGTATTAACGTAGTATTGTTCTTGATAAACAGTGTGTGTGGCATAGATCCTGTCCTCATCCACTCCATCTGCTATTTTACCAACTGCAGTTACTAAAATGAACGAGTTCCAAAATCCCTGCTCCCCATGCTACGTCACGATATTGAACTCCCATCAACCTGTTTATGCTCACTTTCACCACATGGTCTCAACAACCTCCCTAAATAAAAACATGAGCTAATTTGGTGTCATTTTGTACATCTTTAGAGTGATTTAAGACAATTTACAAATTCAGTTTTGTTCATTTCAAAAAGAGTTATAACAATCAGTGAAGATAAAGTCAGAAGGCTGAGATGTCCTCCCATCATCAAATAGACAAACATGTGAAGATCATAAAAACTCAAAGCTGACCCTCCATAAGTGTTAGAAATTGCAATTTTGCCCATCAGACAAAGAAATATACTATATGTGAATAAACAAAGGTCAAAGTACCTTGTGTCAAATGGCCTGTAAGGCATAGGTGACCTGACTGGTCAGATGGCAAGACCAGAGACCAGTTTTAGTATTTATCACCCAGGTATATTGTAGCATCTCTGATCTGCCATTGACATATTCTCTTGTTGTTGTACATTTTCCAAGCAATCACACTGGATGTCACCTCAAAGAAAGATGGGTGAAGAGGACGTGGTGGCAATGAACAGAAAGTTTAAGGTTCTTTTTTATTATATTTTCTTCCTGGAGTTGAAAATAAGGATTTATGGGATACTGTTTGTATTGTTTCAGTTGTTGAGAAAAGCAAATTGGGCTGGTTTTATTAAAAAAAATACCTCAGCAGCAGCCCACAAGTGTGAGGCTACAAAAAAAGCAGAAGGAATTATCGTTTGAAATAAGCAAAATTTATTTGAAAATAGTTTGTCCTCGATAATCGCTCTGGGTGTCAACAAGATGCTTCTAAATAGTGGGCTCGCATTTGGTCACGTCCACCTAAAAGGACTGGACCACCCAGATCGGAATCCCAGAAGCGGTCGGTCTTAAACATCCTCAGGTGGTCGGTGTAAATGAGGAGGAGGTCATCGGTAAGCGCCTCAGACACATGCAAAGATTGAAACCAGCAAATTTTTCTTAGTGCAGATATTTAGCCTGTCTGATTTTGAACTGGATCATTAATTTCTAATTAGTCTATTAACAAATGTTTCTTTCTACATTCATACTGCATATATAGGCTAATGAAGATGTTAAAGTTCAAGACTAGACAAAGCTGTAACACTAATTATATCAGATTTCAGCTTTGGTTAAAGCAATGATGTTCTACATCATGGAAAGGACAGAAAACAAATTATCCAGTCAACAGGCCATATTGCAATCTATCAATGATTTAAAGATGTAAAGAAAATCTCTTTCCACATCATTGGTTGTTTTCTCTGCACCAACACACCAGTACCCGGTGTTCTTTTTTACACAAAGGAAGTAACCCAATTAAATTGAATCACTCTCTGCCTCCATTTGACTTCAAACTGAGTCAAAGCTGCTGTGTCATTAAAGCCTCAGTGTAGGAGATACGCAAATATTGCCTTCTAATACCTAAATCTATGCTGTGTGCTATGACAACTGATAACAGCTATTTAACCGGCTGACAACAATCCAGCGCCTAAGCATAATATTTTCATTACTTTATGATATAATAACAAGTGCCTCATTTAAAGTATGCTCAGTGTGGGAAGCACTCCCTCACACACATCAACTATGATAAGAACAGCTGATATCAGGTGCACCGGGTCAATGAAAATGTACAGCCGCAGCAGTAACTTGTTTCAGCTCTGATAATCACTGCCCCTTTCTGTAAATAGAAAAAGCATTGGTTTGCATTGGTTTGCAATTAGTGGGCAAAATTGAAAACACTGTTTACAATAATCCTGCTAAGAGGATTCTTGGAACATATAATAAAATAATTTCTGCATGAAAATTACGTAACAACTTCCTGCTATACATCAACTCTGTTTTGCGATGAGTGTTGGAAAAAAAATCAAAGTTAAGCTACGGTATCTCACGGTCGTGAGTACACCCCTCACATTTTTGTAAACATTTGATTATATCTTTTCACTTTGCTGCAATGTAAAGTTGTGAGTGTACAGCTTGTATAACAGTGTAAATTTGCTGTGCCCTCAAAATAACACATCACACAGCCATTAATGTCTAAACCGCTGGCAACAAAAGTGAGTACGCCCCTAGGTAAAAATGTCTAAATTGGGCCCATTTAGCTATTTTCCCTCCCCGGTGTCATGTGACTTGTTAGTGTTACAAGGTCTCAGGTGTGAATGGGGAGCAGGTGTGTTAAATTTATTTTTATCGCTCTTACACCTCATGGCAAAGAACTCTCTGAGGATCTGAAAAAAAGAATGGTTGCTCTACAAAAAGATGGCCTCAGCTATACGAACATAGCCAAGACCCTGAAACTGAGCTGCAGCACGGTGGCCAAGACCATATAGCTGTTCAACACGACAGGTTCCACTCAGAACAGGCCTCGTCATGGTCAACCAAAGAAGTTGAGAGCATGTGCTCAGCGTCATATCCAGTCATTCCATTTTTGGAAAATAGACGTATGAGTGTGCCAGCATTGCTGCAGAGGTTGAAGGTGTGGAGGGTCAGCCTATCAGTGCTCAGACTATACTGCGCACACTGCATCAAATTGGTCTGCATGGCTGTTGTCCCAGAAGGAACCCTCTTCTAAAGATGATGCACAAGAAAGACCGCAAACAATTTGCTGAAGACAAGCAGACTAAGGACATGAATTACCGGAACCATGTCCTGTGGTCTGATGAGACCAAGATAAAATTCTTTGGTTCAGATGGTGTCAAGCGTGTGTGGCAGCAGCAACCTGGGCAGTAGTCAAAAATTATTTTTGCTTAGGAAGGTTCCTAACTGAGTGAAGTGAACCGGAAGTATTTCAGTGGCAGCCATGATAAGACCTAGTCAAATTCTCTAAAAGCTAAGGAAAGGAGCGTCAGTGCTTCCTTTCTTATCTCCTTTAGCATAGGGTACACCGGACCATCCTTTACGAAACTCAATTGATAAAATCCTTAAAGTCCTTGCAATAGGCAACAGTAGCACATTATGATACTTGGAGAAGACACTCACAATTTCGTTCTTTCTTTTGGTTTGTTTTAACTTTGCTTTGCAGTAATCAAATGCTTTTTCAACACCATTTTATGTTTCAGATTGTTGAAATATGCTATAAAGTGTTGCATTAGAATTTTCTACAATAGAAAAAAAAGAAATCACCAACCATGGCAGATAAAGGATGTTGATTGTAAGTTACCACTGGCTTTTAAGCCTTTTCTCTCTTAAGCCATAACTTGCTAATATGCATATGTCTTGAACTGTCAACAATAACTGAGACCAATGCAAACTGTTATTTGTCTTGTAAAATGATCAAAGTGAGTATAATGTTGCAGCATGTTGGTTCACGTTACATATTGCCAGCCTTCGGCTGAAGTAATTTGACTTCATTCACAGATGCTAACAGCATCTCCTTAATAAAGGCAATGATCAAGCTGGATGACCTCTACAGTAAATGTAATGTAATATTTCAGTGTTTCCCATACATTGATTTATTTGTGGCTGCCTACCACATTATCACCGCTGACATATTGATTTTCGATCACTATTTTTTTTCTAGGCCTATTTAAAATGGGTAAAATCGTACTTGATCACAGAGCTGTGCGCAGCGCATATATTCCATTATTTGGTGACTGCTACCCTATAGGCCTTTTTGCTGACTTCATTATGAAGTAATATATTCCACCGTGTTGTCCACCTTTAGATGGCCTGCAATAAAACAACACGGAGCACAGTGTCAAAGATGCACCTTTTGTAGTCCATCTTCAGAACATTGTAGTTTAATCACAGTAGGTCACGTCACTAACCTCTTTACCTAAGTCCTTATGAATTCTTCTGAACTCTCTTCACATCTTTCCTTGACCTCATGACGTTTTCCATTAAGGTCAAGGAAAAGTGGTTAGTGAGGCCCAGTTGAGGAGTACAAAGACAAGAATGGTGGTGGGAGTGTCATGGTCTGGGGTTGCATGAGTGCTGCTGGCACTGGAGAGCTACAGTTCACTGAGGGAACCATGAATGCCAACAGCACTGTGACATACTGAAACAGAGCTCGATCCCCTCCCTTTGGAGACTGGGCCGCAGGGCACTATTCCAACATGATAACGACCCCAAACAAACCTCCAAGACGACCACTGCCTTGCTAAAGAAGCTGAGGGTAAAGGTGATGGACTGGCCAAGCATGTCTCCAGACCTCAACCCCTTTGAGCATCTGTGGGGCGTCCTCAAATGGAAGGTAGAGGAGCACAAGGTATATAACATCCACCAGCTCCGTGATGTCGTCATAGAGGAGTGGAAGAGGACTCCAGTGGCAACCTGTGAAGCTCTGGTGAACTCCATGCCCAAGAGGGTTAAGGCAGTGCTGGAAAATAATGGTGGCCCCACAAAATATTGAAACTTTGGGCCCAATTAGGACATTTTCACTTAGGGGCGTACTTTTGTTGCCAACGGTTTAGACATTAATGGCTATGTCATGTGTTACTTTGAGGGGACAGCAAATTTACACTGTTATACAAGCTGTAAATGCTACGTATCGCTTTCTAGTCTTTTTGACCACTCAAAGCGCTTTTTACACTACATCTGCATTCACTATTCACACACATTCATACACTGAGCCTAAGTGCTCAAAGAGAAACTAACATCACAAACAGAAACTAATTCACACACACCGACCTTCCGATTAAGGGGCAACCCACTCTATCTCCTGAGCCACAGCCGGCCAGTGTACACTCACTACTTTACATTGTAGCAAAGTGTCATTTATTCAGTGTTTTCACATGAAAAGATATAATCAAATATTTACAAAAATGTGAGGGGTGTACTTTTGTGAGATACTGTATGTGCACACATTGACTCAACATTTTTACTGTTTCACAGGTCTACATAAATCTGATAAGGTAATCAGCTGACACCAACCCCAACACAATAGCATTCCATGAAATGCAGTTTCTTCTATGAACTGAAAAAGAATAAGATGCTATGTTACCATCTCACTTAACCTAATGTGCCTATATAGGAAAACATACTGCACATTATCTTGCAAACCTTGCTTCCAGCCACAGATGAGAGTAAAAGGAGACATCCTGTTTTGAGGCCCAGGAAGCTAAAGAGTGTTTAAAACAGCTAATAATCTCAATCCACACCATCTACCCATTACCAGTCCCTGAGTTAGAGTAATCTGGATTAAAACATCTGGAACAGGCCCCTTCTGTGACTGGTGAGAGCGATAAGCTGATAGAGCACAGCTAACTCTACCTACTGCCTATTCAATTTAGATGCTCTCCCATGGCTTATAGCACAGCCTAGCAATACTTCTCTAACAGCATGGAGGTGCAGAATACATAAATACCAAGAAGCCTGCGGTAACCACAGCCAGGCTTGATTTTAGCTGGTGGTCCATGGTTGGTTGGTGCAGCTGGCTGTTTACGAAGCATTACGTAGCAAGCGAGTCACTGGCCTAATTCCACAAATCTGCTGGCCTAAATCACAGGGACTCTCCAAATAAATGAGAGCTGTCCTGAGAGCAGCAGGGTTTAGCCACAGCACAGAGGTGTAGATGACACACAGTGATAGTAATGCACTGTGTGCTGGGTGGGTGCTTCATCCTATCACTTATCGTATAGTTTTACTGTCCGAAATTAGAATGTGCTGGTATTAGAATAATCTTACGACCAAAATATCTCTGCTTTTTTGCACATTATCGTAATTCTACTACCAAGGCTATTTTAGATGCCAGGGCTAGGAAAATATGGTCATGGAGTGTGGGAAGAGGAAAGACATTGCAATGGAAAGCAGCTTTATTATGGCATTCTTATTTTACTCAGCTATTTTAGGATCATTGAATCTTTACAGCCAACTTTCATTTGAAAAAGAATTCTTTTCCTAGGTTAAATGCGTCAGATCATATGTCTGATCATTCAGTTGGGATCTTTCAAGCATTAACTGCAGGTCAGGTTACAATTAGCCATGAAACCTATTAATGCTGTGATTCTAATCCTGCCTACATTTAACTGGGTATACAGGTGATACAGGCAAAGTTTGTACTTGACAGTGGTGAGAGAACAACAAATGAAATGGTTTAATTAAGTTCCTTTATGATTCATGTAGACAGAATGAGGATCACATATGCAGATTAAGCACAAACATGTGAGCTAGGTGCACAACTTAACTTCTGATGAGTTAACAAATAACTTAAAGGAACACTGGCTAATGTAAGGAAATGGATAACTGCAGTGCAAGGTATGCGATTTCAGATATTTTTAGCTTAGTAAGCTAGTGCGAGTGAGCACATCTGTCTAACTGACCTTTCTCGCTGACGCTTTCCATGTCCACGTCCTCACAGCTGGTGTACTCGGGCGTGGAGCCGCCTTCTTCCTCTGAGCTGCTGATGGACATCTGCCTCTTGCTGACTCCGCGCTTGCTCTTGTATGACCGTGGAGGGGGCGGCCGCAAAGACTCAGACTGGTCTGAGCTCTGAGAGTCTTTCCTCAGAAGGTTATCTCCACCCTTGTCCCTTGGTGTCCGTGTTGTACCAGGCTCTAGGCGGCCTTTGTTCAGGCTCCTATCTGGAGGCACCGGCCCCCCAGGTTGGGGTCCTGATCTCACTATACCTCCAGCAGGTGGAGCTCCCCCGCCAACCCCCACGGTCCTATCCACAGTGTAGGCTTGGTGGTTCTCCAAGAGGGCCTTGCGGTCTCCCTCCCCACCTCCACCCCTCCTGGCTAGACGGTTTTCAGGCACCTCCCCTGCACTGCCTCCTCCACCACCTCCTCCTTCACCAGGCCCTAGGCCGACCTCATTGATAGCCAGATCACTGTGTCGTCGTTCATGGCGAACCTTGGACACCTTAGCATGCATGCGCATCTCCTGCTCCTCCTTCTGTGGTTTCACCGGGTATCGTGCCAGATTGGGATCACTACGGTAACGATTCTGGAACTCCTCCTCACGTCGTTGGCGCTCCCTCTGCTCCTCATCCTCTGGGCGTCTCCGGTGTGTTTCTGAACGACCCAAGTTCTCCTCCCCATCCTCGTAGTCCGTAGAATGGATCTTCTCTAGCCTCCGTCCTTCTCCTAACCGCCTCTCTCCTCTTTCCCCATGCCCCACCCTCTCATCCAGGGATGACTGTGACGGCAACTTCCCAGCAGGTCTCCGGCCACTACCACGCCCTATGCCTCCCTTACCATTTTGTTCATGAAGGGAAACTGGCCTTTTCCTGTATAAGAAGAGGATTCATTATACCAATGTACCATACAGTCTACAGACACATCATTTCCATAACAGCAACGTTATCATTTGTAATATGAAAAAATAAATTTCTGTGCTAAGAACATTCCTTTATATATCTGCAAAACCCTGCTCACTTTTATATGAACAGACCACTAACCAACATGATACAGTGATGAACCCTTACCTAACTCACCCACTAAATGAAAACAAAAGGATTGAATCAAAGACCTCTCAAGACTAAAACCTGTGACCCTGCGTCTCAACTGGTTAAGCTAGAATAGACACAGATCTATTCTTTTTTTTTAACCCAGGGATTAAAAAACAACAGGAGCTTTAGCCAGCAAGCAGTCCTAGCTTTCTGGGTTTTGAAAAAAATGGTTCCCATTCTCCAATTCTCTGATTCCCATGATGTTAATGAAAAAAGGTACAGGTTGTACAGGTAAAGCATCCTCTATTACTGCAGCATAAAGATGAAATCTCATAGGCGTTGTGTTCAATGTCTATAACTTGATGCCTTACTTTTCTCTAGGTGGTTCACTTTGGGAGCGGGAGCTGGGCATGGTGTCCGCACCCTTGGCAGCAGTGACGCCGGCGGGCAGCTGTGTCCCGTCCAGCGGCCCTGCGTTGTTGTTGGTGCTGGAGGGCGGGGCTTGGGACCTGGAGCGGAGTAGCTTCCTGTCCCGTTGGGCCTCACCTCCCTTGCCTGGGTTGTTCAAGGAGGTGCCCAGGCTCCCAGGCAGCACCCCTGACTCCGAAAACCATTCTCCTGATTTGGTGAGAATCTCCTGCTGTTTACGGCACAGGTTGCATACCCACATTACCTGAGGTTAAAAAGACAAATATGTTTGCAAGCTGGGTTCAGCAGCATTACAGAAGAACATTAAATAAATGGAATACCTAAAAGAAGTTGTTAGGTATGCCTGTGACACAAAAGTAAACATTTATGCAATACAAATTAATTTGATAGAACATAGGCTAGCACACGACAAATGCAGCATTGTTACATACATGGGAGCAGATGCAACTCCTAGACATTTAAAAGTCTTGTTCTGTCTATCAACTTTCACAAACACCTTTTACAATAAATTTCAGCTCACATAAATGGTGGTAGCTCATCTTTTAGGGGAAAAAAATCTAATCTCGGTGTCCCCCGCATGCTTTCCCCTCATTTCGTTGCTACAGCTAATCAAATATTAGAGAGCACTCAGATATAACAGACTGGCTGTTTTACCATTTAAACATAGCCATTATCCATGAAAACCACTTGGTGAAGGCTATGGAACGTTACTATTATTTACTGTACTGCTGTTAGAAAAATATGATGTGTTTATGTGTGATTCTTATTGCATTGTAACCCATTCAGATCATATTGGTGATATAATAAAAAGATCACACTTGAGAGGGCTAGAAAGAATTCTGTAATACTGTAGCAGAAGAAGAGGAAGGAAAAATGAACACTAACTGGTATTGCACGGCTAATGGTAGCGCTATGTATTGTTTTTATCCAACAAGAGATGCATGTGCAAAGATGGGGCAATGACTATTCAGTGACCCTTCGTTGCACATGCAAGCAATGATTTTCTGTGATTTAGCCTCAAGATTCTATGAAATGCACCATCACAAAATAAGACTGATTACCATGCACAGTAGCCTTGTCAAAATTGTATTCTTCATCCTCTAAATCAAACCCATAGACAATATCAAATACTCACATGTAGCCATGGCTACCGAATATCACCTCACTTCGACAGCAGAAAAACAGGATTTATCTCCCTCCGTATTTATAATCCCAAAGGTTTATTTTTCAGAGAATAAATCCAAAGCAAAGAGGAAACATAGTCGTCCCTTGAAAACAAAACACCCCTGGAAACCCCAAAATGTTACTCCTTGACAACCAGGGATGGACTGTTAGCAGTCAGTTTAGCAGTTAGCTGTTAGCCTTCCGCGCGCCAAAGCACATTCATCATGGCCTGATTGAATCCTAGTTGGCGCATGTCCAGACTAATCTAAAGTAAATCAGCTGCCCGCATGGCCCACAGCTGTCGGGCAGCCGCCCAGCCACACACTACAGTCTCTTTCTCTCTCCGTCTTTCTCCACCTCTTTACCTCAGCTGAGGGGCCACAGATTAGCAGTAGCCAGTAATCCTTTCAGCTCTTTACCATTATTCAACTCAGCTCATCAGCTGACAATACCATCAGCTCACAAATCATAACTTCTAACCTATACACCCCCCCCTCGTCCAACATCCCACTCAGGCAAAAGTACACAGGTTAGAGATTAAACCTAGATGCCCCATCCCCCTTCTGCCTTCTTTCCTAGTTCATGATGGAATGTAAGCTACTTTACAGCATTTGCACCCAACAACTTTCAGCCAAATAGAAACAGTCAAATCATTCTTCACATCTGGATACCTGTTGTGACACTTTTTAACTTTTAATGTGAAGACCCACAAGTGACACCTACAAACTGAAGTTTTTGATTCGGGATTCCAATATGATACCTTTTATGAAACCTTGCTTTAGAGAATTTAAACATTATTTTTCTCTGCAAACCCCTTTTTGACATTTCAAACTTTATTTCCTTATGGGTACCAACCGAAATGTGCCTGCAGAGTATCAAAAACCATCAAGTAGTGAAAGTTGGTGTTAAATGTCTTAATGAGATATTTGCTGATCATTGTGCAAATTTTAGAAAATGTATTTTGTTCTTGTGCTGCTGCATGTTTTATACAACATTTAACAAAACGAAATAATCCTACAAAGACTTTTTTCATATTCATACTTTAAAATCCAGGCTAGGTATAGCATGTTTCAACCATAAACAAAACCAAACTTGAGGCTAAGCTAGCCATCCCAAATGAAATAGTTTGACAGTCAAATGATGCCAAACGAAAATGAAAGTCCTAAAACTAAAATACAACCACAAAGAGTTGAGACGTGAGTGGACAGTTTTCCATTATACATCATTGACAAAGCTGTAGAACTTGACTTCTTTTGTCAAATAAAAAACACATTTATATTTCTCACGGTAAGATATCATTTTGGTATTGGTACTGAAACCCAGCCCTAGTATTGAGGTTCAATCAGCACCCAGATGGCCTGAGAGTACTGTATCTATAGGTTGCTTTGCTAAACGCTGCCAACGAAGAGAAGTAAATGCTGTGATCCACAAGCTTAATCCTTGATTGAAAGCATCATATAGAAGAACGCACATCAGGACTGTTCATGGCCCAGTGTGTTCTCAAACCAAAGAACAGAACAAAAAACAGATCTCATTTTCTAATGGCACGCCTCTGTGTGTTTGTTATGTGCTTTAAAGCCTACAACGCAGATGGGGGAAGGGCAGTAAACAATAAAGAACGTATGGAACACATGGGCACACACACACACACACACACACAAAGGATATAAACATATAATCCTTCCTGGAGTGATTGTGCTCTGCATTCCTGGATAGCCTGAAAGATATTGTAGGGGGAATTAATATGTACATGAGATCCAGTCAGACCCTCCGTTAAGCTGACCAATAGGCTTCGTCCAAAGGCTGCCTACTCTGGTGTCACCTCGAGTCCATTTCGCTGCCTCGCTGCGTGCTGAGGAGTGCGATGTGCTGTGAGAATGTGTCTGTGTGTGTGCAGATATGTGTACAGTATGTATATGTAGGACACTTCTGAAACCTTCTGGCCCAAAGGAGTGTGGCGTGGGCGACTGCCTGTAGGCGAGAAGTGTGTGCATGGAGAATGAGCAGTGCCATCTCTCTCATGTAATAATGTCAACCTCCTTCTGCCTAAAAAATGTGCTTCTCCATGGTAACCAAATCGTGGTGAAGAGCCAGTGTGAGAATAGGGGGACAAAGCAGTGTGTGCAGTATGTGTGTGTCAGTACTGAAGGACAATGACAACAGAGAAAACAAAAAAAAAGCCTGCACAAATGCCATTGAGAGTGCCTCGAGTTACCATTGCATTACCAACATGAACCTGAACATGGATTTCCTCCCTCTTTCCCTTCCTCACTTTATTTACATTTCTTTCCCTTCCTACTCATTATTTCCCTTCATTTCTGTTCCTTCTCTTTCATTTTCTCTCCTTTCTTCTCCATTTTTCCTTTCCTTTCTTCTCTTTGCCCTTTATGCCGTTTCCTTTCTTTCATTTCCTCCCCTTTGTTCCTTTTCTTTCATTTCCACCCCTCCTATTTTTCTTTCATCTCCTTTATTTTCTTTTCCTAGCCCTGTATTTTTTTCTCATTCCCTTTTTTACTATCCTATCTTTCCTTTCCTTTCCATTTCATTCACTCTACTCTTTTAATTTCCTTTCTTATTTCCTTTATTCTCTCCTCACCCTCCAGCTCAGCTGACACACCCGGCTGACTTGGCAAATGAAGACACCGCACACCTGTCACTCATACTTCTTCATCCCATACCCCCTTCGCTTCATCTCCCGCCCCCAGCGCTGCTCCATCCATCTGCTGACAAAATGGTGAAGACTTGCGTCGCTGCCGCAGCTCTGCCAACAGCAGCGGCATTCAACAGCAGCTCACGGCAGGAACAGCATTCATTTAGGCCCGAGTTGTGTGAACATCAGCTTTTCCTTAAATGGGCAGAATAGATGGGAGCCTTGGGGGGGGGGGGGGGGGGGGGGGGGCAGTGGAGAAGGTGTGGTTGGCTTTCAGTGAGCGTGTGCAGTGACCTTGCCCTCAGCACACACATACACACACCTCGACAGAATGACATATGAGGCAGCGCTGGGTGTAAACTGCTATCGTTCAGGGAATGGTAAATCCTGAATGGTGGGAAGAAAGACGACCGCAAAAGACATAATGCTCCATTTCCTCTAATAAGGTAGTAGATCAACTCTGCAAGCAGGCCAAATTCATTCAGTGGTGAGGAAGGCTGAAAGAAAAGCAGAGCTGTTGGATGGTTTTACATTTCTGATCTCAGGATTGTGGAGAAGACTCTGGCTGCCCTCAGTGCTCTACATTATACCCAACAAGTTCCCCAAAAACAACTAAATACTGTACGGTGTATGTAACTGCCCTCCAAAACGACAATTATATGCTGATCTGATGCCCGTATGAGCAGGATCACATCATTTGTCTGTGCCTTCCAATACGTTACAATCAGTGTTGAAAAATGTTTTCTATGATGTCACAACACTATAAGGTTTATAAGGCTAGATGTATGCAGAAAAACGACTTGGTAAAATTTAGGGATATATTAGGTTTGACTTGAGTCCTTTGTTTAGGTTAGAAAAGCATCTTGGTTTTGATTAAAATTACTACTTGATTAAGGTTTGACATTGCAACAACATTGGCATGACCAGTGTGACTCTGATAACAACCTCACCTCCAGGGGTGGACTGGTAATTTGGTATACCGGGCAAATGCCCAGTGGGCCGATGCACATTTGGGGCCAGCGACCGGCCCATCAAGCGCAGACAGTGGCCCATGAATTTCGTGCTTCCCTTTATAAAAATATAGACTTTTCCATCTAAATTGGTGCAAACAATGTCTCCAGAATGCAGGAAATTAAGTGTTTAATGCTCAAACTCTTCTGGGGGAGAATCCCCGATCAAATATTTCATCAATAAATATTTTTTCTAAATAGAAGACATATGAAAAAATATTCTTGTCTTGTAGTCATGGCCACCAATCTTGTGAAATGTCACGTCTCAGTGTTTCGTCACACCCCTAATCTGAGCCCTTAAATGGAAGAATGGTGAATGTGTGAGGGGTGTCCGACCGATTTTGGTGGGCCGCCTGGGCCAAAAATGCCAGGGCCAATTTTTTTGTCCCAGTCCGGCCCTGCTCTCTTCATCCTTTTCTCCCCACAGACCCAGGTCCTAATTCCAGTGACTGCTATTCCAATTAGAGCTTTTTCACTTGAACGTAAACAAATGTAATTTATGGGTATTTACTGAAACGACTGATGCTGTCTTTTTTCTTGGGAGGGACAAACCATGCAGACGTTTTTAGATGAAGATTACTGCTAAAATGTTGAGGAAACAACACTATCAAAAACTGTTGGTGGAAATCATGGACATGCAAGAAAACAATTTATGATGATGAAATTACTAGCGCTGGCACACAATTAAATATTCATGATGCTGTTTTTAGTTTTTAGTTTTTTTTTAAATCACAAAGGTCTCAACCTTTAATGACCAGTCCTCAAGTAGATGACCATTTATTTTAAAATATAGACAATAAAGCTGAGCAATATGTTTCATTTTTCAGAAAGAGAAATGACTGTTTTGTTACAGAAGATTACAGAACAGTAGCTTGCATAATTGGGATGTCAAGACTTTCTATATGTTAAGCCAACCTGGGCTTAAAGCACTTTATTTTGATGCTCAAAGCGCTTCATAGTGAGGGGGGGAAACTCACCTATACCACCACCACTGTGCAGCACCCACCTGCGTGACGCATGGCAGCCATTTAGCATTTTTACCAGAAATTTCACCACACATCAGCTTGAAGTGGAAAGAGGGAAACATAGAGCCAGTTAGACTGGGGATGATTAGCAGGCTAGGTGGAGAGAGCCAGGACACCGGGGAACACCCGCGTCTTTGCGAAAAGTGCCATGGGATTTTAATGACTACAATAAGTGAGGACCTGGGTTTAACCTCTTATCTAAAGGCCCCACCAACACCACTTCCAGCAGCATTCTAGTTTCCCCAGGAGGTCTCCCATCGAAGTACTGGCCCAGCCTACACCTGCTTTGCTTCAGTCATTCAGCAGTGACAGGATACTGGCCAATGATGTCGCTGCTTTCCCTGATCTCAATAACAAAAAAAGAACATTATTTTTACTTTCCAAAACTATGAAAATGACACCTAAATTGTAATAAACCGGAATTATCCTTTAAGTTCACCCAAAGATGTCCAAAAAACGCACGGGCTTCAAATTCACACATGGGATTTCACTTTTCATTTATGACTTTTCACTGAGGGTGATAATATTAGGAACTGCAAAACTTACAAAGCACAAACTTATCTTGAGCATGTTGCTGCACGCTTTTGCCAGATCCATTCAAGTAGGTCGAGACTGTGAAGTGATATTGTCTGTCTTTGCTATAATGTTTGTCAGCCTAATAAACACATATTTTTCACATATAGGACATAAGGACAGGCACTGAAAGGGGGATAATGGACAGAAGAAGGGAACGATGAGTTGTTACAGAGGCTACTACAGACACAGTGGTGTATGGGAAGAGAGGAGAGGAGTGTGAGGATGAAGGAGAGAGCAGCGGGTTAGTCATCTAGTACTGAGGAACATGATCGAGATTATGCAGTGCGTCCTTCCTTCCAGTAAAAAGTGCAGTGTCAGCTTGATGCAGTTAGCGAACAAGATTCTGTGTTGCTGTATCAATGTGAATCTGAGTGTGTGACTTAATTTGTGTGCTAGCGGGAGATTGTTGGCCATAAAATAATTTAAACCACACAGGATATCAAGTACTTACAAATAAACATTAGAAATAGTGGCAACCAGACTACTGAAAACCCCAAATGAAACATGTACATCTTATATAATTGATTGATGCTATGACCCAGCTCCAGCCTGCTATCCACTGGGAGGCAGTGCTCATCTACAAAGGAGATAGATTGTCAGTTGGTTTGTTCAGTTTCTGGAAGCCATCTGGAGCTGACATTAAACACACAAACAAACACATAAACCAGCAAGAGCAGAGCAGCTTGACATAGAGGGCTATGAAACACACATGAGCTTCTTCACACACTTCAGCGCTAACTTAGCCTTTCTATCACATACTGAAGTTGATTTAAACTTGATAATTATGTGTTGTTTAGAAAGCGGACCAAACAGTGGCATTTAGTTCCCAACACGGATGATATAATTAACATTATTCTATCCTTCAATTTCAAGTTCAAGAAACCTGCTTGAACATGAAGTTGGTACACACATTAAGTCATTGCAATCACATCAAATACAATATATTACCAAAAGTTTTGGGTCGCCTGCCTTTACATGCACATGAAGGTTAATGATATCCCATTCTTAATCTGTCGGGTTTAATATGAAGTTGGCCCACCCTTTGCAGCGATAATAACTACAACTGTTCTGGAAGGCTGTCCACAAGGTTTAGGAGTGTGTTCATGGGACTTTTTGACCGTTCTCCCAGAAGCGCATTCAGGGGCGCCGCCAGGAATTTGTGGCCCCAAGACAAAAAAATCTAATTGGGCCCCCTCTGCATCTCTAGGACATGCAGGATGATGGTGCATATAATGTATAATAAAATATAATTTTACGTTAGATTTTACCTATTTTGGGGGGGCCCTGTCAGTCAGGGGCTCTTTGAATTGTCCTAACTTTTTCCCCCTATAAGGAGGTCAGGCGCAGAAGGCCTGGCTTGCAGTGTCTGCTCTAATTCATTCCGAAGATGTTCTATCGGCATCAGTATCAGGTCTCTGTGCAGGCCAATAAAGTTCTCCACACCAAACTCGCTCATCCACCAAGCCAAACCCCTGAAAAACTTGTCTAGATCGTCGATTTTCTCTTTGTGTAAGGAGCTAGGTAACAACCATTTGTAAATTCTGTCTTAACTTTATTGTCTGCAAGCGTCACATCATTTTTCTGGCCTGCTCTCTGGTTTGCAGTTTGCAGTTTGTGTGAATCCATGTGTTTGCAGCCTGCAGAAACGCTACTATTATGCCCCATTTGGCTGTTTAGCTTACATAAGTGTTCACCTTTTCCAACAATATGCTTTCCCTTCAAACGTTACAAGAGGAAAGGCTTTTAGTTTGAGGGTTTATTGATGTTTTTTCCAAACATAACGCTAGTTCAGGTAAGGCTGACTGGGGTTGGAGTGTAAACTTCTTTAAATCCATTTAATCCATCAGGACTGACGCACTATTAGCCTTAAATCTGACACCATAAATGCCATGAAGCTGCATCCAGCATCGTTGCCAGTTCCTTTACGAAGAAGTATGCCTCCTGGAGCTCCTTATAAAAGATCGACTTCCTCTTTAGCATGACAGCTAACCATTAGCATGCTGACAGGTACTGTCAGAAAGCGCCGCAAGCAACACTTACATATAAGGGACCTTATTTCGGACCTTGTCTTGCTTTACTCACGTGAGTAAACACAAATAGTCCAGTGGTCAAACTCGTGCAAGAATGCGGAGAGAAAAAATTCACTTTGCGTTGTGTGTGAAAACCATTAGGCTCTCTATGACGCATCTAGCAAAAGCATGTGACAACGACACATTGATTGATTGACACCGTGACAGCCAAGGTGGCTTCCTGTTTGGGCCGTCCTTTCTGAGGCCAGGACTCTCTGATTATCACCTGCTGCTCCCTAGCTATACCAGCTGGTGGAGTCAGTCACTCTGTCTCTCTCTTCCTGGGCATGTGGTTTGTGGTTTGGGTTAGGTTCTCTTCGTGTTTAATTGCTTTGTTCACTACACTTCACTGTACACACATGCAGACACTCAACACACTACTGATGTTACTGATTTACCTACTTTATCTGTTGTTTTACATTTTGTTAAATAAATCTTTAGTTACAAGTTACATGGTGTCCTCTCCTCTTTGTCCTCCCTTTGAGCCGTGTTATGACAACACACATGCAGACAAATCAGTGTGGCATTCAGTTGTTAGTTAATAATGAATCAATGTACTGTAAGTACAATTGTTCTGTACAGTTATTTGTTGGGACACCCAGCTTGAAACCAGGAACATCCCACATATACTGGGACTACTGTTGTTGTAGTGAATGAAGGACATCATACAACTTTTTCCCTTTCTATTGATTATTTTTGCCTTACTTACGTTATGCTTAGGAACAGTCAAACAATGAATTCTCCTTCTGACTATCCAAGGGCTCAGTGACATCCCAAAAAATGCAGTGAACAAGCATTAAAGGTTAAGTGTGTGAGATTTAGTGGCATCTAGCGGTTAGGTTGCCAATTGCAACCAACTGTCTAGTCTATCGGTGTTTGGATAGCGAAAAAAAAAAACAAAAAAAAATACTTTGTTATCGGTGCTGAAATAGATCTCAGTCATGGCAGCAGCAGTTACTCACATAATCACTTTGTCTTAAAAGCGCGAGAAGTTTGTTTACTAGAGTTGAACGGAGCTTTTACTTTAAAAAAGCAGGCTACAGACTAAAGACTCTGTCACATGCTTTACTGTAAACATGTGAAACAGTCCTTCATGATCAATTTGTGAAACAGAGGGACAAAATTGTACTAACAAGGGATCGAACACAGAGCCTTCTAGTTGAGAGACTTCCACTTTCCCAACTTAGCTTACCAATCACCGTTATAGCTAGTTTAAGTATTATGCCTCATATTCTCACCCACCATCTAATAGATGAAAAAATTTGCTCTGATATAAAAATTATTAGCTGACCCCTGCTGTCCATTGTAACTTCTTCTTCTTTGAATGTACGTATTCAACGTAGTGATGAACGTCTACACTGACTGAAATCTACAAAAAGGAGAAGAAGGTGAATGTAGTGGCGAAATGCCCTCTGTAGCGCTGCTTGTTTTCAGCCATCGGCGTCGCCAAGTCATTTTTCAGGGACTTTAGCCCCGAATGTTTTCACTGTAGCCCCGAATGTAACTCAACAACAACATCAAAAATATTTTCCATATTAATATGTAATCATTTTTATGACGCAGCCTGTTTCACAGGCCTTGAAAGAACAGAGGTTTGAGGCTACTTGCAATAATATTGCTACATTTTGGCCTATTGAATACATGAAAGATTTCTGGGCTGGGCTAAGACACAAATGATTCAAGAGTTTGGAACCGCCCCTGTTTTCAGCTACTGCAGAAACATGACGGGGCAACATGGCAACCTCCACAGAAGACGGGACCCACGGTTATGTAGATAGAAATGATTCATTCTAAGGTAATAAAAACATAACAGTTCATTATGTAAGGTCTTCATACACCACTGAAAACATAGTTATGGATCTTATATTGTATTTCTGTCAATAGATCCTCAGAAATATTACACACTGAACCTTTAAGGGGAAGTGGTAAGTGGACAAAGTGGAACATATACCTGGGCCCCTCCCGTCTCCCCATGGCAAGGCTGGTCTGGTCTCAAACACACAGGCAGGGAAAGCATGCACAGGCATGAGTGTGCATTCATTATGTAGTCTCATAAATGGTCTGTAGGGTACAGTGCTTTCTTATATGCATGCCCATCCCCATTTTTGTTAAGGATTTATTCCAGTATCCATTTGCCCCTTGTCAGCACAGCCATGTCTACAGCCATAGGAAGAGGGGTCAGGATGGGTCAAAAGGGTCAGACAACCCTGCCAAAAGCCTATATCATGGCTCATGCTCACTCTGTCCGCCAGTTTTAGGGTCTGCATTCATTCTCAGAATTAGAGTACTGATGCAGGATCACCAGCCAGCTGCCCTGGGACCGCTTAACCACAATGATCTATGAGGCGAGAACTGATAGTGGGTCTGAATTCCTGTTCTGATACTGTGAATGAGCACAGACCCAAGTGTGAAGGGGAGACAAAAGTAGTGACCCATGCAGCAAAATCCATCACCCAGCAAGCCTTACCCTGTCCTTCACTATGAGACACTTTGCAAGGGGAGGAGACAGACAATGGACACAAAGTTAGTAAGGGTTTACACTGGAGAGAAAATCTTCTGAGGACACACATAGTTCCAGGTGGCTCCACCCCACACAGGACAGTAAATGCTCAGAGAAATTAAAGTTGGCAAAAACTATGAACTGTCAGGGACTCCCTCAGTTCAGTTAAGTCAGTAATCCATAAGTGGATTTGTACACACACTGGCTCTGTTCCAATCGGATAGCTCGCTCTCTTGCATCTGCAGTTGTTGGGTTTTCAACCCTTTCTCTCTCAGCTGGGGAAATTATAGGTCTGGCCAACATGGAATAAACTAAACTCAGACATATTTTACATCACCTTTTCAGGGTAGAAGTCAACATGCTGTTACCAAACAAGAGAGATCTCAGCTCCAGATTTGAACACAGCCAGCATTTTTACCTTCAGGTGGCATAAACATCACATTCACAGCACAGAGAGAACACAAAAAAGATGCTAACCACTTTGTCCTCCTTTGTGGCATGCAGTCCAGGTAGCAGTGAGGATTGGGAAAAGTGAGGGTGAAAGTGGAGCAAGAGATAGAAAAGAAATGAAAGAATATAAAAGATACAAGAAATAGAGTGGCAGAGAGGGTGAATTTGTGGAATGGGATATTGGACAGATTGTGGGAATAGAAGGGAAAAAACAGAGGAGAAAAGAGGGGAAAGACAGTGGTGTAAACATTTGTTAATTACATTCTGCAGAACTGATACACATACTTAATATTCAGTGACAGAGTGTGAGGCGGTGTGGACAACAGTATGCGAATGTATGTGACCACTGACAAGTTAGGCTGCAGTGACATGCATGACCTTGGTGTGGCAACATCAATATGTGTCAAAGCTCCTCAGTACAAAGAGGAAGCTGGGACGCCAAAAGCAACATGGGGCAAATTCTTCCACAGCCCTTACTTTTAATAAAACCTCTGTCTATACCTCGGCGTTTTCATTTTCAAATACTCACATGTTAAAGACGCTTTGCTCACAGCTCAGACTATAATGAAAACGCTTCAGATGTCGGTGAAAGGGGAACAAACACCAGTTTTTATTAACTTAACTATCACTGACTTGTTTTTTTTTATAATATTACAATCTTTGTTTTGACCTCAGGTTACAAACTAATTAGTTCAAAGTCTGCTGTTGTTTTTACTTAGTTATTAATGTAACCTGCTAATGAGTCCTGTGAATACCTGTAAATACAGTGTGATGAATTAATAAATCTTTTACTGCTAATAACACAGTATGTCCGTTTTAATGTCAAGCTTTGAGGCCTAATCGGAGTGTGGATGGCATTTGCACGGCATGTTGCTGTGACGCCTTCTGCAGAGAGCGCTTCCACACAGCTGTGTTATTAGGAATTGACGAATTATCATCAATAGTAAGTTTTACAGAGCCCCTACATCATATTTCAGTGTTTTTCAATATATCTGATAGATATTTGCCTCTGAGAAGATATACAATGGATGTCAATGTAAATTAAGAGAATCTTTTTCCCTCAAGCTGTGAGACATCTTAATTCATCCTCAGCACTCCAACATATAAAACAGTTTTATTAATATTATTATTATAGGTTAGAGTTATGCTCTTTGTGAGTAGCATAAAGGGAACTACAAACTTCATGTCATTATACAACCCTGTATTGTAAAATGACAAATAAATCTACCTTACTCAACTCTTTTTCTCCACTGTTTTATGGGGAATAAATGTTTTTCACATGTGTTTTCATATGTGTTGTTTTGAAAACCTGGACAAACAAAAGCAAAACTACACTAAGTGTAATTTAATACTTTGTAAATGTATTTTTAAAAGCCAAGCTGCTAACACTACGAAAACACAAGGCGCTGCTGAAGTGGGATAAACGAGCACAATATATGAAGGAGAAGGTTTTCATATAAAGAATCAAAGTTCACACTTTCCTAACCCTGCTATTTTGCTTGGCTGGCTGGACGACCGAGGACAGAGGCAAACACATCTCTCCCACAGTTATACACACACACATACACACAACTTTTTACAAATGTACACACACGCAGAAAATAAATGAGAGACAATTTACATGTTGTGTTCTCTTATCATTTGCAAGGATTTATTAATTAAATTGCTCAGTGTAGGAAAGTCAGAAGTCTTAAGTTGTTGGTTAAGTGATGCAACAAATCTTAAATGGAACTTAAATAAACTTATTTGAAAAAAAATAAAGCTGTTGCATTATCAGAAATCCTTGTGAAAGGGTGAGATAAGTGCTAAAAGTAACAATACAGTATGTTTGAAAAATTACCTTATATTGTAACTTAAAGAGACGTGATTTTCTCTGTTTAATTCCTTCCTGGTGTTGTAAACGGACAACAATAGGATAGTGTAATGTAAAAGAACCAGGAACCAACGTTTTTTGTATGTGGTGTATTCTAAACCCAGCTAAACTGACAGGAAAAAAACGTAGTTATTGATTAATTGATTCACAAAAACATGCTCACATGAACACATATAAGAGAGTCAATTTTCTAGGCATATGTTGTTACACATGAAACAATGATCTGCACTAATTCTCCCTTTTTTTGACTGAGTTAAATTATGTAGGCCCCTTAAAATCCACATAAGTGATGATAAGTATCATCTCATGGATTTTAACATTCATTTTTAAAAAATGGCCAAATTGATTGATATTATCCTGAGCACATCCCTCAAATAAATCCTTTGCTTTATTTGTTGTTGTATTTATAGATCGCATTTACATCATTTTAGTCTCACCTCTTTATTTCCATGTAACAGCCTGCCTGCTGTGAAAGTAATATTAATGGCTTTACCAACAGGGAGACTATCTTTATCTCCTATTCTCACTGGCTTTTTAATTTTGCATACGTGCAATGCCAGTGTGAGCCCAGTCCCAGCTGGGCTGGGCGGATCCTGAACAGATTGGGGACCAGCAGGCCAAGGGTGGAGGGCCCATAGTCAGGTAAGATACCCAGGAGGAGGTCCTCTCTCTTGGGTTGGAGGGGAGCCCAGGAAATGCTTGGATGGAAGAGGGCCGGCTCTCAAAATAGTGCAAACGTGTTTGGGTTATGGATGGATGCCACACTGATCCAACCTGTATCAAGTGAATGGTTTTAATTTGGTGATATTGTGTGGGTCTTTGTTTTATAGTAGTGTGGTCTTTATAGCCTGTAGTCTTAGAGGTAGCACTGCTCAGTGACTTTAGCGCATTGTGGGTTTAAGTTAACGGATGTTTTGTGTGTTCATTTGTTTGTTTTTATTTTTTGACATACTGAGTGATGATCCGTCTGGCTTTTCATCAAATGCCACCAACATGTCACATGTTGACTTATCCAGTGAATATATCTCTGTATCTTCAAGATGGATACATTTTGAACATTCATGTTCACCAAGATTAGCTGATTTCCTGATTTTCCTCTAGTGTCATCGTCAGGTCCATTACTGTTAATAACCAAATGGTAGCATCCTAACATGCTATACTAAGAATATTAACATCTGTCTGTCTTGCTAACCTAGCTGGGCAGAGAATCTGTTCTCTTGGTGTGTATGTGTCTGTCTTGCCTGCTTGCCAGCCATTTCCAGCACTGTGTTTTGTGACTTTGTGCAAAAAACAAATATTTACCACAAGTTGATGCAGCTGATAAAAGTAACACAATCATTGTTATCTATAATTTACAGTGCTGTGCTGAAGTTTGTCAGCAGAGGAGATGCTGGATCATTAGACAGTACAAGCTGTAATATTAGCAATATTCACCTATCCTGTTCAATAAACGTTTGTTTATCCCTCATTCTGTTCTGTAGAGGTCAATTTATTCTTAGGTCAACAGATAAAGGAGGGATGATTGTAGCACTGGAGCACTGTGTGAGGTGCCAAGTAATGTAACATTAACTTTACAAAAATTTTAATATTTTTTTACTCTTTTTTGAATTGAATTGATATGGTTGTCCCCCTTGTTAAATAAATGTGATTAAAATGTAGTACTGATTTGCTGATACCAGCTGATCCACACGCCAATATGTGAAGAAGGGGGGCATTTTTATCTACTTCAAGCACTGCCAAAACTATATTTTCATAAAAATATGGCTAAATACACAATTTCCCTTTCTCATTAGGGTGGTACACTGAACCATGTTGCCCTCTTCCCTCTAGGCATGTTGCTTGAGAAGGTCAGCACTGTCACTGTTTGGCACGCTTGCTTGATGGCTATAGTGCAGTCACAGGAGACACAGGACAAAACATGCTACAGGTGTGCTTTTACATTCAAGTAAGATACGGTGCTTTAAAACCATTCCACAACACTACAACCTCAGACTTAAAATGAGCCTGGAAGGGCCTATGACTGGTGCCAAGCCATTCTTCCAATACACTTTGCTCTCGCCAAAGTGTGACCAGGAAGCCACAAAGCAGACGGTAACAAACACAGAAGCAGAAGGACTAACTGTACATCAGCTACAGCAGGAATGAGGTGAGTGTGAGAGGAACAAGGAAAAAGGGAGAGGTCAGAGGTGAGGTGTCTCACATTGTTGGAGCGCAGAGAGACCCGCCCTCCACAGCGAGCGCAGAATTTGGTCTGGCAGTAGGAGCAGAGGTGGCCGCAGCCATCGGCAAACTTGGTCTTGCGGCAGATGCCGCAGGTGGGCGCGTCGTCCTTCTGCTGTGTCTGCTGACGCCGCGTCTCAGCCCCGATACGACGCACCTCCTGTTTGTAGCTCTCAAACTGCTGGTGCAGTGTTCTGAGAGGAGAGGAGAGAAAAGTAAAGACTGCCCATTAGTGGTACATCATACATTTCCAAACTTTTTGTACTTGATAAACTTTACCCTTCAGAGCCGTCCAGTCAGATCTTCCTGTCTAAATATCCTTACGTTCATAAAATATCAACAGAAAAGGACGTGGCGGGATTTCTGAATAACTGAATAATTTTGAAAATAAACAAATGTAACAGAAACAAAAGTGATGTTATGATTGTGCATGTTTGTGAACAACTTTTCAGTTCCGGCAAAATAACTGGCAATTAGAGCACCACTTGAAAGGGGTCTTTCAAAAAAATCATACACGCAATTAAATGAAACTTCAGTTCAGTTTTGCTCTCTGTGGCTCACAGCCTTTCCCCTCCCTGCTTCCCGGGATGCCTATGATGGAAATAAACCAAGTGTGAATTGCAAATCAGGCCATGTGAAAACACCCACAATGTTGTCTCAACAGAACTGTCAAAGGAATACTGCATTAGCATACCATGGCTCTCATATATGGGACCCAGACATGCACTTTAATTACCTCTCTGAGTGAGAGAGATAGAGGAAGAAGATGGCTTCATTCACAGCTTTGCAGCCAATTTGCCTATTTGTGGAAGCAGGCAAACTTTAGTTAAGTCTCTGGCAGTACACTGACTTTACAGTTGTGTCTGTGAGTTATTTGTCAAAAACAATGCATGGAGACAATGCAGTGCTGTGCCATTTCTGGTTCTGGGCATTTGCTGAGGTAAAAATAATTAATTCATACTAAATCTGTTAACCCTAAAAAGAAAGTTGTATAAGTGGAAGGCCTACTGGTTAGCAGAACACTTAACGTCTTGTGCTGACTCACTGAACAGTTCAGAGTAAAAAAATCAGCAAAATTGCATGAAATATAAGTGTAATGGAGCAGCTGACTTTCTGATTATTCTATAAGTCTGTACATTTTCTGAAAAAAGTCCCATCGCACATTCCAAGATCCCAAAGAAACATTCAAATTTCTTGGTTTGTCTGACCAACAGTACACAAACGCCAAAGACATTTAATTTACACTGAGGTTAAGCTAGATCACCTGGGTCCATTGAAAGCAGACATGTCCTCCCGTCTACAGTGCTCGGCTGCTGGGTAGGAAACAAGTAGAAAACATAACACCTGATCTGCTGTCAGGAGATTTTTGTGGTAGAAATAATCAAACAGATAACACTCCTCCACCATGACCCATCCAAAGTCCAGGAACAATGCTGTGCTGTGTCTTCACAGAATACTTTCGAGTTTAAAAAAAGGTCTGTCGGTCTTCAAAAACAAGCTGTCCAAACAAGATGTTACATAATTCCCCCAAAGTATACAATCTCCCTGAAAAAATCTTTCCTGAGTATGCCAAATAGAAACTTTCCAAGCCGACAGAAGTCAGTTGTACATTCCTCTTCACTGGTGCCTTAAACGCTGTCTGTGGCTAGTGCTAGAGCAGAGACAGCAGACTGCCACCATACAGAGTTGGATCACCGATGTGACCGGCTGACTGGTATATATTTGGTCAATCTGCTGACACAGGGAATAGTTGGAACAGGAACAGCAATTTTGTGACGTGGAATGTTGAAAAGATGTGAAAAAATGGAAAAATACACATTGATGTCAAGGTTAGAAAATGAAACATCCTCTGTAACACATTGCCTATGTACCTTTAGGCTGAGCTTTTGAATATTATCAAGTCTTTCATGCATTTTCTCAAATATTTGGTATGTTGTGTTTAAGTTCAAATGCTGAAGTTTTGTAATGCCTGAAGGGGACTTAACAACTAGCCTAGGGGCTCAACATCAAAGCATTTGTGCCATCTATAATGCAGAGCCCGGGCACTTTAAAGCTCACTCATATAAGTTAACATAATGAAGATCATCATGTGTTATGCCTTTACACCCATTCTGATCTCTTTATCCATCACCAGTTTTGGCTGTGCGTGACTGAGGAAAACAGGGTGAAGCTTAGAACAGATTACACAGATACTGTGATAAGACATCCATTCAGATACAGATAAAGGATTTAGATATTAAGATATACTAATGATGAATGGACATTTGAGTTGACACAAACCTCTGCTTTTTCAAATGGAAAAACAACATGACACCGCCACAGCAGCAACGTCATAAACGTGACCTCTGACCCGTAGAAACTATCTATCCTGCCAATGTGAGTCCAGGGGCTGAGCCAAGCCCATGCACCATGGGAACAGCTGTCAGAAACAGAGGGTGCACAGCCGGTTGTCATAGTAACGTGGTGGCGTCAAGCGCTGCGTGTCAGCGGGTGTCAGTGCACCAGCTGTTCCTGGTCTTAGAGCCACAGTTTCATCAGTCTTTTCTACCATTTCCACACATTCAGCAGACATGCACAATTAAAGCTGCACAAGGTGACTCTTTTAAAGATAAAAATAAATCTGTGCTCTCAGCCTAGATCACAAAGGAGGTCTGTAGAAGTGAGAAGAGCCTCATCTCTCATCACCTCTGATTGAAAATCTCTAGATTTAGGGTGAATTTATGATGTAAGGTCTGGACAATTTTTTCCTTACAGGAAATGCCCCAAAAATATCAGTGGAATTTGTTCCCCACAACATTAGATATTTTATATTATCTTCTCAAATACCTTTACGTAAAGACACTTCCATGAACAGCTGCTTGGTGCCCCTGAAAACTATGTTGATGACAATGGTGAGACTGAACCAGAACAGTCGTAGGCCTTACAACAAAAACAATTAGCTGAAAGACACAGAGTGGAGAGCATATGCAGAATCAGGTCTCAGCATTTATATAAAAACATTGATTATTGCAGCTAGAAATCACAACAGTTTAATAGACCCAAAGACAAGCGCTACAACTTTTTCTCCAAATTTCATATTGCACAGTGCATCATAACCGATGTCAATGACATAGAATGTGTGATTGTAACATGCCAAGACAATATGCTCCATAAATGCATACAATACTCAGTGAAACCGCTGAGCAGTGCGCATCAAGATGGACAGCATTAGAGGAAACATTGGAAACATTCAGTAATAGCCTACATGTTTGAGCCTCAGTCAGACCAAGCAGGAAGCTTCCGGTCAGAGTACTGAGGCAAACGCGGGAGTCCCTTAAACCTGCATGCTATTGTATGGCCAGCAGGGGGCGACTCGCTGGTTGCAAATAATCAACGTGGCGGATCCCTATTGGCCAAATTTGACGCTTCAAAACAGCAGTCCACAAACCAACGGGTGACATCACGATAACTACATCCATTACATTAATTCATTCCAAAGCGACTTACAATTGCTATACATGTCAGAGGTCGCACGCCTCTGGAGCAACTAGGAGTTAAGTTTCTTGCTCAGGGACACAATGGTAGATGTCTCACAGTGGGAATCGAACTGAGGTCTCCCACACCAAAGCATCTTATCTGTGCGCCATCACCACCCACACATCCACTTCTTATATACAGTCTATGAGTCAGACGCAGACTCCGATAAGTAGTCTGTTGTGTTGGCTTTTTAGCTTGTAACTGGCTAACACAGCGTTAATTGTTGTGAAACATACAGTGATATTTGCTGCGATGTTACAGTGTGCTCACATTGTCACATTGTTATTACATAGTAGATAGTGGAAGAAAGCTCCAGGGTTTACAATCAGAAACTGCACTCTCTAAGTTTGTTGTCAAAATGTTCACTACCCTTCTGCACTGATAAATGAACTACACAGGCTCCACTACAACTACACACGCAAACAACAAATTTAAAACATTACCACAGAGCTGAATTACCATACATTTTACACAGTAGCTATAAAATTGTAAAAGCCTTTGGTACGAATCAATATTTTTGTTAATTTAACAATGTGTGTGTAATATAAAGAGGGTTGCTCATAGTGACAAGTGAAAAGTGGAACATTTAGCAGCTAAGAGCCAGATATTTTTCTAAGGAGTTGCTGGAGACCCAAGGGGCCCAAAATCAATTAAGGCAGCTTTAATCACACCACTGCTTTACCTGCTATGACGAGTCAAAATGGCTACCATGATTATTCATTAAAAAAATTATTCTAAATTCCTAAATTGCTCAACAGTAGCAGTACACTTACATGGAATGTTACATCACTCATTACATTATTTTCAACTGCATTATTACTAATGCTAATCCTAATTACCAAACTAACTGAGCACAAACTCCAACATGCACCCCAACTATTGTACAGACAGAAAAAGACACAACATGTAATATGTGTCATCTGTGCATTCCTCACTGCACAGACCTGTATCTTGGGGAAACTAAACAACCTCTACACAGAAGCATGGCTCAACACAGAAGGGCCAACTCCTCAGGTCAAGACTCAGCAGTTTATTTACATCTGAAGGATAAAGGACACTTGTTGGAGGATCACCAGGTGCAGATTTTGGACAGAGAGAATGGATGGTTTGAAAGAGGTGTAAAGGAAGGCATTTACACCCGGGTTCAGAAGCCTAAACAGAGGAGGGGGTCTACACCACCACTTATACCCCACTTACAATGCGGTCCTTTGATCACTTCCCAGGAAACTGAACAAGCATTTCCTCTGGGCCTCAGGTGAAGATACCAACGATGGTTTCAGATTTCAGATTTGGTCATGGCTGGTTCTAACGACCATGAGCACTAACAAACCCGGCGGTATTGATGATCTTGGCAAACGATCCCACAGAGGTTAAATAGCTGAGTTTCCCTACCAGTCAGTCAGAACTCAATAAGTCTCTTGGATGAGGGACGAAACGTCTTCTAGTATCTTCAGTCAAGTCCAGTTGCCCTTGACCTCAACCTTCGTTGGATAACTATGACCTGGATGACTGAGAACCTTCACAGATAACCTGTTCACACTACTGTAATGTGTTACTATCTGACACTGTTAGCATGTGGCCGTGGCAGACAGTGACCAGGGGGGTCCAAGTGGTGTGAACCACCTGAACTGTGGCTGTCTCCTCTCTCTAGTTCAACACCATAGGGACAGCCAGACAGCCAGATGTGGGATAGCCATGCTTATGCCTTGTCAAAATAAGTATGCAAATGAGCACACATGCCCACAGTTGCATACACGCACACACAAAGACGCAACTATAAACAATGACACAGACAGAAAACCCTCATATACACATGTATGGGTTCACCTATGCCTCACATATTCAGCTCAGTATGTCCAAGGACTCCTTACCTCTTTCTCTCTTTCTGCCTTTCTCTCTCTTGTTCTCTTTATCACTCCCTCTTGTGTCTCCACTGTCTTCACCAGTCATTTATGTGGAGTTGTTAATTAGCACCGCTATGAATACATTGCTCAAGGATGGAGAGTGGAGAGGGGAAAGTTGTGCTGTGTGTGTGTGTGTGTGTGTGTGTGTGTGTGTGTGTGTGTGTGTGTGGTGGTGCTATTTCTGTCTCATCAGCTGATTACTGGCAACACCTTGCAGAAGTCTTTTTCTCGGTTGGAGGAGACACAACAATTTAAAAAAGAAGCAGTCTGTATGTTTCGGCCCTCAGCAAAGAGCAGCAGGAAGTGCTGATGAACTATTCGCTAAGCCCTGCTCCTAGTTACTATAGCTTTGTCTGTAGCAAGCAGCGGCAAATTTACCACTCGCAATTCAACATATTTGAAAGAATGCCTCTTTAAGTTCACACAGAGGTAAACAAAAGCAGTCATCTCATTTCTGACCGACGGCAGTGGATTTTGCTGGCTGAGACAACTGTTGCTAACAGAATTTATGAGCTGTTGCTAGCTAGAGTAAGTTAATGCTTATAGTTGAAAACTCCATCGCAATGGAATTTAATGACTCTTTAAATAGTTTCATGTTTAATGACTTGTAAAAACAGTACCCAACTCTTAAAGATGCACATGGTACATACGATATAAAGCTTAAATACAGGCTAAAGCTAGCTGTCCCCACAAGTCAGCATCCTCGCCAGCTCACGGCTTTTGTAGAAGACATGAAAATAAAGGAGTAGAATTGTTCATGTGTTTCAGGATAGAGCTTGTTATAGTAAGATATGATTTTTTCTTTTATTGTAACATAACTCTTGTTACATAGTTTGAAAGCTTACTATAGAAAAACAAATTGTGTGTTAACCATTGACTGTATGAGGTGTTAACAGACTTGAAATCAGATTTTAAGTGGCCAGAAAGACGATGAAAAAAAAAAGGAGATAGGTAAGGAAAGGTAAAGATATGAAAACATAGCCTGCCAATTTATTTTAAAATTTAAAAAAATTAGTCAACCAATGGGAATCTGTTAACCAAAGTATTTGATCTAATACTGTGCTTTTTTAAAATTAAAGACTGGAAAGGAAGGAGAAGAGAGCGAGAAGGAAAAATGAAGTAGGTATAAAGAGTGAAGCGAGGAGAGCGTGGAAGAGTTAAGAGGAAAGATTAAGAGAAGGAGTAAGAAGAGTGACACAAGAAGAATATAATTAGTGTCTTTGCACACCACACTATGCAACACAATTACAGATTAATGCACAGCACACCTGACACAGAAGCTTTGTGAGCCAAAGTTTACATGTGCTATGACAAAATGTGACGCCACAGTGAGTAATGTCTTAGCACCATGGGCAAATAAGGACCTAGACAAAGGTGAATTTGTGTCCCTGTCCATTGATGCGTCCAATCAACGGCAGGGACTCAAGGATTGAACAGGCTGATAGTATCAGTTAGCCTGCACCATAGTTTTAGAACAGTACAATACAGTTACAATAGTCAAAATGCATGAAACCGAAATTGTCCCCCTTTTTTATTTCACATATAATAACATTATATTTTTTTAATGACATACTGACCACCAAACCAAAAATGTCCCCGGTTTTCATTTCAGAAATCTGGTCACCTTACAGTATGTTTATGCTTTAATATTTGTATTTCCAAACAGTATGTTTTACTTTTACAGTTCAAGATTTGAGGATGAGGCCTAACCAATGAGTTTGGCAAACCTAATGCCATCTAACTCAAGATTGTGTCGTGTAAATTATTGAGATAATAGCATCGTGGATCCCACAGGATGGATGTTCCAGTCCTGAGGGGTATTCTTCTGACAAAACCTGTCACCCTATTAAATAATGTATTTAGCTAATGACATGGCCCTTGTCTTTGGGTTCCTATGATTAGTTAGCAGGGCTGGCGTGCTAACAATCCCAACTTACAACAGCAGACACTGTTAAATCCATTCCTTCCATTTTTTTAGACTAAAGAAACCACACCCTCCAAACTATTGTGATATCAAGTGCTGCTCTTATTACAGTTGAGAAGTCCGAAACCTGACAAACCTGCAGTGCCTACTTAGTGTTTAAGTTATCATTTGACAAGCTCTGTCCAGGTGTGGGATTTAGCGAATAGTCAATTGACACCAGTGGTTATAACAAACTGCCATTTTTCAGTGGTTTGGAGCTTTTTTGTTGGAAGAACAAAACAAGCGTGGTGGATTAATAGTCCCAGCACTGTATGACAGCACAATTGAGGGTGTTGAAGGAGGCTTGTGATGGAGCTAGAGACCGAGAAGATGACAGACATGTTGACACACGCTGTGAGGAAGCAAGGAAAGGAGGAGTCAGGGGTGGAGGCGGAGGGATCAGAAGTGGTAAATGAAAGGGAGCAGACAGACAGTGAGAAGACACAGTGGTGTAAAAAAAGAAACAGGCAGACAGGAAGAACAGGTGAGGAGTTTGTATACACAATCCCAGAAGTCTTCCCATCTCAGAAAGAGATGGACAGACAAAATGCTATCTCCAGGGAGAAGGAGGAGGACAAGGAGGAGGAGGAGGAGGAGGAGGAGGAAGGACAACAAGTAAAAAAGCAAAGGATGAACAAAGAGAGCCAAGACGGAAACAAGCGTGGGCCAGAGACCAGCGGAGGAGAGAAGCTGATGCATCCGGAGCCACTCTATAAATACCACTTGAGAAGAGGAGTGGATGATGGAAAGAGGATGGAGACAGGATGATGGGAAGAGGAAGGGAAAAAGAATAGATAGATCTGCTCAGGAACACTGGTAATAATTTTAGGACCATTAGTAATTTATTGAAGTGAAGAATGAAGTTATGTGTCAAAAAAATCCTAAAAAAATCTGTACATTTCTGCCGTGTGTGAAAATGGTCAAAAGAAGAGAGAAATAAGTAAAGGGAAAGACAAGAGCAACAGATGAGTGCTTAACCAAACGCAAACATCGTCTTTGTTTTCGTGTTTGATTGCCGTGATGTTGTCCATGACGACTTTTACTTATTTGGCTCCCTCCATTGTCAAAAGGCTATAAAATGGTACTAACGTCATAACGCTAGCAGAAATAAAGCACCCAGATGGCCTTTGTGTATCTATCTTTAGGGCAGCAAATTTCTCAAACAATCTGGCCATTCCTCACTAGCTTGATGGGATTTGATTGCGAGCTGTCATTCTTTTCAGGATTCAGTGTCACATCTACACCGACTGCTGTTGTCACTTAAATCTGCTGGTCTAATACATACAGAGCTTTAGGGGAGCAATGTTCAGTGAAATTGCTGCGTTCTCCATCATTTATTTTTGAAAAGAATGTCGTCTTGATGCTAGACACCCTAACATTTTGGGAAAAACAGACTATTTTACCACCAAATCTTTACCCCTTTCCAATCCCTCATTCCCAGTGTCCTATGAAGGTGTACGCATAGCCAAACAACAACTATCTGCAACAAAATCTACTAAATGTCAAACTTTATGCAACAGAACTTACATTTCCATAGTGTTTCCACCATTCTTCACCACCCTTCTGTTCAGGAATAGCGCCATTTGGTAAGTCAGTTGTCCCTGTTAGGTTGTTTTATTGTTCACTTCCTCGCTGGTTTGGGATGTTCTTTAATATGGTGAACTCCCCATGGGAATGTCCCTACAGAGGTGAAGTGGATAAGGCAAGTGTACAGGGGCCAGAATTGGATTGGATATTACCCCGATCCCCTATTTTCCCAATATTTCCTTAAAGTGTCTATTTCATGAACTTTTCCTTGTAAGTTTTGACTAAAATATCTCAACAATTATTCACTTGATTACCATAAAATTTAGTACAGTAATTCAGGCAGAATTTTAGGAGGTTGGTAGATCCCCTGACATTATTCACCACTATCAGATCAATATTTCAATTTGTGCAATACTGTGGCTTAGGGTCAAAGAATTATTAATGACATCTCATCAGCATCAGCTGTACTTTGTGTTGTGCTAATTATCTCTGCCAGGGGAAGATCCTGCATTTGGTTGTGTGTGTGTCTGTCAGCATTTAATCTGGCATACTACGGGACCCATCAGCCTAATGTAGTTTGTGCACATTACGACTGTAGGCTCATTTTTGAAAAACCTACTTTATCGAAAGAGCCTACAGAAAGCTTAGACTTTTGTCTTTGTTGCCAGCTAGGCTAAAAACAAATCTTATCATGGCTGTTTCAGGCCACATTTTGCCCTTCGTAGCTCAAAACCTGACATCCATAGAAAGTTTGGTCTTATCTTGAACAGGAGCAGATTAATGCCAAACCCAATATGTTATGACCCACTAAAGGCACAGTTCGAAATGAAAAAACCCTTATTTTGTGTGGTTTGTCTGTTACAACAAAATGTAATAAATAAATAACAAAATGTTTAAAGTCAGAAGTTTGGACTTATGGTCCCGTTTATTGTTTCCTCATAAAGTTACAATCCCATCACACTATTCTGTACATCTTATAGGAAACTGAGACTATTATTATACAAAAACAACTTCCTCCCCTTCACTCCTCTCCTCTCATGTATACATGCTGGACACACAGCTGCCCTGCACTCTCTGGTGGAGATCTGCACTCTACTGAGTGCACTCTTCTAGTTAGCAAATGTAACCATGCTAACACTTTAGCTACATGTCTTCCTCCGTCCATCAGACTAAGAATCCCCTACCATGGCCAGTGCTTAGACGTTGATATATTTTTTATTGATGTTTACCCATATTTATGGAGCAGAGTGCTTTTTTGGCATGGACTCCCCACTGAGTATGTGTGTATCTCTCTCTTCTCTGCGTGCATTTTTCTTTCTTTTCCATTTATATCCCCCTAACTCTTCCTCCATTTCCTTTATTTCTTTTCCTCTCACACCTCACCCACTCTCATATCTCCAGTGCTGTATATTGAATTCCATTCTGTTAAAGCCTTCTAGTTCAAAAAATGTTCCACATCACTGTACATACAAAATTCACTTTGCACTGTTCTCCTCTCCATTTCTCTCTTAAACACTGAGACACACACATGACATGTAGTGTACAAATCCTTTGACCTCACAGCCTGCTGGGTGATGTATAAGCCACGACTCTAGTTGATGGAGTAGTTATGGAGTAATTATGGGCGACCTCTAATCCCCTGACTCTATCCCAGCAGCCTCGGCCTGCAGCCTCCCTACTTCATTTTATTCTAACTTAATTTTTTGGGGGCCCCAATCGTGTTTTATTTATGTCCAAAATGTTGTGCTTGAAATCTATGTGAAGACTTCATGTTTAGCAATTGTTTTGTTCCTGCAGGAGAGGAGTAAATACTTGGTGCCAGTCCACACGTCAGCATGCTAAGATAACATTTTCTATAACTGCTCTTGACAGTTTTTTTTACTTTTTACAAGTCTAATCATGCACACATACATAGGGCCCTGTGAAATCTGTTCTAATTTTTCCCCACATTCCGTGTTTTCAGTTTTAATTTTTCTGAATTCTGTGTTTTACAATTTAAACAGATTTTATCATCAGAAAGAGTGTGTAATCATGTGGTGGATGAATACAATTTCAACAACTTAATAAGAAAATACATATGTTACATATGTAATAATATAGAAATGTTCAAATGTATGTGTGATTATTAGACAATTAAATTATCAGAATCAGATCATACTCAGTTTTATTGCCAGGTATGTTAAATAGGTTATTACCTGCTAGGTTAGGAGGTTATTACTGATCATTTCTTCCCACAGATCTTCTGCAGGACAGCCTCCACTTTCTGCTTGACTTATCTTATTATTACAGAATATCTGACTCCGCCCACACAGACAAAGTCTTAAACAAGCTCGTGTCTTGCACACTTTTGTTTCTGTGTAAAAGATTTTCTTCCGTCTTCCGAAGTGGTTGCACTTTTGAGAGTTTGTTGAAGTGATGAGCTGTAGCTAACTCGCTGACTTTGATATGACAGCGTGTGTGTGTGTGTGTGTGTGTGCTCGCGCGCGCGCGTGTCCGCCTTCTGTGATACTCCGACACGCAGAGAGGAGGAAGCAGGGTGCGCCTAAATAACGCACCAAAACATTGCAGTATAGTTTTTCTGTCCGTTTGGAAACAAGTGCTGTGAAAAGGAAGCTTATAATGCTCGGGGAAACCCTGACGTTTATAAATTGCAACCACATTTTAGCAGATTCCTGCGACATTCCGCGTTTAACAGCTGATTCCAATTTTAGAGCCATAACTACACTTTCACTTGTCACTGGGACATCAAAACTACATGTATAGAATCAGCAGTAAAATCTGATAAAAACTGCTGAAAAAGTTTGATGACTTTTGATGACCCAAATTAAGGTTTAAAAAGCGTTTTACCTGTTATACCATATTATATGCGTAGTAGACCCTTACATCAGTGGAACCACACGCCTCGACTCCTCTTAAAACATCTCTGGTTATACATCTTTACAGCTGTGTCAGTACACTGTGACATCACTGTTGGGTATGGTCACAGGTGCAGTAGAGCATCATTTTGACCACTCCTGTCAGTGATGATGTGATGCTCACAGGAGCAACAGACTTTGAACCAGAGAGGGCAGTAAAATACTACTTTTCAGCCTGCTGTAAAGTTACTTTTTAAAGTAGCCTATATTTGTTTTTTTGTTTTAAATGACTTCACATGAAAATGTACTGTGCATCTGTTTTAGCATATGAATTATTAGCATTGCTGTGGTATATTCAGGTGTGTGCCAACATATACAGTTAGATGATTATATTGTAGCTGTTTTTACAGTTTTTGATGATAACGTGTATAATTGACATGCAGAATGTATGTAACCAAATGATTGCACAGTGAGCATTAACAAATGTTTGTGGTCAGTTTCACTCGGTTATGTTGGGTAGTGAGATGCTTTCACACAGGGCACCAGAGATCACTCAGTGTTTTGATGAGTATAAAAATGATGTGAATCATATGGCCCTCACAGTCACCGTGAGTGACCCTCACAGTCAACAGCCCTCTTCACCACCCTAAGCAACACTAAACACCAGATGAGGAAATACCTTAGGAAAGAATGATGTCCATTACTCCAATAGAGTTTCATAGACTTGGAGATTTTTAAATATTTCAATGTAAGTGATGGGGGACAAAAATCCAAAGTCCTCATTCTGTGTAATAATGCATTCAAGTTTAGCAAAAGGTAATATGAGGTTTCCGCAGACTGAGTTAGACAAATAAAGAGAGAGATTGATAGATATCTTCCAGGCCTTTCTAGCAAAAAAATTCCCTTTTAAATACAAATTAAGACAAGCTTTGTGTTGGTTTTTACCTTAATGTATTTTTTTTATTGGGAATTATATCACTTTAAGCTACTATATAGATGTGTAATAATGCCTCAGATGCTAATGCTATATTTTCTCCTTCAAAAAGATAAAGCTGCTCATTAACTAGGGAGCCAGAAAATTACATACATACACACATAAAGTGATAAATATTGATATATGTTATACAGTTTGTTATGCTCACATATGAACCATTATTAAGTCACACAGAATCTTGACTTTCTTAGTATTTTTGGGTTTTTAAATTTGAGGAATCTGCCTGGCAATGTTGCTTTCTGAAGGAGCTGTGGTGGACAAATATGGTCTTCATAAAGCAGCTGTTAAACATTACAGGTGTGTCACAATCCCTCTCTTACACACAAACACACACTATTTACATGTTACGTTATTTAAATAAACATACAGACATACTTTTTTGAGTGGTGGCTGGTTTTACCAAGAGGGTACAAATTTGAGTCCCGTGCAATGTTGTGTGTGGCCACTCAATGATAAAGTCCCATCACTTCCTCTGACCACAAACACAGACAGAGATGGAAGGAGAGAGGGAGAAGGGTGTAGAGAGCCTGGTCAACCCAAGCAGAATGCATTCTCATTAAACTTTAATGCTGGGGAGGTCTGGGAGCACTAAAGAGGCTACTCACTGAGGCTCACTGAGGCTCACTCAGGTCTCGCTCTCTCTCTCTTTCTGTCTGCCTTGCTCTCTCTCTCTTTCTCTCTGTCTCAACATACTCGCTCAGAGTCCCACCCAGCCACACACTGCCAGCTACCATCTCTTCCCATCCTCTGTGCATGTGAAAGACCGTGTCCTGGTTCTCTGTCACACTTTGTTCCCTACGTCTTTGCTGCTGTAGCTAATGATTAACCGAATCAGGCCAGCTGTATCAACACACAAGGCTGTTTCCTAAATCATACAAGATAGTTAAACATCAAAGATAGCTCAAAGGCTTAAGGTAATGTTCTCTCTCTATTCTTTTACAAAATAGGAAGAACAAGAGCAGCTTTAGAACATGCAGACATGACTTTATTATTAGGTTTTTAACACACACTGCATAGCAAAAAGCAAGTGGACACCAAGCATCTCAGCGTATATGACAGCTGAACTCATTATTATTATTCAGTTGGTTAGTGATCTAGTCCCTCATGCTACTCATGCAAGTAGCTACAGTGCTGTTATAGAGCAGTTAAAGCATTGCTACTGTAGAACAGCCTCCACTCTTCTGTTTTCATGCTTTCCACCAGTTCTGGGGAGAGCATTAGTGAGGTCCAACACTGATGCTGGGAGATAAGGTCTTGCTTAATGAGGTAGAGGAAAAAGCTTTGTGCAGGTCAGTCCTGTTCTACCAACATCAAAACTGGGAATACAATTTCTTTATGGACCGGGCTTTAAAACATCACTATCTGCAAATGTTTGGGAACCATGCAAGACATGCAATAGAGATGACAGATGTGTAGACAAACTCACAGGAACAAACACACACACACTGATGTCCCACAAATTATGTACACACACACACAGACATTGTCACCCGCCATCCCCCTCTGGAGTCCATTTATCCAGGTGTTGCGGACTCACCCGACTGCCTTTGAGTTCTTTTAATTAAGAGCAAAGTGTGTAGCTCCAATCCAGCATTACCACACACACACACACACACACACACACACACAAAGCAAATTAATTCACACTCTCTCCTGCTGTTTGGAAAAAGAGTGAAGGCTGGCTGAAAATCAACCAAACAAAGTACAGTGTACAGTGACAAAGGCAATCTGTCTTTGCAAGAGTGTAGTTTCCTTCTGCAAGCTTTCATCCACAGACCGAGACCAAGTGTTTGTGGTACATTTTGTGTCCTGCCTCTCATAAGTAGCGCAGTACCCGTGCTGTCAGACATACTGTATAGATGCTGTTTGAATGTGAAGTGTATGTGTGGATTTTAAGTGTGTGTGAGAAAGAGCACAGCTTGTATGGGTGCACCTAAAAAATGAATTAACATACAGTACACTTTCTTTCTCATTTACATTCAAATATATCATCATACATACACACACACACGGCCCACGCGCACAAACATATATCTGCACACACGGACACAGTGCAAACATTTCTCAATGTAATTAGTACATTTCAGCAGTCGGCCAAAACTGAAACAGGTTAACAAGAAAAAAAAAGGTTCAGAACATCAACAGCAGCCAGTGAAGTGAATATTTAAATATTTCAGGAACCGCTTCCAAGTGTGTGCTATTTTCAGACCTGATCCATAATTCAACATTAGCATTTTTCTCACAGAAACCTTGAAACTCTTAAGTCTGCTTGTGGAAATGTTTCTCTTTATCTCAGCTTAAAGATACCAAATTGGGTTTAGAGCAATGTTTTTTTCACTCTAGAGACAACATTTGACAATGCTAGCTGTTACGCTTTTCAGCTAGCCACAGTGCAAACAAACTAAAACTATCGTAGCAAGGAGAAGGATATCTATTTTAAACATAGAAGAGAAATAATACAAGTCATTTATATTATGTTTAAAACAAGCTTAGAGGATACAATAGACAGTTAGAAGCTGGTAAAAGCAGCTTCTAACTAAAATGCTAAAAATTCTAAAAAATGCTGCAGCACTACTTTATATGGCTTTAAACTTTCAAGCATGTTACCCTTCTGTAAACACCTAATGTAACATCACTAATGAAGGTGTGGCCAGAGATGAAACCATGAAACCATGACTAGCCTTAATCATGAGAAAGCTGTTGCTCTCCAACATTGTTCACTTAATCAGTTGAGTCAGGATACTAGTGAAGTAAATAGATCAAATAGACCATTGGATAGAAGGTCTGCGAAGTGATTTCATGGGTACCTTTGAAAAGTATTGTTAGTATTCCTGAAATACAAAAATACAGTAGTTTATTTTGATACACGGCACGGCTGCTGTACTTTGTAATATATTTTCATACATTTAAAATTAGGATGTTTAATATCTTATTTAAAAAATAACACTGTGATGTAATGAGGCCCTTTTGCAACATGCATTAGACATGGAGCAACATTAGCATAAATTTGGAGCTGTGTTTCTGGCCACCTGATGAATGTAAGTCCAATATTTGCTGTCCTTTTAGCTCTGCTACCTAGAAAAACATTTGTTTCTTTAGCTTCTTGCTTTGGCTAGAAATGAGTCTGATGAAAGAAGTGGGAATGAATCAAAACAGTAAAGTTGTGGGCCTTAAAAACCAAAACAATGAGCAAACAGACACTAAAACACTCGATAGAGCTGAGAGTCAAGTGATATTTCTCTGTGGGTTCATTACTATAAGCAACTCGTTTCCCATTATGTTGTTTATATAAAAAATATTGATTAGGGCAGCAGCTTTCAGGACAAATGGTCAAATCCACCAGGAACAAAACACTTACTTTTAGGTCTCACATTTAAACAGTCAGGCTGTTTCTCCTAGAAACGAAAGCCTGGTCTTGACCTTGACCACCAAACTACAATTGACCACTTGGTGGACAGTAGCAGCCATATCAGACAGCAGACAGGGAGAGGGGCTTTGCTGCCCTGTAGATGCACCCTGTAGCCTGCAGCCTTGGGGAGCCTGGTAAAGAGATTAGCTGTGTATGTGTGTGTGTGTGTGTGTGCGTGGAAACCCCTTACAGAAGCTCTTCCCATTCTTTTTGTCTCCCCCTTTTCTCTCTCTTTCCACCGCTCTAATCCTTAAAACCGCTAAATCCTCCCTCCTCTCCCTCTGTCTGTGCCCCGGGTCCTGATTTATTCTTCTGTCCATCTGGTGTCAGCGCACAAACTCCAGCCAAACAGCACCTAGTACTGTGCCATAGGTCAGAAAACTGTTGAAGAATTTCATAATTGCCACTAAAAATAACACTAATGCCAGATGGTGGGTTCCAGTAAATTCAAGGAGTACTAATACTAATAGCATTTCATTGTACTCTAGCTCTATTAACACAAGTGGGGAACTCCATTGACCACACCCACCACTCCAACCTTAAGGCCCTGCGTTGTGCATCCACTGTCTGAAATGTGTGCAATCTCTCTGCTGAGCACATCAATATTTTACACATTATTTCTATATTTACATTTTGGAAACCTCAAAGCTCCCCTGGGTGCATGGCAACTTGGATTGTTGAAGAGAAAATATTTCCTGTTGTGCTAGGAGAAGGCTTTTTTGACTTTTTCACAGCATCGGAGAGGTTGGTCACTGCTACGTTAATCATTTTGCTCACTCCCCACAACATGACAGCTCCCCTCCACTAACATCCTCTGGATTATGAAGTCAATGGAGGGTTTAGCAAGTCAATGGATGGAGTCTCTGTGGTCTATAGTGTATTAGACGTGGATAAAGTGTTCGTTAGCGCTTTGAATCAGTGAAGTAAAGCTCAGGTGCTTACTTCTCACAGTCAGACCAGAGCAAATTATTAGCCCAGAACCAGGTGTTCTGGCTCAGCAACAGATCGGGACACTTCAGCTTCTCTCAGGCTGGAGGTTGAACTTATGACAGATAAAGTCCAGTATCAGTAGAACCTTATCTCTGCCAGCTGCTCGGGTCTCAGGCAACTCTGCAACCAGTTGGACAGTGCTGACCAGGGGAATAGTCTTGACGTAAGGTGCAGAATGTTCTTTTTGCATGTGATTTTTCACTGCTGGGGGAAAGCACCGTTGGCTATTATACACTGCTCAAATAAAGGGAACACTTAAACAACACAATGTAACTCCAAGTCAGTCACACTCCTGTGAAATCAAACTGTCCACTTAGGAAGCAACACTGATTGACAATCAATTTCACATGCTGTTGTGCAAATGGAAAAGACAACAGGTGGAAATTATAGGTAATTAGCAAGACACCCCCGATAAAGGAGTGGTTCTGCAGGTGGTGACCACAGACCACTTCTCAGTTCCTATGCTTCCTGGCTGATGTTTTGGTCACTTTTGAATGAAATTTCACTCTAGTGGTAGCATGAGACGGAGTCTACAACCCACACAAGTGGCTCAGGTAGTGCAGCTCATCCAGGATGGCACATCAATGCGAGCTGTGGTAAGAAGGTTTGCTGTGTCTGTCAGCGTAGTGTCCAGAGCATGGAGGCGCTACCAGGAGACAGGCCAGTACATCAGGAGACGTGGAGGAGGCCGTAGGAGGGCAACAACCCAGCAGCAGGACCGCTACCTCCGCCTTTGTGCAAGGAGGAGCAGGAGGAGCACTGCCAGAGCCCAGCAAAATGACCTCCAGCAGGCCACAAATGTGCATGTGTCTGCTCAAACAGTCAGAAACAGACTCCATGAGGGCCCGACGTCCACAGGTGGGGGTTGTGCTTACAGCCCAACACCGTGCAGGACGTTTGGCATTTGCCAGAGAACACCCAGATTGGCAAATTCGCCACTGGCGCCCTTTGCTCTTCACAGATGAAAGCAGGTTCACACTGAGCACATGTGACAGACGTGACAGAGTCTGGAGACGCCGTGGAGAACGTTCTGCTGCCTGCAACATCCTCCAGCATGACCGGTTTGGCGGTGGGTCAGTAATGTTGTGGGGTGGCATTTCTTTGGGGGGCTGCACAGCCCTCCATGTGCTCACCAGAGGTAGCCTGACTGCCATTAGGTACCGAGATGAGATCCTCAGACCCGTTGTGAGACCATATGCTGGTGCGGTTGGCCCTGGGTTCCTCCTAATGCAAGACAAAGCTAGACCTCATGTGGCTGGAGTGTGTCAGCAGTTCCTGCAAGAGGAAGGCATTGATGCTACGGACCTGCCCGCCCGTTCCCCAGACCTGAATCCAATTGAGCCCATCTGGGACATCATGTCTTGCTCCATCCACCAACGCCACGTTGCACCACAGACTGTCCGGGAGTCAAATCTGGGAGGAGATCCCTCACGAGACCATCCGCCACCTCATCAGGAGCATGCCCAGGCGTTGTAGGGAGGTCATACAGGCACTAGGAGGCCACACACACTACTGAGCCTCATTTTGACTTGTTTTAAGGACATTACATCAAAGTCGGCCTGTAGTGTGGTTTTCCACTTTGATTTTGAGTGTGACTCCAAATCCAGACCTCCATGGGTTGATAAATTAGATTTGATTACCATTTTGAACACCTTGCTCATAACGTCTTTCGTTATATATACAGAATATACATATTCAAGTCTTATACCATTACAGAGCTTGTCTCTTCCTTTAAAAACAAAAAAAATAAGTAAGAATACAATCCAATAACCATAACCCATAACTATATACTCTACAATATGCTCATGATATTGCTTGTACCCTTAAACCGCTGGATGCCATTAACCACTCTAAATACTGTCAGCGATCTAGGAATTAAAACCTATGTTCCAATTGCAAGCCTAAGAGTATAAACTTACAGAGTCACACAAGCCTCCTTCTGATATTACCCAAAATACAGTAGAGTAGGGGATGCCTCCTGAATGCATGTAAAGTCAAAATAAATCGTTCTCTTCAATAACAAGAGCCCATCAGTCTTCTATTTGTCTGGTGATATTGTTCTAGTTAGCAAATGGTAACACTTATTGTTTAGCATTTTTAAGTATATAAACATTTAATACATTGTTTATAACACTATAAAGTAGTTGTATTTAGGAGTGGGAATCACCAGAGGACCCACGATACGATATCATTGCGATTTTAAACATGTTGCAATTTATTACCTATTATCCAACTTCGAATTGTGTCCCCAAAGGAAAACTCTTTTTGTCGTGGACTGAAAATGCAACTGATTTTATTATTATAGTAAAATAGTAAATTTTATATTTATCTGTATTTTAGTCTTTTTAATGTTTTCATGCTTTTATCTTGTATTGTTTTTGTATTATTGTCTCTTGGGTATTATTGTCTTTACACTTGTTAAAGCACTTTGTAACTTGTTTTTGAAAAGTGCTCTACAAATAAAGATTATTATTATTATTATAGTACCAAAAAGTTAAATTCTCATTGCCAAGGAAAATATCGCGATACTATGCTGTATCAATCCCACACCTATTTGTAAGCAGATTCAAAGGTTTATTAATGTATGGTTGGGCACCCATAAGTGGAGGCTGATGTATAAACATATAATGACTAGCAATAAAAAACACTGTACTGTAGCCTACTGTAAAATATATAATAATATTGACTTAAAGGTGTCCATTTATCTGCTTACTACTGTGTTACCATTTGTCTTGCTAAAAATCATCATATGCATTCAGCATCTTGCATAACAATCTTGCAAAATACACTGTAATAAACATTAAAGACTGCCTGACTATTGCTCACTAGCCATTATTCCCAAATTTCTCTAAAATCCCATTCCTCCTTTGTCAGTGGTGTGCTGGTCCCATCAATGATTAGCCAGATGATGAAGCCATTATTGACTGAACCTGAGCCTGTGCCTCATGGAACATTAAATACATCACTTCCTCTCAAGGGGCCTACAGCAGCTCTCACCCAGTTTCCCTTCAGGCTGCAGTCAGGAAATGAAAACAGCCATTAGAACAGAAGCAAGCCAGAGTGCTATAGGATGCTGCACGCCTGCTACGACAACATCGTTCATTAGAAACAGGGTCCTTGCATGTTTCAGTGCAGGTGTGGGTACAGCTCAGTGTAGGCTCTGGTGATTCAAATTGCCATTGCTCGTGGTGGGAACCCCTGAGGCATCAGACTACAATGTAACCAGCCATTTGTAAGAGGTAGCTGTAGCACACCAGCCCTCATGACAAAACACTGTAATATCTCTAACATCTCAAAATCTCTTAGTGTCTGTGCAAACTGTGTGTTTAAAGTGGCCTATAGCTAGCTCCTATCATTTCCCCTTAATGCCATAATGTTCTTTTAGTGGTTTACAGTCTCTGTATAGTCTCATCATTCTGTAATCTATCACCGGTTATTCTTTTCCATACACAGCTCAGATTCAGAGCTGGCATTTGATCAATATAGAGAGGGTTTGCAAAGGTGCAAAAATATATTTGGTCTCTTTTCTAATCTGTAAGGTGTCTGTTTCAGGCCTGCTAAGATTCCCAACCACACCCCATCTTCTCCTTTCCGCCGAGGGGAGCACAAATGACCGTACACACCGCCTCACCAGCGTCCGTCTGTCGGGCTTACAAAACGGTTTGTGTCGCTCCAGGCCTAAGAGCTATAATGTCATTGTTATTCCCATTTTTGTCAAAGCGCTGTCTCCCTCTCTCTCTCTCTCCTCTCTCTCTCTCACACACACACAAACACACACACAGAGGCGCGCGCACGCACACACACACACACACACACACACACACAGATAAAGCCACTCCAGTCTGCATGCGTGCGTAAAAAGGAAAATCAGAGCGGTGTTGGAGGTGTAAACTGAGGGATGGGGTGCAGTCCCCATTGATGAAAACGAGTGGGTGAAAGATGGATAATGCTATGATTCATCACCAGCACCCCCTCCCCCACAACCACCACCACTACCACCTCCACCGGCACTGTCACACCCTATCCTCGCGGCACTCTCTACATCTGTACGTTTGACCCTGATTCGGGTCATCTCCAGTGACGGTGACGGCAGCCTACATTGTTTCCAAGTATTGATTTATTCCAACAGCATCACGCCTCATAACGCACGCTGTATTTCTGGTGATGCTGAGCAGCTTTAGAAACCCACCCTGAGCTGTTACTGAGCTACTGTGTCTTCATGCTGGTGGGTTTCTTTTTAGGGAACACGCCACCACCGCTACAAGTGCACAATGATGGCAGAGCAGATGCATCGGCCAGTGGTTACTGTATGTGATGGGTGTGTGATGGTAACCACTACAATGGTAACACTGGGTTGTAACGGGCAGTTCGGTGTACAAGGGACATCTTTCTAACAGGGATTGCTCTGCGTTACGCGTTCTAACTTCCACAGAAGAGGAAAATGTTGCCCTTACTTTAGCATAGCTTGTTCTTTCTCCTCTTCCTCCTTTTGCCGAGCCATCACTGCCATGATGATCTTCCTCTCCTCCTCGGTGAGATGGCTGAGGTCCGGCAGATCCGGCATGGATGGCGGCACGGTGGGTGGGCGAGGGCCACCCTGGGGCCCCACCGAGGCGGACATCTTTTCCACCACCACCCCACCACCTCCTCCTCCTCCTCGGCGAGTCGTTTCGGCTGACAGGTTCCCCGGAGCGTTTCCGAGCCACACCTCACGACGTGGTCCGCGTGTAGAGCGGCAGCGGCAGCCGCAGCTCTGGCGAATAGTGCAAGCCGCTCATGGTTGCAGGCACCCTCGGTTGTGCTTTTGTTTGTCCTCTCTGGGTGTTTCTTCCACCACACTCTTGTCGTCGTCCCCCCCCACCCCCCGCCTGCCCGCCTCTCCCCTCCACCGCCCGGATTCAGGAGGAGCCCATCTCCGTTTTCTACGCCGGTAGTTGAGTCGAGCTGTGGGGGCCCCTGGATCACTCGGCTGGGCTGTGGTTCCTCCGCTGTCTCGGACTGGAGCTGGATGTTAGGGCGGTATCGGTCCGTACGACTTCTTAGCTCTCTCTCTCTCTCTCTCGCTCTCTCGCTCGCTCGCTCACTCACTCTCTCTCTCTTACTCTCTCTCTCAGTCAATGAGCATGCAGCCCTCCTTCCTCTCCTCTTTTTTTGCGGAGGAGCGCTTACTCATGTGAGAATGGGGTCCTCACCATCATCACACGCACGCGCAGCCTTTACAGTGGCTACTACACACACGCGCGCACACACACACACACACACACACACACACACACACACACACCCAGTGACAACAACACGCACACGCACAGATACGAGTGACACAAGTGGTACACAAAGTTACTAAGATCACAAGGGGCACAACCGACCTTAATATCCAATTCTCGCGATACTTGCTCATTATTTATTATTTTGCTAATTCAAATAAACCTATTAAAGTTTGTTTTATAAACTAAGTGTAGCCTACAGCGCCAACATAGGCCTACACACGAAAGCTGTCGTCTGTCTTTTAGCTGTTTGTCCATTTCAGCACCATGGACAGCAGCTCCCCTGAACACTTCTCTGGTTTTTCTTTAGAACATTCTGCTATCTGCCTCATAGCCTTTTGGTAATCAGCTAATTATCCTCTATTTGGCACAGTCCGTTGCAACTGTGCACATTTACTAGCACGAGCAGTTGTTGCTCACATTCTGATTATTTTATTTTATTAAACACATTGTGTATACTTTTTTTGCCAGTGTGTTTAATGAACTCTTGCTGTATCTATGTCTTCTCACTTGATGCAAATAGCATTTTATGTGAGGAAGTGTGGTGGCTTTTACTAAACATTTTACATGTTTTTATTATTTTATGTTAGCTTATGTTTAGCCTAGTCTGTGTTTCACCTGGCTACAAGACAGATTTTCTCTTAGGGACAATAAGGCACACGAAGTTATGTTCTCTTTATTATTTATACAATGTACATTGAGCAACATCAATATAGCCTAATAATAATGTCCCTATCTTATCTTCTTTTTAATGGGTTAACCCAAGCAAACAATTACTTTGTGTCTCAATTCCACAACTTTATATTCCTATTTGCCACACTAGACAAGCAGACAAATTTGAAGTTTAAGGTGTAAGAGAATATCTCCTTTTCCACAGAAACTGTAGAGATCTGTATACTTTTGTCAGCTAATCTTAGAGCGGTTTAAGCTCCCTGCTGTATCAAACTGATTATTTGTCCATCTCGCTTTGCATGCAGATCCAGACTCTCTATACCGATCCGGTGCTGACACCGGTTTCTCCCGGATGACGTAATGCTGGGTGACTGGCTGATTCCATCCAGCAGATGGCATTAACCCCGGCTGCTGCCACCCAGCCTCCTTCAAGTGACGTCACCGAGGTGGTGACTCTACCGCGGTGACGTCAACTTTCCCTGGTGCAGAATTTTGTCATCATTTAGGTCGTGACTAGGGACCACCGGCCCCGAGTGACACAGTCGTGCCACAGCAGGACAGATGTTTGGTGCAGACCTCAGACAATACTACACCCTGAGGAGTCTGTAGCAGGACAGAGAGGCCCTGCTCTTTTCTTTACATTTAGCTCCAATAAGGTTTAACAATTGTGAAATATGAAATGCCATGAAAGGTGTTATCCAAGGCCAGGTTTTCACTGATACTAATGCAGTTGAGGGGGTCGGGTGAAACCACATGAAACTACACCATATGTTTCAAAAGTTTTCCCATATCCAAGTGTCTGGTCAGGGACAGAGATGCAGTGAAAATAACCCTGAATCACACAGGCCCATGAAAACACTCTAACACTATAGTTCAATAATGAATGAAATATAGAGAGGATAATATAGTTATTGGGCAAATGTAGAGTATGGAAAATGATTCACATAAGCCTAAACACTTTAATGGCTGCAAATTAGGATTGACCTCATTACTCACTGTGAGTGATCAAGAAAAAATACATAGGGAGAATAACCTGTCATCAGTACAAAACCCCCACATTTTACAGCCTTTTTCTGTATGGGTGCCATCTCATTTGCTCAAAGGATACTGAGAAAATACAACAATTCTCCTTGCTGTGCAAATCAAGAATGTCGGGAATAAATAACATGTCATGTTTAAATAAGGTTTAATTTGTTGTAATATTTAAAACAACATTTGCTGCTATAACCCTTTTGCTTGTCTTGAATATTATCACCAATAGTTAAGCTAATAAGAAATGGTACTCTGTTGTTAGTGACTATTGGATCTAATGTTTACAATATTCAGTAACAGTATATAGTAGCTACTGTTTAAAGACAACATTCCCACAGGTGGACATCACCACACCAAGACTTTGACAAAGGGAATATACTGACATCTAGTGGACGGATGTAAACACTGCATGTACAGGGAGCGAAAATGAACTTCTTCACCACTCAAGAGTGCCTACATCCATCCATCCATCGTCAACCGCTTATCCTGCGTATAGGATCGCGGGGACCGTGCCTGCAGTTGTTGAAGAATTATTGTGAGTCAGGTTCAGGTGTGACGAAGAAGTTTCAGAGACTTAACATAGCATTGTTTATTGAGCCGAGGAGTGCCAGCATGTGAACACGTCAAATCTGAAGGACGCATCCTGTCTGGGGATATTTATCCTTCCTAGATCTACAGAGATTCACTAATTGTCCAGATAAGGTTATTGTTCATCCCTCTATACATGTGTGAAGAGTCTATTGGTCATTGGTTCAAATCAAGACACGTTGTGTGTCCTTCATGCCACATGCAACACTTTCTACACAGCGACCCTCAGTCAGTCTGCAATGAAAAAAAAGCACAGATAATCTGGACCTCGGGTTACCTAACAAATGTTTAACAGTGCATCCTCATAAACTCAGCTGTGTCAGTCAGTCAACAAGCTGGCAGAGAGGAGAGAAAGTGTCTGGAGAGTCCCTGTCTGTCACCTTTTGCTTAATTTAGCTGAGCGACTGACCCGATCATGACCTGGGGAAACCTGTTTCATAGTAATTCTGATTTATTCCTTCACACATTACTACATTCCTACTTTTCTAACATTAGCCAACATTTAGCAACCAAAAGCTTTTGGTCCTGCCAGAACATGTAAGGGCTGTTGAAACACCCTCCCCCACAATTTTCTCAACTAAACCCTCATTTGAAATTCAATATGTTAATGAGACAATTTTTTTTTTTTTTTACACAGCCTAAGTTGCAAATTGTAAGTGAAATTAGCACCCCCTGGTCATTTCTGTACAGTCCCTAAGGCATTGCCACAAAAATAGTGTTCATCTGTGTATTAAAATATCAGTGCAGCAGCACACCTGAAATTACCTTATTACCTTTTTGTTATCTTCATTTGTACTGAATTATTTTCATATTTTTGTGCAAAAGGAGATGAAACAAGTGGAGTTCAGATGTTTATTCCCTTGAGAAATTTAAATTAAAAGTCAAAGATCCCTATCACAACAGAATACAGGAAGATTTATGGGAAGTGTGGTCTTAATTTAGATAAATACTTTGCATCACAGAGACTGCCAATCCTTTTGACAATGGACTGATTTCCTTTGGTAATTTTACTAGGACAACATTTAATTTGATAAAATTTCTAAAAAAATGCTACATGAAACATTTTTACCATTGTTAACATGAGAAAAACATCACTATGCACAAATATTTTCTATTGCTTTTCATACTGGCCACATTTCCTTTCTCACAGTGCCATCCTAATTTTGTTCTTCAGGAGGCAGATTGGAGGACAGTTGGTATAACTGTTTTCAGTGGGTTTTAGATAAATGGTGGTGACAGAAAAATAAATGTAATTCAGACACAGTATATAGTCTGTTTTCCCACCAATGCTTTCACATTCACATTTTCAATTATTGGCTCTTAAAAAAATAGCAATAGATCAGAACCAATATTTTCTGGCAACAAAGTCCATCAGCACTGCACAAATATTTGGAAAATATAAGATAGGTGTCAGAAACAGAAAAAATACAGAAGGGCCTCTTGAAGCAAATTCCCCCCCTCCTTTTGTTGAACCCAGATATGTTGGGATGCAGTCTGTCTACTTCTTGATGACCTCTGAGTCTACATCTTCTGTGCGGGACACCACTTTTCCATCAACAATTTCCTCAATCACCACCCTCCTCCTCTGCGTTATAACTGGTTGAGCTGCAGACAAAAATGAAACAAAATTTTACCTGTAGGATATTGCATTTTTTTACGAGCAAAGAGCAAAAAAATACAGTGGGGGGGATTTAAACTTACGTTTGACTTCAGTCTTGACTTCGGTCTTGACTTCGGTCTTTTGAACAGTTTTGGAAATAGTTTTGCTAAAAGATAGACAAAAGTTAGTTTTTTAGCATTCAAGACACACATTTTGGAAACAGACTTAGTATTTGTTCATTAGTGAGCTTTAAATGCGCTGTTATACAGATTTTGTTCCCTTTGGACAGGGCCAGGCTAGCTGCTTCCCCTTTTTCCAGTCTTTATGCTAAGCTAACAGTCTGCTGACTGTAGCTTCCTATTTATTGTAAAGACATGGTAGTGGTATCAATCCTTTATCATCTAACTCTCAAATCAAAAGCAAAAAAGTATTTCCTAAATTGTTGAACTATTTGTTTGATAAAAGAACTGAATCAACAGATTTTTTCTCTATTCTACCTGCCTGCCCGTCCAGCTACAGAAGAATCACACGGTAAGTGTGACAAAGATCTCACTAAAGAATTCCCTTACGTTTGATCCTCTCCATCCAGCAGTCTTCTGTACTCAGCGATCTCCAGCTCCAGCCTGGTCTTAATGTCAAGCAGCACCTGGTAGTCTGTGCCCTGCCTCTCGATGTCCACCCTCACCCGACTGAGCTCGCCCTCCAGGGAGTTGACCATGGCCTGGAGCTGGTTCAGCTGCTGGCTGTAGCGTGACTCTGTCTCTGCCAGTTGGCCCTCCAAGGCAGATTTCTGCATGGCGGAGAAAACAGGAGAGTTTACTGACTGATTATTTATCGTGTACAGTCAACCATGTTGTAATATATATTACGACAATAAGATCACAGACTTGAGACTGAGCAACGCAACAGGTTAGCAACATTTATGTTATATAGTAGTGCAAAACTATTGCATGAAAATGTGTGTTGTAGCTTCCTTTGGTATTGACATATGTTGTATATGGGATCTCATTTACCAGGCTGTGCTGGGACTGTAGCTCAATCTGCAGGGCCTGCAGGGTCCTCTTGAGATCGTTGATCTGACTTCGGGAGGTCTGGAGGGTCTCTGTGCTGGATGCCACTTGCTTGTTCAGGTCGTCAAACTGGAAGACATGAGATTGTAAAATGTCCAAAAGCTACTCAGGCCATTTGGAAATTGCTTGATATTTAGGACACATTTTCAGTTAAATGCAGGCATGAGATGAGATGATATTAACAAGGTATCACCTCGTTCCCCTCACCTTGACCTTGTACCAGGCCTCCATTTCGCGGCGGTTCTTGTCAGCGATACCCTCGTACTGAGACCTGATCTCCTCCAGCATCTTGGTTATGTTCTCCTGAGGCCCGCCGTCTACCTCCACGTTCACAGAGCTGGCCTTAACTTGGCCACGCAAGCCTGCAAGCTCCTACAGGCGGGACAACAGGGACAAAAGGTCGAGTAAGGTCAAAGATAACACGAACATGAAAAAAGGACTGGACCACAGTTAAAGTGTGACTATGTAACCTTTGAAAGACAAAACAACACATACCCTTATGCAATTCGGTAAACCAGCCTGACTTGGTCTGGTCTGTATCTTGTTATGTTGTAATGTTAGCTAACATTAGCAAACTTGTTTTTTAAAATGTCTTAAAATGTCATTTTGCCCATCTTGCCATCTCCATCTATTCTTATGTATTAAATAGCGTTACCTCTGTGTTTTGTACGGCCCCTTGCACAAATAAAACTTGAAAAACGTTATTCATGTTGATGCTCATTTAGGAGCACATCTGCAAGTAAATCAACTGAGAAGTTATCAGATGAGTCACTATTTGCGTTTGGCAAATAGTTGGCTAACTGTTTCATGAAAAACCATTTTAATGTTGTTTTGACCCTTAGCAGTAAGACTTTCTAGAAGCTATGACTGGAATGGATCTTTAATATTTCTATTTGGTCATATAAAGAAACAGAACAAGACTGATCTTTTGTTTTGCAGTGCAGAAACTGATAACTGTGAAGATATTGAGGACAATTGGGCACCTGAGCTCACTGATGGTCTAATGATATTCCCAACAGCAGAACTCTCACCTCTGCATGGTTCTTCTTCAGGTAGACCAGCTCCTCCTTCAGGCCCTCCACCTGCATCTCCAGGCTAGACCGGGCTGTGGTCAGGTCATCCAAAACCCTGCGCAGTCCGGAGATGTCCGACTCCACTGACGTGCGCATTGCCATCTCATTCTCAAACCTGTCGAGAGACACCCAGCACAGTGGTTTATGTTGCTGTTCCCACTATCAAAAAGACAAACCAGTTTCACCAGTTTAATGCTCTGTGACAACCCTGGGACATTATGTCCACATGGACTGGATCTACTGAACAAACATGTGATGTCATGTCGCCATTATAAAAAAAATAGTAATGCCAATTAGATTTTTCACCACACAGGACTGAAACCTTCTGACATAACATTTCCACTCACTTTATTCTGAAGTCCTCTGATGCCAGTCTGGCGTTGTCAATCTGTAACATCAGCCTGGCATTGTCCTGTGAGGCAACACTGATCTAAATAAAGAAGAGGAAAAAAAGCATTGTCAGTGGTTTCTTATCTACATATAATATAACCACAAAGGCGTGTTTGTGATTCGTTATGTAGAATATGGGCTGGCAGTGTTTCCTTGATCAGCAGAATAGTTTGCTTTGCGCCGGACTCTTTCAATCTGGATGGCATCACATTTGCTCATTAAGTGTTAAACACCCCTCTTGGCAGTTCTTGGCACAAAAAAAAGAAAAAGAAGCTCTACTTTTAAAGTCTAGTGGTCCAGCTAACTTGTTCTTTCTGACTTTAACTCGCACTTGCAGTACATCCTGTTTGTTGTTCCTGATATTTTATGCTAACTGAGAATTATACAGCTGACTTTAATGTGTTATTCATAATGCAGTATGTCAATATGGTGGGGAAAGAATAAAAGGCTTTCTATGGGTTGGATTGTAATTTGTGGAGGATAAGCCCACCTAAAGTTTTTAAAAGTATCTTAAGTCATGTTATATAATTATCAAAAACGACATGTGTTATATATTCCAAATATGTTTTATTAAATCACATTATTTTTAGGTTATCATATTATTATTATGATTATTTTAAAGTAGTAAAATAGAATGTATATAATTAAAGACGTCTTGGTTCATGTTTCTGAGACTGTGGGGAGGGAAAAGCATACCTTTTTGCGCAGGTCGTTGATGATTGCCTCATACTTGCTGTAGTCCCTGGTGGTGGGGGTCTGCTTCTCGTACCACTCGCGGATCTGACGCTCCAGCTGCGCATTAGCGGACTCCAGAGAGCGCACTTTTCCCAGGTAGGCGGCCAGGCGGTCGTTTAGGTTCTGCATGGTCACTTTCTCGCTGCCTGAACTGTTCACGTTACCTCCGGCACCGTTCACCGCGTCTGCCAGGTCAAAGCCAGACCTAAGACCGTTGGAGGCGTAGGACACCCGGACGTTTTCCCCACCTGCACCGCCATAGACGCTTGTACCCCGCTTGGAGCCTGTCATTGTGGGCAGAGAGTACAGGGACAGGGCGGATAACCCAGAGCGGTACGGGCTGTTCATGTTGTCTTCTGTTCTGATACAGGAGCAGTCAAAGAAAGACACGAAGGAGACAGTGCTGAGGCGGACTGGAGGATGGATTTTATAGCCTAGCCTCCTTCCTGAACGTGGGCGCGGCTGAACAGGTAGGTGGAAAGATGCTGCTCGCCACCATCACAGGTGTGGCCACAGGGCGTGGTGGGTTGGCATTCAGGTTTACTGCCCGCGATAGCCTACCTAACGGCTGTCACGGAAATTTCAGTTCAGGTGAGTTAGGCGTGAGAGGCATTGTTCATCCCAATTGTCACCTTTAATTAAGCCTCACACACTTAATCTCATGAGGAAATACAGGATTAACATTCCTTTATAAGCAGTCACTGGCTAATTTATCCCAACATTAAATATACATGTCTTCAACACACGACCCAAAGCTTAATAAATAAATTGGACCATGTGTCAGTGTAATTGTACTTCCTACTCATTTTAACAAACTGACCAACTGTTGTTTTTGATATTACTGATTTTATTAGTTGTAGGTACAATCACAGTTAGGTGCTGAGAGAATGTATTGTTCCAGTGTTTTGCTGCCCCGGGCTGCTGTCGCATAAGCAAACATAGGTGAGCTTGATCTTTTTAGGTTTATGCTTGCATGTGAATAAACATGAACTCAAAAGGAGGTGAGGGGTCTGCTAAACTTTAGAAATTAATTTCACTCATTCAGAGCAGAGCTAACATAACCTTGTCTCATACAGTGGCCATGTGTACAATGGATTTTTAAGAATGGCCTATACTGATACTGAATTCACATTTTCATGTGCATGCAATCACTTGTTGTGCTTTAAGCTCTACAAACCGACAGCAGTGATCATTTTTCAGTATCAGATGGCAGCACAATGCCTGAGGATGGCTCTTGTCTTTAAACAAATTATGTTTTCTTCAATGTATATATTATTTCTTATTAGTGATTAGTGAAATAGTTTTTTCTGACCTTTCCAACATAAGTTATTTTTCTAATCAAAATCTGACCTTGGATTGGACTAAAAAACATGAATAGTTTCAGCACTTCTTCCACAACCCTCCTTTACCAGAAGGACATAGGTCTGCAATTCTCTTTCAGAAAATAATAATTCCATGCTGAGTTGTGGATTGATTGCATACGGGCACGTCTGTGTTGTGTCTGTCAGCACGTTTTAATTCAAGTGACCTCAACACGCAACATGTGTATCTCAGAAGCTAGTCACAGAAAAAGACAGCATGTTGTCTGATCCCCCAGTTGCAGATACGCAAGACTGGAAAGTTGTATTGGGATCCAGGATGACTGACTACAACAGTGTTTTGATGTTATAATATGACACTCAAAATGTTCAGGAGTCGTTCCCTTTTCCTCTGCTAGCAAGCTTGTAATGCCTATCCACTGTGCAAAATACAACTAAAAGTTGATCTTGGCAGCCATAGTGGAATACTCCCGGAGAAACAAGGACACTATAGAGACCTTATTTATTTTTCGTAACAGCTGCCAAGTAGCCCTGTTTTGAATACTGACAGTCACTCCGAAACTCAATAGGCTCCAATTCCCAAGAAACATGTTTGTTCTCATAACTGCTGACATTTATAAAAACAAGTCCAAATATCATTTAAATGATATAATTACCAGTATGGACGCTGTGAAATGGATCAATTAGAAGTGATTGGCAGGCGTTTTACTGTTAATGGGTGGACTAGCGGGTGCTGCTCTTTAATCAGGTGTTCTTAATGTGCGTGTGTGGGGTTTTTTGTTACCTTTCATGAGAAATTTACGAAACCGCCAGTAAACCAGTCTAATGAGGCATTACTAAGCCACATTTCTCTACAAGCATTTCTTAAGAACTGATCTGAGTACTGACATGTAAATGCCCCTTAAGTCAAATAGAAAATGAATCAGATAAGCTTCTTTTAGATACCGAAATCTTAGCAATACAGAGTGTTAAACTGGATCTAAACTGACAAAGGAGATTAAAATAAAGGGGGTTGGCGTTAGACCAATGCATAATTTGAAAGAATGAACTCAAGAGCTGAAACTAGGGTTTAAATAATCAATATATTTATTTTTACAATGGATCAAATTACTATTTATAATGTGACAAGTCGCTTTGTAGTGACAAACCCAGAGAGAATTATTAAACAACTCAGCTGTGTTTTAGCTACTACTAATCAATCAATGGTCTGTTTTTAGCTGATTGTGCTGTCCCCAAGAGGCCAAAAAACCTATTAATGCTGGTGTAAAATAGATCTAGACAGACAGGTGTTTAAACTAAAGATGACTAACTAAACAAAATTCAAAATCATAGTTTGAGCTAGCTGTCTTGAGAAATGATTTCTTAAGAGAGTCAGGGTCTGCAAGAGTTAATACGACACAGGAGCCTAAATTGAGGTTGAATATTTATTGGTTTTTCAACATACATGTCCAGGCCAATGGTGACCTTTTAGGGATGCTTTTCTTTTTGTTAGATTAATATTATTCTGCTTTGTTTTTGTTAAATTTAGAGTTTCTGTCTCTGTTGTTGTCACGCCTAAATAAAGCAACTAAGGACAATAACATAAACTGGCTGAACTTGGGTGAGGTTGGAAGGCTAATAGTGAAAAGGTTAGAAAAGTTTAGGTGTGGGATTCAGGACAGATTTATTTAGGTGCTTGTTTAGTTTATTTAAACAATATTTTATTTAAAATAATACAAAAGAAATAATGTCTTAACTAATTTCTAACAGGTAGCTCCAGCATCCCAGTTTGGGTTTCATCACGTTGTCACATTATCACGTTGCCAGGTTCGATCAAACCAAACTCAGTTTATCTCGTCACCTCAGACATACCCACACCACATCCACCAGCCCCTGTGCCGACCCCACCGACCACCAGGAACAACACGAAGTACACGGCGCTGACTTGTTCAGCTGTTTGAAATATTTGCCCATCCTTGTTCTACATAAAACTAAATTACAGCGTGTCACTGCTAATCTAATTGTTTTGTGAAATGCAAGTGTTGTATAACCTTGAGGTGCTTTGCAAAATGTCAAACAGATGTGAGAAGGATAACAGTTATTCAGGCACTGTCGAGGTACTTATTTTTTTAATGTTTAATGATACTGACATTAATGTAATTGTTCCCTCAGGCTAAGAATGGAAATACTCAAACTTTGTCATATAAGGCTTTGTTTTTCTGTTGCTTTTTCTTGCTGTGGTCCCTCATTATTACATAAGAACCAGAGTGGGATGGCACAAACGAGCATTCATGATGGACGTGAAAGACACATCGTCATTAACTCGGTTCCCTTCATTGCATAGGAAAAACACCCTCAAAGGAATTTCTTTTATCTGTCATGATTGTTTTCTGGGCTATAAACTGTGAAATGTATGGAATGAGGTGTGTCTGGTAGTCTATTAAGACCGCAACAACATAATTGTTCATTCTTCACTCTCTGGTATGATCAACATTAAAGTTGTGGATGGTTTGGTTGATAGAATTAAGGTTCTGATACTGGCTGAGCCAACATTAGGATGGACCTATTGAACAGTTACCTGGCTAGCTACAGTAAATATTCTGCTTAGTGGACAAGTGGGAATGTATTTCTTGAATTACAGAGTAATAAAGCAGCATTGTGGCCACTTGGACATATAATCACCTTTAAAGATTTTATGGCAAATACAACCCTTACCAATTTAGACATCAGCAGCAGCAGCACACACAGCAACATTAGCATGTACTTGTAGTCTTTTTTCTGGCCCCTTGATAAAATATCCAATATTCACTCAGTGGTGGTCTTAGCCGCGTTTCAACCGTTTCAAATGAAAAAAAGCTAAAGTTATAATATTCAAAAAATTCATCCACTTTTACAATAAACTACATAATTTCACTCAATGTGTAGAGGCATGTACATGGGATGTGGAGGTGCTAAGTGGGTTGCAGCACGCCCAAAAACCAGGCATTATAAAAAAAAACATTAATTGATTATAAATAAAACTGTGATCCAGAGTTGCAGGGAAGAGAGAGAGAGAGAGAAAGAGAGATCATGTGGACGAGAAAGTGCCAGTATGGACAAAAAAGCTGATGTTACATAAAAACTTTGTTTGATCACGTGGCCTAATGTTTTGTCTACAGCTCTGTGGTTTATCACTGAGGTGTGTGAACTCACTGCAGACTGGAGTCTCAGTTTACAGTGACAGACATACGCTTGTCTCCTCTATGAAACTTCTGCATCCTCTCTGCACTGCATTATTCTAAACTATAATGAACTGGTCGTGGGTCACATCTCTCTCTCTTGTCCAGGTGCTGTCTCTCCCTCTTCCTCTCCTTGCAGGTCGCATGCATAAATCCCTGTTGTTGACGGTGTATTTGCTGTGGCTGCTTTGACATACAGCATGTTGGTGTTTGGTGGAGTTTGTTGTCTGCTGAGATTTAAATTGTTGTTCATAACGATTAGATATAAGTTATCTTGGCCATTCAAATAACCAGATAAATCAGAATATCTTGCACCATTTAGTATGCCTTTATTATATGGTATGCGTCCCTGTGTTGGGGAGACCGGGGTTGGTTGGCATACTTTATGAATATGGAAATGTTTTCTGAAATTGATGATTCATGATTAAAGTCCTGTTGTGTATTTGTGCCAACCAGCCCCATCGTGGGGTTAGGTAGGGCCCCTACATTTGCTGCTGTATTAGCTCTGTATTCACTGTCCTTTTAGCTCATTTTTAGTCACCAACCTGAGGAATAAAACTGGCTGTTAAGCTACAAAATGCTCCACTGTGTTCACCAGTCTATTTTTGCTTAGAGACAAATCTAGCAACTTTATCTCCCTTGTAGAGAGTTGCCAATGTTTGTCATTGAAAGTGCAATGTCACATTTGAGTCATTGTTGAAATAAAAACATGTGAAGCTTTAAATGGTACAATAATAATAATGATTATTTTCAGTTGAAGCATAAATAATGAGTGCTTGAATGAGCGCTTTACAGGTTTAAATAAGCCCTGAGGGACATAGGTTGAAGGATGTGGTATCTTAAGAACATCTGTTATTATAAAAGCACATGAAACATGCTTTAGCTACACATAACCCCTACAGCAGAGTCTGGTAAATAGTTTATGTGAAGATAATCCCTTCTGCAGTTGTGGATTTAAACCATAATACCTTCCAATCCAGAACTCAAGTGCTTGTGTAATGATATCATGTACAGACAAAAACCTCCTGGCCTGGGGTTTGTTTTATAATTGTTAGAGAATGGATCAAAGCCATTGTATGTTTGTATAACAGGTGTTTCTCTTTTCCGCGTCTGTCAAACAGTAAAAAACTTCTTGTACAGAAAATGAGGGATCACATGAGAAAGATCAAAGAGCTGCTAGGCGCCCACCCGGGAGGGGAACAGAGGCAGAGGAATGTAAAGTCACAGAGGTCAGGAACACGAGGGAGCTGTTAAGACTGTTCATTGTTAAACCTGTAATCTGAGGCCGACTTGTTTATTTTCTGTCTTGTAGGCAGTGTCCGCCTCTGAAGCCTCCAACTCTGCTCCTGAACTTGACTCACTCTCGCCGTCAGTTACGTGATTCCCCTTGACCAAACAATCCTGCAAATGCCGTGTGACTAAGGCTATTTCTTTGTGGGAGAAACATGACAACTAAAAACAGGCTCGGTAGCATTCCCTGTTTGTACTCACAGCAGAAATCATCTGTCCCAGTTACTCAGAACAAAGCCGCCTACAACGCCCTGACAGGTGTCGTTTTTCCAGGATTTTAATTAATGACATTAACAATCGCCGTCATCATCATTGCTGTTCAGGAGGCCACCTTGCTGAGAGGGTGTGGGAGTGTGATGACACTAAGTATCCTGGCAGTCCTGTCTGGCACTATTTGGTTAGTCAGCATGATTTGTGTGTGGGTGTGTTTGTGTGTGTGTGTTTGTGTGTGTGTGTGTGTGTGTTTAATGATTAAAATTTGCATTAACATTTTTTCCTCTTCCCACACATTTTCCTGCTTTACTGTCTACTTATAAAGCTAATTTTCTCCTGCTCTGTCTCCATACCTGTCATTCTGTCACTCTCTATCAGTCCATCTCTCTCTCTCTTTATGACCAAACAGATGGATGAAAACCACAACCAAGACCACATGAGAAAGTCAGCTGGCTGCTGATCCTCTGTCGTTTCTCAGCGTAAAGAATAGAAGTCAAAGCACGGACAATATTTGCACAGCGGTTGTAGCAGATGGAAGTGCAGGGTCAGTTGTCTGCACATCCCCACATCCTGCTAACAGGCAGGATGTGGGGATAAAAGTATCTAAAGTATACAGCAGGCTTGTCTTTTGTAATGTGTAACTGTTAAAGTGAGACTGTTTAAATTACTAAATCAAAAGCTGAATGCATAAGCAATAAAACGCACTATCATGAATTTTATACAATTTTATTTTTTGTGCAGTTTCAGTCTTACAAAGACACACAAATAGACTTTGCTATGACACTTTTTGGTGTGACCAGAGCATTATTGCTGCATTTGAACATTTAGATTAAGATAGCGATTACAAAGACAAAGAATCTGGGTGAAAGAGTGGATTAGCATACACAGGTAGCAGGGACTGTCTGAGCTGCAGAGAGAGCTGGAGGTGAATAAAAAGTGTCTTGCAGTGAAAAAGTAGCTGCCTGCTCCCATTGGCTGGATGTAGATGTCGAGTAGGCCGACTCCTCCAGATATTCAGCATGCTAGATATGTGGCTGGCTTCGGCGATGTGTCAGTAATGTATCGGGGAGCTGTTTTGATGTGTCCTTGAGTAGTTCACACATAACAATTAGCGAGCCCGATTACAAATCGGGTTTAAAATCGTGTGAACTAGCCTTTACTTAGTTTCACGTGCGCAGTATCAGAAACCATCAATAACTTAAATTCATATGCTGTATGTATGTGTCATGCTGCGCTTTAAAAATGACCGGTCTATCAACTGGGGAGCAACACCAGGCTACAATTTTATGTTTTGATTTTTTTGTGGTAGTGAATATTTGAAGGTACTTTTGGATCCCAAAGTACCTTCAGATATTCAAAGGAGTCTTTAAATACCACACCCCTTGCTTAATCAAACACATCTTCTCATAACGCCTAAAATATTTTCAGTACAGTATGTCTGTGACGACGCCATACAGGCTGTCTGCTGGTTGTAGAAGATAGCTATGAAAATATATCAAAATTCCTGAAGCACCAAAGCCATAATGTGTCTCTGCTGAAATACAGGGCTGTAGTTGTGGCATGTCAGGTCAGTAAGCAGTGTATCCAAGGAAATATTGAAGCCACATTATAATATTAAGAAATGAAACCTTTGGCCCAGACAGACACAAACACTCAGTTATTGTCTAAAACCAGCCAAGACTGTTATTGAGCAAGATGTAGTAACTCTGCACAAAGCGTGTGTTACTTGACCTCAGTGCAGCTTCACATTAATTATAGTACATTTAAAGGTACCCTCTTATTAAAGCACAACTCAAATACACACATGCACTCACACACAGATCCCATCACTGCATCTCCCTGAACATTCACTCCACAGCTTGTGTTGCTGCCTGTGTGAAAACAGCTCAGTAATCCTGGATCAGAGAGGACAAAGGGCCCCAGAGTGCTGGTGATGTAAGCAGCGTGTCCAGTCAGTGCTTACCCCACTGCTCTCGCCTCTCCAACACGCTGCCTCGGGAGGTGAGGTGGGACGGAGAGGAACATCCCTGGCGTGGAGGACCCTCAAGACCACAAACTGACACACACACAGCGATACTGGCAGACTAATGGCAGCCTGTCTGCTCTGTCTCAGGGGCCCGCTACTGATGACCTGGGACACAGTGGGAAGCGGAACGTGTTGACCAGCTCGCTGTAGAGGAATGTAGCTAAGCTGTGTGGAGTGGTGGATCGGCTCAGTGTGACCAGGTGAACAGACTGAGGGACTTTTGCTGTCTCGTTACTACACTTACTGTGCCTTATTTCGTGGAAGGCCATGTTGCCTCAGGTGGGTAAACATTTACCTAGTAAACGCCCCTGGCAGCGTGTGATGTAAAGTGGGTGGCAGACTGTTGCTTGTTATAACTCTATAACTCCGTGTATGCATTCTGCAAGAAACATAGTAAGTTGGATAGTCGCGTGCTATCTGAATGTTTTGGCTATCAGCTGTGTTGCGTCATTTGACTGTATGGAAATATCAGCGGCTCATGTTGTGTGTCTGCAAACATTTGGGTGTGCTCTCTCTCAGGTCTCCATGGACTCCAGTCACACCATGTGGGGTTTGAACACCCGCTTGAAGAGCTTCCTGGAGCAGGTGAACAGGCTACAGGAGGCCAACTGGCGACTTGAGGCCCAGATAGCTGACTGGGGCGTCAGGAGCACCTCACGCTCCCGGGACTGGTCCCAGCAGGAACAGACCATCAATGAGCTCCGTGCCCAGGTCAGACTCAGTTTTGCTGAGATTTTTAAATATATGGTGATGATTTGGAATCACCAGAGGTTTTCAAACTGTTAAAGGTGAGGCTCAATGATCTGAAGTGAAAAAAAATTAGTTATCAAAAGGAGATCACATAGAATAGCCTAAATGCGTGTGATTTGGTTTAAGAGATAGTTCAGACACATGATAGTAGGGGATTTTTACTGACTCCTAGAGTCAGGAACTAAAACATGCCAGGGACCCACCTTTTTTATGCATTTGGTTTAGTCTGAAGGTATTAGCCTATCATGGCTCAATTGTTGAGTGTCTATGGGATCAAATAACATAATCATGATCCCAAAGGCATCCAGGTAAATTAAGGGGGTCTGGGGAGGCACATTTCCCCAAGCTTTGCCAGACGGGAGGCCCACAGTCTCAGACTTTGAAAACCCCTGACTTAGACATTTCACATCTGTTTGACAGACAAAGGTATAAAAGTGTTTCAGATGTGCCAAAGTTTTATTTCCATTCAGGCTTTATGATTATGCTCCATTACATCAGCTCAAGGCCATATTGGCTGGCAGACACCAGAAGTAGGTGTCTATGATCAAACAGCAGTCAAAACAGAGACACATCAGATTACTATTGTACTATTGTTGATGACGACTGCGTGCAACATCATGTCAACAGCTTCAAGTAAATGTTCACCAGGTAAAGTGACTTAAGGGCAGCGCTGGCTGGGAAACAGCAGCATTAATTAAAACCATCATCAACTTCAAGTTGCTGTTGGAACTTTATACAAAGACTGAGAGTGTATAGTGGCTAAACATAGGTTGGAGTCTATAGAAGTTGTAAATTGCTGTTGATTAGTGATAATTATCATGTTTGTACTCCAGGCGGTTAGCCAGCAGCCTCTTCTTGAACCTTTTCAAAACCAGCTGGATACTTATTTGCTGACAGAAATTGACATTCTGGAGAAGCAAGGGCAGTAAAAAGCTTATTTTAGTGATGTTTACTGTCCTACAATGTTGGATCAGTACTATGAAGGATCTTTGTTAGAGATAAATCATTAAACTAACTTGAGGATTAGAAACGTTGCTGTCACACAGAAAGAATGCGGAAAACATTTTATTACTTTAAAGGCCCTTCCACTTACAGCAGTAGAACATTAACGCCAACGGGTATGGTTATCTCACATGTCCCGACTTGATGGTTTTCAACTGCTTTCTTCTTTTAGCGTCACTCTCTGCATGAGTAGGTGTCACTGACTGACGTTTTAATCTCTTGTTTCTTGTTTCATACCCCGTCATCCAGCTAAACTCCAATGTTTGGCTGATGTGCCTGTGACTGTGACAGGCACAAGAGCAACCTCTGCGTGTGTCATTGTTCACTGAGCCAGGCAATGCTTTCATGTCAACATATAGGATTACTTTGTAATTGATCTTCATAAGAAGTGCTTAGATTATCTTATTATTTACAGCAGAGATGTTATGATGAGTAAGTAAGACATTAAGTTGGAAATCTTGTCAGTACTCATTCATTCATCTCACATGGGCTTAAAAATGGGGAGGCACTGAAACATCCTCATGAGTGTTTTATACGTATATGAAATAAATGTTAAGCAATTTTTCGTTATCTTTGGCGTTCCTTCAACATGGGTGCGTCTTGTTCTGAAAGTGTTGTATTCATAAGACAACAAAGGGAATAAGGGTGTGTTAGCATTTTAATGTGTAAAGACAAGGAGCCACCTTTTTGTAGGCTACTGGGATTCCTCCATTGGAACCTTTTAACCTAAACAATGAGAATCAAAAGAATCGGGAACGAATGGCACATTTTGGTCATTTTTACACAAGCCTCTGTATCACTACTAATGCTCAACTAAAAAAACCCAGTAATTTGTTTGCTGTGTTGTGTAAGATGTTAGCTTTACTCCATGTACTGTATGAATGCAGTACATGCTTCAGAACTGATTGATCCCAGAAGTGAGGTGAGGAGAGATTAAAAAAAAAACAATAAAAAAAATAATTTCAATTGTAACAGCCAATTTGATGTGCTATAAAGCACAATAATTATTACCCAAAGATTATTTCAGTGTTTTACAAAAGATGAACAAGTTATATTCACCAGACTGCACAGGGCACATCAGGCATTATTGTACAGGAACATCATAATCTATTCATGTGATTCCAGTTTTCCAAAAAGACTGTACTCCTCAGCTCATCAGTCGCCATAAGTACTTTTAATACAAAAGTTGTGGTTTGTGCAAAGTCTTTGGCTCATTATAGCTTATTTGTGAGTGGATGCATTTAGTGAGATGCAGCATTTGAAATGTTTAAAATTGTGCATTTCTTTGGTTTTAATCTGGACTGAATTTGGCTTTCCACTTTCCAAAATGACTCATTTTCATCAGGGAGGCTATACCAGGAAAATAGCTTGAAGCTAATGAGCCAATATTAGGTTAGTTTTGGCCCTGGTATAGTTTTGAATCACCTAGACAGGAAATAGATTGTTTGTCCAGATATGTACAAAGTTACTAACTCATTTCTTACAGGACAAACATTTTATTTTATGTAGAGCATCAAAGCGTACTATACTAAAGGAGAGACATAATCATCCCTGATATAAAGGTTATTCTTCCAGTAGTCCTTTTGCACAGAAGACATATTAACACATTGGTTTATTAAGTTCTCTACGCGTAGGTGGCAGTGCAAAGTAACACAGTATAATAATACAGGACGTAATGTAAACAAAGGATTTTACTCTGTTAGACAAGACCTCTACCAAATTCCCTGGCCCAAATTAACTTTACTCAGCTGTACTCTAATCTTATGTTATTGTATTGTTTTGTATTTTTTTTGTCAGGTTGGTAAACTACTGATGGAGAATGCCCAGCTGGCATTACAGTCTGACAGCATGAAGTCCAGAGCTGCTGCCATCCGGGCCAGGTCAGCTGTATTTGGCTAAAGTTTTCCTGAAAGGTCTAATGCCCCTCTCCCTTGATCAATACAGTCTAGGGCTATTAATTAGTAAATTAGGCAAGCGATTGCATACCATAAGCATATTACACTCAATCATACCAAAGTGATCCGGTACAGAGGAGAAAAAAAAATATTTGTTTCTTAATTGGAACGTAGTAATACCTGCTAGGATAGAATGTGATCATTACCGGCATCACAATATATTAAGCATAGGTTTAGAATAACTAAGAAGGACTTCCTCTTTTCATCCTGCTGCAATGCTTTTCCAGGCCTCTGTTATCTAGCTCAGGCCAGTTCTTGCTCTTGTGAGCCAGCTGGCCTGGATTTGTATGCCTCCAGCCCGGGCTTTGTGCTGCGTCAGCACTTTCACTTATGTATTGATGCAGAGTGACACCAAGCCCCCACCACCACCACCACCACCACCACCTCCCTCAACACACACAAACACACTACCTATCCACTGTCAGCCATTAACCCCTGAAGGACAGTTGCAACACTCTGCAGCTTGAAATAAATACACCAGTTCTATTTATAGCTCCAGCTGAGGTTTCTACAAGACTCTGGACTGTATGACACACATAAATTCTGTCAAGGTCTTTTTTTCTTTTTTTTCCTTCACTTTCATGTATGTAGAGTTTTAAGGACAGAAGCTAAATATATAAATACATAAATAATTATATAATAAAAATGCTTAAAGGTTCAGTGTATAAGTTTTAGTGGCATCTAGTGTTGAGGGTTGCAAATTGCAACCAGTGGCTCACGGTGCATTCACGTGCTCCTCGGATGGTCCCATTTCCAAGTCCCAAGTACACCTTGCTAGTACCGGGTTGGACCCCCTTCTGCCTTCAGACCTGCCTTAATTCTTCGTGGCATACTTTCATCAAGGTGGTGGAAACATTGCTCAGAGACTTTGGTGACAACCATGCCACATTCACAGTCACTTAAATACCCTTTCTTCCCCATTCTGATGCTCAGTTTGAACTTCAGCAAGTTGTCTTGACCACGTCTACGTGCCTAAATGCATTGAGTTGCTACCATGTGCTTGGCTGAATTGAACAGGTATACCTAATAGAGTGGCCAGTAAGTGTATTTTGCAGCAGCAAGTTATACTATGGATACATTTGAAATATATAAATAAACAAAATTCTAAATAGATAATATATCCATCCATCCATCCATCCATCGTCAACCGCTTATCCTGCATACAGGGTCACGGGGGGCTGGAGCCAATCCCAGCTGACATCGGGTGAAAGGCATCGTAGGGCCACACATAGACAGACAACCACTCACACTCACACTCAGGCCTAAGGACAATTGCATGTCTTTGGATGGTGGGAGGAAGCCGGAGCACCCGGAGAGAACCCACGCAGACACAGGGAGAACATGCAAACTCCACACAGAAAAGACCTTCTTGCTGTGAGGCCACAGTGCTATCCACCGGACCACCGTGCCACCCTAAATTAATATACAGTACATTAAATACAATTAAATACATTTAATTACATTGCTTTTTTTATTCTTTTATTCAAGAATTTTATTCTACATTAATTAATCATAGTATTTTATTATTTATTTATTATTTAAGCATTTATAATTATTTATGTATTTATATTTAGTTTCAACTCTTAAACCCTCCATTTAATGCACCAAAATAGAATCTTTCAGCTAAAATCACAATCCCTCAGTGGGTACTCACTGGCTATTGTTGGAATCCCCTTTTAAATTAAGTAGATATAAGGCAATACTTGACTTTGATCTATTGTCCTCAATTTGAATTAATATATTTTCTCTGGCCATTTCACCCTTTCCTTCCTGTGTTTATATGAGGTGTTACTGCATTATTGCATATTGCATTTGATGTATGCCATGGATATATGAGTAACAATAAATACTGAATTGGATAACCTTCCCTGTTGACATCACATCATAGGTGTGAGACGGAGGAGAGGAACACCATGCATCTGGAGCAACAGGTGGCTCTGCTCAGGGAGTCAAAGAGGAAGGCAGATCAGAACAGCCTGACGCTGCAGGCAGAGATTCGGCACTCCATGTCAGAGCTGCAGGAGATGCAACAGGAGTTTGAGGTCACTATATGTATTGCAAATGCCTGTTATGACATCTTTTTTTCTTTCTTACCCCACAACCTTTTTAATTTTAATGTACCTTTTATTTATTCAGGCAAAAATGTAACTTTACAATGACAGCCTGACAGAGGGAGAACACTTCTCTTTATCAGACTGGAAAGTTTGCTTGGTGGAAGATGTGGTGTGACTCCTTGGGAGCAATGTTGTGAGGAGCCTGAGCTCTAGGTACAGTCACAGAAGGCAAAATACTCTCTAAATTGATTCTATAAGATCAGGGAGAACTTCACAGGCAAACATCTGGTGGCTGGAAAGCCCAGCAACTGAAATTTTCAATTTCTCCAAGAGTTTATTTGGTTTAGTACCAAATATGTAGAATAAAACAAATGAGATTCTGATGTACTTTCATGTTTTGTTCCAATTACATTTTGCTAGCTTAGTCTTTGTACAAAATTTGACCACAGAGATTGAGGGCAAGGATATTTGAGATGCTCTTTTTTACGCTATGAGTGGTTCTCTAAGTGGGGTCTGGTGACCCCTAGGGGTCCTTGAGGGAGGTCCAGGGGGTACCCAGCAAAAAGTGAAATAATTTATTTTCACTACCATTCCATACTTCCAAACCTAGTGCTTTTATACAAGAAGAGTAGATTACATAACAAACTATGTGTAAAGTGCTGTATGTTATTATGGGAATAGCTGTTGTCATTGTTATGAGAACATGATCATTACAAGTAGCCTGTACTTTCACTTCCAACCCTGACATTATAGTCATGTCATGTTTGTCTGTGAGCATTTGATTTGTGAGAGTGACGTTTCACAGTATCTAGCAATTCCTCATCCCTTTACTCATCCAGCCCTCCTCTCTCCTTGCTTCCTTTCTTACCTCCTTCTTTTTTTTCTCATTCCTGCTGATTCTCATTTTCCCTCTGCATTGCGTGGACTGCCCCCCCCCACCCCACCCCCAACACACACATTGCTCTTGCCTCTTTCTCTCCTTTGGATTCATTCACAAACTAGATTCATCTCCCTTGTTTTCTTGTTTTTCTCTTGTATTTCTCACTCCTTACATCACTCACTCTCTTCTCACCGTTTCTCTCTCTCTCTGCCTCACTCTCTCTCCTGCTCACTCCCCCTTTTCCTCCCTCTGGTTGGCTGTTTGCAGGCAGCCCGGGCTCTACAGCTGCAGCGGGCCGACTCCTGTGATGCTCTGTTAGAGACGGCCACAGAAGCAGCAGCAGCAGCAGCAGCAGCGAGAGGTGAGGAGGATGGCACAGGGATGGAGCTCACCCAGCTCCTCGACCGAATCAGAGCGCAGTGCAATCAGAGCAGACTTCCCGGCCCAGGTGAGAGACACCTTGGCCTGGGTGCCGTGTCTAATCCACTCCCTGGCTTGGCTGGGCCCAGCCGCTCTGGAGCAGCAGCAGCAGCAACCAGAACACACGGAGGAGCTCTCAGTCAGGTACGCAGCGCCTCCTGCATCTTCACTCGCATCTTTTTTTCACCGATGACTCTCTCATGTTGCCCTGGCCCTCTGCCAGCGAGACACACCCTCAGGACCAACTCCAGGCTGTCACATAGGCAAGGCAGACTGATGAATTTGCTTGGCTGGAGTTAAATGCTTAGCAGAGTGTTTGCTGACGGTGGTGAAAAGCTTAGGACTCACCATGCCTCTCCCTCTTTTTTTGTGAAAGTGTGTCTGGATATGCCTTGATGCAGGTTTGTGTATGTTTTTGTGTGATTGTCTCTGTCCTCTGTTGTTAGTAAAAAAGCGCAGTGTGGGTGCCTTTTATTATCCCAATGCTCCTGTGCCACAGCACAATGACTTTGGTCTGACAGTGACAATAAAGTGCCTTCGCCAAGGGCTGCAAGCTACCACAGTGAGAAAATGGAGCGGGTTTGATGAAATGCCCGTTGTTTACATCAGACCTTCTCTGTCTGTCCTACTAAAGTAATGGTTAGACAATGCTGCAGTCAAAAGCCTGCGTGATGTCCATAATTATTATATTTTATTAATTTAAAAAAACTTGCAATCATCTGAGTATTACATTGTTATTATATTGTTTTAATATTATACAGGGAAAACCTGTGCTTCTTGGAAAGAGTTGCATTGTTGGCACTACATGACATCCATCATTTTCAGTGGCCTTTTTAATCTTGAAGGTGCTTCTAAACAAACAAAAGCTGTGTTTACATTTGGTGTAAAACGCGTTGTGGGGTATTCTTGAGGTCTTGAATGTCTCGAATGCATTTCTCACCTCATAAAACATTTTTAAAGACGATTTTTGAATATTTTAAATTGTTTACATCCATGTTTGCTTCTCTGCCTTTGCTGACACATTTCTTGTTAATAGTGTAAAACCAGTTGTAGAAAATGTGTTGCAACCTAAAGCATCTACAGTACATGTACAAAGCAGGGGCCCACTCGAAAAATATTGCTCCATAGCACCACAAGTGGTCACAGAGTACTTATTAAATTGCTCATTTAGAATCTCTGTAATGGTTTATAATATAAACTATACATCAACAACATGCACCAGTAGTTTGTCAAAATCACACCAGTGATGTCTGAAATATCACTAGATAAATAAATTGATAAATTGTGGAGTACCTAAGTACAATTACACAACTTCTGTACAATTTAAAGGTGTTTCCACTTGATGATACTTTACACTTCTACTTTACTACATTTCAGAGAGAAATATTGTACTTTTTACTCCACTAAATTTATTTGATAGATATAGTTACTAGTTACTTTGCAGATTAAGATTTTACATTCAAAACACAAGATCAACAAATAACATGATAATTATGATGAACAGTATATAAAGTAGTTTTAATGAACTCTATCTCAACTGCATTAACTACAAGTAGTAATAGAAAAACAGTAGTAATACAAGTACGAGTCATACAATATATAATAACATAACACTGTGTGACAGAAGCCATTCTGTATAATGAGTAATGGTAAAACTGTACTTCTGAACTTTTACATTAGTAACATTTTGAATACACAACTTTTAGTTGTAATAGAGTATTTTTACATTGTGGTATTGCTACGTTTAGTGGATAAGTTTCAGTTAGAAAGCTCCACTTCCATCACTGCCTGAGATGACAGATGGAATAATAATTTAGTAATCTTGTTGGCCAGTGTTGTGAGTAACGAACTGGAACTGATGTAGGAAAATCTAAATTTGCTTGTTGCAAAATTTGCCTATTAATTAAAATAGACTGCATTGAAACAGAAAATGAGAATCACTGGAGTAATAAATTAAAGAGAGGATCACTTACATAACTTCAGTAATCTTCTTTTGTTTTTACTGTCAAAATATTGCCATACAGTAACATTGCTGAGACAGCTTCACCGCTTCACTGCATTTTAAGGCGGGTGAGGACGGAGGGTGTGAAACGCCTAACAGCTGTACGATGTGTCAACACAGCTTGTACAGCTGTGTGCACACGCAGGCCTGGTTGTCTGCTTGACTATCTGACTGTGTGCCAGTGGGAAAGAACTGTTACCACAAGGTGTGTTTTGTTTATCTAGTAGGCCTACAGATTTTTTATTCCAAGAATCCACGTACCATCAGCTACTGCACCGTAACACGTTCAGTCCACATTTATGTTTATGTGTGATATGTAGAAAAACAGTTCCTCCATATTGTCCCACGAGGTTGAAAATCTGTGTTTGTTGTGTTAAGTGGTGATGCTAGCATGCTAGTAGAAGTTAAAATAAGTGAGTGTGTATGGTTGGGTGTGTATTTGAGATGGTGGCAGGGTGTTTTAGAGTTCTTGTACCTCTTTTAATGTCTGATCCATGTCACCTCACCCAGGAGGAGGCAGCATGGGCGCAGGTGAGCCTCGGCGGCGCTGCCCTGAGGGAGGCCCGGGCTGAGCTAGCTGAGGCCAGGAAGCAGTGGCACTCCCTGCAGGTGGAGATTGAGACCCTACACGCCTTGGTAAGAAAACAAACATTATCACATAGCAGGACGGCCAACTCCTTAACTTTAACACTGATAACGCTTCTTCCGTGGCAAGTAGCAGATTGTGTTGTCTTTGTAGAAGTGGTATGATAATGATAATGACAATTTAAGAACAAAGAATATACACATATTAGTAGCATAGAATATAGCAGAACACACACTGTATACGGATAGGACGGGAAATTGGTGGTGTGGTTTAGATGTTTCAGCCCAATAGCTACAAATCGCATGTATTTTACATACCTGTCAATCATTTTCCAAAGCTTTCCAAATGATTTTACCTTCCAACCACCCCTTAATTTCTAGTGATTTCTTGATTTACTATTTACTACCGTATGAATATTATTTGGAACAAGGACATCTAGAAAAGCAAATATTCAGTTGGTTTTATTTATTTACTGCCAGGTTATCATCATGTAGTGGGAGGGCAGTTGCAAGCAGGTTCTGGAGAATAGTCTGTAATAATGTATATGCAATTAGTAATTGGTTAAAACATGCAAAACCATTATCTGTTAAAACTAACAATGTAACAACTGCATATAAATGGATTTATACAATAACAGGATCTGTGAGGTTGAATTTAGGCACGGCAGTGCTTTGAGCTTGAGGCTAATACAAGTATGCTAAAATGTTTAACAGGTATAATGTTTACTGAAGCGGCAACCTCCAAGGCTGAAAAATGAAGCCAACCCAGGAGTGCAAAAAAATGCAGTTCCTTGAATGGCCACTTGAGGCTGCCTTCAAAACGAGTCAATACCCATAAAATGCCCAGCTATACAGCAGATATAAACACAATTACAGCTTGGTACAAAAACAGTTTTGAACTCTATAGCTTATTTCCCCCTTAATGACAACCGTGTAGGGGTGAATTTTTATATAATTCACTCATTTAAATTATATTAAAGCGTTGAATTATTAAGGACAAGGCTGCTTTTACCAGTTGGTGCCTTCTCAGGTTCAGCAACCAGGCTTTATTCAGTCCTCTTCAGCTCCACTTCTTGCCCATTTATTGGAGTAGCCAGAGCTAAGCACTGACAAGATGGCGATGGCCAGTGCCACCCGGATTCACAACAGCTACAGACGCTTCAGAAACTTACGGGTGACATCACGGATATTACATCCATGGTTTACACAGCCTTTTACCATGTTACCATTTACCATGTTCGCCATTTTAGTTTAGTGTGTTAGCATGCCACCTTTTGCTAATTAGCACTAAACACAAAAGTACAGCTGAGGCTGATGGGAATCTCATTTGCACCTATTTGGTGACACACCAAATAAACAAACGTATTGGACAAATAAAACTTTTGACTTGTGATGACAGTAGATGAAATGTCACCAAAGTTATTTCATCAAAGTTACATTTTTGAAATATTTCAGTCGGGATGGAAGTGGTGGACCGACTGACCAGCATTACCATTCCTAGATTCAGGCCGCTAACGTATGTTTATATATTCTACATACATATGTATATGCATCATTTTTAATAAAGTGTCTTTGCAGTATAGTTTTCTTTAAGATGCATAGAATAGTGTGATAGTTGATATTGGGCGGCTGCGGCTCACGAGGTAGAGCGGGTTGCCCGTGAAAGATCGGTGGTTCCACTTGTGTAACACATATGAATGTTAGTTTCTGTTTGTGTGATTGGTGAATGCAATGTAGCGCTTTGGGTGGTCGAAAAGACTGGAAAGGCGCAATACAAATTTACATTTACATTTTAACCAAGTGTCCTAGCTTCATCTAACTCTATAAACTTAAAGAAAAGTTCAAACTTCTGAATTTAAACATTTTGTTATTTATTTAGAACATGTTGTTGTAATGCACACAAAATAAAACCCCTCCCAAACAAAGAAGAGTTGATGTTGACTGTGGTTGTCCACTAATCAGAAGGACGCATGTTGTAGACAAGATACTGAACCCCGAATACTGAGAGTGTGTGTTTGATGAGTTGAGTAGTTGGCACCTAGCAGGGCGGCTACTGCCATCAGTGTTTCATCATCATGTGTTTGTGAATGGGTGAATCTGACATGTGTGGAAAGCACTTTGAGTGGTCGGAAGACTAGAAAGGCATAGAGTCCATTTGCCATTACCATTCAAGATAGCAGTCAAGATAACAAAAACTGGGATTGAATTTTCTAGTATCATGCCTAACTTTAGTGGGTCATAACAATATCAGATATGGAATTAACAGGCAGAATCTCCAGTTCAAGATGAGACCAAACTTTTCTATGGATATCAGTTTTTGAGCCACTAAAAAGGCCAAAATGTGGCCTGCAACAGACTAGGTAAGCCTTGTTTTTAGTCAAGACTAGGGCTGACCCCGAATAGTCGAAGATTCGACTGTCAGTCTCACAGTCGAAGCTTCGCAGTGAAACGAGGATCATGCCATTTTGGCGATATGGGGGTGCTCAACATCTGATTTTACATAGAACCACCAGTTTTCTCCCAGTAGGTTAATATACAGCCTATTACAACATAAATTTCAACGTTTAATGCTGTAAATAAACATGTAAAAAGAATAAAACTTTCAATAAATGATTTTAAAGTAAATCCAAAATTGTAACCCTAAGCCTTGGTCGTCAGTGGGCATGTGTAGGCGAAGCGTGCGTGTGTAGGGGCAGTGGAGGAACACTTGCGGAAGAGACGAAGCCCCAGCTTCACTGGTGTTGTGCCGAGTTGTCCGCACCTCGCGGGACTTTCTGATAATTTATCACCGTTGATGAACCACCCAAAGAATATTTTATTGTTTTTAAAAAGCCGGCTACTTGAAATAGACCCACGAGGAACCACGACGTGCATGAAGCTGTCGGCAGCACGGCATGCACGCAAAACCGGTATGTAGTTGCGATCATGCCACAAAAAAAGCCACTTGAGGAAATTTGAAGTCGTCTCCAACGCATAATGGTGGAAAAACTCACGTCTGGCATGGCATGCGGTTAACACTTTATTTTATGCAGAATAAAATTACTTACAAAACACTGCTGCTTGCATTACGGATGTAAGTTGAGCTCGTACATATGCAAAAAACAGTAAACACGATGCTAACGGTAGGACATGACAAAATCCATCACGAACATACACACATGCACGCAAGCACGGTTGAAAAACTGTGGCTTCCCCAGATTGTAATTCCCTCTCGCTACTTACCTGTGACTTCCTCATATAGCCTCTGTTACCATCTGTGATGCCCTGCCTATGCCCCCTGGTGTGCAGGTGGAAGACTGTCACCCCTATACAACTTACCACTAACACACAACATATAACACACATCAAAAACACACATGATTCAACTATCAGTCGACTATAGGCAGGACGTGGCGATTCTGATTCGACTATGTAAATCCTTAGTCGGGGACAGGCCTAGTCAAGACGATTGCCAGGAATGCCTTTTGCTGTGTTTTTACGCATATTGTAAAATGGGAAATATTGCTGAAATGACAAGTCTAAGCTGTATGATCAATTTAAGAGGTTTTTCAAAAACCCCTCCAGACTTTAGCCTGGCAGAGATAATATTGCATATTAAATGTGTTTAATGGATATATTTTAGCATTTCACACCCACCAACATGAGCTTGTACACCTAAAACTATTGCAGTGTCCTTGTGGCTCAACACTACAGAGACCTGTGTTCAGTTCCCAGCAGCAAGGCCTAGGGCTTAACCCGACCTAGCTAACAAACACAACTGGCACTATTCGCTATCCACAAATATAACACTATTAGTTTCTACATGGTTCTTTAAATTCAATGTGGAGTTGTTAAAGAAAGTTAAAGGTAAGTGTCCAGTCATTTTCCTAAAAGCTCCATGCCTCTTTCTTTTCAGGAGAAAGGCCTGGAGAGCTCTCTTCAGAACACCCAGAGGCTGTACTCCAGCCAGCTGCAGGACCTTTCCCAGGTGATCGCAGGGCTGGAGAATGAGCTGGAGCAGGTAAGGAGCGGGTTGGCCACCCAGCGCCAGCGTCACAGCCAGCTCCTCAACACCAAGATGAGGCTAGAGCGAGAGATCACCACTTACCGACGTCTGCTGGAGCGTGAAGAGGGCAGGTGAGGGCAGGAAATGAATGAATGGAAACATTAGAGGAACTAGGAAGTATTCGTTCAGTTGGAATTTTGTGGTTTCAGTGTCTGCCAGGAAGGAACTTGTTACATTTTAATTAATAGGTTTTCCCACAACACTGGAGCAGCTTCTTCTACAAACGCAGTGAAACAGAACAGTGTTGAACAAAAAACAAATAGGACAGAAATGTAAATTTTTATGTAGCATGCATCTAAAAAGCAGACTTCAAACACATACTCATTCACTGACATGACCAGACAGACAGTTCTTCCTCAGCTCTTACAGACAAAGTGAACAAAACTATTTCTTAATCATTTTCCATTATATAGCTGTCAAACTGATAATTTCCTGTGTTCAGTCTGGTTAAAGCCTACTAGTCTGTCAAGGATTATGTAGAATCTCTCTGTGGAAACTCTGTATGGAAGTAATGGCAGGTTGAGACATACACTGTATGGCTATAGAATATGGCCAAGTAACATAGTCATGTCACAACTGGAATTTCAAGCTGTTTTACAAGGGAATATTCAGTTCTTTTGGAATAGCCTTTAATTTTCTTTTGGACCATGGATAGACATCTCACATCGAGCTCCTTTGCAATGTAACACATTTGCTGATTGTTATAATATAGTTTGAGTAAGATAATTTGGTTTTATGACTCTTGTAGAGGTTACAGACAGATTGGCGTGCTGCCTTGAAGTGGTTTTCCTCTTTTATTTAGATTGCCTTTGACTGATGTCATTGCTGCAAGGAGAGACAGGATGTGTCATGCGAAATATCCATTTGTTTGTTAATATTTGAGAAGGGTGGCGACTGAGTGGGTAAGCAAGCTGAGGCTCAAAAGCCTGTGGGACAAAAAAAGAGATGAGAACGTCCTCATACAGTGAAAACGACTGAAGCACCTGAACACATAAAACCCCAAAGGTTTCTGAGATGGTTATGTCTGCAATTTAAACAAATAAAAGGCACAAAAGATAATACTGAAAGGTAAGTGCACAATACTTTTATATCATGTTTTAACAATTATTGTTTAATCTGTGCAAAGATAGTTCCTCTGTATTTGTGGTTGAAACTGTCTTTTGCACCATATGAGGACTCACATTTGTGCTAATGATAAAAGTGCAGACCTTAGGCACAGTGGTGCTTTGAGCTAAATGCTAAATATTCACATGCTATGTCTGAACCAAATTCTGTGGCAACCCGTCCAATAGTTGTTGAGAGGTTTCACTAAAAACCACAACTGTCAATCTCATGGTGGTGCTGGAGGAAAAGTAAGGGATTAACAAAGCCATTGAGATTCACCTTCTACGGACCATGAATGTCTGTGCAGAAGTTTAAAAAAAAGTTCATAATCCCCCAGGATGTCGGCCATAAGCAGCCATCTCTGAGGCTAAAAAATTAGGCCCACCCTGTAGTGCCAAAAACTCCAGTTCCTCGAATGGCCACTAATTATGACAGCCTGTGTTCAGCTAGGGTTGCTGTTTCCTTTTTCAAATTTAGTCCTTGTCACTTGAACACCCAGTTGGCTCTTGAAGTAGCAAAGTACATTCTTTCAGGAAATGGCGTAAGTATTTCAAGAAGACCATGAATATTGTTTTACTTAACTATGACACACAAATGTGTCTGTATTAATCTAGTGCAGAGGTCACTAATAGGCAGACCGCGGTCCGGATCCAGAGCAGCCGCCGTCCTCTCTGGACCCCCGACCTACAGCCGATTCGCTGATGCTATGCAGTGGATGTGGGTAGTCCAAGCTTCACTGCTGTAAAGGAGCGTGCCGATAAATACAGCAAGGTAGACAGCATGGGAAATTATAGTGCTATTGTCAGAGGATTATGGTAACAGTGGAGACAGGAATGGAGGCTGGAACTTCTCTGACAGACTACCTCAGGGCGATGTTGGCAGACAGTCCCATCCTGCTATACAGGCTCAGCAAAGATGGACTGAAGGGCTGTTTGGGTTTGGGCAACAAGAGCTCAGATGTGGCATGCTGCAGCTCAAGAACCTGCGCCCTTGGTGATTAGTTAGCTAGAGGTTGGTTGGAATCTTCTGATGCTGTATAAGTTACCATACGTCATTTTAAAGGAATAATTAGACATTTTGAAATAAACTGTACATTTACTCACTTATCTGTCCATTAAATATGAAGCTGCAGCATGGTGTAAAGTAGAGAAACAGCTTGTTGTGGTATCACAAATTGTCAATCTTACACTTTGGTTTCTCTATACATTAAAACAAACAAGATATAATGTGTCCATTAGTGAGCTTTAGAGGTGCTGGAAAGCCCATTTTTTAGTTTAGAAAGAGACCAGCTGTTTGGCTTCCTGTCATCATATGAAGCTAAATGTCTCACAGTTGTAGATTCACATTTGCCATACAGACATGAGAGTGTCATTGTTTTTCCAAAATGTCCAATTGCCACTTCAACCAAGACACAAGAAGGCCTTTTGGTTGTTACTACTCTGCACGCTGCCTTTCTGCCTGCAGGTACATGGGTCGTAATGGGCAACCAGTGGGTCTGCGGCCCTGGAGGTCTTCCTTGGACGAACCAAAGGAGAATGGGCTAGAGAATGGCTTCAGTGATCCTGCTGTTACTCCAGATGAACCCAAGTCTGAGCCCCTTCCTGAAATACCTTCACTCCTCCCAGAAGACAATGGGCTAAAGAAAAGCATACTGCATAGACAGCAAAGCCTTGTGATACTCACAGGTAAGACGCTCACAAGTCACAAGCTAGAGTCCAAGTCAAGTCTCAAGCCACTGAGCTAGAGTCCCAGTCAAGTCTCAAGCCACTGAGCTAGAGCCCAAGTCAAGTCTCAAGTCACTGAGCTAGAGTCCCAGTCAAGTCTCAAGCCACTGAGCTAGAGCCCAAGTCAAGTCTCAAGTCACTGAGCTAGAGTCCCAGTCATGTCTCAAGTCACTGAGCTAGAGCCCAAGTCAAGTCTCAAGCACTGAGCTAGAGTCCCAGTCATGTCTCAAGTCACTGAGCTAGAGCCCAAGTCAAGTCTCAAGCCACTGAGCTAGAGTCCCAGTCATGTCTCAAGTCACTGAGCTAGAGTCCAAGTCAAGCCTCAAGTCACTGAGCTAGAGTCCAAGTCAAGCCTCAAGTCACTGAGCTAGAGCCCAAGTCAAGTCTCAAGTCACTGAGCTAGAGCCCAAGTCAAGTCTCAAGTCACTGAGCTAGAGCCCAAGTCAAGTCTCAAGTCACTGAGCTAGAGTCCAAGTCAAGTCTCAAGTCACTGAGCTAGAGCCCAAGTCAAGTCTCAAGTCACTGAGCTAGAGCCCAAGTCAAGTCTCAAGTCACTGAGCTAGAGTCCCAGTCAAGTCTCAAGCCACTGAGCTAGAGCCCAAGTCAAGTCTCAAGTCACTTGTGGTCACTTACACTTGTCACTTACAATGAATGTTGTATCACCCAGACTCTCAAACCGAGTGTAACATTAACTAAATAAAACTGTAACGTTGCATAATCAACAATAAACCTGTCACCTGTTTTTCACTTACAGAGCACAACCATGTAATGTGCACTGTGACAACAATCATAGCATATAAACTACTGTAAGTCTACACATCCCCCAGACTCTCAAACCCAGTGTAAGGTTATAACTAAATAAAACTGTAACGTTACATGATCAACAATAAACCTGTCACCTGTTTGCAGCCATCGTTAATAAGTAACGTGATGGCAGCTAGACGTAAATCATTACACTAATCAACCACCACAAGTTTGGCAAGTAAACAAACGCTCATTCATTCATTTTTTGAAGTTTTAAAGCCAAAGTTTATGATGAACGGCTCAGCAGCTGCCGGTGTTTGTTGTCCTCTCTCATGCAGTCCGCGTGCAGCTGATACTACGTGTTGCGTAGGCAGGTTATAGGTAGCAGAGGGAGGGGAATAACAGCACGTTCATCAGACGTTTCCTAAAAATAAACATTGTTCACGAGTCCCGCACCTCTAGCCCGAGTCGAGTCTGAAGTCTTTTGAGGACGAGTTTCAAGTCGAGTCTGAAGTTACTGTGTGTGTGACTTAAGTCGAGTCCCCATCTCTGAGACGCACACATCTTATTATGATTTGTCATCAATGTCTTCTCACAGAGCCAGAGCAAGATAAAGACTTGCCAATCTCCACTGTGAAGACTCAAGAGATTCTTCAGGGCAATGTGGTGCGAGAGAGTGCAGAGGGTCACGGCACCATTGAGTAAGTATTGATCTTTTTGCCCCCCATTGACCTGTAGTCAGCACGTTTGGTTCAGTCTGAAATGTAGGCATTTTCTAGTTGCAAGCATTAACAGCATCACTTCAAAGCATACTGTTCTACATTACCCAGATAAATGCCTTTATGACTGCAAAAAAAACATAGTTTCTTGCTTGCTTAATCACCTAAAGCTTTTACACCTCTCAGGCTTTAACTCAGTAAGGTTTTTAATTACTCATGATTTTTTAAAATGACACAATCATCCACGTCCTCCCCGCCCCGGCGGCATCTGGTCCGGCAGAACAGATGCACAAATTCAAAGGAATTACATTTACACGTCAAGCAAGTTCAGATGCATAAAACGTTTAGTTGGCTGCACAGGTTCCCATGAGTAACTCATCATAGCGCTGCATGGGAATATTCCTCCTTTAATGGCTTGTGTTTGATGTGGAGAAACCCGCCTGGTGGAGAGTCTCCAGGGTGTGGCACCTGTTATTGTTGGACGGGACATGGGTGGAATTCTTTGTTCATGCTTCAGGTGTTACCAGACACATACATACGCACGCATCATATCTACAGACACACAAATCTAGTCCTCCTGACAGAATATTTACTTTGTCTTTTAGCTGTCATCACAGATAGTTTAACTGACTCTGTCACTTGATTGATTCTTTACTTAATGTTTTTTGAAGCCGTTAGTCACTGATGTTTCTTAACCCACAGTAAATGCTTTTAGCAGGTTAGTGGTTAATTGCTCCCGATGGTCAGGTTAGCTGATGTATGCTGACTTTGTGTCTGCTGGTTTTGTAAATAGGGAGCTGTTTGCTAACAAACTCACCACATCCACTTTTTAAGGTGAAACTACTGTCTGTCAGTGTTGTGTTTGTAACAGGCCAAACCAGGTAGCCAAAAGAATTATTAGTCCTAAAGTAACCAACATCTCCTACATTCATTTACCCAAAGCCTAATCTCACATGTGTTTTGGTACATTTATTGCAACTCACCTCCTAAAGAAAATATATGGTACAGATGCTCAAGCGTTCACTTTTTCCAGCCATGATCATCTGTTAGTCGGTTTATGTAGTGACACACTTGCATATACAGTGCTTGCATCTTCTGCAGAGGCAGCACTTCTATTTGTCAGACAGAGACTTCATGCATCATTTTGAATTTAGTTTGCTTGATAAGGCAAATATCCCAGGTCCTGATCTTCAGTGGCTGTGTTCACTGCCACACTGGTTGTATTTTATCACAAAACAGGCGCATATTCGGTTTTGTAGCTCTCAGACCAGGTCATTTCTAAGCCAATTAAAACGTTCTCTCTTGCTGCCCTCTGGTGTTACTTTGGTGCATACGTAAATGAATAAATTATTTTTACCATTGATTTTAACCAGTGAAATGGCCCATTCTATATGGGATTATATGATACACAATAATACTATACCTAAATAAATAGACATCCAGCAGTTGACCAGGCCAGAGGCCTAACGGGCCCCGGGCCGGTGGCCTAACGGGCCCTCATTCTCACACTTCTTTCTCTTGGATGTAACTGTAACTTAGACTTAGATGAACTGTTGTCTTTTCAATATAATTGATATTCTTTTCAATGAGACACAAATTCCAGTAAAGTTCAGATTAACTCAAATTTAGTGGTAATTTCAAATAAACAAATACAACAAATACGTGTGTATCCGTGCTGGTCCCGGGAGCAGACGTCCTTAACTCCGTATTACATTGGTTAATATGTCTCGCTCTTCCTCTGTGCACAATGTGAGGTGTGTGTGTGTGTGTGTGTGTGTGTGTGTGTGTGTGTGTGTGTGTGTGTTCTTGTGAAGTCTGAAGTCTGTCTTCCTACAAAGATGTGAAGGCCGCAGCCTGAGAGTAAAAGGGACAAGCGAGAAAAATGCATCTTACATTATTCTAATAAACATGTTAAACATTATCCAAATCAAGCGAGGCATATAAAATATTCAATCATCATAGTTAAATAAATATCTTCAACAATTCAAAGGAAATACAAATCATTATTGCATACATTATAAATGTTCCTGAACAAAAGAAAACATGTTTGATACACAAACAGAATAGAAACCTAAAACAAACAACCTTATTAAAAATGTTTTCTTAGTGTCAAAGCATTGGCCCAATAATCTGATAATACATACTGTCCTATGACAAAAATGAATTTTTGTTGCCGAGACTTCTAACCTCTTTCCTAACAGGACAGAGAAGATTGACAAGGTGATTAAGCAGTGGGAGGGCTCCTTCTTCAGAGGGAATCCCAAGCTACGTAAGAAGTCTGTGTCACTGCGCTTCGACCTGCACATGGCTGCAGCAGACGAAGGGTGCGCCCAGACCAAACAGGACAGCCTCCCTGACGTGGAGGTGCGTCTCATCATGAAGAGATCTCGCAGCATCCCAACTATCACGCAGTAACTCAGTCACTAGTATGTTTGTGGTAACACTGGTGATGTTGAAGTTACAGAGATAACGTCTGTGTCATTGACATTTGGGATATTACCATCCATTACCATCAAGCTTAATATGAATTTTAAATTACAGCATTCATTGATCTTCACGTCACAACTGATGAATGAAACTGAAACTTCTGTCATCCTATCCTGACTCTGGCAGAATTAGCACCATTTTCATTGTGCCAGAAAACCACATCAAATATATCGGACCTACTTTCAGTGGATAACAATGAAAACACCTTACTGTGTCATTATTCTGGACGAAAAAGTGTCTCTCAATACTGTCAGTATGTTGTCACAAAAGAGATTATATCAAGCATATGGCGGCTTAACTACAGCATTGAAGTCTAATTAACACCTGGTGCAGGAGGATGAGTGCACATGGAGATAAATGGAGGTGTGGACAGATCACTATGAGCTGCTGTGAACTATCTATAGGTGGATTTTTATGTTTGCTTTTCTTTAAGAGACTATATAAAAATTATTGGGGGAGGGGGCTTTCTAAATAGGGGGAGGATTGGGGGGGGGGTGTTAAACTTCATTTGTCACTTTCTAATAGCAGCTCCCAACTTCACTTTAGTCTGCATCTACACAGAAGGCTGAACATTAAGTAAATAAAATGTGTAAAAAAAAATATATATATATATATATATATATATATATAAAAATAGCCCCTCTCATGTGTCATCCTGAAGCTCGGCTCCTCTACCGGAGGCCTGGGAGTTTGAGGGTTCTGCGCAGTATCTAGCTGTTCCTAGGACTGCACTCTTCTGGACAGAGACCTCTGATGTTTTACCTGGAATCTGCTGTAGCCACTCTCCCAGTTTAGGGGTCACGGCCCCCAGTGCTCTGATTACCACTGGAACCACTGTTGCTCTTACTTTCCACATCTTTTTTGCTCTCTAGTCATGGACTAGAGAGCATATATATATATATGAAATATGAAAATTATTAAAACAATAACGCTGGAGCGGGTGATTACTTTCAGCTCCCCTTCTCACCCCAATAATTTCTGTAAAGTCCCTAAGTGTTTGCACTGCAGACATATACAGCACTTAGATACACATCAGCACTGAGAGGTATCCAGGATGTGTGTACTTCTAGTCTTTAGTCATTGCAGTTCATTCTCTATGTGGAGAAAGAAAAATCTTGCAATTCAAACTGATAATGTAGCTATATTTTAAAATGCATTATCTGGAAGGAAAAAAACTGCTCACTGTGATCTTAACAGCAGTGGGGCTTGTAATACTCACCTTGTGTCTCAGAGAATTTAGATTCCCTGTCTTAACCAGAGGAGGGCAGTATTTGTAAATAGTTAACACAGCAGTGTATCTTCTATGCTCCGCTCTGGATGTGTAGCACGTCTGTTACACCTTAGATTAAGAGTTTTTATGCTAAGTTTTGAGTTGGCACCAAAGATATTAAAAACAACAAAAGGGCCACCGTGCATTGCGTTGTGCATTAAGGTGCCTCCAAATATGTTGAAAATATTTAAAGATATTACCTATGCAGTCCTGCGCTTGACTTTGCTTTGCTTCATGAAGCACATTCTTCATTTTGGGAGCTCTGTAACTTCATAATGAAGCTTTTTGCTTTTATCTAACAATTTATCATTTAAAATAAAAAAGGAATATGTGCAGACAGTTGCGTTTTTTTTGTCATGTTTACAATCATAATCTTATTTTGATTTACTAGAAGACACAAAGCTATAAACCACAATGTCTTCCCTAATGTCTACAGAATGCTTTGATGGTAAGTTAAAGGAAGAGATAAAGCTCTGTTTATCATACACAGTGTCTCTCAGACATTAACACCAAGCATACCAATGCACAAGTTCAACATGCTTATTTTTTATCACAACAATTTGAAAAAAATCATGAATAGAAAACAAGTAGTTTACAGTGCAGTTTAATAAATACATTCTGAACTATATATCTAGGCTATCTGTTTCTGTTTGAAATGAAAGGACACGCCAGTATGTTGTGGTTGTTTTTCTTCAAGCCTGTTAAGAAAACTTCAAAATCTCTCATCGCTATATTTTATAGCATCAGCTGGTGCAGATTTTCACCCCAAATGACATGGGGATCATTCTACACTACGAAATAAGAAACATCAACTAATGTAGCATGTCCTAAAGTGTTGGTTTCTTTTACACTTTAATACAATAATATTTTACACTGAAATTATATTTGGGTGCTTCATATATTAAGTTTTACATCTGTATTGTTAAGTTTGTTTTAACATACAATCTACAAACTCCTTGGATCCTTTAACAGTAGTAGCATGTCATTTAATTACAATCCTATGTTGCTGGTATATTCCTGCGTGACAGCTGTTGAGTCTTGTCTATCTTCATATATGCCATTACACCTGTCTTTTCAGTATGACTTTTATCATCTGACCGTGCTACGACTCTGGATAGTCCTAATCAATCACTAGTTCAGATTTTGTTGCTATTGCACTCCAGCAGATACAGTAACTTGTCCAGTGTAACAACAGCAGTAGTGACACTTAACGATGACCAAGGTATTGGACAGGTTACTTAAGAAAAGTACAGCATAAGACAGGCAGGTAGGTAGTGCCTTAAGACCTAAGGCTTGGCTATGGCGGCCTGAATAAGCTCGATGACTTTGTTGCAAGGCTGCAGGGGGTCATATTCTGCAAAGATGTGGCATACATTCTCCATGCCAGCCTCTATACCTTTTGCCACAAAGCCAAACATTCTGTTGGGACAAAGAAACAATAGATTTGATTAGATTCGATTGGTATACAAGATCTGTATTGCAGGTCAGTTTGAACCCTGGGAGGGTTTACTGTGGATCATTTTGACATTGTATGCAATGAAAAATTACCTTGCACCAAAACTGGAACCTTTCACCCAGCTGTAAGAGTATAAAAGACAAAGTTTAAGATTAAAAGATGTGGTTTACTCTCATGCATTCTGCTAAGATAAATGTTCATTAGGAAAATGACTGAATTTATTTTCACTGCTGATATTTTGACATCACAGCAGGAAAAGTAGGAATAATTAATAACATTAATGAATTCAGTAATCCATTCCAGCACCCTGGTATTGTGCGTTCTGGCTCGCTGTCAAGGATTACTGAGACAACAAAATGGAACTACATGACACATTCAATCATGTGGTTGTATTTTTATGTGTTGAAAGGTATACTAATGAGGTGATTTATCAGCTTGTTATATACGCTTTCCAACATGGAACAGAATGTAACCATGTAACATGTTGGCGCCTACTCACAGTCGATTATCTGGATCTTCACCACTGTAGCTAAGCAGGTGAGCAGGGTAATGGCGCCTGAAGAAAAGCCTGTGAAGAAATGATTATGGCTGTTAGAAATGATCAATAAAATGTTGCACACAAACCACCATGAGTTTGTTGTGTGCAACACTGAGTAAAATCTCTGCAAGTTGACAGGATGTGTCTTTTCTTACTTCCTGTTGATATCTGTCAATGTAACGCCCTTCAAAGACACCTTCAGGTTGACTATGGCTGGTGTGAAGGAACCCGGGGCCTTCTCAAGTGTGGAGGACACCGCCTTCTGCACTGCACAAGGGCCCGTCAGCATCTCAATGGAGACAGCATTCAGGTAGACGAAATTGCAAGCTATGGAAAAGACAAGCATTGTGATTAGAAATAGAGGTTGAATGCACAATCAGGTGGAATTAAACATGTAGGCAGTAACACGTAAAGTGAAGCACCCTCCAACTCCCTCCTTGATTATTAGTGGATTAATCCCTTTTTTTTCAATCTCCTAGGCAAAATAGACATATTTTATAGTCATATTTTACATACAAATAATTTCAAATATGATTTGGCCCAAATTGACTCAATTCAGTTACAATACAATTTTTCCAGAATATATATAAAAAATAGACAAATGTATTTCCTCAGATAGGTGAAATCTAAAAGTCATTTGTGTGTGTGTGTGTGGGGGGGGGGGGGGTTCCTCTGTGAACTAATTAGCTAGCTAGCGTTTTTTAATCTTAGTTAGCAAGCTGTTTGGGAAAAGCTACTGTTAGCATTTCCTTCATTCCCACAGTACAGACGAAGAAAATGTAAGAGCATATCTTATTTATAGGTCAATTGAATCTAGTTTAAAACCACTTGTGTCACTTAGTAATGTCTTATTACATTTTATGTTGTTCCTTAGCCTGCTGACATCAGCAATTGTTGCTGCTGTTCCTTGTGTTTTTTACCAGAAGTTGCAGTTTGTATTGTAAGCATTACTTGAAGATAAGTGCTAGCAAATGTATAACATGCTGATGTAAAAACGCATAAATATTTATTACTGTATTGTCCCACCTGTTGTACTCTTGTCCACTGATGCTGGTTTGTCGTTTGCCCTCCCTTCTGTTGCACCCAGATCTGTGTAGGCAAATAGGTTTTATTTTTTCTTCCTTTTCTCTCTCTCTCTCTCTCTCTCTCTCTCTCACTCACACTCACACACACACACATACACCAGTGTTTTTAAAGGCCTACCTTGGGAGTGGAGCAGTAATCTGCAGGGTAAAGCATAAGCAGAAATTGTGTGCTGGTAGACCAGGGCAGAGAGACTACCTGCAATGATAACACAAAATTATAGCTTTGGTGAAGCTTAAGAATGAATGAGAAATTCTTTGTCTTATATGGGACCACAAAAGCTCAGATAAAACTTTAAATATTTAATGTATAGTGTCATTGAGGTGAGGTATATGGTATTAGGGCAGTATAGTGTTAGTGTTAGTTACTGTAAGTTATTTTCTAGTGTGAATGTGGTAATTTTGCATTTTAAATGTATCTTGATGCATTGGCCCATTCCAGGATCAGTTGCAGTTTGAAAAAGTCTGGATATTGTCATGATATGAAGACTTTAGGTGAAATTTAAATTATGGACTGAGTAAATCTGGTTTATTGCCCCTTTTTTTTGCCATGTTCAAAGCCACCACAGTTACAACACAAGTAGAATTCCGTAGAAGCAGATATATCACTGCATGTCACAGGCTCTGATAAGAAAGAGAAAGCTCACATTACACCTTGATAAAGGCTTTGTGGGTGTGAGAACACACCCCATGATCTCAAACCATTGAATAAGAACGAGATCCACCCACATCCCAAGAGGCCAGACTTGGCTGACGCAGTTCTGGTGTGGCTTCATCTGCCTGACAAGGATGTGCATTCATATAGAGTAGGCGAGTGGATTTTGGGTTTAGAAGGAAATTGATATGTAAAACAATATAATGTTGCGGTTGACTTTGACTTACCGAAGTATGGTTCCTGAGAAGAACCTTTGATGCGTACGCCCTTAGCTGATGATTCAATGAGGAAGTGTCTAACAAGATCTGAACTACTCTCTCCTGTTTTGATGAAAAGACAAATGTCAGGAAAAACAAGATTTGCATGTAGTCAGTGGAGTTAACACACAATGTTAATGTACATATCACCTCCAGACAACCAACATGTAAGGATTCTTTAAAAACATTTTTTAAATAGCTGACTGTTAGTTGTGGTACTCGAGGCACTGAGTAGGCACACCAAGATCATTAAAAACATATAAACACTGCTCTCAAGAAGGCCTTTCTATCTGACCATGCCACAGGCCAGGGATAAGGTAGCAGTTTGTAAATTATAAACTGTAAATTATATTTAATTTGAAGTAATATTCCCAAGCTTATTTCACATCTTCTTCCAATGTTGCTTACAAATCTTTAATCATTTTGTTTCACTATATCTATATATTAATAATAATAACTTTATTTGTATAGCACTTATATAGCACTTTGCAAATTGTTCCATGGAAGTCAGAAAAAGAAAATATTGTAGCGACATCTCTCCACCAAGGATGATTCTGTTCTCTAATTATCCTTGGTTGAGGGATAATTCAGTAGAGGAATATTGTTGACGTGCTCTCGGTGCTCGACACAGAATTCACATGTCTTTCTTATCCTGCATTCCTACAAAAGTTGAACGAATACAAATCTGCGAATGACGTCAAGCCTCATAATTGTTTTGAGAGTGAGTCAAATCTTTCCTCTTTGATTGCTTATAGTGCCATAAACAGCTGGTTTTCATGTATGTTTATACAGTGTATACTGTGGGTGGAAAAAATAACAGCACTGTCTACTGCCTCGCCACAGATAGCTGGATGTGATCAGACATGCCCACTGACATCAGCGGAGTTGTGTGAGAGATTCCCTGTGCCTTTCAGGTCTCTGGTATAGACAAATGACGACAGAAGCACTGTGCTACACTATGCTCAAGTTGTTTGTCTGTGATAGTGGTAGTTATGGCATTCAAGGCCTTCTCTTTACTGTATCTGACTTACCACTGCTGTGGCGTTTTATAATAGTGCATGATTCAAAAGGGGGCATTAGGTCAGGCTGCTGGACTGATTAGTAATGGTTACCTGGGTAGGCGCTAGCAGTGAAGTTGGCGGATGTTTGGTCCACCTTCATCGCCAGACCGAAACTGCCTCTGTATGAGGTGCTGTCCCTCACCACAAATGTTCCTGCTTCCTTGTCCTTTACCAGGGCTTCAGCTAGAATGAATCACAGAAATCAAGTAGAGACAGTTGCAAATGTGTGTTTATTATTGTATCTGTATCTGTAAAAGAATTAGAACATTTTTTTAAACATCAGATCCTGCAAGATGGAGTAACTTCTTAGCTTGACTAAAGCCATTATGTCCTCAGTGAGTTATCTTTGGAGTGGTGTTTGGAGATTTTTACCTTCTGCTCTGCTGACATGTGGACGGAACCAAAACTTTGAAGTGTCCATGACAAATTTCATTGAGGGCTGGCTGCCATTGAAATGGGCCTGGAAACCTAAACAACCATAACAAAAAACAACAGTAGGATCAAAAATTGTTTGAAATGTCGTTCCTGCCAACAACATAAACTACTATGAGACGTGCGACTCACTGCGAGGAGAAATTGGGCTTGAGATGGAAAAAGGGATGGTGTGTATCAAGTCAGTTTCTGGTCCATTAGACTGAATGTGCGAATCTGGCTGGGGTGCACCGTTGACTAGCAGTACAGGAATATCGGTCAGAGACCCAGAGAGCGAAGACGGACTGCTGTGGACTCCTTTGCTGTGAAGCTTCTGTAGATGTCCTCCCTTTGTAAGCGGGGGCTTGTCTGGGCTCTTATCAGATGGCCTCGTTCTGGACTCATGAGTGAAGGAGCCGGACATGCAAGTAAGGATGGAATCTGGAGAGTCTGCATCTTCACTGGCCAGGGAGAGGTTGCTATGCAGAGAGGTAGAGGTTATATTTATTGCAAATGCAACAAATCAATACCCAATATTTTCTATGTAGAGTTTGTGTCAGTAAACATTAATATGAAAGGAAGAAACATTTCTAGCATCCTTTAATTTGCAACTTTAGAATGAAATGAGGGGTGTAAATGTGGGAATGTGGTTAAATCTTGTTGTTACTGCCACAAAACTTGTGTTCCACTGCAATGTTTACCTGCCAAGGATGTAGCTGGTGTCTGAGCATGTTGACATGGAGAGGAGCGAGGTGGCACTGTTCCTGTTGGAGTGTGACAAGCGCAGGGATCCTTGGGAAAAGGCTACGTCATGCTTCGATGAGTGATTTCGTCGGGGTGCACTCCCACATGGCAGCGGAGGCAGGGAGGACGTAGGGGAGCTGGAGAAGACAAGCATGCCATGGGGACTGCAGCTGAGGCTGCTGTGTGTAGGGATGGGTATACTGGGTGACGTTAATGGGACCACGGAGGGCGAGGAGCAGGGAGAACATCCTCTAGGGACCAACACACAGCGTGAGACATCTTTATCTGAGCAGGAGTTGTCTGGTGATGGAGGGGAAAGTGTAAAAAACACACTGAAAAATGAGAATGAAATGTCAAGAACGATGTGAAACTGACACTTAGTGGAAAAAGAGTCAAAGTGCCTTTCCCTGACTTCATGCTTTGGTTTTCTATTAGCAAAGAGGCTTGGCCCCGTACGTAAACACATCATTTCTGAAACTCATCTGATAAAAACCCACATTTCTTATGCAGGTACCTGCTTGCAAAGTTCAGGCCATTCCCTCCAAACAAAATGATTTGAACTTTGCATTTCTGGCGTTGCGATGATACCAAATCACCTAGAGGCGTGCCAACTTGTTCTGCCTCACTGTTTTGATGTGCACTGTGTGAGTTTATGCTCTTAGGAAAACACTGTGGTCAAGCCATGAGCCAGACAAAGGCCTTTTGCAACTACAAGTTATATAAAAATGACTAATGTTCACACAGAAATAGAAGAATCTCTGTTTGTGACTGTAGGTAGGTGCTGTGGTGAGTGCTGGCATGAGGGAAAATACTGTTTCACAACAACAGGGAATGAGTTCTCATCAACACCTCAATTTTCCCTTTTACTGTTTTAACCGCTGCTTAACCTAAGCGTTCTATTTTCTGATTTCTCTTCACAGTTGATTGTTTTCCCTCAAACCACTGTTGTGTCTCCACCACACATCGCACTCTTTTTCATGAACCTATGACCAAACTTCTTTCAAAAAAAAAAGACGAGCAACAGGAAATTCATTTATGTGTTTTGCTGACTTTTGTGCACACTTTTTGAGTGAAAACGCCACTGTACCTCATTTGCGCCTACTTCTCTGTATCTGTAGTATGTGCAGGGTGGGGTAATCATCTTGGCAGTGATCCCAGAACAGCTGAAGTGGTGCAATTACCCCATGATTTAAAAAAAAAAAAGTAAAACGATCTCAATAAAGGGAGGGTAAATTTCCAAAGCCCCGGGCTATGTGTACTATTTATTTTATAAGAGTGACGGTGGTTTTACTGGGCTCTGTGTCACACATCTGTAGGTTGGAGGCTGCCCTTTGTTGAACTTTGTTGATGTGTTTAAGTATGACTGAGCTATAACATAGAAATGAGAATGTGTGAATAGTGCAGAAACAAAATAAAGCTCTCATGCAAAGTGGCTTGACAGTCGTATTGTACCTGTAGGAGGGCTGATGCATGTGGGACTTCCGTTGACCTGAATGGGTTCAAATGTCGGGTCCAGTTCCAGGATGAGCTGGTTGAGATTATCCAGGGAGATGTCGAGCTCAGGGTCATCATGTTTGTCACTGGGCTCTGTGAGACTGGGATGTTGATTGACTGGCTCCTGCCTCGAGTCCAGACGGATAGTTTGACCCACTCTCAGAACGTGATTGGGTATCATGTGGCACATGCCTTTAGCTGTAGGCATCATGTTAGGAGAGCTCACCGTCTTCTGGGAAGACCACAGACATAGGTGCAATGGAGAGAGATCAGTTAGAATGACAGCCTCACCTTTGTCCTCTTTGCAAAACAAACCTATCACAAACCCATCATAGCAACAGCTTGCTACCATTTCCAGAGTGTTTGCGTTTGCAGATGTCAGATTTTAATAAGAATAGTTCTTCAATAGAAAGTTTTTTCATGGCAGTTGGACAGTGCTGTTTTATATTTGGTTAGTTCACTCTAAAACTTATTAAGCAATAAGTAACTTGAGCATTGTTATTTTGGTTAATAAAGTTAATCTACAGTATGTGTCCCAGACGGTGTAAGTCAGCATGTGTAGCCCAAGGCTTCCCTCTTGTTTTGCAATCCATGCATAAAACCACTAAGTGAACAATGACACAAGCTGAGTAAATGCTGATATCAGCGTGAATAGCCTAGCAGTTCAGGAAGGGTGTGGTTTTATGGGGGATGATCAGCTCACACTGTGTCTCCCTCGCTGTGTTTCAGACAAGGAGCGGCGCCCAGTGAGTCACCCAGGTGGCTGGTGGTTGCCATGACCACACTAGTGTTTTCCTACAACAGCCAAAATGTTCAGGTATTTTGGAAAGTAGTTTACAGAAAAAAATCTGCTTTTTGGAGGGGGGTCATAGTTCAGAACATATTTTTAAATTTTGAGAGGCACCTACTAATTTTCATAAAGCTTCTCCTTGAGATGGGAGCGTACGTGTGAAGCATCAGAATTTGCTTTCCATCATGAAAATTTGCTTATTTTTTATTTTTATGACTTTGCCATTCACTTTCACATCATTTTTATTTAGTTTAGTTTATTTTTTTGTTTTTACGATTAGCATAAAAAGGGAACTATAACTTGCATTCCTGTGTGTGAAATAAATGAATCTTACAACCGCATAGCTTTTTATGTCCCTGCTAAGACCTGCTGCAATAATAGTAATAAAAATGAAGTACTGTTAATATGTTTGTTCAAAGCTGACGATACATTGACCAGTGGTGTATATTTTTACAATGTCCTGTTATAGGATAAAGTAACGAAAGGTCTTCTTACCTTATTGTCTTCAGGTGAGAGTTCCACTCTTGTAAGGTCGTTTTACTTTCAGACTGTGCACTGTTTTACTTTGATGCTTTTATTAACGAAATCCCATCCCTTTTCTACCAACCTATCAGCAGTGAGGATCACTAATCCCTGTGGCTCCAACTAATGATGTCATCATAGCATAGCATGGCTGAAGGGGTGGTTTTTTTCAGCGGTGAATTCAGATGAGTACATAGAGCTTCAACTGAAAAGGGTGTATCAAAAGAGGTGGTGAATATGATGTTATTTGGAGTGTTCCACTTACTAAGGTTTCAACTTGAGCATGATAAAATAAAATATTGAAGCATGTACAGTAGCTTTGGAGAATGTTTGGAGAGAATACCGGATGATGTGGGAAACGTTGAAACAAGCAGGGGATTGACTCCTTTAATCTTTTGTGTTGCTTTACAAGCTGTCACCCCAATTAGCTTTTTGTCTGATTTCTCTGGAGCTGTAAGATTCCACAAAGCCAGTATGGTGGTGAGTTTATTAATGCTACTAATGTTCTTTACATGTCCTCTGTTTTCACTGAACTAGTGCTGATGATGGCATGGTAAATTGTTTTAAACATGTCAGTCTGCTCTGGGTGTTTCTGCCTCTCTTAACCTGAAAGCCAAGTGATCTTTCTTCTGCCACACAGCTCCTTAGCTTGTTCTGCTTGACAAATGTGTGCACATTTTTCTGTGTACTGTAGCTGATAATGTTCACATGACACATTTGTCCTATTGTCCACCAGATGTATTACCTTCTTGATTTGGCAAAGGAAGCTATAAACATCACTGGTTTTTCTTATTATTGTGAAGATATTTACTTTTTTCCTGTTGAGCAATCTTGAACTTGCCTTCAATGTCAAATAGTTTCAGAAAAAAATTGGCTGCAGGGAGCTTGGTGGCTGGAAACCGTGCAATGGAATGCACTGCGATTTTTGACAAGTTCTTGTCTGGTTCCTGTCAGCGGTACAGCACAGAGGCTTCTCTTCCTAGAGTCTCACAAAACATCCTGATTCATTTGGGGAGAGTTAATTCCTCTGCATTTAAGTGCAGCTTTCGACTTTCTGTGGAGCATGGTTTCCTTTGTTTGTAACCTTTACTGACTTTGCTTTTACAGTCAAGTCAATTTTATTTAGATACTCCGATCACAAATTTGCCTCAAGGGGCTTTACAAGCTGTACAGTATGTACCAGCCTTTATCCTTAGACCCTTGTGTGCGCTCCCATGGCTCATGCATTTAAGATTTAATCTAAAATTATTTTCTTTACATATAAGCCTTATTTGTAGGTATAAATGAATGTATGTATTATTTGTTTTTCTATTGCTACTTTAAGTTTAATGTGTTCAAATGTTTTTAATCCACATTCATTCTGTTGTCTTAATGCTAATGTAGTAATTAGGACAACTGAATTATTGTTTCAGTGAATTTAGTCGTATTTAATTATCTTACAAAATTGCAAATGTCTTACAATACAGAAAAAAAAGAAAATAAAACGGTTTAAAGATGTGGTTTGTACAGATAGTTTAATGTATATGATTTCTTGCTTTTCAAATGGTTGAGTGACAGCACTGTAAAAAACACTGTTAATTTCATGAAATACTGTACACTGCAGCAAAATCAAAAAACAAAAACAAAGCCTTCTGTACTGGAGAGAATAAACATGAACAAAGAGACAAAAACTGTAAAAAAATTTCATTTTAGCTGACGCTTTTATCCAAAGCGACTTACAATTGCTATATATGTCAGAGGTCGCATGCCTCTGGAGCAACAAGGGGTTAAGAGTCTTGCTCAAGGCCACATTGGCGGGTGGGTGGGTCATAGTGGGGGATTGAACGCGGGTCTCTCCCACCAAAGGCATAGTCTTATCCATTGCGCCATCACCACCCGAATGCATGTAAATGTATATGATTACTTCTGATATGTACATGTAAAATATATTTTTGATTTTCAGACACTAATGTTCAACAGTCCACTGTGTGGTCTGCGGGTGTGAATAGGCTGTTGTCCATCCTGAAGCAGCTTTAAGGAGAGAATGTGGTGGTGGTCTCGGTGTCGTTGGCCGCTGAGCTCCTCCTCCTGCCGCAGGTGTACCTGAAGAACCTCTCCTGGCTCATGCAACCCAAGTCCTTCAGCAGCTTCAGGAGGTCATGACGAAACTTGACACCGATAAAGGCATAGACGAAGGGGTTCAGGCAGCACCTCAGGAAGGCCACACACTGGGTGACATCGGTGGCATAAAGGAGAAGGTTCTCATAGTTGCAGTTTTCGGTTCCTCCTTTAGCAGCGAGAACTGTGGTCCAAAATAGGACCAGGTTATAAGGGACTTGGCAGACCAGGAAGACAGCTACCACAGCCAGAATCACCTTGATTGCTTTATTGCGTTCAAAGTTACGAGCCTGGCACAGGGTCTGGACAATGCTGCTGTAACAGAAGCTCATGACCAGGAGCGGGAGGGCAAACGCCAAAACAATCTGGCTCGCCTGGACTCTGACGCGGAGCGGGTCAGAAGTGCTGGAGTAAGGGGTGCAGGTGTTGTTATTGATAGTGGTGTAGCTCATTTCTGGTATGGAGAACATCAGTGCCATCACCCAGATGAGAGCTGATGACACCTTGCTGAGAAACATTGCTTGGGAGCGGTGGCGGTGAGCGGAGACGGCCTTGGCGATGGCGAAGTAGCGGTCCACACTAATGAAAGAGAGAAGGAACATGCTGCTGTAGAAGCTGACCTTATAAATAGTGTGCATTGCTTTGCACAACGCCAGGCCCAGCACCCACTCTGCCGTGGAGTTGGCAGCCCAGAAGGGGAGCGAAAGAGCAAAGAGCAGATCGGCAAAGGACAGGTTGAGCAGGTACACATCCGTCATGGTCTTGAGACGCTTGAAGTAGAAGAAGGTGAGGATGACCAGTATGTTCCCTGCGAGCCCCAAGAGGCAGATGATGGAGTAGAAGGTCGGCATGAACCAGAGGCGGAAATGGCGGTTGGAATCTTTCACACAGAGCTGAGGAATGTCGTCGTAATCCAGACTATAGTTATAATCCGTGTAGTTGGGCATGGCGGTTGAATTGTCTTCATGCAGAGACAAGCAAGACTGCGTACAAAGATGAATTTAATGATCAATTATAAGCAAGTAACAAGTAAAGTAAGGCATGCCACCTGCTTTTCACTGCACCTGACATGTTTGACTTATTTATGTACTTTAAGGTTACCAACCACTTCCTTGAAAGATGTTGTGCGTGTGAGGGGACAGTTACCTGCCATTTGCACTTCTGGACACAAATAGCTATAAGCGTGGTAACATCCTGTTATCTTTCAACTTTATAGTAAGAGCTGCTGTACTTCTTGTGTTTTTCTTACCTTAAATTGTATGGACCATATCAGCCCAGCTGGCAGCAGCTTCAGGATATCTGAAAAACAAATAATAATAATAATTAATAATAATCAATTTTAGACAATCATCACATGTAATGAGAGTAATAGAATGATCAGATAGAGGTACCGTGATTTAGTACTACAATTCTGCAAAGTTAAAGAACTCACAAGAGACAGATTAACCAAAGAGGGGTTAAAACTGAAAAAGCAAGAAGCTGAAATATCCTGAATTTTACACCCTAGTGCGTAAAACTCCAAAAAAGCTGCACCCTACACTTCCCATACCGCAACCAATAGCATATTTATATTAGACCCTGTCTTCCTGGTACATGTCTTTCAAACTTCATAACCCCAGTTTGTAACTTAACCTTTCTGTTATAAATGTGCAGTCTCTAAGCTGAAACTGACAAAATCTAGTGACATTATTAGGGTTATTTCCTACAGAGCCACAGAAGAATTACTAGTTAACTGACATTTATGTGGAAAAGTGGTGGGGTTCCCCTTTAAAAGCTAGCCTTCTAGGCATATGTTGAATGTTTTTCAGATTACTGGTGACCTTCCAATGCTTATTGTTAGAAGGTAGTTGCCCCATGTGCAGCCAGGTCATTTTAAAAAAGGACTTGGTAGTATAGTAGTCATAAAGTACCCAGCCATTGACTGTCATACTGTTAAAGGTTATTTGTTAAACTTCAGCACAGACTGCAGTTATTCAGATAATCTGATATCAATACAACTTCTATTTGTGTGTTGGTAGAAAAGGGATGGGATTTCGTTAATAAAAGTATCAAAGTAAAACAGTGCACAGTCTGAAAGGAAAAATGTCTCTAATCTCTGTTTCGCTGTAAGATTAAGAAGAAAATTCGGGCTACTCCCAAATAATGATGGCGAACGATTGACTACAGACGCACAGTTCTAACTGTTTTTAGGAAATATTTTGTTGCCTGTAGTGTACTGTGTTTAAATGCTCATCTGCCTAGAGACTGGGGATGGAAAATTTGCGGTTTAACTATATCTCTGTGTAATGCATCAGATTTCAAGTGAAGTTTGAAGTTAATGTATATTATGCATGGTCAATGTTTAATAAAGTTGAAATAAAAAAAAAAAAAAAAAATTGATTTACACATACATGTGTAAAATCAACACCCAAAAAAATCTGTGTTGCCAGGTTGTGGCTTTCAATCAATCTGCTCTTCAAAAAGCAGATTTTAAAGAGGGGGAAACAGTTGCGGCATTGACAACGCTTTCAGTCATCTTACACATGCACAACCACGTTAGTTGTAGGTTACTGAACAGGCTACATGCTGTCATCACTCCCTGGTAGACAGAATACCTGTCACTGATTCATTTGATACCAGAAAAGTCCATCCAGCCCCAAAATCTGATCTGAAATCTTTGACACTTTTATCAAATTTGCTTTTGACATTGCTAACTCTGAATCATTTAAACATGAGCAATTCGATGTCTGTGAAGATTCTCAGTCATTCAGCTCATAGTTATCCGAGATAGGTTAAAATCAAGGGCCATTAGATGTGGCTGAAGATACTTGAAGACGTTTCTCCTCCGTCCAAGGGGCTTCTTCAGTTCAGCCCTTGATTTTAACCTTCCTTGGATTATTTCGATGGCTTTTTTACATCCATTTATTCACCACAACTCATACAACATCCTTTTAAGAATCATAGTTAATCTCTGATAACGTACTCACCGCTGACAGAAGTCATGTCGACTGTGAGAGTAGCACGCTTTAGACAAAGCCACTTAACACAGATGAGTTGAGTGTCTGTTTGATGGTGGTTTCCCCTTGCTGAAGTGAAACAAACACTCCCGTAAAAAAACTTTTTTCCCCTCAGCCCTCAAATCATGTGAGAAAACTGAAAACCACAGTCCAACAAAAATATCAATAAAACTTTTTTTTCAAATAAATAGCATTTTTTCAATTAATGTCACTACAATGTACTATTACTATTGAAATATGTAGATTAGATCAGTCCAAACTGTAGTGGCGTCTATCATCAGATGTAATTAAATATAATATATCAGGACACTTTGACAATAAAAAATAATATAGATACGCTTTATTATCTGTCTGGGTTTAGGGTCAGTGTCATAAACATACTAATCATCTAATCACTAATCACCAAAATGTTCAAAATGTTCAAAACAGTTCAGTAAAATTTAGCCAAATAAAAACATACACACAACTCATGTATTAAGACAGAGCTATTTTTTTTTGTTGTTATTTGTGGAGTTGTGTGGGTTTTATCAGTTTTAGCCCAACTAACACGACTAACCACAAACTCATGTTTCCACGAAAGGTGCTGCATTAACCCAGTTAATCAGACACTTTTTTTAAATTCCCCCATTCACATGCAGTTCTGTTATTTTTTTGCTCACAAGAGGAATTATTAAGTCAACACATAGTATACAACATTTAGTAAAATATTAATGTTGGTGAGACAGCTGTTGTAATGGACAGCAGATTAAGCTTTGCAAAAGTACACTTTTACCCACTAACTCACAAGATCTCTACAGGCTTCTGCACACCTGTATCTCTGCGGTTGTGGTTTTTTAGCTTTCACTAGAGGCAGTGCTAACCGCACGGAACATAGTGGCAGATTGTCTTGCAGTGGGACATCTTTCACATTTAAAGTAAAGCACTACTAAATCTGATGATTACACCTTCTCACGACAGGCTGAAATCATAGAAAACATCCCACTAAACCTCCTATTTGTCAGGTTTAAATCATTTCTTTAGACACTAATTCTGCTCTGTTCTAATGTTACATGCGCAACTGAACCCTCAGGAGGATTGGTACTTTTGCACTCACTGAAAACAGGAAATCAGAACAATTCCCTCACATCTTACCCACTTCCCTTACCTGTACTGTGCAAAGGACAAATGTGCTTTATATGCAAGCACCCTACATGCAGCAATGGATGTTTGTGATAAAAGCAACGATATACAGCGTACTTGTTTTTGATCATTTATGCACCTTACATTAATGAGATGTTATCAAAGAAGAAGGTTCTGTAGTATACTATTAAAAGCAATCTCATGCATTTTAAATGATGCATGTTTTTACTGTAAATGTACATTTTGTTTTATACTAAAAGATAGTAATATAACACTTTGGAAAACAATTTAAGTGAGAAGTTGTTTAGGGTAGAAAATTTTATTGGTATAAATATGCAAAAGGAAATTCATTTTAAGACTGCATGTTTATGACTGTTCAAGCTGTTTTACGACATGAAAATCCATGTTTAAGCAAACCTCGTTACACTGTGTGCACAATTACGGTACATTTAAAAGTCTTCTGCTGAAAATTGCAATATTGATCATAACACAAATGTTCTAAGCGTACTGCTTTTGATTTGATTGACAGCTAGCAAACTTGAGAACACTGGTAGTCGAGCATTGTACAGCATTGATGATCATGTGATATACATATGGACTGAACTGGGCCGGGCCCAAGACAACCAATACACAAGTATAATAAAAATGCTGATAATAAATAACAAAAATAACTTCTACTAATGACTACAAACTCCTGAGACAATACCGTCACTGTAATACTGATACAGAGAGTAAACAAATATTGGTCAACCAGCTCCACTCTTCACAAGTGTACCAACTTATTTTGAAAAATTGCAAAAATACATGCAAAAATAACAAAAAAAGCAACAATGACACTACAATACAAAAGGACAACGTTAAATATAACACTGAACAATGTTTGTTTCATGTGACAGCTTTTTTCATCTGGGCTCTGTCATACATAGTGCTAGAGATATGTATCGATATGTGCTAAGGAGGGCCTGTATGGGTTCTTCCAAATGGCAATGAGGCCTATATATAGTGCTTTCACATGGGCTTATGTGGCGCACTTAGAAGCCGTTGGTTTTAGACAGGACCATTGCTTGTCGGCTTCAAGTGTTTTGCATTTGTCATTTATTTGAATTCAGCGCATGTCTGTGAGCCGTGGTGTTTACAAACTCCTCTAGAGCATCAGCTTTGCTTCAGGCTTGTTAAACAATGAGCCCCTCTGAACTGTTTATACGCTTTGACAATCTGAGATGATACTGTGCAATATATGTTATCTGAGGATGATGTCAGGCCAGACGTGATGACAGCCAGTCATCACAGACAGTCGTGCTGGACTCAGTGGGCTGCTCTTGCTTTGCTGGGGCCCTCTGATGGCTCAGTCGGGGCATCTTCTGCCTGAGCAGAGGCGGTCTCTGAGCCTGTGTTACTGTCGCTGGTTCCCTCCTCCATGGCTCCCTCGGGCACGCTCTCCTTGTCCTCTGATGCCCCCTCCTCACTGCCTGGATGAGCCTCAAGCACCTCTGAGGCCTTTGGCTTCCCTGATTTAAAGAAAGAAAAAAAATTTCCAGAAAAAAAAAAAAAAAAAGAGCCAGATCCAGTCCCAAAGCCAGAAATAAAGGCCAGTGTTGCTCACCTGGTGTATCTGTGGTGTTGGATTCTGTATCCTCGCCTTCCTTGTTGCTGCTTTCACTGAGAGAGTTTTGCTGGGACTTGCTGCCATGTGTTGCACAAATATATGTTTTTCTTCTTCTGCTAAGACACAGGTGGGGGCCTCTCTTGCACCTCGGTCTCCCGCATCCTTCTCTCTTTCTGCCACCCGTTTGCGCGCTGCTTCTTCTGCTGCAGCAATCTCTGCAGAAATCTTCTCCATGTCCACTTCCACCTTCATACAGCACAACTTAAAAGTACAGAAATGAAGCATTCAGTGTAGAAAGGTGAAAACAATCGCTGCACTCGTGAACATGCATGTGCATGTTGGACACAAAGTGACATTTACTTTATGTAACTAAATAATGTAACTGAATGAGCAGATTGTTCTGTTCTTAACTACTTAACAATGTATCAGCATATGTTCATTCTTGAAGTGAATGGATGCTGTAAGAAGCTCTGTAAAGGATAAATGGCGCCGCCTGTTGAGAACAGTGGACAGTGCACCATTTCAGAACAACAGTTTTTGTTATGGGGGCTACAAATTGTTAACGCTGACAGCTATATGATTGCCAGAACATGTGGATGGAGTTAGCAGCAGCTGGTGGCTGTAAGGCAAACGTAGACTGGCACATAACCAGAGCTGAACACTGTACAGTTAAACATGCAAAAATAAGGCTCGCGTGCAAGTAAGCAATGACTGAGCTCCATGTAAAAGATGCCGTACCCTTTTGAGCTCATTTGTGAACGACTCTGTGGCTTCGATGAATTTTCTTTTCTTGTCCTGGTGGCGGTCTTCAATCTGAAGCAATTCTGCCTCCAACTTTCTCTGTGACACAAGACACACAGGCACCACAGTTATTAACCCATAAAAACCAAAGCTGTCTGCTCAATGTCAGTATTATGTGAACATTAGAAGACCACAACTTGATCATACCTGGTGCACCATCAAAGACTGGACCTGGCGTTTGAGGACTTGCATGCGAGCCGTGGTAACAACTGACCGCACATCTGGTACTACGCTCTCGCTAAGGATCTCGCTGATCAGGCGGTGGTTGCGTTGGAAACGAGACGCAGCTGAGTGCTTTATAGAAAACCCGTCGTCGTAATCTGAAGACATGAAAAACATCTGAGTTGTTATGACATATATATAACACACAGAAAAAGCAGCAGAGATGGGATTCACAGTCACCATCTTCGGCAAACTATGGCACAAAATGACACAATCAAGACACTATAAACATAAGGAGGATATTGCTCAATATTTATACAGAGTTAGAGTTAAGTATAGGCCATTATGTCATAATACATCCTTAAGCAAAGCAATGGGACAAACAGTTAATTATAACCCACTATATGTGGACAGAAGTTTCAAGAATGTAATCAACAATTTTCATTTGTCAGCAAATGTTCTTCTTTGTCTTAAATGTACACTCCTTTAAATACAGGATAATGGTGCAGGAAGGTCAAATCCAAACACAGTTTATCTAATGTTTTAAGACAATAATCATCCCTAGTTACTTTTTCCACACTCTCTGGTGATAAAGCATTAAGTCCAGGGGGATCATGTTTATTGGATGTATTTATTTTTGCTTCATTCAGCTTTGGATCTGCCAGAATTTGAAAACCATCATTTTGGAGCATTTCTATTTGAGGATTCTGTCCCATTCTCCTTTGCTCAGGCTTTAGATGGTATATAGATGGTATACAGCTATCCTCAGGTCACTCAAGAGATTTTCAGTAGAATTCAAGAACCAATCCAGGTCAGCATCCAAACAATAAGTTTTTGACAAATAAAAATAATGTTTGTGTTACTTTTCAACATAAGTTCTGTAAATGACAGCAGTGAAAAAGTGAAGTGTTGGTGTAGAAACATGTGACATGTGATTGTGTCAAATTATTACAAAGTTCATTATTATTAAGCAATGAATTGATTGCAATTAGTTTGGACATTTAAAGAATGGATGAGTAATCCATCTGTATACTGGATTTATTTATTTTTTTTTTTTACAAGATAAATATAGAGCCGGATTAACAAATACATTTAACAATACAGCTTTTAGAAATGAAGCGATTCTTTTCTCAATCTGCAGTTTACCAGTTGGTTCCCATTTTATATTTCCATTTGCCAGTTCAACACTACGTGCCACTCCCTTTTGGCTTTGTTGTGGCAAAACTTTGCTAAACCTCTGCGTGATGCTACAAGAGCTCATAGTGTGATCACCTGAACTTGCTGCTGTGCAGACATGTGTGCACATTTGAAACTTTCCAGAGAGCACTGCCATGTTGAAAGTTTCAAAAGGTGCTCACGTAGGTGGTCCGACACCACAACAGGAAACAGTTGAGGGAGACACTCTGAAGGTAGTGTGTGAGAAAATTAAGCTTCACTTATGTTCAAATTTAGTAGAATTCAGTGTGATTAACATGTGGAAAAGCAACTTTACCTATCAGCACAACACTAACCCTCTTCATGATTAATGTTGTTTCAGGATGTGTTGCGTGACATATTTTAAGTCAAACGCTGGCACCTACTGAATGCTGAATATTGTCCCGAGTACATTGCACCCGTGAAAAATGTTTAACAAATATAAAGCTTAAAGCTGAAGTGCAGGACACTCATATAAATGAGTGTCTGCTACATTCAAGCCCTAGCCAAAGAAGTTCACACAATGCTGATCAAGCCTATCACCGGCAGGTTAATCGCAATATACCAGAGTTTTTAAATCTGGTGTCTGTGGTTACATTCCTGCACTGGTGCACATGTGTTTTACGTCAACTAGCACTAATTGGTTTGCCAGAGGGGGTGTAATAAAAAGGTCCATTGGAGACCTATATGGGTCTGGAGACACCGTAGCTAGCGATGGAGTAGCTACAGCAACTAGGAGCAGGGCAGAGCCTATGGTGGAAAAAACCTAAGGAGCATCCAAGAAAGGTTTCTGATGCTCCAGATAAGAAAAAACTTGGGTGTTTTACTGTAAAAAAAAAAAAAAAAAGAAAGGGACTGATTGCGAGGACGAATACGGATAAACATTGGTGTAGCTTTTCCTCATTGGAGAGTACTGAGGGCTGACATGGTCTCATGTTACTGCTCTTGGACAGGTTGTAAAAATATTTGTAGCTATTACATTTACTCTGCCTAAATAATGTATTTTTGCCTTGGACTGTGGAAACGTCTCTATTTTTGTACGTATTTCTGAACAGGAGCCTGAGGCGAGCTCACCTGTAGGTATACATCACGCATCGACAGTGTTTGTGTAATTACTCTCACTGCCAGAGGGGGGAGACAAAAGTTCCTCACTGCCTGTTGAATTTATAATTACATTTAACCACCATACAGACTTCTCCCAAATGCATTTTAGATCCTTTACTTTCTGTCTGCAGCAGGCGCTTTATCTCTGTGAGCTGTTTTGATGCTGTTAAGAACAGAACAGAAGAGGGGTGACTATGGCTCAGGAGATAGAGCGGGTTGCCCGTTAAGCGGAAGATCAGCGGTTCAATCCTCGGCTCCTCCAGGCTGCATGTAGAAGTGTGCTTGGGCAAGATACTGAACCTCGGATTGCCCCTGGTGGCTGTTCCACCAGTGTGTGAATGGTAAAAGCAGTGGTCGAAAAGACTAGAAAGGTGCTATACAGGCCATTTACATTTAACAGGTGGCAGCAGCTTTCTTTAAGACTGTACTTATTACTAAAGCACAATCTCTGAACATGTAGCCACCAAGAGAGCTAAATCTTACTTAATCGTTGACATACGTGCAGTCTGTTGAGTACATAACCCTCTGAGATACCAGCTCTGACATTTTTGGGTCTGGGTGTTTCTAAATAGCAATTGGTTTTTATCTGTAGTTTTCCTGTACATCATCATCTTCTATTGCGACCCAGCCAGACCTCAGACAAGCATCATTTCCTTGAGGTGGGTGTAACTCAAACGTCTTCTTCTGGCTTGTGTGTCATGTGTGTGGCATCAGTCTTTAAAACAACAGAGAAAAGAATGTAAATTTTGCAATTATGTCCAAACCAATGCCAAGAATACCAACAAAATGTAAACAGTTGTGCAAAACAGAAACAAATATTGTTCCATTTTGCAGCTTCAATGCAGAAATGGCATTTGAAAGTTAGTATTACCAAAAATGTGTGGATGGTTGTAGCAGTGAAGAAGGAGGGGAAAAGATAACAGTCTCTGGGTATGCAGACTGGCAACTCTGTGTGGTCGTGTTCCAGTAATTACAGCCCTGTCATAGTGCTCTAAACCTTGGGAGACAAAGCATTTAGCTGAGTGGCCTTACCATCTGGATCCTCCGCTGGCTGAATACTCATGTAAGGCTCGCCCTTGTCCAGTCTGGACTGCCTCTGGCGGCTCTCCTCTTCTAGAGCTGCCTCAGCCCGGCTTTTTGCATTGACATAGGCCAAGTAGGCTGGCGAGTTGTGATAGGCCTTCATGCTCTCATTATATTCAATCTATGATGGAAAAGATGACAGGAATGACGAGGAAACAGAGAAGGCAAGCAGACACAACATGTGGACCCTCGTTTCAACCAACTACGTCAAGATAAAGAAAGAGGTTTACTCAGGACTGTTAGAAAGGAAGACATGACTGGAGGGACCACAACTGTTGGAGACACACATCTACTGGTCACCCATCAGTAAAAAAAAACCATCAACACCCCTTGTAAAACAACCAACCTTCTCTGCTTCGTAGTCATTCAAATAATCCTGTTTCTCCTCATCAGTGAGGTCCCTCCACATGCCACCGATTATCTTCCCAATTTCCCATAGCTTCAGATCAGGATTGGAGGCTTTTACTTGATCCCAAACCTGGTGATGAGAACCAGACATGGGTGTGGGGTTGGGTTGGGTTGGAGGGGCTATAAGTGGTTATCTCTTTGCAGAGAGGTCACAAACCAGAGGAGGCCGTGTGCTTTAAAGCTCCATCTCCAAATTCATAAATCCCACTATGTGATGTAGACAGTCCTAGCTAAATCCTGGCTTAATTTGTCCTACCTCCATAAACACAGTACATCTTACTCTGAGCTTATATATCTTAAAGCAAAGCATCCCTGCCTTCCAGCGGACAACATCATGATGCAAAAGGCAGCAGTTACATACTGTGTACTTACCTTACGACTATATCTCATATATGGCATCAATGGCTTATCCGGTGGTTTGGGTGGCTTTGGGATATTTATTCCAGAAGAATTCTGGTAAACAAACAAAAAGAGTCACCTTAAGGCATGGTAGCTGTTGAGTGATAGGCACCGATTTAAACACCCTCACTAAGCTAGGCTGAGTACAGCTTGTGAAACTACATGCAGGTGCACGATTATGTAATTTGACATTAAATTATTTTTAAAAAATGAGACTTGGAATCAAATATAATATGCATCAACTTAATTTCTTATCATTTCAATTAACTTGATTTAATTAATGTCAGTTTGAGGCCATACACAAGTTAGGAACCCCACAGAGTACAATGGAATAGCTGACTGTGAAAAAAAAATACAAAAATCTCACTTAAGCTGAGATTTGCCCATAATGCCATTATCAGAGTCAGCCAACCACAGCTTGCATGCAGCGACTAAATTACTGCTCAGCAGCCAGAGCCATGCCGAGCAGCGAGTCTGTAATGCCATGGCAACACTGATGGCATGGGTTACTTAGCGTGGTTGTCAGAAATGCAGACTTTGAAAGGCAGGTGGTATTTGAATACACACAGATGGACTCTTAGCCAGTCTGCACTGTGATGGAGGCAGAAGAGGGAGCTTGGAATGACACACATTTCAGATTCAGTCTCAGTAATGTAATGAGTTAGGCTTCTCAAACTGCCTATTCCCCCGCATCTGCTCTTTTAACAGTGGAAATGCTAAAATACATCTAATCTCATTTTCTCTGAACAAAAGGCTCCAATGCTATTGATGCTTGCGGGGGGCTTCCGCAGTATCTTCCTTTGACTAAGACAGCTGACTGTTTGGTGTGAAACTTAACTGGAAGGGAACGGTTACAGAGTTTTTGGTCAGCATATTTTCTCTGTTAATATTCATACCGTTACCCGACTGTTGCTGCTTTGGCTCCCTCCCAGTCTGTAGTTGTTGTAGGCCAGGTGGCTGTATGGGTTGTACCCCACAAACCCAGTAGTGTTGGGCATTTGCTGATGGGAACAAATGAGACAGAAATACGAATGAGAAATGACATAAAAGAAGGAGGGGCAAAGCCCAAAGACAAAAAAAAATAAAATAAATGAAAGGAACCAATGAAAAATGCTGGGAAAATGCAAAATAAGAACCATTGCATTCATGCTGGAGCTATAAGTGAATCTTTTCAGAAGCAGTGTATCAGCACTTCTTAGAAAAATATGTTTTGATTAAGCATAAACTGTTCTAAAGAAAAAGTCTCCTAACAGCAACATCATCTTAACTTGGGATACCCAGATGATATTTGGTACTACACTTAGTTAGGAATACTTACAGTTGCAGGGGCAGGGGGAGGAGGAGGGGCATAGGATGGTCTCTCTGTTATGAAAGAAAAAGGTCCAAATGAAATAATCCTCTAAGTTAACTAACCCCAACTATTTGCCAGTTACTAAAAATTATTTCTACGTAAAATAAAACCCTCCATAACACACTAGACCTCTATCGCTGGAATTATCTTTTAATAAATGAATATACGTTTTATTGCAGTGTTATAGTTTTATCACTTCACGTGGATTTATGGAAACAGCAGGTCTGATGTCTTTGAGTACCGCTATGCATTTTGTTATCATCACCTAACGTTACAGAGAACTTGTATCACAATTAGCTGAAACACTCCCAGTTCCTTACTTGACATCTTTGCAGTGAGGAGTAGGTAACGTTTTCAGTGTATTCCAGTCATTGGCTCTGTAATAAACACATTTTAGAGTAGGATGTCATGTTATATCATATTGATGAGGTTGACTGTATTCACAGGGTGGTTCACACATACCACAAAAAACAAAGAGATACCGACGATGAATGTCAGAAAACAGGGCTGGCTAACGCTGGCTAGCATCGATGTGCACATGAACACTGTGTGGAAAGACTGTTGGATATATTTCGCAAGCTATTGCATGTTAGCAAAATAAATAGTATCACCGGCAGCCAGTGTGTGTTGGTAGCATTAAACGCATAGGAACTGTGACTATATAACAGGTGAAATAGCTCAAGTAGTTGACGCTAGAACTGACTTTTCAGCGCTACATCTCTGCGGGATCCAATGAAGGAGCTGGAGCTTAGCTGGCAAGCTACATGCTAACGTAAAGCAGCTACAGTAATGTGTTCTTTCTTCATAGCTAGGTTAGCAAGTCTGAAGCAGACGTCGTCAATAAATAGAGCGGTAGTCAGCGTGAGCGACTTTAACTGTAATTATAATGTTATTACAGTAACTTAAATGTTTCATAGCACCGCTATGTGGTTAGCTTTACGTTAGACGGTCTGAATAACCAGCAGGCTAACGGCTAGCTTAGCTACCTAAATGAGATACAGAGGTAGTATTAGCATGCAACGTCAAAAGCAACACAGCTAGACATATACAAATTCCCGTAGATTTTAATGATGACATGCAAGCATGGTAAGCGATGGCCAGAACACTCACCCTAAACCCGTTAGTCCCCGCCACAGTGTGTAACGTTGCGTAGTGGCTTTGCCTGGGAAGGCTAACCAGCTAGCACAGAAACAGTCCCCACAATAAACGACTGAAATGGGGTCCACTCGGAAGATTCCTGCAGAATCTTCCAGAATTGCACCCCCACCCTCTCCTCATTACAGCTTGCCTCGACGCTGGTGCTCATCGCCCTCAACTGTCACTGCAGCTGCTGCTCTCACTTAATGATATGACGGCATAAACATATTTCTCTCCAAGAACAGTCTTTCCATTCACATGAAAAGAGAAAGGTGTCATAATAGCTAAATTGGGTTTTAACTACATAGCTTTATCTTGAAGGTGCTGATGTGCATCGTCAAGACTTCTCAGAAAAAAAAAAAAAAATTTAGCTCGTTTACTCACGAAGCAAAAGAAACTGACTTAACAGTTGTTACCCTGCCTGTAAAATACATAACCTGATGTCAAAAATGTGCCATATCAGTGTAGATGCTCCACAATTTACACCCATTGTTTTCTACAAGTTAATAATCTCGGGTTATAATATTTTTTTAAAAGGTGGAATTACTTATTATGTCACCACACCGCAAGTTGCATTATGGACGCTTCACAGGCTACTAAGCTTTTGAGAAAATCAAGGTTGCCCTATTCTGCTGCTCCCTTGTTGTGAGAACTGAAATACTTTGCATTCTTGTTCACATTGTCTGAGAGCTGCCCAGGTCAATAGTTGTAATAGTGTGTTCCCTAAAGATAACAATCCAAAGCCTGTAGGATTTAGCCTACATCTCTGCCCATTCAACCTGAATAGTACTTGTTTTGGATTTGTTAATTGATTGTGTTCATTGTGACCCCAGTTCTGTCTGTTTACACTGCACACTTGAGAGCTTATTTTATTTCTGCTTGACCTGCATCCTGTATAATATGCATGTAGACACTGTTGTGATCTTGCCTGCAGGTGTGGTGCTTCATCTTCTTTTCGTTCACCAGGCCATGGCCAGAAAGCTGTATGGATGGGACGGGCTGCAGATTCCACACACACATGCACGCACAGGGCAGGGCGTCGGACACCTGTGATGGAGTACATCTGAAGGTAGGGTGGAGGTCACATGCCTCCTGTAAGCTACTGTGCAGGCTTAACACAGACACTCACACAGGGCCTCCCATGCATGCCCAGGGGCAGAACAGGGCCTGTGACATTTTGAATCAACCAGACGGAAACCCGTAAAGCTGTTCCTTTAATGCAGATTCAGACCCAGTTCTTATTAAGCCTGTAGAGCTCTCCAAAATAGACTCAGGCAGTGGAACTAAGCAGACTTGAAAGTTTACTCTAGTGGTGGATGGTGGAGGTATTTTTAGAAGCTGCTGTAGTCAGATTATTATGATGTATCATCCCAGAGGTATTCCCTGGACCTGGACCTGGCCCTGGCCTTGAGTATTATCATTAACCTGTCTGTCTAACCAGCATTCACGATAGGCGGCGTACAGTACTCGATTTCAAAGCACCAAGACTCAGCAACATGTATGTATAAACTGTGCAAATGACATCGTCCTGCTGATGTGGTTGGTTTCATATTCATAAACATATTCGCAGACTGTAAATATCCACTGTAAATGTTTCATTTTCTGCCTCTTAATTTTACCTCTTTACCTCATTTGATGAAAGAAACAGGTAGACTGATGAGATCTGAGGTATTCTCACAAATGTCGGTCATCGTAAATTGTGATGTGCAGTGCATGGAACACAGGTTATTGTGTAGTCAAGCACTTACAACCTTTTATTCAAAGGTCTGTGGCCTGTTTGAGTTGGGCGCAGAGCTGGAGCTGCTTTAGGTACTTTTAGCTAATTTGGAGCTCCAAGTTGGACTGTACTTCACATAGCCAACAAATCACTTGTAAGCATTTAGAAGTCAGGTATCATTGCTTCCTCTGATAACGCTGCTGCTACCATTGCTACAGCTACCACTACTAGAGCCTGACCAATATTTGATAGTTTAAAAGTCTAGTAACAACGTACTCTTCTATAATATTGTAACATAAAAACATTACATGAACCAACATTTTTCATGAGGATCTCTAATGTAGAAATTCAGAAGATTTGGTGACCAAAAAACTTTGATAAGTCTACAGCTTATCTAACACTTAACCAAAATAGCAAATGTAACAGAAGGTTTTATATAAATGAGCCTTTAAAACTCTGAACTAAAATAAACATTATATGAAGTGGTGTGTGATGTAGGCAACCAAATATTAATAGTAAATGCATTTTTAATAGAGAGAAAAGCCTGTCACCAATGTTCAACTTATGGCACTTCTTTTGACTTATTGGCCAACAACACAAAAGAAAGTGCAAATAAATTAGAAGAGGATAAACAAATGAAACGCTGTCCTGACCTGTTTCGGCTCTACCTCCACTCTTCTTCGTCCCCTTGGAGACCCCCAACTCTGTTTATTTACTCATTCTCTGTTTATTTTTCTTCTCCCTTTCCTCTCTCTCTCTCTTTTCCCTATATCCTTACACACACACACACACACACCAACTTACATGCATCTAACTTTCTCCGGTACCTCTTAATTAATTAGTTAATTACTCTGCATATCAGCATTGCTAAAATGTCCAATGCTACTGCTACTATTACTACGGTTGCTAATAATAACAGCAACACCAACAACATTGTAGTTCCTAAAGTGTTTTAATTGATGTGTACATAAACATTTACAATGTAACTGATCATTTAATTGAAACTCTATATATTCTTTGATCACTTCAGTGTTTGAGTATAACGGCCCTGTTTTGGACAAGATACACAAGACCATAGCTATTTCCAACCCCAGTCCATTTGTACGCATGCAACATTATTTCATATCCTCTACACATTAATAGATAATATCAAAGGCAACAGGAACAGTCTATTCTCAAGAAATGCAATTAAAGTTCAGTACAGCAAAGTTAGAGATCAAGCAACATACTATAGCTTAAATACACAGTTTATGTAGTTAGAAGGCCTTTACAAAATCAAAGACAAAGCCATTTGCCTTTTCTCTCAAAGATTACTATTATTGAACAGAGATATGTGTTTAAATGTGCTTAGTAACACTTCATTAATTGATGTATGATAAGATTTAGCTGGAACTTGTTTGTGTGCACGCAGTTCACTGAATGAGTATTGCTGCCTCCTGATACTGTGCTTGTAGTCTTTGGAACGTTTTTTTAGGATATTTGGTTTTTGATCTTTTTAAGCTGTAGCAATGATCTACGATCTGTCCGTCTGTCTGTGTTTTGCTGAACTACCTTTGGATACATTTCCTTCTGTGGTGACATGTAAAAGTGTTCATCAGGTGGCAATACAATTGACCATTGGCTCCAGTGATTAGATGTATCCTACATCCTCGCAGTATGAAGTGTTGTTCATAACTGGGGACCAAAACTGTGTAATATCTTTATATATGACAGAATAACTAGGCCAACACAGAGACAAAACCTACAAAATTTATTTCACACTTGTTTTGCTTTGATCATATTTGTGAATGGTTTATTATGATTAACCATAATGTGAATCTATGGAAAATGTCTTAAATGTCTAAATGTCGTAATTCTCTGAAAGTGTTTGTCTGTGTTTGTCCGTGTACATACAAAAAGTAGAAAGATTGTTTTAATTCTCCGGAATTTGACCCTCACACCCTTCGGTATCTTCAGGATGCACTGAAGATAACATTAGAGAAACCCTCAATCTGATAAGGGACCACATTGTCTGATTAAATCTGGGGACAAATCAGCTGTCCCCAGTTAGAGTTATATTTACTGGGGTGAGCAACTGCTGTGCACACCTGAAAGTGAGTGTCTTACTACTTTCCACAATAAATGAACGGGAAAAGCACCAAATGTAGTGCATTTTACTTTTCTCGGATTCTATATATGCATATACTACTGCCGTTTAGAATAAAGACTCGATCAAATTTATTATGGACAAATGTGCAAAACACGCGTAATATTAATAGTTTTCATGGCACAAATTTTCTGTGTGAAGATGAATGAACTTCCCTTCAGTATGTTGTGCTCAAACAGTCCCAATTAAAGCTCAGCTAATGTTGAGGTAAAATCAGAGTGTGGAAACAAAATCTACTGTGGGACAGTAGCTGTGACTGTCTGTCTCGTTATGGACTTTTTGCTACATATCTGATATTTCTGCACTTTAATCTACACACCAGTCATTTGGTTGACATTTATGTGGTTCTGTGTGGGAATGACCTGACTCTCCCTCCGGACCATCTTTGTCCCTCATGTGAACTCAAGTGACACCAACACCTGTAATGACTGTCCACCTGCACAACATCAATTTTTGCTTGAGTCAATAATAACCAGCGTTTCCCATGGAACAGATAGAGCAGGCTGTCCATATCTGGTGGTGACAAACACCAGCATTAGCTTAAACCTGATACTCTGCCCTGAACTCCTAATGCACAACACCAGAACAATCAAATAGCTTTAAGAATAATACCAGCCTCGCCTCCAGTATCTAAAGTATTTGATGAGTAGCTCATGTCACTTAAGGCTGGTAATATAATCCTTTAATGTTTAGCTTGATGCTCTAAAGACAATATGAAAACTGAAAACTAGCGTTGTCAAATTAACCGAGGACATTCTGGTTTCCACATAATCATTACGCTATCTTTACTGCTACCTCAGAGTCCTCCATTCAAAACTATATGTTAAGTAAAAGCTGCTATGATGCCAGGAGCTTAATCATTGAAATGTATTACACTCTGCTTTTGAAACACATCACACTTGAGCTTTACAACACTGGCCAGTGGAACATTCAGCCAGTTAGCTTCAGTGATACTTTTATATGTTAACAACAACATTGAAAACACACATGGAAAGCCTTTATCAATAGCTAGTGCAGATAGTCCCACATTTAGATGATCCTCACACTTGCTGATGCTAATTGCTCCACTTCCTGAAAATCCCAGTCTTCTGTTCCAATCCTAAATAATGCCCAAAAAGTGCAGAAGCCATTTTTTTTGTGTGTTTTTTGGCACAGTATATAGCACCACCGAAGTTCTGCCAAGCAGTCTGTTTGGAGAGAAATCCTGTATCTTGAAGCATATTCACACAAACACGAGAGTAACACTGGCATCTTAGCACCAGCTGGAAAAATAAGATTATCCTATCAGTATTGTACAGAGTTTCTAGCCCAGCTACGCTTCCAGTCCTTCTGGACCACGATGCTAGAAAGAGCCTGTTGCAAAGAGAAGAGGATGCAGAGTTAACCATGTGGTGATGAAGCAAATCTATTCTGGCCTTTCACAGATACATTTTTTATAATGACAAACTAAACTGACTTTTCACTTAGCTCTTGATGTTGTGAAAAGCTATGGCTTATCATTTGGTAACTCAAGGATTGTTGCACATTCTTTGTTACCCCTGTTTATTTTTTTAATTTCATCAGTTGTTCTCATCCCATCTTTTATTGATACCACTACGTTTGTTGTCACTGAACTAGACTTCATGTTTGCAAACATGTTTTATGGTTTATATGAACCGACTTACCAGATGGGTGGGGTTTATGACATATAGGACAGAGCCATACGTTACAACCAATTACACACATTGTGTGAAAAACTAGTACGCAATCCTAATCTTTCTGGATTGTCCTTTTGCAGTAATTCTGATTTAGCTTGGGTATCAGATCTGATAATTCTGCTGTAATTCAACTGATCTAATGCTCCAGGAGTAAGAAAACAAATGCTAACAGCTCCTTTTGTATCTCAGGCCTGATTTTCTGGTGGGGCTGGTGCATGTTCTTACTTTTCAAGACTATTCCACTAAAGTTAGACTATAGAAAACCACACATTTGCTCTCTAACAAAGACAACTACAACTGTTATCTGTGGAAGGGTTTTTTTTCCGCCACCTGTTACTTTAAAGCGCATGTGTCTTAAGACTATCTGCCTTAAGTTCACATAATAGAAACAATACACAACAAGTGCTCAAAAGATCACATACTCTCACACACAGAAACAAAATAGCAAAAGAACTCAATTCAATGGTTTCCTTTTTGTTGCGCAAGCTCAAGTACCGTTGGCCTCAGGTGAAGCGAGGCTTTAGGGCAAAGTCCTTTCCTCATGTAGTTCTACTAATAAGCACCAGTAGAATTCAGCTGCTCCTGCACCCCCACCGCTACTCCTCACTCCTCAATCCCTCAGGGTAGCAGTCATTAACTGGTGGCAGTCTAGATCCCCTCGCAGCTCCAGAGGCCCCGGCAGCCTCATGCCCGTCTTCTGGTCCACACACCAGCACTTTCCCCGCTGACCATCACGTGCGGGATGGCACTGTGGGCATACAAGATATATGGGATATTCTAGTTACATATAACAGCTTATTCAGCTACAGGTTCAAATAATAAAGGTGCTGTAATAAATCTTTTTTATATTATTGATGAATTAAATGTAATGTTAAAGGTGTCACGCAGAATGATAAACCAACAGACACTCTGAAGTTCCCCTAAGCTTTACAGAGCTTTAGTATTTTTAAATCAATATTTTAGTTTTACTGCTCACAACTTTGCTGTTTTGGTTTACTCTCGCCATCCTCATTAGTGCGGTTTCAGTAGCAGCAGGTAACCCTCTGCACATTGCCTGCCCAGAACCAAATGGCACACCAAATGGCACACTGACAACGTTAGCGACTAGCTGGTGAACATAGTGCAGCATTTAGCAGCTGAAGAGACAGATATTTCCCTCTGGAGTAGGTGGAGACCTAAACAGAGCTAAAAAGAGAGTGTGTATTTGACTTACGCTCACCTGGTGGACACAAACACGACTCCCAAGGAATGCAATAAGCAAACATTTGATAACATATTCGCCAGTAAACGTTTAATTTATCAGAGTTGTGTGTACAGCTTGCTGCCTCCAAGAATAATTTAATTCTGGTTTGTATAAAACTGAGCACTAGGTTAGAGGTTACAGACTAGTTTGAATATCTTGAAAGAGTAGTTAAGGCTCTGTTGGCAGGGTATTCATTCTCTGAGATGACATCAGACCTGCTTTTAGTCTTTAAAGATGTTTTCATTGTTTTGCAGCACTTGGCTTTTTCCTGCATAAACGGTCAAATGACTGGAGTTTGTCAGGTAAAACATTTAGCACCAGACCACATTAAAAGAATGTTGTCAACTTACCCAAAAGCAGAATCATACATTAAACATTACAAACAAGCACTTTAAGTTGCCTTAAAGAAACTGTGAGAAGTGTTGAGAGAATAAAATTCATAATTTCATTCTGATTCCTTCTGTGAACTTTTAACAATTAATAATAATACAATAATACAAAATCTATTGTGTGATTCTGTTGTGATTTACTGCTTCAAAAAGACCAGTTAAAAATCTCAACCCTGCCATGAAATGATCCCCAGTTGTCCCTCATGACCTGTGCTTTACTTCCCGATAGGTTTTATCACAGTGCGCGTTTAGTTAAACAGTAAACAGATGCCTGCGAATCTGAGCAGACAAAGATACTTTAACCATGTTACACAATCAGCATAACTCAGACTTGACGGCTGTTGCCCTTAGCAAAGCTTTCCTTTTATCTGACTCTGCGTCTGCTGCTTTGATTGCATACACAACTCAGAGCAGTCTTATCTCTATTTCTATGTTCTCTGATTCTCTCACTCTTATCTGCATAGTTGCCCAATCTTGCAAAGGCAGAATAACAAAAAAAAAAGCAATTGCATCCAAAAGCTAATTGCATCCATCACAGCAATAAAGTGATTATTGTCCAACAGTTTAGGGGAAACCATTTTACACACGGAGTTCAACTGTTGGATTCTGAACGTAAATCACTTCTCATGTGAGCTTAGAAAAATAAGGGCTTGGCATCACCATGACAGTCTGCTTGGAGACACTTTTGAGTTGATCTTGAACTAGTGAGACAATATTTCATCGTCTGCAGACATGTTTTGGCCCACAAATTCCTGATGTGGTTTCAAGGGAACTATTTGAAGTATAAAGAGGCATTTTTATTTATATTGGCTTAATAGTAGAGATTCACACACATGGCCAAATAGTGGTCTGCTCAGTAATTTAATAAAGCTCATAACGAGCGTGTGCTTGAAATCACAGACCTGTTTAGCATGGAAATCTCCGTTCTTGTCACAGTTGGGTATAGGGATTGTGAAGAGATCATCATGTGTGCGGGTGTTTGATGCCAGTCTGTCCAGCGCTCGCTGTAGCTCAGCACGACATGGAGCCTGTAGGAGAAATAATTTCTGGTTTGATGTTTGCTCACATCAGCACTGTTCCAGATGTAGCTGAATGTAGACATTTGCAGTAGTGTGAGAAAACCGCGGTGTTAGAAAGAATGCCAAATAATTATCTCTAATCTTTAAAATGTCTAGGAAAATCATGAGAGTTAAAATCTAATCTAAAACTCAACCACCATATGTTAAGATATCATTTCAGTAAGTCATGAAAAGTAATGAATACATCTGCAGTGTCTAAAGTAATAATGTGATTTTAAAGTAGAAAATAAATACCAAGCAAACATGCATTTTGCTTTCATAATTTATTTATAATTGTTATTATTAAGTGCAACACAAAGTGCAGTTATGGATCGTTAAACTCAACATCACACATATTTAATTTGACAGTGAAATGTCAACACCTTTACATTGTTTTGCATGCAGATGTATCTGCAAATAACGCTTCAATTCAATTAATGAGCCAACTAATGATTGCATCTGAATGCATCATTCTGGCAGTTTATTTGATCTGCACAGCCAATCCAACTGCATTCCCACAAAGATAAAAAAAAAAGTATTTAAAAACATAAATATCCAAAGTATTCAGTAAACCTAACTGGGTGGGAAGCCACCATAAGCAACACCGTGGCATTAGTGTGCATTCACAGCACAACACATTTTTGTGTTACATGAAATGTGGAAAAAAACAGCCTGTTACTGATTAATGAGATGCAATGATCCTGCTCTTGCCAATGTTAAAACAGTAAATTGAATGTTGATGTCAATGTGCACCTGTGTTTTATTTCCCAAGACCCAAATTAAATGTTATGGTCTGTAAATAACTAATTTGTACAATTTATAACCTGACTGTTATGCCCATGGCTTTCGAACTATAAAGCCTTAATGTAAAACACCTGCTGTGGCGGAGGCATGTGCTGCAGAAGCGATTGCCTGGTTTTGTTTTTTTCTGTTAAACCGATAAGATGTCAGAAGATCGTTTCTCTCACCAGCGCCGCCTTGGTCTCCTCCCTGGCCGTGTTGCTTCTCTGATTTGTGGATTTCGAAGGGTGTCGGGCCAGGGTCTTCTGTATGCAGCGCTTATCTTGTGGGCTGCATCGGATATTGCTGTTGTTTGGGTGCTCAGGGATGATCTCATCCTGCCTGTCCATCGCTAAAGGACAAGGAACAATGCAGAAAGTTCCTTTAATTCAGCAGGAAAGGAGAACAGTGTACTGTCAAAAGTATTAATAAGAAACATTTTTAGGGCTTTTATTGGCATGATTGTCAGTGCAACGTAATAATATCACATTTAATTATATGAGAATTATTTAAGGCAACATCCATTATTTTAATGATTTGCTTGGGTGTCAGATATAGAGCAGGAGATGTTCTGCTACTCCTCCTTGTCTATATACATAACATCCCATACAGCTGAACGTGGTGAGATGTAGGCTAAAAATGAGGCCAGGTTAACCTCAAGGACAAATCCACGATCCAGCTCTGGGGGGTAATCTGTACCTCAGCTCTCAGCCTGGTACTTTTCAACTACAGTACCACAGCCATGCCACGAGCGCTGAGGCTTCGTAAATGATCCCACCCCTGTTCTGCCACCCTCTTTACAATGTGGTCTGTGCCACATTCACCTTTGCATCCCTGTAATCCTGCAGTTCTGTGGCCCTGCAGGCAGCCAGCTGCTTCCTCAGGAAATGCCCCCCCTCCCTCTTAATTCTCCACCCTTCCACAACAACCTCAGTCAGTGCCAGATGGAGGTTGTTAGAGGGTATTTGCATTGTCACAAGTGGGCACAACTGTGTGTATGTGTGTGTGTGTGTGTGTGTGTGTGTGTGTGTGCACTGGATGGTGATGGGGGTATACACAATGGGCAAACTGAGAGATGAAGGTTATGTGTGTCTTTCTTTGTGCACATGCATGTTGCCTGGCTTGTAAGACTTGGCAGCGTTTTACCCATTCTTCTCATAACCCATGGTATTTTACAGATTGGCGCTGGAATCAAAGCACTTTGAGCTGCGGCTTTACCATTTTGAAGCTGTTCTCGCTCTGATCATTGAACCAAGCCGGAGCTCTGGTTAATATCTAGGGTCACTGCCAGGCATCCAGTTAATTGCGGTTGGCTAAGAGACAATGAAGGTGGGTCAGTAGCCTCCTTAATCGTGTGCAGTGTGCAGCCTTTTCTCGGGTCTACAATGCATGATGACACAAACCCACATCCAAACCAGTACAAGCTTTTTTTTCCTGGCCCTGCTGTATTCAGGATGTTGACCCTGGACCATTTTTTGGTGATGACTAAAAAATTTTCTACAACTCGGTGACAGGAGTTGGAAGGTGACCAGGTTTCTCTAAACTTCATAGACAGTCATCTTGCTTGGCTTGGCTTGTCTGGGAGGAAGTGTCTCTTGGCTGTTTGTATTTTTAGTCTTGTTGCCGTTAAGCCTTGCTCATCAGCACTTTCTTCCACAAGAGCCACCAGGGTTTCAGCTGTTTCCTTCGTTCCAAGTTGTTCTTTCTCCTCTTTTGCCAGTTCACACTTTTCCGATTCCACGCTCTTTCGTAGGGCGAGCCAAAGTGATTTAGAAGTGGGTCAGGGGTGGCGTGTCCTGTTTGCTACCACTGCTGTTCTCCATGGAGGAAGTTGCCACTTCTCTGTGTGGTTTCATTTGATTTGGCTTTAGAAATATAATTCCTTCAGCGCATTATCAGCCCTGGAGCTGATACGTTGAAGTTCATTGCCAGTCACAGGTGCACAGCAAAGATAAAGAAAGGTCTTGAGTAAACATATGATCATACTCAGAGTCATGAACACTCTACATCTGTCTTTGTGTGTTTTGGTTCATTCTAATAAATCAAAACTAAGCCAACATGATCCATAAAGACAAAACAAAGACCACTATCTATCTATGAATCAGCAGGTTAAATCCATCATTTAAATTCATCCGTAGACTCTTTGTCATATTTTAATAGCCTAGTGTGAGGACAATACAGCGTATAATTATTGTGATACAGCACTGATCAATTGAGCATACAGTCGGGTGAACACAAAGCAACATTTTTTTAGCTCTTAGCTGTCAAATTCCACATCTATTTGACAATAAACTGCATTGCTTGCTCAATCTAGTTCCTTGTTAAATATTTGTCATATCACATATCTGCCGTCGCACTTGAAAATACTGTATATTCATCACAATGGTCACCAGATGTATCAGCAACTTTGATTATGGGATGAAAGAGAGCAGTCTGATTGGCCCGGCACTCTACTCCTGATGAACTCATTTTCCGCCAAGGAAAATATCATTTTGTGGTTACACAATTTGATCTACATTCTGACAAGTACGTCTTCTGACTATATACAGTCTTATATATTTTTCCGTAGAACACTAACATAAGAAAATTATGGGGCATCAGATTTCAAATTCCAATGTTACTGGCTTAAAGGCTGAACTTGTAAACCTCAAAGACAAATATCCTCCACAAATAAATATTTAGTTATGGTCAGCGAGATTGGCAGAGTACTTTCCAGTGGTTTATACTTCCACTTAGAGCTAAGCCAAAGGACAGTCCGCTGTGTGAGACATTTGTACAAAAACCTGAGATACACCCTTTTAAAATGTTTTTTCACAGTGTAAAAAACACTAATTTAAAGGATCCCTATAAAAGAGAAATATAAAAGCAGCTGAAAGACTTGCTTTGGGTCACCTCCAGTGGTTTACCTTCTCATTATGCTGCAGTGGTGTAGAATGTACTTCAGGTACTGTTGGGTGTGGATACAGGTGCAGCTGCTGCAGGTATAGATGTACCACAACCCATATCTGACCAAACACAGAAAACTTTTAACCAAAGAGGGAAGGTAAACATAGCTTTTCAGCCCGGTGTTAAGTTACTTTAAAATGTTTGTTTATGGTGCAATCAGTATTGCTAAGATAGTTTAGTATCTATCTAGATAATCTTATATATGCTATTTGTATTCTGCATTTAATACATTCTGTTAAATACCATCCTGTTCCACTGCAACTGTTTAGTTGCATTCCTGTTCTGTTATATTATTCATAAATGTTTAAACCCCAAACATTGGGATTAGCCTGATTTGAACAAAGTCAGTATGTAAAACTTGCCTAAAGTGACTTAAAATGTGATTTTCACACAGAAAAACATGTTTTGTGGTGATGTAAGTTCTCCTTGACACATGAATAGAATAGATTATACCATATTGACAGAGACTAATCTTCTAAAAAAATGGATACTCTTTCAGGAGGAAACTCACCAAAGAACATTTTGTAAAACTTTTATAGGTGTTTTTTAAGAGTTTGTGGCAGCGAGCTCAAAGTCAACTAGGCTTACTACCAAAAAAATGTTCTTTTCAGTCAACACTGGATGCTGCCAGAGTATCCAATCACTGGTTTCCAGGCAGAAGATTTCTTTGAATCAGTTAATCATCAGAGTTGATGTCTAGTGCAGTAAGCAGACTTACCGCATGTGCTGTAAGAAGGCTAATGAAAATTTTGGAAGTCTTTATGGTATCACTTGTCAGTGGAAAGATAAAACATTAAATCAAGACTGAATGCCGCTGCCTACTCTGGCTACTTCCCATTCAGCTGATGTCAAAACAGACATCCAGAAGTGCAGCATGTTTGCCAGTTTGAATCGAAAGAGAGCACAGCAGCAGCGTATGGCCCTCTTTGATTCAGTGTTGATTTACCCTTTCAGGAACAGAAAATAATTAGCAACAAATCTGAATATAATTAAAAATGTGCATTCCTGCTTTGAATCCTAAGTTCCACAAGAAACTGAAGCCAACCATAAAATCACTTTTTTCCACAGCAGCTTTCTAGCCGTTTTATTCATTTTCAGTGAAGAAAACCCTTTGGTTGCCCTGGCGCAATGCTATGAAAAACTGATATTTCAGTCCAAGGCTTGAAACTCTGTTAATGTCTGTAATAAGCCAGCTTTAACACACACACACACACACACACACACACACACACTCACACACAGACAGATAGGTATGGATCAGAGGCAGAAAAGAGAGCAGAAACTCTTCCACATGGTTCATCATCCAGATAAACATTATCCTTTATCCTGTCAAAAATCTTTTGGATCAAAACATTGTACTGCAGTATGAAAAAAAAAACATGTTTTCGGAACTTAAGTTCAGTGTGAGGCTTTTCCCACATTCACTGCCTCCTCTGAGATTCTCTGAGTCTCTTCTGTTTTCAGGAAGCAATCCTATTTTTTATCTCGATAAAAACATCTTCAAAGCCATCTGAATTTGCGTCACTTATCCAACCACATAAACTGAACTGCACTATTATAGTTATCTTTAACACAAGGACACAGCTCTATAGGCCTGATTCCATCCATACTTATTTTGTAGATTTATTTGGCAGATCTGTGAGTGAATTCTGTGATAGTGAGCCCGGGTTATCTTAGCCATCCATCACTTGTTGCTGCACTAATACTACTGCTACATGTGACGAATAGATCTATGAATAGAGGGAAACCTGCAGCTGCAGTGAATTAGGTCAAACTATTTTGAGTTACATCATTAACTTAATTTTGAGTGGATTGTTCTTGTTTTAACAGAATCAGTGTCTTGACTAGAAGTGCAAGGAGGGGAAATTGAAGTGAAGGGGACTACTGCCTGGAACACTGGTAACAAATACAATATTTGATCTTTATGAAAGGCATGAATTAACTGAAATAAACACTAAAAATCACAGTTTATCAAGATATTGAGCTGTGGATTGCTTCACTGTTTTATTGCTGAATTAATAGGTTCACGTGTGAAATCGTGTGAGTATTCACTGTCCTCCTCAGATTAGACCTGTTTCATGGCCTGGACAAAGTTGGATTGTTTATGTATATCTCCGCTCCAACACTAGAAGGGGGTCCCTGTCCCATGGAGGACAGCAATTAGCTAATCACATTTACTCCTGCATAAGAGTCCCAGCTGTACAAATGTGCTGCACAACCAAAAGAAAGCAAATACACAACATTAAGGGACATCTGCCGAAAGAGGTTTGGGAAAATCCTCATATATCGCCCTGAAAAATGCGTCCACATCTTTAACCAGTTCCCACCTTAGCAAAACGTGCTGAGGAGTCGTTGGCCGTAGGAGAAAGGAAAATCTAGGTTAGCATGCTGCTTTCATAAAGTCTCGTGTGCGTCACAGTTAATTGTGCATAGTTGGACAAAGTCTGGGCTCCACCTATAGCTTCATTCATGCAACTCCTTTGGTGCCTGTAAGTGTAAGACTTTTCATGTCTGACAACTGTATCAGTTTGTAAATAGTTTCACTGTCAGAGGGAAGCATTTGAATATGACACCAGGAAAGACTCGGCAGGAATGTCGAGACAGATCCCAACACACGCATGATGATTTATTCTAAGTATTAAGATAGAGAGGTTTTCTAGGAACGGCATATTAAGATGCACTAAAGCTGTCTTAGACCTTGACATAAGATGCAGTATAGTGCTTGTTGTTGCTATGGAAATTTGTTTCAATAATAGCCTTCAGGTTGGTACATTTTGTGAGAGAAACACTGTTTTGAACCAAAGAATGGTTTTATAGCTCATAACTCTTGCCAGCCTGATGCATTAATGCATTACTTTTTCAATTAGTAGTTAGCAACTAGGCTTAAACATGAACTCACAATGGCAGCACAAGTTTTTGTGATGCAAGTGTTATCTTGCAGTATCTAGATGCAGAGCTGTTACACCCTAAATTCCCTTCATTGGGCTGTCAAGATCTGTCTCTATCCCAGGGTCCTTTTCATTATGAATTCTCTTGGTTTTTAAAAACCCTCTTCTATTTTTATCTAGCATGTTCGCTGTTGCTAGGAGTGGGGCAGTGTCAGACATGTATTCAGGAGATGCACCCCCGTGTTTAATAATGCATAAGTACGGAGTAATGCGCCACAAAGGAAATCTCCTGCTTGTGACTGGAGTTGTTCTTCGCCTCTCCCCCGTGCCTTTCTGATTGTCTCTCCGCTGCCATGGTTTACATTGAACATTCTTACACAGCAGATCTGAGCTGCTGCCCAGAAGAATTGATTTACAGTGAGATTTATTGGGCAAAGCTTTCCCGCTTTGTTATGACAGACTCCAGGGGTGAGAAGGAGTGTGGAGGCAAACAGAACTCAGCGCTCAGATTACAGAACACCAAAAACAAAACTTATGAACTTTCCTAAATGTTCCATCTACTGCCGCCCCGCCCCGGAGAAAGGACCCGAGACTCCCCCCAGTGCACTATAACCCAGTTCCGGGCCAGCTGATCGGACAACACTGCATCAAAGAGCAGAAATAATGTTCAGGGAGCACAGCCGGGCCAAGCTGAGACAGCCCTCTGTTTTTATCATGCTCCAAACAGCTTTCCTCGTCTTTCTGATTCCAGTTAGTCATGCTATGTGCCGGCCTAACCTATGCTGGCCCTGCTCAGAGAGCAGAAGGCTCTCATTTCAGGCTTGGCAGTTAGAGTGCCGATGAGCTCATCCTCATGAAGGAGCTGGACTCGGAGGGCGATGTGCTCAAAGGCTTGTTAGGGCTGGGGGGAGGGGGTGGGGGGTTTGTGCACCCAGGGCCAGGGGAAACAGATGCTGCAATGAAGATGAGTGTCCTGGGAGTTTTGTGTTAGCTAAGTTGATCCAAATCTTTGGTGTTCTGGCATTAGCAGATAGCCTACTGCCATTACCAGTAACTGTCTGGGAGCCTGAGCTCAGCAGCGCCGGGCCAGTTAGTTGATCATCTTTGGACAAATGAAACAACCACCAAGTCTGAGACACATTATTACAATTGTCTCATATGGCATCATGGAAATCAACACCCCTCCCTTTGAGGAAAGCAGAGGAAGACAAAACAGTGGACGCAGTGAACTGGAACTGGATATGCAGATGAGACATCCAGGATTAGACATCCCACTGTGTGAAAGTGGAAACAGACTTTCCTCTTCGCAAAAGGAATGCAAGAACAAAGAGGAGAATGAGAAGCCGGCCCAGAGGAGTGTGATAGAGACATCGACAGTAGAAGACGAGTTAGACATCTGCACAAGCAGAAGGAGGAATGGGGGCGTCTATGAAAGAGCACCAAGTGAATTACTGATTGCAGAGAGCTCTAATAGCCCCAGACTGGCAACACTCCATTACAGTCATTTCATACAGCAGCTTTTATTACGTCCTCCCATTAAAAACACACGCACACAGACACACACACGCTGACTCACATTCTCAGTACCACCACAATGCATTGCACCGCCTGCACTACACGACTACCTGCAAGATCTCAGTTTAACAAAGGCATGATGAGGTAATTGCACCCCCAGAGGTTGCTGGGAAGGAGAATTGTTAGCGCATTGGTCACTGCATTAACCAAATGCATGATTCCTTCACCAAAACAGGTAATCTCCTTGCATGCCAGATGTCATAGAAAGCGCAGACACATGCAGTACAAGCTCATACACACACGCCCACCCCGGCTATCTCCACAGCGCTCTCCTCTGAAGCCTGCTCTGCGTCTTACAGCAGGGCCCCTTTCACAGCGAGCGGCCGCAAGACAGCAGAGGGACTGTGTGGGCTCTCCCATCAGGCCATGCGTGAGGAGCTGGTGTGTGTGCATGCTCTGGTTCGGGGCTTAGCTGAGATTAGGGTAAACAAGCAGCACATTGTCACCGCCCCACCCCCTAGACCCCCACCCCCAAACCCTGACCCTGCCCAGCTCAGGTAAGGCCCAGTGAGCGGAGACAGAAAATATTCTGCTCTGCTCAGCCATGCGTCCACAGAGCAAGAGGGATGTAGATACGCCGGTCCAGGTTTGGAGAGACCTGGTCATCTGTGGCTGACAGTTTCCTACTTCGAGAGCATAAACATTTGCAGAGATGTGTGTGTGTTTGGTGCTGGGAGCCTAATTGTAATTGACAATAATTAAAAGGGAGAAGTGCCCGGTGTAAAGAAGTGTATTCGTCATCAGTTCACACAGAGACTCTGACCCCTTCGCTCTCACCTGAGTTCTCCTCCACCTCTCTCTCATCGGTGCACACCCCCTGACCGTGCATCAGTGAGTGCAGTGGCCTCTCCACGCCGCGCGGCGGGTAGCAGCGGAGGCCCGTGCCACATCGGGGAGAGTAGACGCCGCAATGAGTCCCCTTAGGCAGGGCGCAGGTGGGGCAGCAGCCGCAGCCGGGCTCCCGCACCGTCTCCTCGCAACCTTCCGGCAGATGGCAGCTGGCCAGCCTCTCCTCGGAGCACACCGGGCAGCGGATGGCCTGGTCCGATAAGCACAGCACCACCAGCGTCAGGGTGCCAAACGCCCAAAGGCCCCAGCAGGAGGGAGCTACTGCCACACCACCTCCACGCACCATGGCAGCCCCGGCACCTGCACGCAATCCTTTGCCCTCGTGTATGATCCCCTTTGCTTCCCCTCTCCTCTCTTGAGTGTTGTGCGGCTTTTGATCACTTTCTACTTCAACAGCAGATCTTATACCAACAAGAGAGGAAAGCTTTGTCCCAGACGGTCTTTGATATTTTCAGCTGGTTAGTGTTTCAATTGCAGGGACACAATGCCTCTGCTGTATTGCCTCTCCGTTCCTCTGATTCAATTTCACAGCGCAGAAACTGGAGCCTGCTCGTGATCTCGTGATCGGCTGGCAAATGTAGTGGTGATAAGAACTAGTTTTTGTTGTGTTGGAATGAACAGTTGCAGGAAGGATATCCACCACTGTGTTCAGGTGAGTCTTGCTCTCTCTTCAAGTTTGAGTCCACAGGCTCGCCCGCCCTCTAATGAAGCACCAAAAAAATCTGGTCTACAAGTGTCCAAAGGCAAAGCAGGTCATCAAAAGACCGTGTTTTAAGTAACAGCTGCAGTTTCCTCCTCTTGCTGGTGCGCAGTGCAAAGGACTCGATCCTGAGAATGGCTAAACACGAGTGGCTCTCCTTGGACTTTATACTGGTCCATGGACACGCCTCTTTCTACAGTGAGAGAGGAGCTGAAAGGCACAGCGGAGAACAGCCAGGCTAAAGCTCTCTGCCTCTGTCTCCCTCTGTCTCTCTCTCTAGTTCTCTCTTACTCAGGCACACAAGCTTATATACACTCTCCCTCACTTGTCCTCTCAATCCTGAGTGCACAGAGAGAAAAAACAGCCCTTTCACTCTCACACACAGAATACACTTCTCTCCCCCACCCTCCCATTATTATTCTTTTCATTATTATTCTTATTTGACGTGACACACGATAAATTGATGTGGTCTGACCAACATTTGGATCCATAAAAACCTAAACGGCAGAGAACGCATCAGCGCTGTTCCCCTTTAATCAACCCCAAATTCCCAACACACACACGTATGTGCATCTGCGGCCGAAACATTGTTCAAACAACATCCTCTTGCCTGCACTCTCAACAGGGTCTCAGTGTGTGTTGATGTGTGTGTTTGCATACACGTGCGTCTAGTGTTCAGTTAGTCTGTGCTGTCGCTCCCCCCCAACCCACCCCCCAGATCTCTCTTTCTCTTTTTCTCTCTCTTGCTACTGGAGTGGGCAGCTATAAAAGGCAAATGGACAGTCTAACCCCCCCCCCCCACCCCCCCCTCTCGCTGCCGCCCTGCCCCCACCGGTCCTAAAAAAGCCTCCCACCAGCGGGATCGCAGGATAAGTTTTACCAATGCTGAAAGCGGGGATAGTTTATTGTACGTGTGTGTTTCTAATCATAAATCCGCAGGTTACTTTGTTCTTGTTTGCCCGTGTGTGCAGATATGCCCTGCACCCAGGCTTTAAGTTTTTGAATCATGGCTTTTATTAGTCGATGTTTTGTTTTTTGTTTTGTCCTGTGTGCCTTTGGCTCCATTTTGCCATGGAAACCCAGCATGTATTATAATGCCTTTGTGAGTGTGCTTTCTTTCTGCTTTTTCTAACCGGCTGGTAGCTGGTTGCCATAGGCGGGCCAGGGGCACCAGGCAAGCCTTACAAGGCTGTGCACCACTCAGGTGGGCGCTACAGTGTGTGTTGTTAGTTACACGGCACCCAGATTCCTCAGCCGTCCCTGTTTGGCAAATTATCAGTCAAGTTAGTCAAGATATCAATGGCCTTGCTGTAAATCATCCACTTTCTACACTGCAGGTCAAATATTTGAGAGAAAAACCACATATGGTCACATACAAGAATATAGCTTTAATGAGATGACTGACTATAATAACAATGTACTAAAGCAGTTGGTAGTTAGTGGAGCTGCTCACAAGAGGGCCAGCAGCTTCATTATGTGTCATTTACGAGGTGTTTGACTGAGTGTGTGTGTGTGTGTGTGTGTGTTTTGGGGGGAGGGTGGTGCCGTGCAGGATGGTTTCTCAGAGGTTAGATAAACAATTAACTAAAAATGTGTTCAAAGAGCTACAGTGCTTAGGTTTTTTTTACAGTGTGTACAGACTTATTTATTGATTGGAGGGAGAGTATTTGGACACATTAGTAGCTTTCAAGGTTGGCCACAAGATGGAGTAGTAGCTCCTTAAGTGGAACCAAGTCAGGAACCATGTGGACTGCCTGAACTGATACCAAACCCATAATCTGTTCTTTGTTTCATTCGTAAACGTGAAAGTGTTACAGACTCTACATGTTTAGGTATAGAAAAGGGATGTTTATATTAACATGAAAATGGTGAGGAGTAATCTAAATTGGTGTTGCTACTCTGCTGTGTGAACATTCTTTTTTGCTCCACCTTGTTCAAAAATAAGTTCCTGTTCCTTTAAGGGATCGCTCCAAGTGACGGTGCGTATATTCCATATTCAGAGAAAGTCCAGTGGCGGAGCGTGGAATCTCCTACTGCGAGAGCTGTTCTCCTCTGGGTGCTGAGCAAAAAGCGGGTAAGAATATTTCATCATTACTCAAACTTACTGTTTTCTTCAGAACAAAAAATAAAACCCCAAAAGTACCCTGGAATTAATTGTAACGTGTAGACACGCGCTTCTCAATTTCATTTTGACCGAATGAGAAAGTTTATTATTGCTGTATTTTCCTCACTGAATGTGGTGGAAGTGTAGTTAGAGCTCTCTGAATTGTGAAAACCTTTCTAAGTAACTACACAGTTTTCATGTTTTATTACAGGATAGATTTAAAATTATTCATACTTTGGCCATTTTTATTATTTCACTGTAAACTGATACAGGGCTTCTGAAACAGCTTTTAAAAAGTGCACAGCTGGGTATTTCACTTCTAATTCATTTTAAAACCACCTTGACTACGGTGTTGGAGCCTCACTGGCTGTTGGTATGGAAAGCACTTCTACACTTGCTCCTATGTACAGACTCGGCAGGAAGTGCATGTGCAGTGAATATCATCTCTTTCTCATAAGGCTAAATGTAGTGACAGGGTCGAGCAATCAACCGTGGGCTTTAACCCCCACTTTTTGCTTCTTTTTATGCTGTCCAACCAACAGGAACAGCGAGATGCAAGTGTTGCTTCTATTTCTTGCTTTGTTTTATAGAAATAGTGTTGGAGGCTTTTAATAGTATCATTGGTATTAAGAAGGTTTTATTGGCATGTGAATAGCTAAGAAAGTGTTTTCACTCGTCAGTGCTCCGTAAACACAGCAGCCTAGTTCTGAAAGTACCATAAGAAGGAATCTGGCATGACTTGGTTTGACTTACTCGGATTCTAAACTCTAAATCTCCCATTAACCAAATCTTGTAAATTCTCTTGAATTCCTCCCCACAGAACATTTTGTCATCATGAACACAGACCAACATCCTGAATTTACCACCCCAGAGGGAAACGGGATGGGTGAGTATCTTAGCGTGAAAGTGTACGTGATCAGGCTGCGCACATCTCTCCACATCTGCCACCATCCTGCCTGAGAGCACATGACATGGTATTGAAAGCTCAAGGTATATATGTGGAGGGGTTTGTGCAGGCTGCAGCTGGTAGCAGTTGTATATGTCCCTGCAACGGCAATATGAAGAAGTGTTCCTGCACATTTAATGTTCATGAAGGGATTTTAAGATTCCCTTATTCTAACAGAACTGGCCTGTACTGATTAATAGTTCTCTTAATGAAACAAAAAGTAACACAAAGTATTTGCACATGCACAACGTGTCACCTTGACTTTTTCAGATGTCTGCAGTGATGTTGCAGATGTGAAGCCACAGGAGGAGGAAGAAGAGAGGGAGGATAGCTCGTTCAGTGAGAATGGAATGCAGTGTGCTGAAGGTGTGACGGATCCACGTACGTGTACCCCCCACACACACACACACACATACGCATACGCTTGACATCTAGCATCGTACAATTACTTTTTTGTCCACGGACATTACAAACAGTTGGAAAACGTTGCTACAAACCCTGAAATTTAATACAGTGAAACGCTGCTGTTGCGAGATGTCTATCAAAGGAGTTAAATTAACTTGTTTTTTAGCGTGGCCACTGTGCTGTCCTGTTTTTATCTAAAGGAGTTTTATGGTTTCATATACAATATATATATAATATTTCTCAACCCATGGGAACGAGGAGGAGAGTTTTATTTTTTGACTTCACTTAAACATGAAAATATATTTTTTTAAATAGACTAGATGGAATGTTGTTTTTTTTTATCCAACAGCAATTAAAAAAGATTACATATGATGGAAAGGTTTGTATGTTATCCAACTGATTAGACAGGAAAGGCATCATGAAGGTCTTAAGTGCTAATTAAGCACTTAAGTGGGTATAGTAAAAAGTGACTTTTCGTGTCTCCTGCGCTGGTGCTCATCATGGTGTTTTATTCAGGGCAAAGTAATACCAAATACCTCACCATTTGATTTAATCTGCCTTCAACACTGTTTGGAAGGAGGTTGGGCAGTAACATGAGGGCCAGATCAACCCCACCTGATTTTTATAATGTCATGTATTAACAATGTCAGATATTATCTGCATTTCTACATATAAGCTCTGCAGAGTATCCTCACACCAAGTGGGACAATTATACATTTGCACATTTCTAAACTCTGACCAAATTATTTCACACATGATATTTTGAGCGTGGAAATGTTTACTCGGCCTTGTGGCCTTAGTCCCTTCATTTGTCACTTTAAAAAAAAAAGAACATGGTGTTAAAGACAGCACTCCTATTTATTTATGACTGCCACCCATCTGCCCTATTTCCTAAAGCCCTACTCTGCTACTGATGCATAGCCTGCGGTTCACTGCTCTGAGACCCTGGACTCTATATCAGGCCTCTCGGAGCTCTGCGTGTGCAAAGTTTCCATAGCACCTCGAAGCGCTTTCCACAATGCAAGGCGCTGCTGTTAAGCTCATCACCAGTCACCGCCAAGACCACAGTGTGGTTTCTGGATGGAACTGAATATGCTGGGGGTTAGTTGACACGTACCAAGAGCCTAGGTGAGAGGTCCTGCAAACCAGGCTTCGGGACTCTGCGTGTCAGCAGTTGTGGTGAAATGTGCGTTCAATTGATCTTTCCTGGAATGGAAATTTGACCTAATGTAGTAGAGGAGTTGTGGTCAAAATGGTCAAGAATAAACAACAGGAAATCTATTATATATAGTGCAAATGAGTCCGAAATAGTACTCTGCTGGCTGATAGAGTCAATTTGGAAAAGACCTTTGGTACAGATCAATGTTGGATTAGGGACTTTTTCATTGCATGTGACACAGGCAATAAACAATCAATCTGAGGTCTTTTTTTAAAAGCAGATAAGGAATGGTGTTGTTTGTATGAGGCGCCTGCTGCGTCGCTCTCCTGCCCTGGTTCTACATACTGTGTATTGAGAGGAAATGCCTTCCCCTTATCTCAAGCACACATCTTCTGACTGTCTTTGTGACACTACACATCAGCCCAAATTAAGATACCCACACTTTGGAAGTGTGCTAGTACTAATATCAGACTGTCAACTATAAATACAAATGTAGAAGTGAAGTTGTGACTGCGTTTCACATTATGGTTGGAGTCCCACCAAGCTGATTTAGCACCTTATTTGGACGTGAAAACAAACATCAAGTGTTGCATGTCCATATATCACTCCATATGTCTCGTCTCTTTAAATCTGTGCTTTTTATCACATGTTTCAGTCACTTAATTTCCAAATATATTCTGTGCTTCTCCCTTGCTTCCTCCTTGCTTAGGTACGATAAAGACAGAGGCAGAGGAGATGGAAGACAACGAGCACTTCCCCAAATCTGAAAAAGAAAGGGATATTGTGCCAAAAGAGGAAGCAGAGGGGGCCAGTGAGGACGGGATGGAGGAAGGATTTGATGAGGAGAGGACAGAGGAGGACGATGAGGAGGATAGGGAAGGGGAGGGGGACGAAGAGGGAGATACCCTGAATGAGCCACAGGACCTGTCACTGGTGGACTACTCGCGTTACGACAGTGCAGCCCTGCCAGACGCCCACGCAGCAGTAGCGGCTGGTGCAGAAGGGCCCTATGTGCCTGGATCCATGGCTCCCCGCATCCAGGCGACAGGCAAGCTCAACTGTGACATCTGTGGCCTGTCCTGCGTCAGCATCAACGTACTGTTGGTGCACAAGCGTAGCCACACGGGTAAGCACAGGAACACCTGACCTCAAACACAACAGTTGTGCAATCATCACCCTATTGACAGCTTTGGGAGATAGGGCTTTGCATTGACTAGGTCAAGATGTTTGATCGAGTAACTACGATTAAGAACACAAGAGTCTGCATCATATGTGACGCACATCCACAAGAGGATGTGAAATATCCTCTATTGTTGTTCAAATATGAAGCACATGCAATAACTTTGTGATGTGATTGCAGTGACAGATAGGTCAACACATCACAGTACATTTGCAGTCATTATTTTGCCTGAATTATGCAATTAATGTAAGAACTCGCTCATACTTTCTGTCGTGGTCAGCTTGTTGTCTGTTCACATGTAGTAATATTTGTCAGTGTGAAGAAATAGAAAGTCGCTGCTGACCACATCTGCACACACCATACATAATTATCATTCAGTGGAATATAACTATCTGTCATGCTTTTATCTTCTCATGGTTGGACTATTGTGAAAGTCTTTTAACTGGTGTAAACGAGAAATCAATTAATGGACTCCAAATTGTCAAAATTGCTGCAGCGAGAGTCCTTAAAACAAAAAAAAGACAAGAGAGCACATTACTCTAAATTTAAAGACTTACACTGGCTGTCGATTTGTTTTAGGATTTGTTTAAGATATTATTTACTACTTTTAAAGCCTTTCAGGGCCTGGCCCCAGAATATATAACTGCCGTTCCAGTACCAACCAGTGCACATCCTGAGACTGTTCCCACCTCACACTTAAGTAGACTGATAGTTTTCTGTTAGGGCCCCTCGGCTGTGGAAAGAACTCCGGCCTGCTACATCTAGATCCTCTTTTTAATCACTTTTGAAGACAGATTGTTATCAAAAGGCTTTCTTTTCATTTTTAGGTTTATTTTCATTCTTAACTATTGAGTTACACTGTACTTTATTCTTGACATTGCTCTACCTGACGTTCTAATTCACCCATTTTTTTTATTGATGGTTTTTATTCATTTGTTGTTTTAAATTTATTATGGTTGCCTGTTTACTCATACATTGCTGTGCATTATGGTTGTTTTTGTTGAAAAGCACTAAAAGCACCAGTAACGCTGGTTTTGATAAGTGTCTTACAACTTTATTATATCATCATTATTATTATTAACAGAAAACTACTTTTAAGAACCTTGTAAGAGATTTTAAGGACACAAGTAATGAATGTAATTCAATTTAATTTTAGTTATACAGCGCCAGGTTATCTCAGCGAGGGACCTTTGACACATGATGATCACTATCTGCCTCTCTTATTCCTTGATGATCATTCTTGTCTCTCTAGTGTGATAAACAGAGATCATAGTTTAAGGATTTAAGATTTTGAGGTTACCAAGCTCCTCATTATAGCCGTGATGCATTTGCGATGCAATATGATGACATTACTGACTCATTTTAAAGGATCCTCTTGCACAGACATGTTGAAGTCAAGATGATTGTCGTGAGTCGTGATTGTTGATTTTAGTAGTAAAACATACATTTTCATTGCAGCTTCATTGATAAGTGCAGTTGAATAGTAGAGTAATGCCGCCTTCAGATGGAACTGTGTGACTGTGTTTTTGACATGGGAAGTCAAGTGCATTTGTGTTGGTGCATTTGTGTAGTTCGAGTCGTGAGAACATTGTTTCTAGGTTTCTGACTGGATGTTGCCTTGTTCCCTTTTCAAAGATGGTGAATGATTCTGTGTTTTTTTTTGTTTTTTTGCAATTCACTGTAATGCCAGGAGCAAGAAAATGATATCTTTAATATCAACATCTGAGCTATCACAAAATTTCCACTCATGAAGTTGTGAACACCACACCAATGTGTGGTTAAACGGTCGAAATAATCACCCCAACACAGGTACTCTGTAACAACATAATTACCAGTGATCAAACTTTCGTGTGAAATCAAGGAATGTTATGTGTTAAAAGAAAATGTCATGTTCAGTGTTCAGATTGTTTTTCATGGTGTTTGTATTTTTTTTTTTTTAAACACTTAGGTGAGAGGCCATTCCACTGTACCCAGTGTGGGGCCTCCTTCACCCAGAAGGGAAACCTGCTTCGCCACATCAAACTGCACTCCGGGGAGAAGCCTTTCAAATGTCCCATGTGCAGCTACGCCTGCCGTCGACGCGACGCTCTGAGCGGCCACCTGCGCACACATTCTGGTACCAGCCAGCCACACACTCGCTCATTCAGTCACATGTGAAGCTGATATGCACTGATACTTGATGCACCTGTGTACAGTATCATGTTGGTTGGTTTCTCACTCCTTCATGTTGGTTTCTCACTCCCTTTGAATCTGAACACATGAGGTCTGCTGAGCCTGCATGGCTTTTCCAGTAACACCCTGCCATGCACTCGGTTACACACACTACATGTGACATCTTACTCATTTACCCCTGGAAACTTGCTCATTCACTTTCAGTTCACGTGTTTTACCTGCAGACACGCTGCACATTCTCCAATATGCACATCATCAGTTTTGTATGAAACCACTTAAGGAAATAATACTTGCTGTACCTTTTAGATGTTGTTGATGTTTCATATGTTGATGATTACCTGAAACCTCTGCTCACAGTAGAGAAGCCATTCAAGTGCAACCACTGCAGTCGCAGCTACAAACAGCGCAGCTCGCTCGAAGAGCACAGAGAGCGGTGCCATATGTACATTCAGAGCAAAGGTACCACTGAGAGAGGTGAGCAGACAGTGCACACTCGTCCCTTTCTGATACTCAACATCTTTGTCTTCACAGGACACACTTCACACATGCACATACAACTGGTGTAATGTAATGTAATCAGACCCCCGCACAGTCTACATAAACACATTTGTACATATGCAGCAGGTGCACGATTAAAGCTGTTATTGCTAACGAATCTCGTTTTACAGCCTCATTAAATTAATGAGCTTATGGCTGTTAGCCCATTATTACTGCTAAATAGGTTATGGCTGCTGTGGTGTGTGGTGGCTCAGTGCTGTGAAGACCGCTTCTCATGACTGTAGCGGCAAAGGGGAAGACAAATATGTATGTAGGGCAAATGTTTCAGCCCAGCCACTCGACACACACACAAACACACCCTCTATATCTATAACCTCTCCCCAAAAGTGGCTTTATACACTGACAGGACAGTTGCACGATTGCAACACACAGACAATGCTCTGCTTCTGTGGTCACCGAATGTCGTAAGTTTATGCCTGATAGTGCCGTAGTGGTGAGGAAGTACATCCTCATCCTGTGGTCTCCTCTCCTGCACTGATGAAATAAAAAAGCACCAGGAAGTGAGGTCAAAGGAGCTTCTGATCTCAAATTAATATCTTCTTCCTCCCAGTGTGATTCCGCTTTGAACAGCTGGTGTGTTTAGCAAGATTTTTTTTTACTTCACCTTGTTAACCACAAAAGCGTTGACATGTGGACAGTTGCAGCTCAGTTCACTCCCTTTACTCATGATACTGCTTGATCGAGAAGAGGTCTTCATTTCCTTGTTGCACTTACTCTGTCACTCTCCTGCTGTCAAGCAGAGGACGGCCAGACATCCAGGACACAGATGGGCACTGAGCGTGCTCTGCTTCTCGACAGGCTCGCCAGCAATGTAGCCAAACGGAAGAGCTCAATGCCACAGAAGTTCACCGGTAAGAGCAGCTGAACTCACACCACAGACACGTAGGTGGGGGGTTCAGTAGGGGCACTGACCTCTAAGGAGATGTGTTGAAATTTTAAAGCAGCTTATAGCTTTTAAATAAAATATTATGAATGCCTGCATTTTTTTTGTTATTTGTTTATCTACTTATTTTCTACTTGATATTTCTACATGTTAATGGCCACCTGTTTGATCACTTCTTTATTGTAAAGCTAATGAGCTTGTAATATGCTATAATACGCTGCTGTCTTTTGAAGTGTTTACATCATTTGTGCTTTTTGCTACGCATTGATGCTTTACAATACAGAATTCATGTTTTGCAGAGTATTTTAAGTTGTCTGTCTAAGCTACTTGTTTGCCTGTCTGTCTTTGCTGGCCTTCATCTCTTGCCAAACAGGAATTGAGGGCAGAGCATCTGCCTCATACCTGCACACACCGGAGAATGGTCTCCACTGTCCTAAATTCTCTGCAAGAATTGTGTCATAGGTGGGTATTGGTAACCATGCATGGCAAAATAAATGGAGACATGTTAAAATTAGAAACGTGCACTTGAAGCTTCTCAGTTTAATGACTCACTTTGTATGTTTTGATTTAAACCCAGATAATTTGTGTAGCGTGATGAATGATAAAAAGATATCAGTTTCAGTAAATGGCTGACTTTATGGGCTTACACACACACACACAGTGATTTTCAATAGTCAGCTCCCACCTTTCTGGTTAAGCCTAACTAACATCGGGTTGTAGTTTCATAATCAAGCGTGAAGCTGCTCGCAAAACGAGGGTGTATTGGTAAAAACCCTCCTACAGCTCTCTATCAGGTTGACAAATGAAGTGAGATCTTTCAATATGACAACCACAGTAATGTCTGCAACCGCAGAGAGAGAGAGAGAACAGGCGGGAGGCGTGAAACGTGAGCAGGTGCTTCTCCGTCTATACTTCTGTGGTACAGCTGCACTGGAGGCCTTCATCTTCGTCGTCTGCTTGCTCTCAGCCCTGTCCTCTCATGCCTCCAAGCTTATCTGCTTTCTCAGGATGCTGTGATGCTTTAAAGCTTCTTTTGTCCTGTGAGCTTGGCATGTTCTAATTCACTGTGTGACTTTTCCTTTGTGTTGCCCTGGGGGTGCACATTTTTCTCATTGTCTCTACTCAACACCAAAGTGAGGACTTTGACCCTTAGAGTCTTGTAAAGATCTCTATTAGATCTTTTTCCATCTGTAAGCAATAAGTGCTTGAACTGCTGCTTGCTGCCTGTGGCTCTTTCTCTGGCCATGCTGTTGGAAGTATGTGAAAACCTCCTTTTGCAGAGTCTTGAGTGCTCTTTCTTCTCATGTTGCTGGTCTAGGCGACAATGGTGTCTGCCTGGACCTGAGTTTTAATAGGGAGCTGGTCCACCGAACTGACCTCAAGGACTCTACACCAGGCTCCCCAGGGCCCGATGCCCACCATCAGCAACAACCCATCCTCACAGGGCCAGAAAGCGACCCAGCTCCCTCCCACAGGCCTTACCCCATCCAGTTAGGTCGCAATAACATCAGCCCAATAGGCCTTACCAACGGTCACAAGATGGGCATGCCACTCCTGGGCCTCCCTCACAACACCCAACCACCCCACGGCATGGACTCGTTCCACACTGATGGCTCCCAGATGTCCCAGCCTGTCATGTACAGCTTAGGCCATCTGCTGGGAGGGCTGAACCACCAGAACGGCATGCCTCACCCGCACTCCCAGCCCATCCCCTTGACACCACTGGAGGCTTTACGGGTGCCGCGGGCCGACGGGGAAGCCGGAGCGATGCCCGGGGCGGTGTACCCCTGTGGCCACTGCAGGGTGATCTTCCTGGACTACGTCATGTTTACCATCCACATGGGGTGCCACGGCTTCCGCGACCCGCTCGAGTGCAACGTCTGCGGCCACCGCAGCCGGGACCGTTACGAGTTCTCTTCCCACATAGCTCGCGGCGAGCACCGCCTAGAACTGAAGTAGCTTTCATTCATGCAGATATTCATGCAGACATTCATGCAGACATTCATGCAGACATTCATGCAGACATTCATGCTTACACACACACGCAAGCACGCACAAACACATATGCTCAGACAGATAACACTGCAGGAGCACACACAGATTTACTCATATTAGTAGCTGGTGGTATCAGAAATGAAAGCATGAAGTAGCAGCTATTTCTCTCTGTGTGTTTTTCCTGTGTGTGTGTGTGTGTGAGTGTGAGTGTTTAAGAGAGATAGATTGAGAGAGACGTTATAGGAGTGTGACGAGTGTCAGAGTGTTCTTAGTCATAATGTACTCATCTGAAAAGATGGCCTGTAAAGTTTTTATGCGGGAGTATTTCTACTTCCTTTTGATACATACATTTGTACTTAATGATCCCTCCTCTAGCCGCTGTTTATATCATATATCCATGTATACATTCAAATATTCGGAAAAATGGCAAAAATGAATGCATTGTATATCTACTATTTCTTCCATCTGTGTAAAGGTGTAAAAATAAAAGACAACTTCTTTTTTTTCCTTCATCACACATAGACCTGCACCTTGTTGAGAGACGTTTTGCTTCTCTGAAAAACACTTGCCAATTCAAGACTGCAGAAAAAAATCCTATTATCTAGAAGGTCACATGTCTTCTTTTAGGCTGTGGTTTTGAGTGCAGTTCACTGCTTCAAAGGACATCACTTCGCTCTGCACCACGTGTTGGTTTCTCCCTCCTGAATATTATACTCATTTAGCGCTAGTTAGAAATGGCTCACAGTTTTGCAGAGAGATATATAGAGGTGTATATATAAGGCATAGAAAGTGCAAAGAAGTATATCTAAGATAAAGGGGATGTATGTGAAAGTCTAAGTAAATTAAATGTAAGTTGCTGTTGCTGTAAGTTGCACCTAAAGATTACTCTGAAAGCATGTTAAAGCTGTTACGTTACATTAAATCTGGAATGAAAAGGAGGGGCCTTGATGCCTTTGCAGTTATCTAAATTTTGGTATGATCTGAAATTGATCAAATGAGGGTAAAATGTCAAATGACACTTTTCCTCGTTAATATGATTGTCTCGTGATTTCCTCATGGGATTTAGACATCACTGCTTCTTCCCAGGATGCTGTGGAAATGAATGTCAGGGGATCATAAGTCTCTTCACACCAGGATCCACCTGCAGGGGAAGTGTGGTACTGCGTGACAGTTTGATGTGTTTCCCTTAAGCAGTATTGCAGTGGGTCTCAAAGTGGTGTCTAGGACCCACTGGGGGGTCCTTATAAATGGTGCCAAACTAAATGAAGAATAGCTTAATGTCATACTTATTTCTTTAACTGGAAGAAAGCTCAGTGAGAGCATGTACAAAAATGATTTTAATGAATAGTTTCACTCTTCCCACCTAGTTCTCACCCCACCCACAGAATGAATAGCTATAAATTGTCTGCCAGTAAAACGTCACATATGGGAATTAATCTGTGTGAGGGCAAAATTTAGGTAAAAATTGAGGGTTTGTGGGAACTTTTTGATATGACAAATTTAAGGAACCTCCACTGACAGTGCATCGGGGAAGTTTTGAACACCCAAAATGGGTTCTGACTAGCCACACCAGTTATTATGTCAGTGCATCAGGCTCTGCGTGTACGTGTGAATGTGGATACACTGCACCCACATGTCTGTGCAGTGGCTTGGTCACACCTTGCTGCCTTCAGACCAGAACAGGGTGTTAACTTCATCCAGCTGCCACCACGCTATCTGTCCGCTCCATCAGTGCCAGTTCCCTTTTCTCTCTTTGAGTTTGAAGAGAAGTGACACTTGTAAGGCAAACTGTCATCACAGCTTCATGTCCATATGCCGGATTAAAAGCCTAATCATCCATTTCAAAAGTACAACTGTGGGCTTGTCTTTTTCTACTTAGAGGTTGATTTCAGGGTATTTGGTTTCTGAGTAGTTTGTTGAGTAAGATTGTGTGTTTGCAGAAGTTTAAGGCTAAACCTGAAGTCAGGGTAGTTTGTTGCAATGTAGGAGCAGCTTAATTACACTTGGAGAATATTTTCTGACGCATCACCTCTGATTAGAAATGAACCATGTGTAGAGGAATGGGACTAGTGTCTAGAAAGCCCTGTTTCTGCATAAACTCTGTATGTGTGTGTCTTAAGTCCCATTTCTACCAGAACACCAGCCTGCCAGACAGAGTTTACTCAGCCAGTCGCGACAGTAGTCATAAAGCAACAATGACGCAATTCCAGTCGAAATGAGAGACTTCTGGTGACATCTGCTGACTGAATTATAGAGTAAACTTGACAGCCAAAAAAATATAAATGAAATCCACGGAGATGAGACAGAAATGCACTGTACACTGAGAGCAACAAGGGAATCAAGGAAAGTTTGAGTTTGAGTCATGAAACCTCAGTATGGGTCAGTCAGACAAACGGGAATTTGAATTTCATATCTATTTGCTTTTGATTATTTTGGCTGCAATTACAGAGACTTTAGTCTACTAATAGAGAATGAATGAAATAAAAATGTAGACAACTGCCAATAGGTCATCGTCATCAAAACTTGCACAAAAATGAAATGAATCAGAATCAAGTTGAATCAAATGATATGGCAGGAATATATACACAGGTTTATCATTCACACTGGATGTTTTTCCTCGCAGGTCAGGACATTGGATGGTGAAATAGCTTGCAATTGTGCCGTTATACTGCGGAAACCCTGAAGATGGCGCTGTTGAAACTAAATAGAGAGAGAAACAGGGTGCAGCCAGCGGTTTTGACTGATTGATCCACATGTTTTACTAATCCAATTATAAAACTGTTCATCAGAAGAGCAGCCTTCGGGTAACAATATTCTCGCATTGATAAGAATTTAAAAAATATTATTAGAGCCTTAAAACACGCGGTGAAAAGGGAGAATCGTGTTAAAAGTAACAATAACTTGCCACCTTTGCTGTGACTTTTATTCTGACCCAGAGGAGCAGGTCTGAGCATGCGCACTGCATCGGTTCTATGGGGACGGGAGGACATCACGGAAAAAACGTAGCAGCAGCACCACAAACCCCACGCCGAGATTTCGTCTCTGCGATGCGCTAAAACTGCGCGACTAAAGCGGCCGTCGACTATGCCCCGTGCGGCGTTAAAGTGCGGGACGACCACTTGACAGGCCTGGGCGAGGTCTGAGCGGCTGTCGGGAGGGGAAATACATTATTTCATATGGGAGAAGCATGCGGGAAATGGTCGGAGGTTGCTGCGTGTGTTCAGACGAGCGAGGCTGGGCTGAGAATCCGCTGGTGTACTGTGATGGACACGGCTGCAGCGTCGCCGTTCACCAAGGTAACATTAGCCGCTGTTAGCGTGTAATTACCGGGCAGCTGTGGCCGGAGGCAGCCGGAGGGTGCTGGTAGGTCGGTAGGTTTCCAGGCAGCTCTGTCGCTGTGTACGTGCGTGTTTGTGTGTGTGTGTGTGTGTGTGTGTGTGTGGGAGGGGTAGGTAGGCGTGCTGTTTGTTGTTTCCTCGGCACACATGATTAAACACACAGGGCCAAGCAGGGTGACACCGGGCCGGATGGCGCCTTAATGGCACTTCAGGTCCGTGTGTGTGTGTGTGTGTGACCGTGGGTTTCTGGCCCGGTTCGGTTCACGACATATTGCAAGACGCGTGGGTTTTGCGACAAAACAGCCCCGGCGAGGCCCGCCGGTTTGGACACTGTGTTACCTTGTGTCCACTTGCTTTGTTGCTTTGATACGACTAGCAAAGGTTAAGAGTTTACTTATTATATCGCATTTCTGAGCAAAAATGAACCCTGTGACTGTTTGTTGGAGCAACTCTGGTGGAAAATCTTTGCCTGGCTGACTTCTCTCGCGTCTGCAGGTTGAGCTTTTGAAGTAGAGATGATTTTGTTCCTTGAAGTCAGCAAAAGTGCTGTGAAATGTAATAAAGAGAGATTAGATAGAAGCAGCCACAGCAGATAGAGTTGAGAGCTGTCTTCATAGGGTCAAATTCATTCATATTCAATGTTAAATTAAAACACCAAGTGGATTAAAAATGTCTTCCTGATGGGACAACACTATATAAGAGATAAGTGTGATATCCATTACAGTAGAAAATGGTGAAGATACAAATCTAAAAGAGACTAGGTTAAAGAGACATTTGGCATATATTACCTACATATATATATATGTTATAGTCATGTATATGTTGTAAAATAGCAGAGGTCCATGTATCAAATAACCTGTTCTCTGTGTGTGTGCGTCAGCATGCTATGGCATTGTCCAAGTGCCCACCGGTCCGTGGTTCTGTCGGAAGTGTGAGTCACAGGAGAGGGCGGCGCGCGTGGTGAGTATGAATATCATTGCTGCATCACCATGAATATCCATTCCTGCATCACCAGTTCCAACCAAATGCCACACTCACCACACGCTCTACTCTCTCCTCTCCTGCCCCAGAGGTGTGAGCTGTGTCCCCACAAAGATGGAGCCCTCAAGAGGACAGACAGCGGAGGTAAAATCTCCACCTTCTGTCCATCTCACCCCCCTGCTGTTTCCGCCCGAGTTGCACGGCGAATGCGCGACACAGCGGGACCACAGCCTTGCCTGAAATAGAATAGAAGCAACAGTTTTCCACTTCATTCATAGGGAACCTTATCGTGCCATTGATCCACTGCCAATCTCTCCATCAGGCTGGGCCCACGTTGTGTGTGCGCTGTACATCCCTGAGGTGCAGTTTGCCAACGTCCTCACTATGGAGCCCATCATCCTGCAGTATGTCCCGCATGAGCGATACATCAAGGTACAGACACACATTGTGAAGTGAAAAATTGTTTGTCTACAGCCATGTTTCCCAAACTTAGGGGTCTGGACCCAAAAAGGGTCGCAGTCCCATTTGTGTTGGGTAAAATATATCACAATGTTACAAAATCTAAATATGTGAATGAGCGCTCTTTTTTTGCTACACTTGTCTGTTCGGCTCAGATGCTGTGTGAAGTTTTCTCTTTCTCTCTTCTCTTTAACCTGATCTTCTGTCCACGTTCATACCAAAATTTTCAGGTCTGTAGTCTGTAATCTGTCACTGTCGATCCTATGATGTCCAGACTAAACTACAAGGACGAGTTTATTAGTGCTGGCTTCACCAAAGCAATTCAGAATGGAGAGGAGATGCTTCAATGTGTAATATGTGAAGAGGGTTTTAAAATTAATAAATTGGACAGGCATCTCCAAACGAAACATTTGCTGTGTCTGGGAAAGTCAAAACATTTTTTTTTTTTTTGCACAGAAGAATCCTTCAAGATGTGTTGATTCAATTTCAACATTCTTGTGTGAATCTGGCTTTCCGACTCTGGCACACATTAAAAACAGACTAAATCATCAGCATGACCTCAGAATGGCACTTATTGTTATTAGTACACACACACACGGTCTGAAATACACACATGCAACAACACGAGGAGAGATGTTTGAGCAGTTGGGGTTTAGAGGCCACCATAAGGAGAGGTGCCAGCAGAGAACCAGCTACCAGTCTACACTTCATATGTCTGGTCTGAGCTGGACTCGAACCAGCGACCCTCCAGTTTCCGCACAAGTCCTTACGGACTGAGCTACGGGTGCCCAAGAAAAAAACAACATCTTGGTGTTGGTACTAAGGGATAATGAGAGGGAATAAGAAAATGAGCGTTGAGAAAGGGATGACACAGAAAGGAGAAGAGGCCATTGCTGTTTTTGTTTACTTTAATAAGAAAGTAAATACATTTCAAATACAATTTAAATTTATGGTTTGTTGTGTCCTTTATGCGTAGTTTGTAAATGTAGATTTGTGTCCCAGGGAGACACCAGATTTCTCTTTTGGGTCTTGAGCTGAAAAAGTTTGGGTGGTGTTGTGCTCCATCTCGGAACTTAAATTAAGGATTCACAGTGGGGTTTCTCTTCAGTATTTCTGTATGGGGCCAGAGAGTGGTACCGACATGAATGCGCTGATCTGAAAACCTTCCGTTTCTTTTCCCTCCTGGAGTAGCTGAAACTCACGTGAAAATATCCTTTAATGATAAGGCAACTAAGGCCAGGTATGAAACATCAGTACTTTCCAGCATAATTATATCTGTAGCACAAAACGTCACAAAAATTTACAGAAGATTCATGAAAAGATTCATATTGACTTTTGATGCATCTGGTGTCTAAACCCCAACTGCTCGGGGCGCCGCACTGAGTGGCAGCCCCGTCACTCTGACATCTCTCCTTGTGTTGTTGCATGTGTGTATTTCAGACCGTGTGTGTGTGTACTCGAATTTATTTAGGCAAAGTTCTTCTACAGTTTTTCTTGTTTAAACAACTTGGAAATCATATGCATTACATTTCTGTGGTTTATTTTCTTCTGTGATTTTTCTGTAGAACATATGTTTAGAAGTAAGTAGGGCTGGGCAGTAAAACAATAATGATAATTATTGCAATATCATTTTCCTCAATAACAATATAACAAATGTTCTATAAATGTTTGATTTAATTCTTTTATGTTTTTTATTTTGTTGAGTAAAAGGGACTGGAAAAAGATTTTATTTAATTTATTTATTATTCATGCATATTTGTAGAAAATATTTTATCATAATAGTTTTGAAGGTTTTACCTCAGATTTGTTAAGTGATCCACTGTTTGGCAAGTGTTTGTTTTGGCCATAAAGAAAAGTTTAAAACCACAATCAACAATCTGGTTTCTGCAACTTTCACTCAGGAGCAAAAATCAGCCTTTAAACTTAAAAGAAATAAAGATTTGACATTCACAATTATCGATATACAATGATATGAAATGTTTTATCATGATAACATTTTTGGCCATATTGCCCAGCCCTAAAAGTAAGGAATTGTAAAAAGTATAGTTTTTACATCTGTATTAAAACTTATTAAATATTACATTGGCAGCTGTAAGGAAATGTATGAGGTATCCAGCCCCGTTGGTGTCACACAACTTATTCTAGAGCAATTACAATTATCCTTTGTAGCAATAAATTCTTAACTTAAAGTCAGCTTTAATATGACTTTGTTTTGGACCAGGCTTTTCCCATCAGTGACAACAATCCCGCAGAGAGAAATCAATCATAAAATGAAACGCGGCTTCAGCAAATCTGCAACGTAGCTTTAAGACCTGCGGGAAACAGCACAATTCTTGTTTTCTAAACAGGAAAAACTGTTTTGCTCCACAGTGTCGTTGCGCTCTCCACCTACATGTACCGTACCAAGAGCTGAATGTGGCCTGCTCTCTGGAGGTTTTTGAAAGTCATTCTGGGAAATGTGGGAGATTTCCTGCTGAAGTAGAAATAGATGGGGCAGGTCGAGGCAACAACAAAGTCCATTCACCATAGTTCAACACAAAATACACATTGTTATGCACTGAAGTGTGCTGAAGCAATTAGTTTAAAATAATTTGTCATGCAGAAATTTCATTCAACATTCACTGGTTGCAGTTTCTTCAGTTAGAGGATTTGCTGCACTTCCTGGTTTTTATATCATTAGGAATCAAATCTCTTTGAGTTATAGACTAACAGTTAGAAGATGTCACTTTGGTCTCTGGGAAAACTATGATGGACAATTGTTTTGACATTCTATAGATAAAATAACTGATTTCTTACAAAAATAATAAATAATTATACACTTTTTGAAAAGCACTTTAGTGAGTTTAGCACATAATAACACATTATTTACAAAGCATGAAGAATTAATAAGATCCAACATGGCAGTATCTTCAAGTTTGTTCTTCATGTAATTTACATGTATATATATATAAATAAATGAACACGGGCTAATGACATGTTTACATGTATAATGGTGTCGTGCTGCATACTGACTGCATGTTGTGCACTCATGGTCTTTGTTTTTCATCAAGACCACCTATAGAAAACAGACTGAACATATCTTTCCTCGTATAGACAGTAAAACAAACACTTTAAACCACAGACTAGTTTCTCACCATTACAGCTTTATCATACATCAGCTGTCTGGTAACTTTATCCATTTGTACATTTCTTTTCTTGTCTGTGTAGCCTTTGATAGTTGGCAGTTTGTGTACAGCAGAAGTAGTGAGCAGTGTTTCCAGCATGCGCCGGAGTGGGCCTTTTAACGCAAAGAAATCTATATTTTACACAGGGACTTACATGCTGTGTGTATGTAATGTGTGTGCGCGTGTGTCCGTGCCTGCATATAAATGTACACATGTGAGTGTTTGAGTGCCTGGTTTCATATTACTGCGTCAGCTACAGTAAATTGCATGCAGCTTTCCCCCGTCAGAGCCATTCATCCAGATTTTGCTGCCTGCATTCCTAGACAGCATTACAATGGACAGTGAAAACTTGAGAAGCCACTCTTCTTTTTACACGCTTGGTGTAGTTATGTTTCTGGCCTTTCATTACACGGCAGACATCCTCTTAGGAGAACAGAGAGCAGAGTGGGATGTGAGGAGGAGAGGGAGACAGAGGAAAGGGGAGAGAAAACGGGCGAAACAGAGAGGGCTGATGCGAAAAGGTAAAGAGCCCGCTGTTCCTTTGTCCCGCACCTGTTGCTAGGCCTCTTCTGCCCCCCACCAGTCAGCCCCGCTCGCTGGGGAAAAGCTGGGGAAGAAGTACAAAAGCTCTGTTTTTGTGTGTGTGCGTGTGTTTGTCTGCTTGTGTTGTATGTATTTTGTGGACGTGCGCACATTTACATGTCAGTGAAGACTGACGGCTTCTTTCACTCACGCCACACAAATTATAGCCTTGAGCTCTAAATTCAATTATTTCCAAAATCTTGGCTGCACGTGATAAATGTTGTTTGCTGCATCAATGTGAGTGCCCAGCAATTCATCATGAAACAAAATTTGAGGAAGTGACAAGAAGTGTAGGTGACAAGGAAATGTACAGGGAAGTACATTTTGGATTTTAGTAACATCGAGATATGAAAAACCTTTGAAAACAAATAGCCACAAGCTCCCAAACATCTGGTTAGCAGTTTTGCTGTGCAAAGCAGCACGTGCGGAGTGAACTGTGTTCTGTTTGAAAGCCCCATCTGGTGTCTTGACAAGCAAAACCATTTACAGGATAGCTGCGGCTGGACTCAAATTAAGAAGCATTTTATCTTTCCCGCACTGCACTCACAATGGCTCACTTTAATGGCCAGATAAGTTGAATGTATGAGTTTTCCCTGCTAACACTAATGCAACAGACAAAACAAGACCGCACAAGACTTCAAAACCTTCCACAGCTTTGCACATGAATCTGCATGTTTTGAAACAGCAAGGATTTTGTGTGAACGTACAGGGCAACATAGGACTTGTTGTTGTTTATAATAATAATAATCACTAATATGTCTGTGATATGCCATCATCTCTTGTTCTCTCCCTCTGTGCCGCTTCAACAGACCTGTTATATCTGTGAGGACCACGGGAGGGAGAGCAAGGCTGCCTGCGGAGCCTGTATGAGCTGCAACAGGCAGGGCTGCAGACAAGCTTTCCATGTCACCTGGTAATTATTAAGCTGTGCGTGTGAGTGTGTGTGTATTTTTCTTACAGCGAGCTGGTCGGTAAAAATCAATTAAGACCTTGATTGGCATGAAAGAGCTGCAGCAAAGATCTTGCAGGGATACTTAAGGAAAGGAATTGTTTGATATTACATACTGACATATTATCTGTAGGACAGTGTGTTGTAAATTAGGAAAAGGGGTCAAGAAGTAATCTGATTTTAGGTGCACATAATCGATTTTACTTGTTGGCCAATGCAGTTATCAGAAAGGCCTGTCACAATCCATTGCTGTGTCGGCACAACTTTTCCCACTCTGCCTCCTCATTTCTTTACATTTCATTCCTTTGCCTTGTGCCTTAATTGTGTTTTAGCACAATGCAGAATTTAAAATCAAGCCTGGAAGATTGTATGGGACAGATTTTTGTGTGCAGAGATCTGGCATTTGATCATCCTGTCATGATCAATGACAAAAGCGCTCAGGTGACTCGGGCGCCATCCAGGTGTCATTGTCAGGGTGTGCGTGTGCGTGAGAGCTCTCCTGTTCCCTCTCCTGTCTGACCCTGTGTGACACCCTGTGTTCAGTGCTCAGATGGCAGGTCTGCTGTGTGAGGAGGAAGGCCCAGAAGCTGACAACGTGAAATATTGCGGCTACTGCAAGCATCACTACAACAAAATGGTAAGATGGACTAGAGCCGGGTTAGAGACTGCAAACCAATATTCTAGCACAACACATCACAGAAATAAGGAAATAAAAGAGTTACAAATGTCACCACATGAAAAAAATAGAAGCAGCTACAAATGCACTGTGAAGTGTAGTCTGTGTATTCAGTCTGACATCGTGTTGTGACTTGTGTGTCTGTCCCATCAGAGTCATTTTCATTTGACACAGAAGATGCGGTGGGAATATTCAACCTAAGTCGAAGCCGTTGTTATTATCTCTTTAATATGGTGAATTAAAAGAGCCTGTGCGACGCCGATTTCAGAGTTGCTTGTTGACATTTTTCTAGCTCTGGCACGGGAAGATGATTTCCCCATTCTTAATTCAGCCTACAAAGCTCTGATTGGCTCTGTTGTCTGTTGGGGAAACAGCAGTCACTGAACACAACACCAGACCTGTTTAATTACTGAGATGCAGGCAGCGATGAAAAAGTCACTAAAGGCTGTCTTAGTCTAGCACTAGGGATGCACCGAATGTTCGGCCGCCGAAATTTATCTGCCGAAAATAGTAAAAATAGCACTTTCGCTGTTCTGCTGAATTGCCTCCTAGCACACCCGCTCCATCTGTGGCTGACTGCTTAGAAAAGGCAACAAACGATCTGACCCGCTTTGAGTGTTTCTGTCACTCGTTTGTGAGAAGATGATTAAGCTAGCCGCACCTACAGATGGAGTACACACGTATTTAAGCCTTTATGGTAACTGAAACAGACCAGTGCGAGCTGACAGGCGGGTTAGTGACTTTATCGTGTCATTTTCTCTCTTTACAAAGACAAGTGTTGCAGTATGTCCTACCTGAAGAGAGGCTGTGAAGTCTTCATGTTTTCATACGAGAACCACAAGTAAAAGGACTCATGTAATTTACTTCACTTGACCCTCTCGGGCCTCGGACCCCCCTCCATAATCTCTCTAAATCCTGTGGGGAAACACTGAGGAAAAAGCACATTTTCACTATTTAATCTATGCAATGGGGGAAAAAAGGCAAAATAAATGGAGAAAATGTGCTCATCTGCTCCTTCCCATATTTCCTGTTAATACAAAGCCAGATGAGCTTTGCTTTCCATTTTGATTGCACCTTTTAAGCATTAATTAACATTTATTTGGTCTTGAGACAATCCAACGAAGGTTAAAGTCAAGGGCAACTGGACTTGGTTGATGTGAAGAAGTCTTTTGGATGAGGGACAAAATGTCTTCCAGTATCTTCAACCAAGTGCAGTTGCCCTTGACTTTAACCTTCGTTGGATAACTATGACCTGGATGACTGAGAATCTTCATAGACGTCTTGAGACAATGTTCACTTCTCCTAACTTCTCCTTTGGTTTTTACAGCAGAAGAAGTTGCGCTCCAGTGAAAACACAAGTAGCTCCTTCAGCCATTCCAGGGGGCGCTCCAGCTCTCCATCGCAAGACAAATACCACCACCACAGACAGAGGAAGGTGAGCACCAATGCTGCTGTACGGGCTTGGTCAAATGTACCAAAGGTTGGCATTGCATATCTGGTCAGATTTGTAGTCATGTTTAAATATTCTTTGATCAGAAAGGTTCAGATTTAGATGAAAACTGCCACTGAGGCAAAGTTCTTGTCTGTCTGATTGTGTTAAAACAGTCAGTGTGTGTCTGGTAGGACTTGGCTTGACTCTTAACATACCTGAGCACTGTGTATTCCTGTCTGTTCAGAGTCATAAGGACAAGATTCGGCAAAAAGAGCGCCACAAGAAGTCCTCTGACAGCCTGGGCTCCTCAGTGACCACCAGCAGTATAGAAAAGGTACGAGAAGTCAACCCACTGGGTGACCTGTGAGATGCTGGACACTGTGAGATGGATGTTTAGATCTTAAGAAATAGATCTTAAGAAATCTTGATTGCCACAATACCTTTGTCAGTATTATATAAAGAAACATTTTGACAAGTAATGCCAAACTTCCTTTTGTAATAAACTAAAATTAATCTCGTTGTGACCTGTGTGTTTTGGTACAGATATCTTCCAGTCACCATAGCAGCAAGGACGGTGAGGGAAAGTCCAAGAAGCTGAGCTCACACAGTCACAGTCATCGTAGTAAGAAGACAGGAAGCACTGGCAAGAGCTGCTCCTCCTCCTCCTGCTCCTCCAGTCCATTCAACACAGGTAGAATAAAAGAGGAGCCAGAGTGAAATGTTGACATGGTGTCATAAAGACTGTTGAGTTTATTTGTCGTTGACTACAACTTTGTGTTTCTCTTGGAGGTGGCTCCCTGTCCTCCGCTCAGGATTTCCATCAGTTCTCATCGTCCTCCCGCCTGGAGCGTGACCACGACCGAGGTGGTGACGACCACAGCGGTGAGGAGCGTAAAGAGCGTCACAGGCGGCCGGCAGTCCAGGAGGACGAGGACGAAGAGGACGATGAAAAGGGGGAGGACAAAGATGAGGAGGAGGAAGAGGAGGAGGAGGAGGACAGTAAATACCACAAGCCACCGGCTTTGACTCCTGCCGATGGCCCACTGGCAGGATCACAGGGTCATGACAGGTCGGAGGGCAACTCGAGCCCTTTTGAGAACAAGGTCACTATTTCTACCTTTGGGTCCATCATGCGCATCACTTCCTCGTCAGGGCTGGGCAGCAGCAGCAAGATCCGGAAGATCTCCTCCTCAGGGGACTACAAACCCTCCAAGTCTCTCTGTAAACCCTCTCAACTGAGCACACCGCCTATTCTGGAGGAGGCGGACCTGGAGGACAAAGCCACGCCTCCACCACTGCCCAGAGAGAGGAGGCACCGCGGCAACAAGAAGAGCAGCCACGGTCCGGGGCGACCACGGGGCAGCAAGAACCGAGAGAGGAGGGAGGAGGAGCATCACCACCACCATCACCACACAGCGCTTCCCCCTCCAGCTTTAACCTGTTCGCTGTACCCAAACCCATCCTCCATCCCCCACCCCACCTTCCCCTCCACGCTTCCTCCCACCGCCGTCTCTTCCTCTTCTTCTTCTTCCTCTTCTTCTTTCTCCTCCTCCTCTGCCGGCAGTTTTTCCACAGGCCGTGGCAACTCGCTGCTCGGCTCCGGTGAGTCTAAGTGAGTGGGTGTGTGTGGTAGCCCTCTAGCTTCCTGTGTGTGTGAGCAAGCGGGAGTAAGAAAAAAAACCAGCATCACTATCTGTTTGCACTTTGGTGTGCTCATCTGCAACTTGACTGTAAAGTGTTGAAATGTTTCCATTACACATGTGCCGTGTCAGCGCCACAGCAGCAGCTTCTGTATATCAGGACCTGACAGTGTAGTAGAACAAGCCACTGGAAGTAAAAAGCCAAGCAGGACAAATAAAGATACTATTACACAGCGCTGGTTTTCATACAGTTGGTTTTAAAATTCAGTGTTTTTTAAATCTATCTCACAGTATTTATTTAATCTGTAAGAGGCAGAGATATTGTCCTAGATAGTGGTTTTTGTGTGCGCTGCACATCTCTGAGTGGTAGATTTCCTGCCCTACTTACAGTATCTACTTATTGATTCTCTCGTGTACACGAATGCTTCAGTGTTTGTGCCATTTGGGGTCTTACAGTTACTGAGATGAAAATAATAAATATATATTTTTTACCTAACTTCTGATCTCTCAGGTATCTACTCCAGTCTCAAGGACCCTCTCACGCTGGGCGGGGGTGTCTGCAGTACCCCTCTCTCGCTGGGTGGAGGGGTGTGTAGCACCTCCTTGTCCCTGGGAGGGGGTATGTGTAGCACCCCTCTCTCCTCAGGACTCCTTCCATCCCACGTCTCGTCACTCTCACTTCCGTCAGTCAACGCTGTCTCAAACACACAGGTACGGTCAGCACAAAGGCTTTCTCTGCTATAAAGCACTTACAGTCACACCCAGACTATTTGAACTGTTAACACTGCTGTTGTAGCTTGTTGTTGACTTCTTGGTATAGATTATAGACCTGAAGTGATTAGTCTCCAACTATTTTGACTTGGTAAATAAATTGTTTCAGTTATTTTTCAGTTATTTTGCAGGCAAAACCACCAAACACGTGCAGGGTCCAGTTTATCAAATGTGAGAATTGTACATGTAATGGGCATTTATTTAACTTTGACATTTTATAAATTAAATGACCCACTGAAATTGTATCGACAGACAAATGGATAATGTAATGACACTGATGATAGTTTCAGCCCTGATTATATCATTAAATGGTTTTGTTAGCAAAATGCACTTATTTGATAATATTCTAAGAATTTCAATATTGAATCATATTAAATGATGTTTTCACTCTACGGTTAATGTGGGCAGATGTGGCTTACATGACCAGCAGACTGGTGTTTACGTTGTATGAGTAGAAGGCTTTATTCTTTCCTCTTTTTTTAAACTAACATCCTTTCCAGATTGTCCAGATGATTTGTTTGTCAGCCAGATGTTGATTTTTTTCTGTCTCATAGGTCCATCCAGGTTCCAGCGCCTCCTACAGCCTGACCTCCACTCAGCCTTTCACCAGCTGTCTCTCCACCGCCCCGCCACTGCCGCCACTACTGAGCCAAGCCCAGACCTCACTGCCAGGTGAGAGGAGGACAAAGTGCAGAGATCAATATGATTCATTTGCATTTCAAACTGAAGCTAGTTTCAGATAAGCCTTCACAAGAAACCCTCTTCTGATACAAATATTCTTCCCTTTCTCAGAATCTGACATACTTTAAATCTCTTCATATTGTACCGCCTACAAGTTCATGACTCTTGTTCCCGTTCTCAGAGTCCGACCTCGATGACTGTCGCTTCCCGTGTCAGGGGAACTCACCAAGAGAGAGTCTTTCTTCACAGTATGTCTCATTTCATCTTTTTCTTGTATTTTTGATGTTTAGTCTTGGGACAGAATACATGATTTTTTTCATTCCTCCAGGGCGGCGGAAAATTGAGTGAGTAAGTAGTAAGACAGAGTTTTAGTCATGAGAAGGTCTTGCTATCATCTGTCATCCATCAAATGAAACATCATTGGGATAAATATTTTCCTGTACTGTAGCTGAAGTCTGATATGTTTCTATTTCTGTAACCAGCAACAGAAAACAGCAGGAAACTGCAAAGTGAATTTGAAGAAAATACTAACCACAGCCACAGGGTTGGTGTTTTCCAGCATGGCTGCAGCAGTGACTTCTTTCTGACTCCTTGTTGGTTTTCTCCTCTTTCACACCCAGGTCTCCGATGAGCTGTCTTCCCCTTCTGTTTGACCAGAGAGACGGGTTGGGCGCAGGAGTCCGAACCCGTCCTGAGAACGTCCCTCCAGCCAGCTCCCACATTGAGCTCCTGCTGGAGAAACACGGCAATGGAGAGATGGGAGTGAACAGTAAGTGAGCCTGCAAGAGGACGAACTCCAGTGATTCCATGTGGTTCCGAGATAAAAACTAAGGCTCACGAGATGAGATTTAAACGGAAGCTGCACCCAAAATTCAGTGTATTTTTCTGAGAGGGAGAAATTCCTCTTTGGTTGCGCAGTAAGGATATAAACCTTGGCTGAGGTGTGAATATCTTCATGTTTAAGCTGGAGTGCGGGACTCTAATGGATTACAGTCAAGAAAAGGAAGGGATTGATAGCGAGGGCAAACACAGAAAAACCTTGGTGTAGCTTTTCTCCGCTGGAGAGCGTTTAGAGAAGGGACTGAGGACAGACATGGTGTTGGGGTACTGCTGTTGGACAGCTTGTAAGGTATTTGGAGTAGGCTATGTAGCTATTACATTTACTCTTCCTAAATAATGGATTATTGCCTGGGAAGTGAGCTCCCCTGTAGCCATACGTGAGCATGCGTCAGCGGTGTTTGTGTAATTACTCTCACTGCCAGAATGGGAGACAAAGTTCTGCACTGCAGGGTGAAGGGCTGACAAGGTAAAATGGTTAGGGAACCACTGCATTACACTGTAAAAAAAAAAAAAATACAACAACAAGAAAACATTTGTAATCTGCACATGATATTGTTTACCAGCACTCCGTGTAGTTCTTGCTGTGAGCAGTGATCTGATGTTATTTAGAGATAATTAATATACCTGTGGATGCTGTTATGATAATGTTGAATAGCATCTCTAGCATGTTTGTTTCTCATGTTCCTCCTTTACATTTAATTTCTGTTGAGATCTCTCCAAAGCCAGATGTCTCACTGCCTCTCACTGAATGGCCCTTTTTTTCTCTATCTATTCTTTGCTCTCTCTTCTTTCTCCAACGCTGGGCTTGATTGATTGACGTCTCCCTCATTCTCCTGGAATTTTAGTTTCTAGTGAGGAGTAAATTGAGATTTCAGACTGAAAGTGTAATGTCGCATCACAAAGACTAATATTTCTGTGGGAAAGTACTTTTTGTGTTCCATTGTTAGAATTTAAAAGGCACTATACATTGCATACATATTATACCTACAACTCAAACGCTAAATAATGTAGTCCACAAGGTAGCAGGATGTGGAGTGATTTAGGTCACAGCTGTAGTTTGGTGGCCAAATATAGCTCTGCCCAACATCAACCCAAGCAGGGGCCTAATCAGCCTGAATAATCGCAACTAACTGTGGGAGTAGAGCAGGTCACTGTGTCTACCTTTGGGATAAATATTTCTTTATGTATTAGATTGTTTAAACATAACTAATTGATCCTGATACATACAAGATACAGGGATGTTTATATGTCTTTATACATACTGTTCTCTGCTTAACCTGGATGTCTTATCTCACATCAAGATGAAATGATGACAACAGCTCACCTTGTTTGATATAACGTTTAAATGTCAACGCTATTTCATTATAATTTCAAAACTTTCCCTTTTATTGTTTCACATTTATATTAATTACATAGCAATAATTTGATATTAAGTTTATATTTCAGTACCTGTGTGGCTACAGAAATGTTCCAGTCATCACAGGCTGTTAAAGTTTTTAAAATGCTATACATTTCCAGTGACAAGCTATGTGAAAATTTTGCTCTTGCTTTATTTTGAAAACTGTGACAGTTCAAATTTGTGAGCTCAGCTACGTTTTTGGAACTTTCCCATTGCTGGTGCCAGCTGAACTCGCCTCTACTCGACGCGAGTGACGCCACACGAAACTGCCGTGACGTAATCTTCAACACGACACACACTGCAACCCCCTTCACACATAGGACAACTGAGGATATTGAAGGGATGTAGTTTTTCATTCTCTTTATGTGACTGTTTATCTTTACAGTTACTGTCTCGCAATCTCTGGCTAAGCTATTTAAAGAGGTCATATTATGCTCAAGTTCAAGTTCAAAATCTTATTTAGGGGTTTTACCAGAACAGATAGTTTCATTTCCAAAAAACACCACATTTTTTTTTCATACTGCACATTGCTGCAGCTCCTCTCTTCACGCTGTGTGTGTTGAAGGCTTCGTTTTAGCTATGGCGTGATACATCTTGCCTCTACATGATCTTCACTGGGAGTTGCACATGCGCAGTTCCTAGTTAAGGACTAGTAGCCAATCTCTACATCACAGCAACAACTTTATGTCCATTGACTGTCTGGAGGGTAGCTAGTGTTTGGAAGGGAGAGGAGAGGCAGCCGGCGGACGTCTCGTCACTGTGTGCTGCAGGTCGGTGTGTTTTTCCACCGGAGTTTTTGAGGGCGTGTTGGAATAGCGGCTTGGCTGACCAATCAGTAGTGCACAGTGTTTTTTATGTCAGCTTTTGGTATCACCTCAGGTCTTTTGATACCAAAAAGCTGCAGATACAAGGCAACAGATTTGCCCAAAGTAAAAACAAAAAATGCGAGTTGAGAGGAGTTGAGCTGGGTCCATCCGATAGAAAAAGGACTTCAGTATATATTGACCTTCACTGCCTTCTCATGCTGGTCATTGTGCAACTCATTTGGGCCCTTTGGAAATTCTGTTTCTCTTTGATAACATATGTATCCTCCTTGTCTCTAGTTGTGGAGATGCTCCAGTCCCTCCACTCCTTGCAGCAGGAGAACCAGCGCCTCCAAGACCAGATCCTCAGCCTGACGGCCAAGAAGGAGCGACTGCAGCTGCTGAACACGGAGCTGGCCGTGCCTTTCCCTCCACACATTCTTTCCGCCCACGGCTCAATACACACCTCTGCCCAGATCAACTTCCTGTCATCCACTCAAGGTCAGATTCTTCATATCAAACCTTTAGGACACACTATTATAGTGGGGTCATGTACTTCACTCCCCCTTCACTTTTCATCTGCATTTGTCTTCCCACCTTCATCCCCTCACAACAGTCCACCTGCTTGTAGCATTTTTATCAGTGTATTATTGTCAGGTTAGCTGTGATTCGTTATAGTAAACCTATTAGACTATTGATGAGATGATTGATGGCCTCTGTCCCACGTCAATTGTATTATTAGTTTTATCCTTCTTTCTGCTGACAAAACAACTTACTGTAAACTACAACTGGTTGCTACTGCTTATTCTGTCTGCTCTGGAAGTCGGCACCAGTTTTCTGCTTTTGTTAAGTAAAGCAATATCCCTCAGTGCCATCAACCAGTGCAGCAGATTTCCCATGAAATCATGCACAAAAATGACAGGAGAATGCAGTGTAGAGGCTGCAGGTCTTTTTGGCATTGGCCACGTACACAGAAATGATACAAACAGATGATTTATTTTATTGATGTGAAAAGTGAGTCGCTTTAATATACGTAATGAAAACCATGCTAGTTAGTGTAAACCTTTGATTTTGTAGTTATCTTCCTGTGTCTTTTCCTTAGACCCCATGAGCACCAATAAGAGTCCCTTGTCCAAAAGCTGCTTCCTGAATGACACCTCCTTTGTCACCTCGTCTGAGGTGAGAACCTGTAGACCCTTTCTCACCTTGAACACTCCACACAAACCTGGGTCGACCCATTTCTGCCTTTTGAACCTTTTTGCATCAAGAATAGTGCAATTTTTCATGTCTTTGTTCCAGGAGCTCCACTCTGGTAGTCCGTCCCGCAGTAGCTCCTCCCTCTCCTTCCAGAGTACCCCTCCTCCTCAGCAGAGCCCCGCCTCCTTCGGCCAGCCCCTGCTGAACGGCCTGAGTCGAGGTTTAAGCGATGGTTTGGGGACCATCAGTCAGGCCTGCAGCTCCTCTTTGCCTGTGGTGGGCGGGCTCATGGCATCCCTCGCAGGAAGTCCTCAGCTGAATATGAATGGAGTGCTGGGCAGTCTGAACGGCGTGATCCAGTCTCCTGTGCAGAACGCCCCTCAGCCCGCACTTCCCGCTCTGCGCCCCCAGCCTCCACCGCTCAACCCCCAGGCCCTGGCACAGGGCTTTCAGCTTCCCAAGAGCGTGAGCCCGTATGTACCCAGTCTGTCTTAAAATCAGCTCCACTTTAAAAATGAATTGTTTTGTTTTAAGATTGTTGACATTATGCCAGGCAGCTGGCCGGTATTACTTGAACCCCATGTTAAAAACATGAGGATAAATGTTTTGGTCTCTATAGCTAATTTCCCCATTCATGACAACTGAATGGGGGGGGGGGTATTTTTTTATATAACTCTTCTGTTGAAATTATATGAAGGTGTAATGTTATGCATCATTAAGGGCAGGCCTAGTTGAGTGACAGGTGGGTGCCATCACAGAGGGCTAGCCTCCACCGATGCTCCGCGTCTTTGCTCATTTTTTGATAAACCACAGTCAGGGACTGCCAAGAGGGCAATGGCCAGAACCACCGACATTAACCTTCACTATCGCTCTTCAGAAACCTATGGGTGACGTCACAGAGACTAAGTTCATGTTTTATACAATCTGTGGTTTGGACTGATCAGCCAGAGGGCTGGTGCATTGTCTGGTGTGTTATGTGCGTTGTTGCATGTGTTCCAGGTCTTCTCTCCTGTCCGAGCAGCAGAAGCAGCTTCTTCTGGAGCAGCAGCAACAGCAGCAACTCCAGCAGTTCCTCACCTCACAGAACTTCACTCCTGTAATGACACTCTTTCTAGCACTTCTCATCTGTAGTATTCTTTCCGCAGGGAGACTAAAGTCATCTCATTTACATCTCTGTGGTCATAGTTGATTTACATATTACTCTGGAAGAGTTCACCACGCTCTCAGACACAGGTGCTCATTGGGCATAAACTGTAAATATCCATCAAATTTATTTAATTTAAGAGGGCAGCTTCTACATGTTGTTATGTTGTTTTTCTACACTACTGTGACATTTGTGAAAGTTGTGTCATTTGACTAGTAATGACATCAGTTTTAATGAGCAGAAATAATGTCTTGCTTACAGACTCACCTCCATTGCAAAATATCTCCATTTTTCGTCAGTCATGTCGCATGTTATGTTATCAGCAAGTCAACACAGGTTTGTTTTCGTTGGCCTTAAATGTACAATATATAAAATATAGCCTGAATTTTAGTTTAAAACATTGAGAAAATAAACTAACATTGTTGAAATTAAGTTTTGTTAAGTTAACAGTTCTGACGTCATGTCGAAGACGTCTATGTATGGTGTTTCTGCCCTATCTAACACAGCATGCTAACAAGCTAGCCCTGGCCCATCCTGTCTCGTAATAATCTCTTTGTACCTCAAGCGGCATTAGTCTGCTCGGGTGCTAAAAATTGTCAATTAATTGCAATTACACCTAATTGTGTTAAAGATTGATATGGGGATAACAATATATGTGACTAACTCATGAGTCACAAGCTTTTGAGTCACTATGTGACACCTTTACAACAACAGGAAACCAGCCACCACGATGCTTCATATTTGACTTGCAAAACTGGTAAAAGTCTGGTGGAGTTTTGGAATGAGACACTGTGGGCATCTGGTAAAGATACAACTGACTTCTTGGTGACATTGAGTTTTAAGGTTTATTTGTGATTGTGTGATGCTACATTCAATGCACCAGTGAAATGCACATTTCTCCTTTCCCCCATACAAGAGTTAAATACGGGAGAAAGGTAGATGCATGACCTAAAGACAGTTGCACTTGTTCAACTGCTTTCAGGGCAGCAGAAGCTTTGGACTAGTTATTGTAGGTCTCTCACAAACATGTAACATGTTGAGAAGAAGAAACACTCAGATCCATTTTTTTAAGCTAACCTACAATTTAGCCTCCAATGTTGAAAATAGAAAGGTGTATGATGTCACATTACACTACATATTGAGCTCAGAGCTCAGTCTCTCACACGTCTGCTTGGTAATCTCGATTGTGAGGGCAATTAAAGGAGCTTAAACTGCTACTTAAATGTAAAACCTCTCCCAGTTCACAGGTGTCCTGAACATCCCATAAACTCGCTGTCTTCTACCCCTCCACCAGGAGCAGCAGGTGGTGGTGTGCCAGATGCTGCAGCAGCAGAGACAGAGGGAGCTGCAGCGCCTCACGCTGACAGGAGCACTCACCTCCACCCCAAACTCACCCATGATCGCCCAGTCACCCAGCCTGCTGTCCTCAGCTACAGCCTCCCCCCTGCAGGGCTGCCAGGGAGGCAGCCTCTTTGGCCTGCAGGACAACGCACTTCACAAGCCCGGGGTGAGCAACACTGCTGGGTTCCTCTTAGAGATTGTATTAGTTGCAATGTTGTCAGTTTTAGAAATGTAAGAAACATTGTGTAATTGTGTTTTCAGACTGCAGGAGAAAAGGGTGACAAGAATGGGTGACTTTTCTTGATTACACGGAAGCAGCTCAAATGAAGACATGGGGCATCACGGCCCACTTGAAGAACTGAGGTCAACTTACATGACTTTCCTTCTCTGTCATCTTTATCTTACACCCTCTTTTATGAATGTATAACAGGATGGACTTAAACGTGGAGGTGAAGTTTTTCGTGTTTTGAAATTCTTTGTATCAGAGGTTCTTCTCATAGGTTTTTGTGTAGGCAGCTTTCAGAGAGCATGAATACAGTGGTCTCTTCTTAAATTGCACTAATTTGTTAGCAAGACCAATGGGGCTGCTTATGAAGGCAGAGCCAGAGTTCCTGCTCATCCCTGCAGGGGCTGTCTGTGTAGGCTTTTGGGTTGAAGTGTGAACTCAAGGTCAGAGTGTCGCTTCTCTGATTTCTCAAGCACTGACCGTTCATGATTTCCCTCCATGGCTTAAACCAGAGTTTCCATTCGGTCACTGAGAATCACAGACTTATGCCACTTCTTGCAATCTCACCTGTCTTCCTTGATATTTTGTCTTCCCTTTGTGTTCACCCCACCCAAATTTCATCCAGATCTTCTATATGTCGCAGCCTCTCACATGCACTTATGAAAAGGATAAACATACTGTCATTTTCAGTGTGATGTGTGGTTAGTTGCATTTCAACATTAAGCTAGTTATTACCTCAGATCTTTCCGCCATCTTTTTTCCATTGTTGAAATTTTGTGCTGACTCATTTCACCGCAATAACCTTCACTGGATATAAATGCCCACCAAAAAATCTTGGTGTTAACTCTAAGGTATTAACTCATGTAAATGTAAAATGACACAGACCCCAAGTGTCCAAAATGGCGCTATTGTCCACTAGAGACTGGCATCAGCGTGATCACTGAGCACCAGATTTTATTCAAAACCACCATGAGTTTCTAAAGACTTTTATATCCTTCCAGTTGCTATCGAGATTAAGCAGACAAAACCAAACATTTGGAAATTGTTAAGTAAGAAATTGTTTTTCCTAAACAAGTGTGCACTTTGCATGTTAGTAGCTAACAGAGCAAATTAGACATCTACACAGTACCTTATAAAGGATGTTTGGTACTCACTAGGCCGCTAGGGACTGACAGATTTTTTTCGATTTATGTAAGTATTTTGCACTTGTGTCAGTTTTTTATGTTACTTTCATACATAGATATTCTTTTCACGTTCACCACCTAGTTGTTCTTTTAGCAATACTGGATAGAAAATGCCTTAATGATGCTAGATTTACAGAGGAAACCATGAGCCCAAAGGCTTACTCTCTTGTCGTCTTTCTTTGATAGTGTTTTTTATCTGGGGTACATTGTTAAAGTGAAAGCACTCTTCCTAAACCCATTTATACTTTTGATAGCTAACTGATTTCAAAAGTTGAAATGTGTGAATAACCGTATAGTGGTAACTGAAGTGTCAAATTATTTTGTATTGTAATTTTTGTGTTCAGATGCAATGTTCTTTAGTTGTTTTTGCTTCAGAGAACTGAGAAACAAGGACTTGTCTGAGTAAAGCCTGCACAGTGGTGTCATAGGAGATGGCTGGGGACAGCCAAGATGTAAACTATTATTAAAGTGCTGTCACAGTCTATGATACATAGTGTAGCTGGCATCAGTTGAGCAGATGGTGAATAGCCGATGTTGTTACTGTCGGTCTTTTGCTGCAGAGCTGTCTGAGGCCAACTTAAGCCAACTATGTTAAACGTCTCTTTCCATCCACTCCACTTTATCATATGAGGCCTCTGTTTGGATAACAGAAGGCCAATCACAGAGTAAGTGACTATTTTATTATGTTTTCTCCGGAGTTCTTTAACAATATTGTCACAGGCCTTTTCAAACATTTTCTCACTTCTCTTTGAACATTATCTCCCACACATGTGATATCTCGAGTGCTAGATTGTTTTGTTAGCAGCTAATGTAGACCTCAGAAAGGAACTTCAAGCAGCTCACTAGTTGGTGATAAATACTGTAGCAATGACAGAAGGGGACAGTTGATTATGTTGATGAAGACATGAACCAATGTGTTGACATGGCTCCAAGTGGGAGGTCTGCAATTTACCAAGTATGTCCTTATGTAAGTCCAGACACACAACCATGTCCAAGAGATTGAGTGAGGAGTGGTGCGAAGGATTTCTGAAGCGGTTTCTTTCTCATGTTGCACTGGGGCGCTTTGGGCCCAATTGTAAATTGTTTTTTTTTTGTACCTTTTCAATTTTGTTGGAATATGAGTTGTATACTTTAATATGTTTGTGTAAAAACACATTCATTCTTTTAAGCTTTGAAGTTTGGGTAACCAAGATAATCCATGTTCTGAATGTCGTACTGTGTATCTTTTATGTATTACAACATTTAAGCACCTGGCTCTGAATGAGGCCTGATGGAGAGCGAGTTACTTATCGGGATATGAATTGCATGAAATGCAGTGACATCTCTCAGATGTGTTGCTAAATACCAAGTAATAACTATGCATAATTTTAAATGCATTGTTCCCTGGAAAAAAAAAGAAATTAAATGAAATGAGCACTGAATTTTAAAAAGGACAAGCATGTTGTCATTTGTACAGTGTATTTGTTTGAGAGAATTGAGCAAAACGAATTTGACAATATTCAGATTAAAAGCCCTGTAAAGTATTTTGATATTTTTGTGTGTAAAATTAAAAGGACGGATTAAGAATTTTTTTTGTCAATAAATGTATTTTACTGAGTTGTTTTACATTTTGTCTTGAGGATTGTTTTACTTACTGTCAGTAGTCTGTGTACTCGGAGAGAGGAAGGTGGGAATGAATTCATCTTTTCAGACAAGTGACGTAGCTAACTTTGTCCTGACCAGATCAAATGAAATAGTTTTAAAGAGGTCATATTCAGCTTTTTAGCTTTTTCCCTCTACTTTATTGTTTTATATATCTTTTTGTGCGTGTAACAGGTCTTCAAAATGATAAAGCCCAAAGGCATTTACCATCTCCCACAGGAAAAACACTGCTCCTGAACTTCTGAAAGCAGCTGGATTGTAGTCCAGCGTTTACTTCTGTAACCTATCTGCGTCACTTTGTGTCATAATGCTCGCCTAGTAGCTTGTGTGGCACACCCTCAAAAACACTGGAGGTGCAGCACACACAGTGACAAGGCGTCCACCCGCTGCCTCCCCTCATCTCCACCCTCCCTACAGAATGTAAGCTACCCTCCAGACAGTCAGTGAAGACATAAAGTTGTTACTGTGATGTAGAGACAGTTAAAACTTTACGCATGAAAGATCAATTTGTTACAAATTAATAACCACTTACCACAACTTTTGCTCCAGTCTAGGTTGTAAAGCTGGTTCAGGAACATGTACAGCTGAACCAAAGCCTGGGCGTACCAAAACGTTTATTTCAATTGAAAAGGTGGTGCCTTGAACACAAACGTGCTGATTATTCCTGTTACTTGTCGCAGCTGATTGTGTAACACCTATGTCATGCCTACGAAACTAAGGTATGAGAAGACATACCTTGAAACTCGTTGCACAATGTTGCACACTGTTTTGAGGAAACATTGCAAACCGGTTGAACCCCCCCTGGTCTTGTCAGGACCCGGCCTACTCTACTTCTGATTGGCTAGTAGACCTTAACTATGTACTATGCATGTGCATCTCCCAACAACAACAAATAGAAGTGAGATTCTTCACTATGTAGCTAAAACGGAGCGTAACATGGTGGAAAGAGATGCTGCAGTAATGTGCACTATTACAAAATATGTAAACCTGTTCTGGTACAACCTCTAATTAAAATTATGAACCTGAAATTGAAAATAATGTGACCACTATAACGTAATCCAGTAACTATAATAGGAGCACATATTCTACATTACAGCACTTTAAGAAGTGGATTCTGTCAGACTGTTAAAAACAGGCCGCAGTATTTTTGTTGCCATGTGCTGTGCTTGCAACACTGGAACTGATCTTTGAGTACCTGAATGTAGGATTTTAAACCATTTTTAAAATAAATCATAAAATAAAGAGAAAATAATTTAGAATAAAAGTCTCTTTTAAGGTCACTTATACAGTAATGTGCCAAAGTTGGTTGGCTGGTGTGGAAAACGCTGTAAAGTAAAAATGGACATGTTAGTAGATTATATTTATCAATTACCAAATGCAATGTGAGTGAAAAGAAGAAAAATCTAAATCAAATCAATATTTGGTTTGACCCTTTGCCTTCAAAACAGCATCAGCTCTTGTATAGGTACACTTGCAGATAGTTTTTGAAGGAACTCGGCAGGTAGGATGACCACAACATCTTGGACAACTCCCCACAGTGCTTCTGTGGATTTAGGCAGCCTCACTTGCTTCTCTGTCTTCATGTAATTCCAGACAGACTAGATGATGTTGAGATCAGGTCTCTGTGAGGGCCATACCATCACTTCGAGGACTCCTTGTTCTTCTTTACGCTGAAGATAGTACTTAATGATGGTATTGCATGATGGATAAGTTTCTGCCTGTACTTGTTTACCGTTTTGTACATCAACGCACTGAATGAAACAATATAGAGATTATTTTCTAATCAACAGTGGTTTATATGGTTGAAAGCAGGTCCAAAGGGTATGCACTTTATTGGTCAATTGTCGCCATTAGTAAGGGCAACTTTTGGGTTGCCAGGTTATGAAAAAACCCTTTGCCTGGTGTTAATCCTCATAGGACAACTTCCAAGTAAAGTACGTTTTAGAAATGCTTCATAAGTTGCAACTAATTGTTTTATCAGCATTTAAATAGAGCATTCATTAAACCCGTGGACATAAATGATTTAGCAACATTTATAACTTTATTATCAAATAGAACCCAAAAGTAACTTGGAGGGGAAGAGGAGGAGTGGTTTGGTAGAAATGATGAAGGAGTGGCTTCAGCACGCGAGCTGGTGTGTTTACTTTAGGTGTCGCAGTAAAGAGGCCATGTTGTAATATTGGCCGGGGTCCTACAAGGCTCCTGAGGACGCTGCAAAGACCAAAGGGTTCCCCACCGAGTGTTGTAGTAGCAATATTACGCCTTCGTCCGCTTGAACAAAATGAACACAGCCAGCTTTATATCCGCAGTGCGGAGAGGATGCGCGCAGACCAGACGTCCTCAAATACCTTTTTCCTCTTCGATGGTGAGCCTTCAACATATAGCCACTAAACATGTAATTGTGTTTATTCTGTGTGCTGAGTCAAGACAAGAAATCTACGGTGTACCGGTATTTTCTGCTGGTTTTTTAACTCTGCCCGAACAAAACCTGACATAACCTCCTTTAATCACCTTTGGCGCTGATGCGTTTTTGCAAATAAGCATGCAGGGGCAGTAGAGGACAGTATAGGGCCTGGCCACGATCCGCAGATTCATAACATATAGGCTCTATATGTCTATTCTGCCATTGTTTATGGTGGTCAGCTGGTGTTATGAATGCATTTTTGTATAAATATATTTTTTTAAATATCAAAACTGATTTCAAAAAATATATGTCTGCTCACAATATATTCCTGATGTTGTCTGCAGCTATCACCCAGCGCTCTGTGAGATGATTCATTTTGTCTGCAGGTTCAGTGCTGCCTGCAGTCCACGCAGCCTGTCCCTGCAGCCCGGCTGCCCTACAGAGTGAAGGTGTCTGCTGGGAAACGCTACGCATGGTGTGCTTGTGGACACAGTAAAAAACAGGTGTGCACGGCATGCGATCAACTTTCAGAGGTACCTGGGCTAAAAGTCAGGTTGTTTAAAGTCACAGCTCATTTTCAGTGGCGCCCCCAGAAAATTTTCCTAGGGGTGGCCAGATGGGGCCACTGGAAAACCTGGGGTGGCACCCTAAACCAAAAGTCACAACTGAATTTCAGGAATTCTATTATGCAGTATATAGACTAATGATAAAACTATGTTAAAATATGAGTTATGGAATCAGACTAATATACTTTGGTTTCTTCGAATACACTACTTGACCTTTTCCTTAAAAGAACAACTCCAGCTTTTGTAGGAGTGCACTGATTGCAAAGCCTACTTAAGATTACAGACATCACCGAGCATAAATATTTTTCTTTCATATTAGACTATATAGTTATTTAACGGAAATGTACAATATGTGTCTGTACAGTTGTGTAATTACTTTTAAACCATACTGTTCTATAAAAATGGTTTCTAAACATAAATGCCAGTAAAACTACAATACTCTCTCTTGCTACTGTGTTTTTAATGTAAACAAACAGCATGACTCCACTGAGAGCGAGAGTGTTAGAGAGAGCGACGAGTGCATTGACACAAGTTACAGTACCGCTGTCATAAACCTAGATTAAGAATGCAATATTTAAGCCAAAACAACCAAGCTCAGAACAAATGAGCCTACAGGGCCACAAGCAAACAGCAGTGAGCTCAACACCACTGAAGTCAACAACGACGCGCACAGACAACGTTTTAGGGATCCAGACCCTTTCTATATCGCTTTCCACAGAGATCCTGCAGTCGAAACGGAAAGAATGTCCACCAATATATATCCCATTCCCAGCTCCATACCTTTCATACAGCAGGGACCTGGCAACGACATGCAACATGAAAGCGGCTATATAACGACAACATCATGACGACAACCGCAATCCATAGCCTAGTATCAATCGATCCAGCACAACAATTTGGCCCATGCACAGACCAGCAGCACAGAGTCAGGATGATAAAAGATTCTTTCACTCACCAGAGCTGAGGGCTCACGTGAGGAGAAAGGCGGCGGCACGGCGGTTTTTCCTCTGGGCAAACTTCTGGATGACTGAAGTTTTTCAGAGAGTCTCCCGACTTGTTGCGGCCCCAGAGTGCTGTTTAACATTTTCTTCGGAGTTTAATAAACAATATGATCCCACTGTCACTGAGCTCATAGCTGTTTTCCTCCACCTGTTTGTTATGCTGCTCAATGGCTCGCCTGTGTTGGCCAGTGAACGTTAAGCCCAGTTTCACAGCATCGTCCAGATGACTCCCGCTGTTGTCATGTTTTGCAATCCTCTCAGAAAGGTGAAGATGAAAACAGTCACAGGATGGATCTCCCTCAAAGCCAAAGGTGCTTATCAGGTCACGCACGGCACTGTTAGTGGGACAGTGTCCGTTTGACGTTAGCTTGCTGTAAGCAATGGTGCTAACCTGTTGCTATCTGCAGTCTCGTATAGCTCTTACACACAGTACAGTATACAAAACTTTGTAGCAGTGTATCAAACATATTATTAAAGTTGCCAGGCTACTGACAATATACACTCACCTAAAGGATTATTAGGAACACCACACTAATACTGTGTTTGACCCCCTTTCGCCTTCAGAACTGCCTTAATTCTACGTGGCATTGATTCAACAAGGTGCTGAAAGCATTCTTTAGAAATGTTGGCCCATATTGATGGATAGCATCTGGCAGTTGATGGAGATTTGTGGGATGCACATCCAGGGCACGAAGCTCCCGTTCCACCACATCCCAAAGATGCTCTATTGGGTTGAGATCTGGTGACTGTGGGGGCCATTTTAGTACAGTGAACTCACTGTCATGTTCAAGAAACCAATTTGAAATGATTGGAGCTTTGTGACACGGTGCATTATCCTGCTGGAAGTAGCCATCAGAGGATGGGTACATGGTGGCCATAAAGGGATGGACATGGTCAGAAACAATGCTCAGGTAGGCCGTGGCATTTAAACCATGCCCAATTGGCACTAAGGGGCCTAAAGTGTGCCAAGAAAACATCCCCCACACCATTACACCACCACCACCAGCCTGCACAGTGGTAACAAGGCATGATGGATCCATGTTCTCATTCTGTTTACGCCAAATTCTGACTCTACCATCTGAATGTCTCAACAGAAATCGAGACTCATCAGACCAGGCAACATTTTTCCAGTCTTCAACTGTCCAATTTTGGTGAGCTCTTGCAAATTGTAGCCTCTTTTTTCCTATTTGTAGTGGAGATGAGTGGTACCCGGTGGGGTCTTCTGCTGTTGTAGCCCATCCGCCTCAAGGTCGTTGTGGCTTCACAAATGCTTTGCCGCATACCTCGGTTGTAACGAGTGGTTATTTCAGTCAAAGTTGCTCTTCTATCAGCTTGAATCGGTCGGCCCATTCTCCTCTGACCTCTAGCATCAACGAGGCATTTTCGCCCACAGGACTGCCGCATACTGGATGTTTTTCCCTTTTCACACCATTCTTTGTAAACCCTAGAAATGGTTGTGCGTGAAAATCCCAGTAACTGAGCAGATTGTGAAATACTCAGACCGGCCCGTCTGGCACCAACAACCATGCCACGCTCAAAATTGCTTAAATCACCTTTCTTTCCCATTCTGACATTCAGTTTGGAGTTCAGGAGATTGTCTTGACAAGGACCACACCCCTAAATGCATTGAAGCAACTGCCATGTGATTGGTTGATCAGATAATTGCATTAATAAGAAATTGAACAGGTGTTCCTAATAATCCTTTAGGTGAGTGTATATACTGTCTATATATTAATTACTGGGGTGCCCAAATCCCCCCCCCCCCCTTCCCTCCTTTCCCCCCTGGCAGCGCCATTGTTCATTTTACTGCTGTCTGTGTCCAGCAGTTGGAAAGTTGCCTTCTAAGAGGTGGAGATGGGAGACTTTGTACTTCTTCTTGTGAGTAACAGTAAAGAACAACAACAAAGTGACCACTGAGCAATATTGACAGACAACAAGGTTGCCATAAGCTTTTTTTTATGAAAGATTTTTGGATCTGCAAAGGAAACTCACAGGCGTGGTCAGTCACGTCAACAATGGCTCTGTTTTATTTACTTGTCTCAGCATGCAACAGTAGTAAGTCGGAATTCACCGCCCTGAAACGGACACACCCGAAATTCATGTTAATGATTACACCTGTGCTTTTCTTGCTATGTCAAAATGTCTGCTGTAAAAAAGAACTATCTCTGCAGTAGATTTGATCAAAATCTAGACAGTTTGCCAGTTACTGCCATTACCGTACATGCCCTATAGAGGCAACATGAATCATTGCTAATCTTGAATTGATCGTGTGCTGAAATAACTTGTGAGCACTGAACACAATCACCTGGTGCAATATATGCAGGCAGGTACGTTAGCTGGACAAACTTAACACACATTGCTTCTCAAATAAACAATTCTGATGCCAGAGGTTAATAAATGCAAACATGGAAATGCGCCAATATGTCAATGAGGATGGGAAACTCGTCACAGCTGCGTTTTATTCATTTTTAGGCTGGAAAGATGGGCATGGTTTGCAAAGTTCCTGCCCAGTTTGCTTTAAAAGTGGGAATTTTAAAATAGTTTTCCACCACTAAGGGTTAGTGTTAACATCACAATAGCATAAACACTTAAATTGTTTTGTTTTAAATTCAAATATGTGAAGACCATTTTCGACATAAATTTTTCAACATGATATATTAAAATTTCTACTCAGTTGTTTTTTTTCTGATGTAGCATGTTAAAGAGTGGTGTGTAGAGAATGTAAGAAATAAGTAAATTATTAATAAAGTCTACAGTCTAACCCAGTTCAAATTATGTGTTTCCTGTTGTCTGCTTGGGGATATAAAATAACATCTGAATAATCCAACGAGTAATCAAGAAATAATCTAAAAAGCTGAATGTGAATTGAAGATGATTTTACCGGCTGTGTCATCACACCTGTTTTCTCTCTCTCTCAGCCTTTCTGTGATGGGGCTCACAGGACAAAAGCTCCGGGCATCTCTCCTCTACACTTCACCCCTGACAAAGACAGGAAGTTCATGCTGTGTGCCTGTAAGCAAACCAGAAACGCACCGTACTGTGACGGCTCACACTTCCGGGTCATCTTCCGGGATTTGGTGAAGTCGGTGAAAGGCATCTTTAAATGAATAGTTCATCTCAACCAAAGTACGCCTGCTGTGGAGATCATCAGTAACAGTATTCATTTGATAATGCATCTGGGTTGAACTCATTACATTTTGACATTTATGGCGGTTTGCCTTTTGTTGGGAAAATGTGATGCCCTGCATCGTGTTATCCTCTTCATACTTGTCAGACTGACATTTTGGCTGTATAAATGAAGTGATTCATGATGAAGTATATATGTTTTGTAGCCTATGTTGCATATATATGCATATAAAAATGCGTAATCCAATAAAAATACTTAACAAAACAAATATGTTGCATTGGAAATGTGAATTTCAACTAGAGCAAGCGATTGTTAACAATGTGGCTTGTGCCAAAGCAGAGCAGCAACAGTTGCTATTAAATATAGATTTTTATTTATTGATTTAAAAATATGTCCCAGAGTTTCTCTCCATGATGATCAAAGGACTGCGGTCTCTCTAAAATGTGTATAATTGTTGCATTTATTCATGTGTTTGTGCATGTGTGTGTAATACTAAACATTAACAACAGAGTGAAAAAAAACATTGAATCCCCCCTTGCAGGATTAATAAAGCATGTCTTCTTCTTCTGTATTGCCTGGTCTTGAAGATCCTCATCCTACAGTTGTTGACATGGGACATCAAATCAGCGGCTGACCGATATCTGCCTCCTGATTGGTTCAGCTTGTATCGCGTGACTCTACAGGAAGAGATTTCTACAATCAGTCAGCTGTAGGCTGCTAAATCTGAGCGGTCCGCCAAAATGTGTTTCTGAACACCCTTTGAGCCGATAAATCAGCCGTCCAGATGCTGAATCTTCACTCATATTAGGTCTATAAGGTCTAATTAAAAATGTTTCGCAGTCAAGGGCACTAACGTTGCTGCACTGACCGTAAGGTTAGAGAAATTTCCCAGAGGTTATTAGCGAGTTAGCTAAGGTACGTGGTGCTCGTTAGCCGCCAGCTTCTAGCTTTCCTGCAAGTTAGTTAGTAGATGGTTATTTAGTTATGCTAGCTGATGACTGACTGCATGTTTTGCTTTATTATAATCAGATATTAATGAATGAATTGTTATTATTGTACATCCTCCTCCGACCAGCTGGGGGCGATAATACCTGCATGGGGCGCCTGAGGAGAGAGGTCTGAGGCACAGAGGGGCTAACTCTTAAATCCATCTGTTTTATTTCATGTATTTTGTATTAGCTGGGACCTAATTGAGACTTGGTGGCTTGCAGAATCACGTCGCGGTTGATTGACCTGCGCGCGACTTGAGCAGCTGCAGCTTAAGTCAGCTGTGACTGGAAACATGAACACGTTGGTGACCAAATTAGACCACAAATGGATTAGTCTAACCTTGAGACAACCTTGGATAACGGCAGCTTCCAAGGTAAATTAAGTCATTATATATTAGCCCCTGCCTGTAAATATGGAAGCGTTAGGCGTAACGTTACTCTTCTGAACTAGCTGGGCTGTTAAAATGATTTATCACATTGTTGGTTTCCCTTTATTTTTCGACCGACTTAACTGTAACTGGTAGAATTTTGAGGTTAGTGGTACTTTGACGTTCAAGACTTAATTTTTACAACACATTGCAGACAGAAACACTACTTCCCAACCTTTCATCTAACTTTTCTTTGCACATGAAATACTTGATAGCCACCTAACATTAGACTAGAGTATACAGAAGTAGTAGTGCCATCTACTTCCTATCATCCAAGCCCCTGCACAGCCTCCCACATACTGGAGCTGTTTTTGATCATAGCCGGATTAGACTTTTCCTCAGGACAGTCTGGGCCCGGTTGACCTCACTCATGTTAATTTTGATGCACTTGGGAAGAGTTAAAACTACAGCTTTGACTCTCTAAAACATATGGAGTTTGGTGACCAGCAAATATTTCAGCAGCGCTCAGTCCATCTTCACTGTGAAAAGAGGTCATAAGAGACAAAATGGCTTAATACACCTGGGTGGGTTGACCAGGCCTTTGTTAAAATACTACAAGGCTGTCACCGTGGAGTCCTGAGAAGATGACTAAATCAAGCAAAATAAGTGAACACCTGTGAAAGTGTACCATGTACGGGCTTTAAACGACTAATATGAAATTATTCAACTCTGGCCATGACTCAAAGAGTACTTTTGAAAATTAAGTATATATTTTTATGTATTTACTTTTGCTTTTACTTGTAGCTACAGTAGAGTATTTGTACCTTTTTTCTAATAGTATTACAACTTATCTTAAAAAATAAACAGTGCATACACTTATGTACCTCTGTCCACAGGTCCAGCTCTCCACACTTCCTCCAGAACCTGTCATCCCCTCTAAGAAGCCTTTCAAAGTGGAGCTGGTTGGTGGAAAGCGTTACTCATGGTGCACCTGTGGACACAGCAAGAAACAGGTGAAACCACCGTCGACGTCATCTTGTATCACTCAAGTACGCGTCCGGTATATTCCCTGATCACATCTTTATCTTTCAGCCTCTCTGTGACGGAGCCCATAAAACCAAAGCCCAAGGCCGGTCCCCGCTACGCTTTGTCCCTGAGAAAGACACCACAGCTTGGTTGTGTGGTTGCAAGTACACAAACAACCCACCTTACTGTGATGGCACGCACAAGCAGGACTTCATCGTATCCGCCCCGCTGCATGAACAAACCGACTCTTGAAAAAGAAGTGGGAGATGTCTTTGAACAGAGCATAATGTTGCCGTTGCATTGAAAGATGCTGTAGCTTGAAAGAGAAGGGAGTGGCGATGGAAAGGTTAACGCCACAACCCTCGACTTCATTTGTCCTTCCTTTGGGTCTTTTATAAAGGAGAGATCATGTTGCATTCACAACAGGGTTGGACGATATGATGATACACTGTGATATAATACAGGTTTGAGCATAGGTGTCATTTACACTGGGGATGCTGGGGACATGTTGTTTTTTTTTAAAGCAGTTCTGAAAAATTGCTTGCAACAAGAAATGTTCATTAACAAATTAAAATGCTAGAAGGAAAGGTTTATTTGCACAACAAGAATTGAAGATGAATTGCATTGCAATGTAAATATAGAGAATATAGAAAAGTTACGTAAGCTTGCTGCATTATATTCCAGTATATATTTATATTTTAAATTGTCACCTGCAACTGGAATTTTGTGTTTTCCTCTATATAAATACATTTCCACCAAAAATTGGTGCAGAAAATGTCTCCAGAATGCAGGAAATCAAGTGTTTAATGCTCACAATCTTCTGGGGAAGGACCCCCAATTGTATATTTCATCAATGAATATTTCTTCTAAATAGTTTTAAAATATCTTCTTGTCTTGTTCTCATGACCCCAAAATTGTGCATCATCACATGATGGCTTCATCATGGCTTAAGTGTTTTGTCAAACCCCTATTCTGAGCCCTTAAATGTCCCCACCACTTTTCAACACAAAATGATGCCCTTGGGTTTGAGCACCGCTGGAGAGTTTACCATGTAAAAAAACAGTACTGGAAGTCCATAGAAAAAGAATGTTAAAGTTGGGATGTAACAGTATTATGGTTAAGATATTGAAGACCTAGAGAGAGAAAAGACGAGAGAAAACTGGAGGTATTTTGGAGAAAAACATTTTTTTAACTATCATGTCAACCAGGGCTGGCCCGGGCTTTTATGGATCCCTAGGGAGGATCTAAAGAGAATTGCGCTCCAACCTTACATGTTATCCACCGGATGGCTTTTTACATGAGCTACTGATACTTTGCTGTACAAGTACACAGAGAAGTCTAACTCATGTAGACATACATTTATATTTATATATCATTCATACCTTGCACTTTGCATAATGTATCATTTTATTTCATTACTGTCATCACTTCTGTTTAGATGCTTTGTACCAGTGACATGCGCAATGACATGCGCAATGACAATAAAGTTGAATCTAATCTATTTTTATGCTTACCAAGAGATTTTTCACTATATACCGTCATTGCAGCAACAGCATTGATCATAAGCCAGTACGCCACAAAGGTTGGGAACCAGCGATATGTATCATGGTAATGAGCCCGTCTAGTCTCGTTACTCTAACTTCTGTTTGGTTTCAGTTTATTATGTACAATCTCTGACATTTGTGGTTTGATATCTAAATATGACATCTGAAAAGAAGAACACATTTAAAACTTTGCTTGTTCTTAATCCCAAGATGATGGTGTGATCGTGACACTTTGATGTCATTCCATCACACTTTGCGCGATCGCTGCGTGTAAAAAAGTAAATTCAAAATGCACAGACAAAAAATAACAACATTAATAACTGTAAACATTGCAAAAAGTACCCTGAATTATTTAACACATTAAAAGTGTTTAAATCTTTGACAGAACTGCCTGATTTCCGGTTCACTTTCATATAACACAGAATGCTAAAGTGATTAAAATGTTGAGCAAAGCTTTGTGTGTTTGACTCTCATTTCCACCACACGCACAACAGCATGCTTCACAACCAATTAAGTTCAGGGAATCATAAACAGGTGACTCAAGTCAGAAAAACCTAGTAAGTAAACATTTTATTGACCTAAAACATGCACATATGGCTGATAAAAAATTATCATCGTTTGTTTAAAAGAAACAAAAGGAATGTTGAAATTCATGGAACTACAACATAACATGGTCAAATATTCAAATCCCTTTTGAGTTCTTCGACTGCCATGAGAGAAAGAACACGGTCTGCAGACAAACAACTGCTTGCGAGCATGGTAGTGCTTGGAAATGTGTAAATAGAAATGCTTCTCCTGTTGGAAAATACTTGTTGGTTTGGATTGTGTAATCTGACTTTAACAAAGTGCATCAACAGTTATATGTAAGGTACCTGTACTGATGGCTGATGAGCGGTTGCTTATACTGGACACTTATACAGCAGTTATTAACGTGACTGTTCAAAGGCAAGGATTAGCTTTTTATTAATTAACTTTTTTTACAACAACTCCCACAGTGCTGCAATGCCTTTCAGCGTTTTGTCTCAAGTTTTATGGAGCCAAATGAATGCTGATGGAACTACGGAAATGAAACAGACCCACTGCATATACAATACAAAACGATTACAATATCTTGTATAAAAGATAAGTTTATACATATGTATGCACACATGCTCACATTTGATACATACTGTACAGTTTTGTATGTGTGCACTGTTCTAGTCTAACACACATAAACACACGCGCGCACATACATACATACAAGTGTCTATTTGGCTGCACTTTTCAGTCTTTCCTGCTGAAAGAGTAACATTAATCAGCCTCCCATGTGTCCAGAAGGAAGAAGGCGCAAACTCGTCTTTTTGCTCTGTAGAAAGAAAGAAGGGAGCAATTTCCAACACTGTCCTCCCTTGCTGCCCTGTATACACGTTAGGTCGTCGGAGGCAAACCACTTTTGTCGCCTCCCCTCGCCTCCTCCTTGCCGGCCCCAGAGCTCGTGCCATTGACAGTCACCTTCCGAGCGTTGGCGCCCTGTTTGGAGGCGAGAGTGTGTCGCTGAGTGTTGTTCGGCACAGTGGTACCGTTGGAGCTTTGGATGGCGGGGGAGGGGTTGTGGGGCGCAGGGCTGGACTGCGAGGAGGCTCGGGGCGGCTGGGCTGCAGCAGGACTGTGGACTTTGTCGCTCTGGGAGTCGCTCTCTGACGTCGGACTGGTGTTGATGCCGTCGGAGTGTCCCTGGGCGGCAGACTGGGACGGCCTCCTGCGCTTCCGGGTGGGCTTGACCAGATACTGCAGGGGGATGGGTCCAGTCTGCACAGAGGTACACATATCATTAAGGCTGTGGATAGGAGCTCAGGTTTTAAAATTCATCAATATGTGGGAGCGTTTACAAGCAGGACTGTACAAGTTAAATGATAAGACTGAAACGTTTTCTTATTGTCAACAAAGACCAGATCCATCGATGAATAGATCCTACTAAAGTGATGCATCTCATTCCTCTGAGCTCCTTCCAAAAACTATTACAAACAAATGTTCCTTCATTACCATAAACACGGGCACTGTCATTTGTTTCCCCACATACACTGCCCTGCTATTCACTTCACCAAGTGCACATTAATCCAGCGCAGAAAATAGTTCCCAACAAATGCGTTACATGCTCCAGTTTGAGTAACGTTTGCTAAAAACTACAGTGCCCAGCAAATTACTGAGCCTTTTTTAAATGAAACTATTTGTGACCAGTTTTTAAAGTAAATGATTTGTACTTGTTTAGCGCCTATCCAACCACTCAAAGTGCTTTACACTACTCACATTCACCCCTCGCACATGCATTCATACAAAATGGAGAGAGGCTAAGGAGCCATCAGAAACAGATACACACATTCATAAGCAATCTTGCCCAAGGATATTTCGACATGCAAACTGCATGCATATATTCGCCAGCCTTTTAAAATACCCTAGTCCATATATTACAGTCCTTCCTGTTACCAAAGCATTATTGAGGGAGAGGGAGGTTGAGGATAGCCGCAGCTGCTCACTTCACGTCCCATTTTATGACATCAATCTCAGTTAAATCATCTCACAAAAGAGGATTATCAGCTCACTCTGCCCACCCAGGATATTCCTAACTAGCAACAAGCACGTCCACATAAAAAGGGAGTTTTCAGCAAATATATAACTCTGGAGCTACATACTTTACATACTTTTTGTTGGAAGATCAGACCAGTCTAAAAACTTATTCAGCATTCACAAGCTATGTTGGGAGTAAACCAACCTCAGCAAGACAAACTGCAATCAGACAGACATCAGTGAAAATTAGGGATCATGGGTCCTTTCTTGCACTAAAAAAAAAGTTGCTATTTGGCTGCTGACTCTGGGAATCGCAGCTTCCTACAAAACCTTTTAAGGGACCAAACATTGACGCTAAGGACTTCAACACCAAGCATCAGCTCCTATTGGCTGCCTGTTATGCAATCAACCTAAATACATATATAGCATGTGCAAGAAAACCGTCAGCAGTAATGTCAATTTGTTGTATGTGAAAGTGAAACACCGCAAAGAGGGGAAGAATCAGGGAGCGTTTCTCTTGTCCTACCGATACACTGAAACAGCTTTTTATTAGGTTTTCTGATTTCTTGTTCAGTGTTTTAGTTCATATGTTTTTCAGTAAAATCCACTGGATCCTGTATTAATGGGAGTGCCATCTTTTCTGGCAGCTGAATAGTCCAGAGACAGACTTTATAATTAGGATTAAATAACCTGAACATGACTGCACACTAGGTAAACTTAAAAAAAAAAAAAAAAAGATATCAAACTAACTGTCATGTAGCTCCATTACTGATCTCCCTCTCAGATCTTTCACAGCATTGTTACTTTTCCCATTTCAAGGCAAGCTAAGACTGATTCCTCTTCCCATTTGAATGGAACCGAAATGAAAGCTACAGGAGACACAAGAGTGATGATCACAGTTCTTGTTTGGTAAATATTTGTCATCCACAGTTAAAAAAAACAAACAAACAAAAAAAAGGTATGAAAGCTGTCACTCACTCGTCTCCACTCATAAAAGTAGGCGATATCCATTAGTGTGTAGTAGTCCTTCAAGGGCTCGTCTCCGTACAACACCTCCACCTGTAACGTACAGTCAAAAACCAGTTAACACAGTGTGACCAGCAGAAAACAGCCGTCTGCCAGATATTCACTTTAACATGTTTAGATGTCTTCCTTTGGAGGTTTAGATCTATTCTGCAGCAATTTGTCTTGATGGGTGGTAATGCATAAAATCAACTCAACCAGTTGATGCATTTCAGTAGCCTACCAGTGGCTGAAGAAAAAAAAAATAGCCTTTATGGAATGTATTTACATTTTGGTCCCAATTTAAAGCTTCCATTGACTACAACTTTCATCATCATGGACCATTATCCCAGTTTTACTTGAATAATGACTCAATATCAGGAAAGGTCCTGCTTCTGCTGAAGTCATACGCTGCTTCCAGGCAAACTTTTGTTTCACTGACCCCAATTACTTCTGCACAACAGTTGAAAGGCTAAAAAAAAAAAAAAAAACCACAATAAAAAACATCCAACAGCACTACGTTTTGTTTCAACCTCAAGATAACTGCCGCTGCTGTACTTTGAATACCATCATTTGAAAAAAGATGCTTATTCTGTCACCATTCAAGAACATCACTTCCTGAGAGATTTTTGATCAAGGAGCTTTATCAAAAGGGAAGGAGAGGAAACGGCAGCAACAGGAAGTGTTGTAAAACACAAAGTGGCTCCACTTTTCACTTTTCAATTCTGTTGGGAGCCAGGTGTACAGGTGCACAAATAAATACCAGCATTAAATGAATGATTGACTGAATATTGTCAAGGTACCCTTGTACCTTATGCTGTGGTCATGTCATGGGTGAATTGCCGTAATAACCAGTTTCCCACCTGTCACGACTGTCTTGCCAAAATGTCGTAATCATGAAAATCTTTCCCATTGCCAATTTCCCACTTGAAGTGAACGCAGCATTACAATGTATTTGGGACATTCAAATGTTCCAGTTGTGTACACTTTATAATAAATCTTGTGTTGTAACGAATGAAACCCTGACATCTTTGACCTTTTGACCATCTTTGTCTAATGCTGACACTCGGATCATATTGTATAGACCATAACTATGAGCAAGCAAAACTTCTGCCTAGCCATGAAATCTCCCACTTGCTAAAATCGAGTGTCAAAAATACAGCGACAAGATGGCTGCCACCATCACTGCAGCTACAGCTATATAAAAAAAACAATATTAACACAAAAACAAAATGTGCCTAATTTAAAAAAATTTGTTTTTAAACCTATAAAGTCTTTGTTCGTATGTATTTCTTGTTAACAACCAGCTACAAATGCAACACAACAAAAGTAGCTAATTTAAGCTTTTCCATTTACTTGGTGTGATCACGGGCCCAGCCGGTCGGAATAACAGGAGGTTTTTGCATTCTACGCCTGTTCACCATCAAAATATCTCCTGTGAAAAATACTTTTTTGTTTTACCTTGACATATTTCTCCCCCCCCCCCTTATGGGTAGTGGAATGAGCTGTAAACTCAACACTGACATATCAATGGAGAAACATCAGCATTGATTTGGGATCGTGTTTGTGTCCACCTGATTAATGAAAGTCCAACATTCACTCACTAAATAGTAACTATTTTCCACTGGATGCTGGGCAGGTAGTACAGTGAGTTTATGAGAGCTTTTTTTTTTTCCTCCCCCCACTAAAAAGGGCTGCCTGCTGGCAGTAAAAGTGAAACAAAACTGTAAAGTTATGGGATGTAAAAACCAAAACAATCCACTCAAAAAAAGACGCTTACATGCTCTTTAGACAGGTGACAATTCTCTGTGGGTTTCTCACTTAGAGGGACCCCGTTCACATTACATAAAGTCATTTGATCCACTGTTAATATAAAAATAAATGTGTGCAGCATTTTGGTCACGAGTGACTCTTTTGGTCTCTTTGGAGCTCTGGTAGTTATCGTGTTGCACTGACAGCTCACATGTCAAAGTACTGATTGCCAGAGCTCTTTCACAGCTGACAAATGCATGCAACCTAATATGACTGTGATCACACAGCTTTAGAGTCAAAAATCCTTTTAAATTAGGTATTTATATTATTGTGTCTAAACCATAGACTGTATATAGGAAATGGACGTAGTCATCAAGACGTCACCCGTTGGTACGTGGACTCCCGTTTTGAAGCCTCAAGTTTCAAAAGCCGATAGGGCGCCGATATGACGAGTTTTTGCAACTTGCAGCTTGCAACAGTCTAAAAATTAAATGTACTCACCAGAGAAAGTGAACAGCCAACTCCTAATAAGCTTTTTCAACGGCGCTGGTTAAATTTACACAATGCCATGGGTACGAGTCGGCTCTAGCCTGATTGACAGGTCGCCATGGTAATCATACCATGCCACTTGTCAATCATAGATAATCCCACCCTGAAACATACTTTGCTTTGTGGTCCATTTTAAAATAAATGGGACCGTAATTTTCTAAATGAACATCATTTTGTATTGAAGAAGACTTGAAACTAGCGACTGAGACCATAAACTCATCAGAAAAAGCATTTACTGGGGTAATTGTTCAGCAGAGAAGTAGGGTCATTTTCCCATTATTTCTAATGGAGACTGACTTGTTTTTACAACCAGAAGAGTCGCCAAAACCATTTCAGTAGAATGCAGGTTTCAGGGACTTCCGCATCGGCTTCATATTGTCGACCGGAAGCTTCCCGCTTGGTCTACATTACATTACATTAATTCATTTAGCTGACGCTTTTATCCAAAGCGACTTACAATTGCTATACATGTCAGAGGTCGCACGCCTCTGGAGCAACTAGGGGTTAAGTCAGGGACACAATGGTGGATGTCTCACAGTGGGAATTGAACCCACACCAAAGGCAAGGATCTTCTCTATGCGCCATCACCACCCAGGTCTAAATCCTGAAGTTTGCTACACAGTCAATACAAGGAGAGAATATGGGTGCAAAGTTTCTACTTACCCGATAGTTGTTGGGAATATCCATCTTGCTTCGGAGAAACTTTGCTAAGTGCATGACGGACATGGCTGCTGGGCACTGCAGGAAGCGTTTACCGTTGGACTGGGGACAAAGAAAAAAAAGCAGAGAGGGGACCCATAGATCCAGGGTGAAATTACATTAAACAATAAATGTGTAGGCTTCAGCAGCTGCTTTAGTCAACTTAAAAATCAGGCTTTACCTTGTCTCCTTCCATCTCTGAATGCTGCCTCTCACTATTTCTGCAGGGAAATATTAAATATAAAGAAAATGTGTTAGAACAATAACAAAATATTTCCATGCATACAGAAAATTCAGATTTCTTCTCATTGCTTCCACCACTAACCCACTAACTTCGTCTTACTTGCATATTTAAGTAATTCTACTCTATTGTTTCCACACGTCTCAGCAGTGACTTTCCAGTAAACACTCCCAACACGAGGATTTCTGAACCCCCCCCCCCTTTTTTTTTTCTTTCCTTTTTTAAAATCAGAAATTATTGACTCACTTGTTCCTCTCGTAGAACTGTATGGACAGACTGATGATTTCATCCTCTGCTATGTTAAACGTCTCCACCACTTCCCCTGGCTCCAGCACACGATTCTCTGCGTAGAAGTCCCGCCTCCGTTTCATCTCATCTGAGTTCAGAAACATAAGTGTCCATTGGCAACGAAATGCATCATTAAAAAGGGAAATTATGACAAAGGCTGAGACTACGCTTGCTTCGAGATAGTTTGTTGTTGTGCAGCCTCCGCCTCACCTTTGAATAACCCTGGAACAAGCTTATAAACAATATCTTGTAGGGTTTTGTCCGCTCTGGAAAAGATGAGAAAAGGTGTCATGTAGGGACGCCAGACTGATTGCATTCAGAAGTGCTGCACAAAACACCTGATATAAACCATTATCATCTTGCCTGATGCTGAGCTGTGGACATGTCTTGTGAACCTGGACGTCACAGCGAGGGCAGAACTTATTTGTCTCCAGGAAGGCAACGATGCAAGTTTTACAAACTGTGCGGAGAGAAATGACACAGACAGATGCTAAAACACTGCTCGGTATCACAAACAGTGTTAATGGCTAGTTCGTGGACTGGACTCGGTGCACTTGCAATGCAATATAATCTAATAAAAACTACTACTACATTTTTGTTTAGTCAGTCTCACAATAGATACATTACCAGCCTCCACAGTTACTATAGAGGTGAATCAACACAGTGTCAACAAAAATGTAATTGTTGTTTCATATGCATTACAGTATTGAGCACACAGAAGAAGACTTCCTATAGGCCTGATTTTCAGTATGAACACTAAGGTGGTGTCACAGTATTAAGACTCACCATCACCTCCATACAACCACAACGTGAGCAGGACCTCTCAATATGCATACACTTACAAGGGCTACATTACATTTCATCCAGGATTAATGGAAACACTATGCATGCAAGGTAATGCTTTCATGTGAGGAACTTACAGGAGTGCAGGCATTCTACTATGGTTGTAGCATCAATTAAGTAACCAGCGCACAGTGGACATGTGAGGTGTGGATTCAGATCTGTGATTTTAATCCGGTTGGGCTGCATTTTATCCATCTGGACAGATCTGCACAGGAAACAAATAACGACATGAGAGATTCTTGTTACACAGTAGGACACAGGTAAATGTGCATAATGCTTTCAGAGACTATTAGTTGTTTCTTATATTGTCAATGAGGGGCTGCCACAGTGCTCCCCCAGACAATGTCTGCAGCTCGTCCTTGGGACAGCAGGTTGTGAAAGCACAACAAAGAGAGCAAATGACCAACAAAACCAACTGGAAGGACATGTTGGAGCGATAAATAACGTGTGGAGAGTGGGAGCCGTGCAGCTAAACGCAGGCTGTGTGGTGGTACACAGCAGCCGACTATTGAATCGCCCCTGTGTGGCCTCTTCTTGTGCACCAGCTCTGCTCCTCGACTAGCGGACCAACAAAGATCGTTTGCATTTCTCCGGAGCCCCGCCGTCCGACCGTGCACCAGAACCAAACACATCCAAAGAAAACACCGACACCGAGGGGGGTGCAGAGTCACAGAAAATCACACTGGTACACAAAGCAGCCATCTTAAATTTACTGACAGGGCTGTATCAAGAGGCGAACAAGAGAGGCTCAAAATGTGACACCGTGCACTTTGTGTGCGCCTCAGCAGACAGCGGGGCGACGTGCCCGATAAAGAGCGATCAGCGATGCTTCGTTCCTACCTGATTAGACATCAAAGTTTCCCTCTCCTCCCAACGAGGATCCAGGTAAATTATTTGGACTTGGACAGAATTTGCAGCAGCGCCAGAAAATGGCTTTTTTCAGCACCGTCAGAGGACTGCCCATTTTGGATCACGTGATATTATTTTGTCGCCTCGTTCTCGGGGCATACAGGGTATCCTCTGCAGGCCCCACATACTTTCTACATATGCATTACCCCTGCACGGGCCCGCCATTCCATTAGTTCTTTATTTCACCTTTGTTCATGCATTTATTTCAATAAGTTGCACAGGAGAGGGATCCTGCCACGCCCTCTGCGCGTCTGACTGCAAGTTATTTTGCCTGCAGGCCTCACTTCCCGGGGCCCGAGCCGAGGGTTGGCCCACAAAGATGAGTGGAACTTTATTGGAAATTAATTCTCTTGTTCCGTTTTCATTTCTGTGATTGTATAATTTTTATTATTTGTATTATAAAATAAATAACAGATAAAACAATAACTCAAGGGATAATAAATTAGCTAACAGGTGAAATGGGGAATCACATCACATATAAAATTAATGTTTAACCATTTCAGTCTGCAGTTAGAAATCTCCATTTCCAGGTACCCTTGCTAAAAGTTGCACACAATTAAAAATAATTATGACTATAAAAGAAAAACAGAAAAGAAGGACAAAGACACTTTTTACTCCATTGCATGTATTTGACAACATTAGTTGCCAGTTACATAGTAGATTCTCATTAATTAATGCACAACATAAATCTACTTATAAATTATTATGTATTATTATGGATAAGGCTTCCCCTTTTACTTAAGCAACATTTTGAATGCAAGACCTTTACTTGTAAAAGAGTATTCTACGCTGTAGTGTTGCTATTTTCACTATTAAAATATTACTAAAACTATACTGACTTCCTTATTTGTGAGTGAGGTAAACAAAATGTAGCCTATATGAAATATTTTCTTTAAAACTCAGTTACAACGCTACTGATGAGGTGGAAATTTGATTGACTGAATATTTGACAGGACAATTGCAGCACACAGGGGATAATGGTGATTACATGCTAGCAGTAAAAGTGATTAAAAATTGTGTTGTAAGAAAAAATCTTTACATTAAGGGGAAGCAAATATTCATGCTAAAGGTATTTTAATTTCACTAATCTTGAATGGGTCAAAAAAAAAAAAAACTTAATGTTTACAACTGAGGGCATCTTGTAGTGGGGTTGTACATTTATTAATGTTTTTAAAGGCGTACTCCAGTAATTTGATATTTCACTTCCATAAAGCCGGGAGGACTAACAATAGACAGATTTCAACAGGAAATGTTAAAATTTAAAGTAGAAGCTGAGATATCCTGATTATTATTCACTACAATGGGTCCAAGCTCCAAAACCACTGGATCCTGCACTTCCCATCATGCAACTTAATAGCATCTGTCTGTTAGACCCACCCGGCCTGGTAAGCACCTTTATCTCATACAACTGTAATACTAGCCATAACGAGTAAAGGTACACGGTAGATTTATTTATCATTTTGAGGTGTGCTCACAAAAAAAGCAAATGTTATATACAAACAATACAGATGGGTGGATAAATAATGTGTCATATAAATAAAACTATTTTACATGGTGTGCTGAGGATGAATTTGTCTCACAGCCTGAGGGAAGAAGCTGCTCTGCAGGCTGGTGGTGAGACAGCAGATACTTCTGTATCTCTTTCCAGACAGCAGCAGGGTGAACAGGCTGTGGCTGGCTGGGTACTGTCCTTTAGCACCTTTTGGGCTCTGCGCAGGCACCTCACCTCAACAATATTATTGATGTTCAGGAGGTACCCATAAACAATTATCTACCTGAGCAGTTTTATCACCCGCTGCAGAGCCCTCCAGTTCTGGGCCGTGCACATCCCATGCCAGTTTGTGATGTTTCCAGTCAGGATGCTTTCTATTGCTCCTCTGTAGAAGTTAATAAGAACTTGGCATGCAAATCTCTTGCCTTCCTAATACGTTTGCTTAAGAAATACAGTCGTTTCTGAGCTTTCTTCACCAGCGTGGAGAAGTGAGATGACCAAGTCAGGTTCTCTGTGATGCTGATTCCCAGGAACCTGAAACTGTTCACCTGCTCCACCTCAGCTCCACTGATGTAGACAGGAGTGTGTGTCTTTATCTCCTTATTTCAGCTCCTCGGTTTTGCTGACACTGAGCAGTAGGTTGTTCTCTGTGCACCACTCTACAAGATTATTAATTTCCTCCAGATATGAAGTATCATCGTTGTTTGAAGGGTCCGGGCCGGGATGTTGTTCTTTATGCACTGAAGAACCAGTTGCTCAAAGCACTTCATCAGAATGAGGGTGATTGCCACAGAGCTCTAGTCTTTAAGACTAGACCCAGCAGACTTTTTAGGTACAGGAACAACGGTGGCTGTCTTGAAGCAGGTGGGAACCCTCTCCTGTGACTGTGAGATAAAAATGACAAGTTTTTAGTACACGGCCAGGGATGTTATCATGCCCTGCAGCTTCACTCATAATCACCCTCAGCAGGATTCTTCTCTCACCTGCTTTGGATACTGCCGTTCTTCTGGAGGTGGGGTAGACTTTCCTGCAGACTGTTTGTTGAGGAGTTCAAAGCGAGCATGAAAGGTGTTAAGTTCATTGGTAAGCTAAAGCGATTCAAAGTGCTTTACATACAAACATAAAAGCAACATAAAAATACATTTTCTAAAGAGGTAATGTGGGCTCACACATGATGGAGGCACACCTGCTTTTGTAGCCACTGATGTTCTTGATGGCCTGCCACATATCTTTGATGTCGTTGGTGTTGAGGTCTCTCTCCAGTCTCTGCTGATGTCCCCGCTCCTTGATGCCAGCTTCCAGTCTCGCTCTGGCTTTCATCCAGGCTTTCTGATTGGGGAATGATTTCATTGTCTTAGCGATCACCACATCATCACCACATTTGCTGATGTATGATGTCTCTGATGATGTGTATCCCTCAAGAGTGATGTGGTTCTCCTGGGTGGGGTCCTCTCCTGAAAATGTGCCAGTCTGTGCTCCCAAAACAGTCCTGTAGAGCTGCTTTAGCCTCATCTGTCCACGCTTTGACTGTTTTTACTGTTGGTTTGACCCTTTTAATCAGCTGGGTGTTAAGTTGGCAGGAGAAGCAGAGAAATATGATCCTATAGATCAAAAAGAGGACAGGGAGGGGGGGGGGGGCTTTGTAGCTGCCAGAAATGTTTGTGTAAGCATGGTCGAAGGTATTGCTTGTGGACGTGCCCTTCCTTTTATCTGAGAGATGTTCCAATGTTAATGAGAGGAGAGGGACAAGAAAGGGATTGTTCCAGAATGGGAATAGCAGCATAACAAAAGGATAGTAAGAGCCAGCCCTAACTATAAGCTTTATTGAAGAGGAAAGTCTAAAACCTACTCTTAAACATGGAGATGGTGTCTGCCTCCTGAACCCAAAGAACCTTATTCCACAGGAGAGAATCTTGATTGCTGTAAGGCTCTGGCTCCTGTTATACTTTTGGAGGAACCCCAACTAATGCCAAGTGCAGACCACACAACTTTCAACATCTGCAGATTTCTGTGCTGTTCAGACTACACAGTTTGTCGTGTTGTCTTTGTGGTGTTCACAGTATGTGACTGGTCGGTGACAGCGGGTCACCCGACGACTGGTCTCCAAACCACTTTTTTTGCCAAGAAAGCACACGTGAGAAGTGAAACATGAAATTACACAAAACCATGCACAAAACCGGAGTGGTTTATTTTATATAGTTTATATTTTTATAGTTATTATACATGAAACATACATGATACATATAAACATGAAAAAGGAAAAAGACAGGGTGAAAGAATGGATTAGAACATGTGTGCAGCAGGGATTGTCTGTGCTACAGAGAGAGTTGGAGGTGAGTATAAAATGTTTTGTAAGCTGGAGCCTGACCATTAAGTGCTTTGTAGGTGAGGTTTATGCACTTACAATATAGCAAGTTAAATGGAACGTTAATATTAAAACAAAACTAGCAATGCAACCAGAATATTCGGTGCATCAAATAGAAATGATCATCAAGGTCAGTCATTGTTCTTCTATTAACATGATGATATCTGGTCACAAGGGAGGGAATGGAGATAAAAATGATCAGGTGAGAAATTGGAATGCGAGACTAAACTTGATAATATCAGTTTTAACACAATGAGATGTCAGCAGTGACTAAAACTACTGGAAATAAATGCAGAATATTCAAAAAACAATTATCATCATTGTTATTACAATGCAATTGTCTAATTGGTAGATGTGTTTAAAGTCACTAAACAGTAAGCAACTGACCAAAACAAATGTAGGGGCAGGCACTATCTTAGCAAATCAGAAACTGTTTAAATGTGAATTCAAATGGTAGGTGTCGTCATCAAAAACATGCTCTCAACATGCAGATTTACATACAGCCTAATATTAAAGATTTGTGGGAAATGCACCTGTACAACGGCTGTGGGCCATAGTAGCAATGAAGACACTAAACTCACGTCCGTTGTATTTTTGTTCAGTGAATCAATTTGAATATTAAAAAGAAGACATCAACGCCCTGTGTCAGTGGGAACCCCTGCAGTTCTGCCGGCGGCCCGTTGGAGGCGCTGTTGACTAAGAAGTGCAACACGGACGCCATCTTGAGGAGACCCCGAACGCAGCGCTTGTTGGTGGTGATTGAGAAAAAAAATCTGTAGCGCACCATGATGGGATTACTCACTGACAAGTAAAACCGTCACGTCAGTTGTGGGTTGCAGGGGTTAAAGGGAAAGGAGAGGAGCTGTCCGGCGAGTGTTCACCGCCCCAGCTTGTTTTTTCTTTGGAGAAAGAGCGGCTGCGCTGTAGCCTGATGGCCGGCTAGCTGCTCTCTGGACTCCACCGCGGCCTGCTCGGGAGGAGGAAGGGTGGTGACGGCGCAAAATGCTCTACCGCTGACTCCCCAGCAAGACAAGTTAACCTTACCCGGAGACTCGCTGCGAGTTGGACGACGGGCACGATGCACTTATAGATTTTTATTTTTATTTTTTTTAACGCTCTTAACTTTGCGATTCTTTTCGTTGTGTGTAGAGGCTCTGAACGACAGTGAGTGCCGTCTTGCGTACCCTGAATTCCCAGCCTGAGACATGTCATCCAACTGCACCAGCGCAGCGGCTGTCAGCGCTAGCAAAACCAAGACGAAAAAGAAGCATTTTATAGGACAGAAAGTGAAATTATTCCGTGCGAGTGAGCCCATTCTCAGCGTTTTAATGTGGGGTGTCAACCATACGGTAAGTACATCTTAAATGTTTCGTTTTCGCTAGTGAGCGGTTTGTTTATGCTGCTGTTTTGATTTAGCTAGCCTGCTAGCTTGTTTAGCCAGTTCCCCTCATCTGTCAAGCCAGATTTTGATGCTTTCAAGTCGGCCATGTAATTTGCCTAGTTCGTAGATATTCGCCAAGGATTTAGTAGACTGCTTGGACAGAAATCTGCAGGCTGGCTCTCCACTGAGCTGGTCTTTTCCCTACAGTGTGTCGCTAACTGCTGCTGCCTCGGTAGCTTTGCCCGATGCGCTCGTTTTGCAGGGATTTAAAAGGGTATGTGTTAAACTCTGCAGCTGCGGAATGATTATCAAAATAGCATGCCTGCAGTTTCAGTCATGGCACAGCGTTAACAATCTGCCATCATAAATCATGGATGGTCAAGTGTTTGGGAGCCAAGTCGTGAGCTGCTGCTGCTGCTGCTGCTGCTGCTGCTGTGCAGGCATGGAGTGGGAGGGGTGTGACAGGCAGCCGGAGCAGCAGGTTACACAGAATTTGAGCCCCACAGCTGCAGACAGCAGCTTGCCTATTGTTTAAATAACCCTGCTCTTGAGCTTGTATTTGCAGCTCTAATGCTCGGTGCCTGCATCAAATTGCTGCAGTTTATTCCATCGCGTCATTTCCCTATAAATAGAGCCGAAAAAGTATATATCACATTCACTTTTGGCCGCGGCTGCCTATGACTATGAAAAGCACAGTGAAGAAGGGCAGAATCGACGCCACTGATGGATGGAGTGGGTTTGCACCAGCAGTTTGGTTTTGCCTAATGTGCAAGACACCTAGTAGGCTAACTGTTTGATCAGAGTTGAGTTTGAAAAGCAGCCTCTCAGGTGTGACGGAGAGCTGTGTCCAGGGTTGAAACTTTTTGATTTGCTCTGCATAGAAGAGCAGCTGTTATCTTCACGCCCGGTTCATCGCCACAGTCGGGTGTAAAAGTGCAGTACTGTCTGATCAGCACTGTAAACTGACACTTCTTCCAAACATGAATTTTGTCAGTAGTAGTAACGCAAAGGTGGTTAATTGCCAGAACTGCTGATGGTGACAACAGCCACTGCAGGTTTGACACTGTCATAGTGTAATGTCTGTATCAAACCACACTTATTTCTGCAGGACACAGGGACCACAAACACTAGCTGGCCTGTTGAAGAAATGACACGGCGGAAAGAATGCATACAACCACGGAATAATGATATGGTTATCACTGCAGCATCGGCGGTTGAACTTTGGCTGTGGGTGTGTGGGTGCAGCACACAGGCATGGGGATTTGAGGTGTGGGTGGGAAGCCGATTCAAGACATCAAACAGACTTCTCATCAAAGTCCTCTTCTTCCAGTCAGAAGTTGTATGCATTTTTAATAGTGCCCTTGCTCGGGGACTTCACTTCCACACAGTGTCAGTTGGTGTTGAGATGATGTACTACACCACCTGTTTGATGCTGGGATCAAATGAATCCCTGGGATTTATTTAAAATGTCATGTCAGTAAATAATTGCCCACTCAGGTCTATGAGCGCTTCAATTCAAGAGAGTGTTTGTATTTTACTGCGCTGCTCTTTCAGTGAGCCCATTCAGCATTATTAAATTGCTGATGTTTCTAAAGGACAAAACACACAAAACCGCATGTTTTCATACCTCTTATATCAAAAACAAAAAAGAATGATATACATAATATTTGATTTGACGGCAGACGGAGTTCATGTATCACATGTGCAGGCACTAGGAAGCTGCCTGACTTGACTGCTTCCTTTTTGAAAACATTGTTCAAAGATTATACTCCTGCAAAGGTGTCTTTTACCGTAAATAATATTATTTACAGTTTGTCGTGCACAGACCTGGCACGTTGCACATATTTGTTGTTGATTGTTGATCTTTGTTGTTGTATAGTTATATGTCACAATATTCTCTTCCGTTGCGTTACTTCGGGCACGGCACAGACCCAGAATAATGCACATGTATATATCTGCAACGTTGTTCCTCTATTCCATATTTATATATTTTTACATTTATTTATGTCGACTGTATGTTTGTCTACGTGTAGCACCTCATCACCAAAGCAAATTCCTCATATGTGTAAAACACTACTTGGCAATAAAGCTCCTTCTGATTCTGATTTTATTATTTATGTTATGAATCTAGAAGTAAAAGCTTCAAATCAGATAGTCATTAAATTCAGGTTGGCTGGCTGTTTATGAACTCGTTTGTGTGTGTGTTCACTAAATATTGTTGTTAATTACACTGGTATAACAGCAGCGTATTTCCATTGCATTAACACTTATACATCATCAGGAGTTTGAGTTGACTTTCAAAATGAGAAAGCCCTATATTAAATTACCACTACCAGAACTGTGTACTTCCCCTTTGCTGCCCTTTTTAGTTTATTTGGCTGTTATTCCTCCCTGCATAGTTCCTTAAAGGCTGTTTGACTCCACTTTCTCCCTGGAGTAGTGGTATCTCTTCAATCTTTCCGCCCAATTTCCTTTGTATGGCTGTTTACGTGATAATCAACGAGGAGGTTTTTCTGAAGTCCGTCAGTGTGAGCTTTTGCTCTGGATGTGTTTCAGCAGATAAGATCAGCGGGGGGGAGGGTTAGCAGCAGCAGTAGCAAGAAAAGCTGTCAGCCTGTTCTTTGGTCCTGGAGTTAATGATTGGTGCTAGTAAACACTCGCAGAGATTTGGAAGAATGTGTTTGGGTCACATGAAACTGACAGTACATATTGTTTATTAGTGCAGGACTTGAGGGGGCGATGAGATGCTACCACATATCTTTCTCTATTTCTCCTTTTTAATATGATGTTTAAAGCACATCTCAACTGTTTGACTGGAACTGCACAACAGTAAAGTACTTTGTGTAGGAGTCTGTTTTGAATATCAAACTGTGCCCTTGTTGAAAATGTAAAAGTCAGTATTGCTGCTTTGATTTCTAATATTCCTAAATCATTATGCATTCAGTATATCGGCTGTTTCATCGCCTGATCTCTCTCTCTCTTTCTCTCCTTCAGGTGAACGAGTTAAGTAACGTGCCTGTACCAGTTATGCTGATGCCAGATGACTTTAAAGCCTACAGTAAGATCAAAGTGGACAACCACCTATTTAACAAGTAGGTACATCGCAGCTTATGCAGCAGTCTGCTAAAGTTACAGTCTGTAATCCACATGTAAACAAAAGGGTCAACCCACCACCAGAGTTTAAAACACCTGCTGTCCCTCCAGAATGACTTTTGATGTTTTTATAACCTGAAGGCTTTCAGTCTTTGCTCAAAAAATTGTGAACGTGAACATATCTGTAATGTATATGGTCAAAATTACAGATCGTGCCTCACAGCTCTTTGCACTCATTAAATCCCATCATAGTGCAAAAGCAGACTTTCTCCGAATGACCTAATATTTGCTCTATTCAGAATGAATGTCAGCATCCATAATGTGACAAAGGAGATGTTACTGCAGGGTCAGGTTGAATTCCCACACAGACTGTTGTCAAAGCTCTGCTGAGTACTTAGCTGAGCAGCTTTGCAATACAGATCCCTCTCATGGTAAAGGAGCAGTATAGTACTTCTGAAGCAGTGTGCCGTTTTCTTTAAGCCAGTAAGGCTGAGAATAACATCTGATCATCTCCCACAATCAGGGAAATATAGCAGGAGTGGATAAAATGAACTGTACTTTTACTCTGAAGTAGTTAGATCACCATAGCATGTTTAATGGGTTGGATGACGTTTAGTAATTTTTATCATCCTGTTGGACCTGTAGGTTAGTTCCAGCGTGGGACTCTCGCTCTGTGCTTGTAGTCATGACATTTAATAATCTTGTAGCTCCTTTGAGTGATGCACCTGGAGTTTAGGCGCAGGTGGTTTGGTCTTTTTGTTTCTCAATTACAGTGCCCCACAGTTGCTTTGAGGATTTGCATATCAAAGTGCTAACTGCCAGACATGAACCAACCAAGAATTAACAGCAAACTCAATGTGTTCTGACTAAAAGTTAATTGAAATTGATGAATGCAATTCAAATTTCTTTGCATTTCACATTTTAGCTCTTTGTCATATTTTGTAGTGATTAAAGGTTTTACGTTGCTATAATTGTTCACGCGCTTGTGAAATCTCTTTGCATGCGGGATGTGGCTAATAGAAAGAGTCAAAATTAACCATATATGCAAGTTCCATAAAGTATCTATTTACTGATGTGATTTATATTGGGTGTTGATTAAAAAGCCTTCTGTTAGGCTTTGCTTCGCTGTTTGATAGACTTTGTTCTCATCCAGCAAACAGGCAGCGCCAGTAGAACAAACGCGTTTAGAAAAGGAGCTCAAAGCTGTAAATGTCAACTCTGAATTGAATTATTGTCCGTGCAGGATCCACAAAATAGCAGAAATAAATCCAACAATCAGCAAGCAAACGTTTTGCGAACTTCAGCATGAGTCGGCCTTCTTCCTCATTTTCAGTAATGAGCTCCTGTCTGTAGTTCCACGTGTGACTCTGTCTCTTTCTTGTCAGAGAAAACCTGCCCAGCCGCTTTAAGTTCAAAGAGTACTGTCCCATGGTGTTCAGAAACCTGCGGGAGAGGTTCTGCATCGATGACCAGGACTACCAGGTGAGACACTTGTGGCCAGAAGATACAAACAAACTTTGATTGAACTTTGAATGAAAAAAATATATATTAAGATGTTTTTAATTTTAAAGTAAGAATGTACCGGGATGTCTTTTTTTGTGGGGGGGGTAGAACTCTCTGACGAGGAGCGCCCCACTCAACAGCGATTCCCAGGGTCGCTTTGGCAACCGCTTCCTGTCCAGCTATGACCACCGCTTTGTAATCAAAACCGTGTCCAGTGAGGACATCGCTGAGATGCACAACATCCTAAAGAAATATCACCAGGTAGAAGCCCCTCCTTAATCCAGGCATTTACTTTTTGTATAGATCGAGTACAGGAGAGACATTTAGGAGCATCATTCAGTGAAAATATCTGCTTCCTTCATTTGAATCTCAAGTCAGGCATTTAATTGATGCAGCCCTGCAGAAATAATATGACTGCATTATAGGGCAGTGCTGTGTCCAGTTTTAATCAGCCTTCATACTGTATATTTGATTCCTCACTCCCACACTTCCCGTCACACTCTCTGCTCTCCTCCCCTGATTCTCTCCAGTTTATTGTGGAGTGTCATGGCAACACGCTGCTCCCTCAGTTCCTGGGCATGTACAGGCTAACAGTGGACGGGGTGGAGACGTACATGGTGGTGACCCGGAATGTATTCAGCCATCGCCTCACTGTACACCGCAAATATGACCTGAAGGTAGGATTTGCTGGTTTACCTCCTGTTAGGAAAAACAACACTGACATGTATTGACTTGCCCACCGGTCTTTGTTAGGATAAATCATGCACGAATGAAACACAATACTTCAATCATGTGCAACCACATCCGTGTCTCGCGTTAAAGATACTAGAAGTGAACTCTGGATTTATTATAAACAAGGTATGTAAAGAATGAAACATTAAATAATGAAAAGAGAACAAAACATAATAGTGATATAACATTGTTACAAAAAGAGAACATTAAATTAGGTTAGATTTAAGAAATAATTGTGGGGCAAAACAAACTTTTCTAGCTTTTTGGTTTTGGCCCATGGCAGTAGTTTAGAAACCCTGTTATTATGGGAAAATGGAAATTATGTCAGTTTTTTAACAATAAACCAGCTGTAATTGTGAAAGACTCCAATAATCACTTATAATAATGATTTTACACATCAAAATGTGTTTGTAGGTCTTAGGGAGCACTGCTGCTTATGTAGAATGTGTGTTTACATTTACTTACTTGTCTGTTTGTGTGATTGTTTGACCCTGGGGAAGGTCTCTGTGCTGTTGATATGCGTTGTGTGGCCTACCAGTGCGTCAGGAGCACCTGCTACCACGACTATTAGATATGTTAGTGAATGGTGATTTAAAATTTTAGTACGACTCACATCAGTCAACTGAAAATCCTCTGTTTAGTTTTTTTTTTTACTGTCAGACGGAAAAAACAAGTATGTCAATGAAATTAAATTAGAGAAAAGTTCATGCTGTGCTTGTAAAATTGGCAGGGGGTTACAGATCCAGCTCATCAACAAAGAATTCTAGGTTTGTGCTGATTATTATGGCGAGCAGTTTCCTTACCAGCGGTGAACACAGTCTGCTGACTGCTTCTTTACGCTCTCCTAAAAAAATCCTCTTCTGCTGCCAAGTATTCTCTGGAGAAAACAACCTTACTTTTACAATACTGACAGTTTAAAAAGAAGATGTCTGAGTTAACGTGGGTAATATGCTAACAAAGCCCCTGAAGTATCTTGAGCTGCTTTCAATTAATTCTATTTTTATTCATTTTTAGGGTTCTACAGTCTCAAGGGAAGCCAGCGACAAGGAAAAGGTACGTTTCATTTTTGTGCAGTGACGGCTGCTGACAGCAGACAAAAATAAACGCCCTTAGCTCACCCCAGAGGCAAACTTAAATTAAGTAATTATAAGTAAACAGATTTATTGTAATAGTACCTTTTCCACTGGCCTCCTGCTGTCAGTGTGTAATACTCTGTTTTGACAAATGTCAGTAGACAATGATTTACTCTGAGTTGTTGGAATGGGACTTTCTCTGTTCAGTAAGAGCAGCAATCATTGAAGAGCCATTGATTTTGACCATAGTCCTGTGTATTTGTCACAATATGACTGTGTGCCTTGTAACACTTTTAAGTAGTATCTGTAATCCTGCCTCTATGCATGTGCACATAAGTCTGACATTAAAACCAACATTTCTGCTACTGTTTGATACCAGAAAACTCTCCCTTTCTTCAGGCAAAAGAACTCCCCACTTTTAAAGACAACGACTTCCTGAATGAAGGCCAGAAACTACAGATAGGAGATGAAAACAAGAAATACTTTTTGGAGAAGCTAAAACGGGACGTAGAGGTAAGAAACACATGTCCAACACTGCCAAACCTCTCCTGACTGTCCCTCGTTGTACAAACAGTGCTGTGATGGTGCTTTTCAAAATTGTCCACTCCGAATCAGTTGGACATGTTAAAACTCACCATCTTTGACTTCAACTGTAAGACATTTTATTCTTGTTACTTTCTATCTATTATTTGTCTCCATTAGCTTTGGCTATCAAAATGTGAAATGTGTCGGTAGCATCGAAAACTGGGATTGGTATTTACTTTTTTCTCTGATTAGATAGTTTCTCATTAGGGGAAAGGCCATCTGTGTATTTGCCGATGTTGTTATTATTATTTCTTCCCATGCATGAAAATAAACAAATCTTTGCAGATAGGTCCTTTGCCGAACTTCCTAAACTGGCATTATGGGCTAAAAGTACTGATGGTGGTGCTACAGCAACTCCTACTACTTTGAAGATTCATATCAAATTCGCTGCCAAACAAAAACAGTAAGCTGAAATGTTCCAGAGGCACATTTGGGTGGTTATTTCCTGTGGGACCATGAGCAGCCATTTGATTCAATGCTAGGATAAAATATGAATTAGCGCAGGATGTGATGCCCATCATTACCGAGGAGGTAAAAAGGTCCTCAAGACTGTATGACTGAGAAACCCAAATGTGCAGATGTGACAATGATTGTTTTCTGTGTATATTGAATTTTTGTGTCAGTTCCTGGCCACCCTAAAGATCATGGACTACAGTCTCCTGGTGGGCATCCATGACGTGGAGCGGGCAGAGCAGGAGGAGATGGACGTAGAGGGCGTGGGAGAGGAGGAGGAGTACGAGAACGACGGGATGGGCGGCGGTGTGCTCACCGGCTCCTTCGGCACGCCTCCCGACAGCCCTGGAAACCCTCTCAACTGTGGAGGATTCTTCGGCCCCGGGGAGTTTGACCCTTCTGTGGACGTTTACGCAATCAAGAGCCACGACGGTAAGGGTCGTCATTCCAGGCATACAGAATACAACTCAACTATCTTCTTCAGCCACGTCATTTATTTTCAGGTGAAAGTAAAACCTTGTGATGTGTTGTTCTTGTGCTAGGTGCTGTGAAGAAGGAGGTTTACTTCATGGCTATCATCGACATCCTCACGCACTATGACGCTAAGAAAAAAGCTGCACATGCTGCCAAAACTGTGAAACACGGGGTGAGTGTCGACACTATATCATGACCCATCAGTCTGTGGATGATAGCAAGGTTAGGAAGCTCCAGTATGGTTTATGTAGTGAACATAAATGTCATTATGAAACAAATAAGCATATTAATTCAAGTACTCTATAATAAAAAAATGTTTCTTTCACATGAATATAGTTTTATTGACGTTCATTGTTGTTGGTTTAGTCTGTCACTTTTGCCGACAGTGGCACTTTAATGCTGCTGAGTAATAAATCCACACTCAGCCCAACCCAGATAGTTAGCAGACAAGTGAGGTAGCATTGTTAAGCTAAATAAAAGGAGAAGCTAATTATTGTATTGTACATGTTCATTAAGTTCAGATGCAGCAGCACCCTCTAGTTTGTTGATTCAGAATAACTTTAGCAGTGCTGGTGTTTAGCTGGTTAAATGTTGGTTGCTGAGGGAAACTGGGAGCATGTGATTGGCTGAATGGTGAGGCAAAATCGTATATTTTTGAAATAAACATTAGTGTTGTTCCAGTTTTATAACATTTTACATTCAGTGTCTTTGGGTTTTAGACTGCTGGTTTGACAATACAAGAATGGTGCGTTCTGTATATTTCACTATCATTTAATATCATCTCATATTGTATGGGCATAACAAATAAATGTTATTTGTAAAAACAATCACCACAGTAATCATTAATGAAAACAATAGTTTTATGCAGGCCTAAATGTAACACAGCAAATGTGATCTTCAAGCTGAGTCAGGTCCTAGGGTCCCTGGAAAGGGCATTGACGTGTGCGTGCGTGCGTGCGTGCGTGCGTGCGTGTGTGTGTGTGTGTGTTACTCCATCTGTCTTATTTTACTTGTTTGCTTGTTTCTCAGGCGGGGGCCGAGATCTCGACGGTGAACCCGGAGCAGTACTCCAAACGATTCTACGAGTTCATGTCCAACATCTTATCATAGACTCATCTCCCGGTCCAGCCAGTCATTTCCTGTCATAGATCTGTCAAATGCCACGCACTTATTTCTCTTCTTCCTCACCTCAGTGTAGGTCCATCTACCCCTGCCTCTCTACCCCCGTTAAAAAACAACAACAACAACAACAAAAAAACTACCAGTATCCTCCCGCAGCCAGGACCACTCTGGCAGGAAGGATGCACAAGCCTGTTACAATGTCCCACACATACCACCACCAACCTCCCTGGCTTCTTCATCCACTGCAAGGAAAACTTTTGAAACCCTTCACTGAATTCGGATCGACATCCTGATAAATCTCCCTGTCCTTTTGGTTTTAATTCTTCTGCCTCCCAGTGCTCCTCAGCCACCTTGTTACTCCTCACGCCAGCACGGAAACTGTCTCACTAATGCCTTGAACGAGTGTGTCAGCTTCAGCAGTTAACAGTCTGTTAGTACAGTCTCTTCGGTTTCTGTTCATGTTGTCGTTGTCCTTATGATTTCGATTAGAAACAAACGCACACGCGCACACACACACACACAGATGTAAACAACTCGCACAGATGCTAAATGACCAGACTGCATGACAAACTCTTTGACAGTCGCCACCAGGCTTCTCTCTCAATAACAACAAAAAACTAAAAAAGTACTGCTGACAAATTGGAATGACAGGAGATAAACACATTAATATATAATGGTGTACAAAGTAAATGAATGCAATATCAAAAATGCATGGCCAATGTGTACATGAGACTCCACCAGTAAGTTGAAACATCAAAGCACTGAACTTAAGCATCTGAGTGTTATGACTAAAATGACAAAAGAGAAAAAACATTGATGTTTGAATGTTCCGTTGCCATATTGTTTTTGAATATTTTTGAAATTTTAACCGTGAGCTTGGTGGAGGTTGAAAAGAAATTGACATAAAAAGGGGAATTCTGCAGCAAATACTTGTTTTATTACCATATGGATCATTTTTATATCTTGTTTACATTAATGTAGCAATTTTGTGTTTGTATACAGTATTGTTTTGTTACCAACAGACATTAGAAAAGAAAGGTTACTTGAAAATGATTCATTGCATATTAAAGGGAGTTTTATCTTGTTTTTGTTGTTTGGCTTTGCTTATTTGTCCCGTGACTGTCCCTCAAATGCTACCGTGACACACAACTGGGCTAATATAATTTGCCACTAATGAATATGTTTTTTATATGCTTACATTTTAATTGTTTTTTTTAGATCTGGAAACAACCACACAAGCCCACCTACAATATAAGATATTGAACAGATAGTTGTCGAAGGCAGACTGGTAGCTAAATTCAGACTACTGTGTTTTTCATCCAGTTGTTTAAGTTTGAGACGATGTTTCTCTCACCTTGTGTATTTTGGCAAGATCTGCCAATTATTCTTTGCCTCAGCTTGGTGGTTTGTTTGAAAGCTGCAGGATACATTAAAAGTGAAGTCATTCTTGACCTTTAGAAACAAAATGTTTTTATTTAGGTCATGTGATAACCAAACTCCAGCTGTCCCAACTCCATCCACCAAGGATGAGTGAGATGCAGTTGAAAATGTCCAGAAAAGGCTAGTTAAATAGGCCGAAAAATGAATTGTAGTCCCTAGAATGAGTCAATTTCTTCTTTCCATAAATCAACTTGATAGCCCATTTCTGCCTATTAAATAACCCCCCCATCCCAAGTCTGTAAAGGAGGCTTTGAAGCAATGTTATGTGCATTTTCCAAGCACAAGCCGGCATAACCCGAATGACACCATCAGGCAGTGCTCCAAGTGGGTTCTCTGGGGGACTCATAGTGGCCCTAAATAAACTGCATTACCCAGATGGCACTTCATGACTCAGCTCACAATCACGGTGTCAGGTAGGTGTACAAGTATTTATTACTTTTGATAAACACCAACGGGCAACTGTGTTTATAAACTGCTGCTTGGAACATGAAATTTGACTCGCGCCTTCCAGTCCAGACAATGTAGTAGCCTATTGCTATCTATTATTAACAGCTCTGTGCTGAAGTTTGTCAGTAGAAGAGATATTGGATCATCACCCAGTACTAAGCTGTAATAAGTAATATTTACCTATCCTATTCAATAAATATTGTTTATACCTCATGCTGTTCTGTAGAGGGGAGGGTTGTAGTAGGAGCACTGGGCTGTCAGGTACGACTTTGTGGCAATGGCAAATGGTTTACATGGCTCACAGCTCAGGTAGGAGGGCCCCTTAGCAGAATTTTGCTTAGAGCTCCAGGGAGGTCAGGGCCGTCTCTGGAGGCTAGTCTAAGCAATGTTACTTTAACCGTATGGAGTTTTAGTAATTGATAGTTTTAATATCTGTTCTCTAATAATTGAAATGGTTGTCCCCCCTGGTTAAATAAATGTATGCTGTAAACATCAGTAGTATCTCCTGGCATCTTTTATTCACTGTAGAATTTAGAATGTAATTCTTGATCATTTGCTGGGGGGGGGTACTGGCGCTTACTTTTTTCCACTTCAAGCACTTTCACCAGGGTTATTACTTTCGAAATCTCCTTCACAGCCACTGAAGACACTATACTTAACTGCTGTTAACATGCTGAGTAGTTCTACCGATATCTAGTAGACTAAACTTTGTGTAAACTTTCCCTTTTAAATATTAGCAATTCTAAATGTGTGTGGCTGAATGATACTCCTAGAATTAATATTCACGTTTTGTTTGAGAGACAGTATTAAAATGGTGATCTTTTTCAAGAAGCATGTGGTTTACTTTGCTAATCCTGAATGGGGATGACAGGGGAAGTTTGAAATTACTGGCTCATGTCTAAAAACAAAACAATATATTTATACTTTTAGCATTTTGATTCCCTTCATTGTCTGTGAGGGTTCAGTGTTTAGAATTGACATTACGACCTTTAATTGTATTATTCCAGTTGCCAAGTATTGCATCTTGGTTTGGGGCAGACCCGGAGAACCCACAATATGCTACACGCAACAAAGACATTTGAAAAGTAGTGACAATGTAGTGCAAGATCCTCCAACATTAACTTAAGTCATGTTCATTCTTTAAACCTGTGTTTATTTATTGAACAATCCATAAAAGAAAAAAAGACAGTACAAGCATTCGTTATTATTTGTATACAAAACATCTGTGTTGGTGAAGTGTGGGGAGAATAAGCAGCTCTAGTCCATCCTGGCCTTCAGGGTTCTTGTGGTGATCTTGTCTTTCTCACTGCCAGGGAAAAGAGAAGGCTGTCAATCACTGCAAACCTTTCATTCCACCTAACCGGCAGATAACTTGTTATCGCTGTGCTTACATGACATGTACGACGACTCCCATGCCAGACACTGCATCTCTATCAACTGCATTCAGCATCGCCTGAGAGATGGTCTCAAACAGGTCCTCTGGTTCCTGCACGATCAAACACATTTCTCAAATAAACACTTTTGAATTTTTAACGAAATAATACACGTGACTTACGTAGACCTCACATAGGATTTGTGTCTAAAATAACTAGCCTCTATGGCTGTGTGCAGGCCAAAGTGACCCACATATGATTATTTAGCACATGGGTGACTGACAGTGTGAACAGCCCAGGTCACTTGGAAAATGATCTTTTCCAGTTTGGATTTGGGCCTCTTTCATATATGGTCACAATCTGACTGTCTGGACAGAATTCATGCGACTCTGATGTCACTCTAGAGTGACCTGCTCTAACGGGGGGCCACGGTGAACGTGATCATGGCTACTTGAGATCACCGATTGGCGATCTGATCGCCAGGGGGCGGTGTTACTATGCAGCAAGTCTGTGAAATGCCAGCATGGAAGAAACAGGCTTATTAGCTTTAAGAGAAACCACCAGAAACATATGTAAATGCACAGTACAGTGTTTCCCACATAATTACTGTGCAACTGTAGTGCCGTGCACACATGGTGGGGAGAAGGAGGGTCAGCTATGTACAGCGAGTCAACCCAGCTGTATTCTAACATTAACATATCCGTCTCCAACACTGACAGCGTTGTGTTAAGAAAATAGATAAACTAACTTCTCAGAGTTAACGGCAATACATTAGTCTATATGAGAGAGAAGGTGCTGAGTGAATCTATGCTGTTCCACACATTCACCTCCACACTGAATTATGATTTTACTCATTAAATAGTATGTGGCGGTCAGTGTAGATATTGTGGCGTGGCGCTACAAATAAATCAATGAATGGGAAACACTGCAGTGTGGTGCAGATTCTAGAGAGTTAGTTGAAATCACCTTAATATTGGTGCATGAAAAACCACTCGCTGATCATCCCTTCAATCGTGCATAAGCGATCCTTTCGCCAATTGGAACTACGGCACAAATAGCTGAACAGACAATACATATCCCAAATAAAGTGGCAGGTTTGTATTCCTCCAAAGTTGAACACTGTGTCGAATCTGTTATCGTTGGCTGAGTAAACAAACTGTTCTGATCTTGTAAATCTCTGCCCCAAAGAGATCTGACAAATTTCCGCATATGGGAGTCAGTAGTAACTAAATTCACATGCACAAAAATGGACCCTCTTTATCAGGTGTAAGAGTAACTTCAAACAGTACTTACCATGTCTGGCTCCCACAACGATTCACACATGCCGTACATCTGCTCTGAGCAGGTGCCGCTCACAACAAAGTCTTCTGTCACCATGGGGCAGCCAATCAAATCCAAGGAGCAGATGAAGGGCTCTAAGGTTTTGGGGTCCAGTCCGGCGATAACAGGCTCAATGTAGTATGGCCCAAACCTAATGAGAGGATCACATTAACCAGATCCTCTTTTATCTTCTATGCAAGTATGTATGACGAGAGTATATCATCGGTCTGCAGCTTTTAAGTTGGACATGATTCTTGTTCACACTAAATTAAGTTCAGTGCACTTACCTTCTTTCATACAGCAGATTGGACACCATACTCATGAAGGTCTTGGGCTTGATCTGGCGACCCTCCTTCAGCTCATACAGGTTCAATCTGAATTTAAGCCTCTGGGCTCTACACACAAGGCAAAGACATCCAGTTACTACCACTGTTATTCATCATTCCTGAGGCACTTGATGATACCTTTCAATTCACAGAGAATGCAAAGTAAACTTATTTTCCTAGCTGCGACTAACAGCATTACTAATACGGCAAAACTCCAGGCTTTCTTTAAATTAGTGTTTCTCAGTACCAATGCATGCGATCTGAAAGTGGTCAAAGTCTTTTGTAGAGCTTGAAAGAAAACCTGTTGTCATGCCCTGGTGGTGAAAGAACTGCTTTGCAACTTTGAGAGCGTGAAAGACATGCAGGTTAAATACACTCACACTGTCTGAACATCTGTAGCCAGTCCAGCCAGCCCAATGTACAGCCTGTCTCCCATGGGGAAGATCTTCTGGAAATCAGTGGTGACCATCTGAGCCTGAATGCCAAATCTCCGGTCTGCTGCTATCGCCACACAGTTCTTTCCCCGCATGGCCATGACGGCCCCTCCGTTATAGGACATGATAGACTGGAAGGAGGAGGAGGAGAGAAGCAAGTCAGTCAGAGTAAAAATTATTAATGGACAGACAATGAATCATTATCTATTCAAAGCAAGCTATTTAAATATGTCAATTTCAGCTATATGAGATTTTCATAAGCTTCTTTTTTTTTACTTTAACACATATTTTATTATCCAAACAATAAACTGGTTGATTAAGAAAATAATAGGCTAATTTCTATATATATATATATATCAAGTTTCTATTAAGCATAAAGAGGAAATAACAAAAACAAGAATCAAAAGGCAGCAACCTCAACCACAGGACTGGGCTACATGCAAGAATACAGTGAATATGTGTGTAAACATATAATAATATACAATATACTTTGTCCATCATGAGTGACATATATCCATTAAATCTTAAAGCGAAAGAAGCAGGTGTCAATTTAATCAGGTGTAACGTTAACCCATGGTGCAGTTGTGTAGTGTAATTGTGACAAGCAGTTTACAAATATCTGAAATATCATGCGTTATATATATATATATTTCTAAATGCAATGATGTTTAGGTGAAAAACACCGTTACTTAATTGTCAGTTTGCTGTTGACAGAAACGGTTAGCTTTAACGTTACATTATCCTGTTGCTAACCAAGCTACAGTACCTTGAAGCACATTTAACCAAGCTGACAGGCCTGATCATACGTTAGCTGACAAACTGAACTAAACTAACCGTTTAGGTTTACCTCAGTTACGCCACGAAAGTGAACTCCGGAAAGCATAACACATTTCTGTAACTTACAAAACACAGCGTTAACGTAGCTCGTGTGCAGCTAGGTGAGCTAAGCTAGCTTTCCGGGCTAACAGCAGTTACTATAGTGTAGTCTCCTATACCGTTACCTCAAACATTACTTAAAATATGATATCTAAGGAAATTATAAATGGTTAACCTAGCGTTAAATCTGTTTGCAGAAAATACTACCCAACTTTAGCAAGAATTTTAAGAGATGGTTTTGAGCTAACGTCATGCTACTAACGTTAACGTTAGCTTAGCCAAGCTCATGTAACTGTTAGCCTTTTAACTAATTTAAACCATTTTACCCAACAAACCACACGCATTATTATCTAATGTATGATGTTCTTACCATCTCGGCGGTGTTGTGGTATATCCCTAACTGCTAGAACTTCTTGTCAGATATTATGAATGACTAGTTTCCCAGAGTGACTACACGATTTAGAAACACAGGGATCAGAGTAGCCTGATTCTCCTACGTCATTGCTTGTGCAAAAGTAATTGGCTGGATGAGCTGCACTAGGCGCAACGCGCTGCTGTGATTGGCGGACATGGGCACGGCGCAGCGTAGTTTGTTCGAGACGTGTTAAAGCGAAAGAGATTTTTTTTTTTTTCTTTCACCTTTTAGGATGGAGATTGCATGACCCGCCTTACTCTGCCTCTGATTGGCTTACTCTGATACTCTTAGGTTAACTCTAACCAATCTCACTCCTCGAAGTGAGATTGCAACGGGTACTAGCCAATTAGAGGCAGGGTAGGGCGGGTCATGACCTCGCCATCCTAAGGGGGCAAATGTGGCAAATCTGGAGGATTTTTTAAATATTATGGAGGCGTTTCTAAAACTTGATAGTCACCTTAAATTCAAATCACTGGGAGTGTTTTATCGGTCGTAATTGTTTTTATACTAACTGAATGACAATAAGAAAAAGATAAGTAAATAAGTCCTGGCCTGTCTTCAAATTGTTTGACTAATGGTTACAAAAGGCAACTAAACCTATTCAGTTAGCGATTGTAACGTTACAAATAGCTAGCAAAGACAGGCATCTACCATAGACAATAATAAAAAAGAAATAAAAAAAAATAACACCCATCCATATTTGCTATGGTCACTAAACTTGATGAACAACTTAAACACTGACATAAAAAAAATCTGACCAATAAATCCCCTGTCAATTGACAAATAAATGCCTAGAGTGATTATTCATTTTTTTTTTACAATAGTAAATTAAATTCTCACGGAAAAACAGCTCTTGTGCTCAAAATAAAAAAGGTGAGTTCTGTCATTTCAGTTTGGTCATTTATTTTCTGTGTCCTGACACTGTTACTGTCACAAAGGAGTGATGATGTGAATATTTAACTTTATGCTTAAAAAGCATAAAGTTAAATGTAAGAGTAACTTCAAACAGTACTTACCATGTCTGGCTCCCACAACGATTCACACATGCCGTACATCTGCTCTGAGCAGGTGCCGCTCACAACAAAGTCTTCTTCAGTGATGATGTGAATATTTAACTTTATGCTTAAAAAGGTGTTTCATCTAGCAGTGTCTGAACAACAAGAATCCCCAGTGATGATATATGGCTGTTTTAAAAAGAAATAAACAAAAACAAAAGATGGAGCTCTGGAAATATGTTTTTATTCCAGTTGCTACTCACAGGTGTACACTAAGTAACATACTGTACATATATTACAAAAACCTTTGATATAAAAGCAGGTCCTATTATACTGTAAAAACAAAAAAAAGAATATACTATACACAGTTCAGATCACATGAACCTTAAAAGGGATATCAGCTTTCATTAAAGTAATTAGAACAGATCAGCCATTCTAGGCCTTTTGCATTTGTTGGAAATATAAATTATGTTACCACGGTGGAAACTGCTTTTCAAATTAAAAGCAATGGGTAGACATGGAGCCACATGGTTCCCTGTTTAAACTCATGACAGACTCCCACCACACCATCTATCCTCAGTGCATTAATACGTACTGTGATACACTAAGGAGACTAATGAGGGAGTGAATGGAATACTCTTTTCAAGGCTTTTCAACCAGTTCAGTTTGGTTTATCTGTATGATAAATGTCTTTATCTTTTCATGAAGTTGTCCAGGGAGGCTGGCGTCCTCTGAATGGAGTGGATATTCCTCTTCACTCTGTCCTCCAAGGAAGAGCTGGCAGCACTCTCCAGCTTCATCTGACTGCAAGAGGGAAAGGTGAGTGTTACTGAAGCTAAGAATAAGCATGCAAGAAGAAACAGAATAGGAGACATGTGTCCATAAATGTCACACTCCCTGATAAGCTGTGTTTCCATGTTGCTGAGAAACTTACTGAATGAAGCCAGCATGGCGGTCATGTTTGGCATTTTGTTCCCGCTGCTTTTCCTGCTCATCTTGCCTCTTGTATCTCTTCACTTTATTCTCCCTGTCCTCCTCCCTCTGCTTGGCCTGGTCCATCATCTCCAGCCTCTTGCGCTCCAGCTCTTCTGCAGAGAGCTTTCTACATCACATAGAAAAATCAATTTTAAAAATCCAAAAATTACCGCAATCCATTCAGTGTGGGTGGTGAATATGACAATGCTCTGAAAAACAGATTATTATTGTTCAAAAACAATGTTTTCTGATTCCCTTAACCCAAATCTCATAGTTTGAGTAAGCATAATAAAATTACAAAAAGTGGAGTAATTAATGGTTGCATCCCTGACGGTCATTTTTGACATGTATACATCTTTTTAAAACTATGGTTCTGTACCAGCATTTGGAAACACAAACCGCTTGATGGGGAAAAAAAGACATATTGAATGTACTTGCACAAACAGCTGTGAAAAGAATGATTCAAATCAGCTATTGTACAAAATATGTAAAAAGATAGAAACAAGGATATACCATGGCAGCAACATGACAGAGCCTTTAAGACTAAATACGGGAAACTCCCAACACTGTAATCTAATGAGGAAAAGATGACTGCAGTCATAATCAGCACACTGAAAGATGAATGGTATACTTCTATAAGTAAGCAAGTAATGAATCTAAAAATAAGAATTATGTCAGCCTTTGGACTAGCCAGCCTTTCTAAGTGCAGTGTCTACACTTTCTGGAGCCCTGTGAACTCTTACTTGGACACGGGGTGCCTCTGTTTGTGGTGACGCTCTTTCTGTAGGCTGGAAGCTCTAGGCTCAACCTTCCTGTCACCTCTGTGTGAGGAAGAAGAGTTTGAGTGACTTTCCCTGTCGTTCCTGTGAGGCGATCGGGAGCGGCTCCTCTCGCGGCGCCCTGAGTGATTGGAGGGAGCAGAGGACTGGTGATGCCTGCCCGTGGGGAGCTGGGGGGGGGGGGACGACACATAACTGTTAGAACTTGGTTCTGGTCCAGTGAGAGATTAATAATTGAAACGGTAGATCAAAATAACAGCGGCATGATGAAACACTGCTTTTCTGCTTACTGACCAGTAGGCCATAGCCTGGAAGATGGGAACGCGATTTGGAGTCTGCTGAATATTCATCTCGTGTATGTGACCTAAAAATAGATCAAAGACGACAATTAAAACAGTTTTCTTAATTGAACTAGCTGATTGAATATCCTCTGTGCGCAGTAAAAGTGTGGATCCCATTATAGAAAACATTTTATTTTTCATTTACACTTCATGTGTTTTGCTGGTCGAGCACACAAAAATCACTTATATACAGTGTGTTCCAATTATTCCTTTACGGTCCTTTCATACCTGTGTTTTTTCTCGTCTTCCTCGTCTGAGCTTGTGCTTGAACTCCTTCTCTTGTGCTTCTTCTCCTTTCTTCTCTGTTTATCTCCTTTCTTCTCCTTTTTATCCTTCTTCCTCTTCTTTTTCTTGTCTTTCTTGTCGAGATTTTGCCGCAGCTGTGAGAAAACCAACCCATGTTTTACCGTAAATAAAAGATACCCGACAGTCTCCCATCCTGACATGGTACCACTTTTCTAACACCACTGCAGGTGTCTTGTGTTGATAAAACTAGTGGAAACATCATTGAAAGATGCCAAGAAGGCCAATACGTGTAAATGTAAAGACATGAGTGAGCTGGCTATTTACAGTTTATTAATCAAAATCTGCAAGAGGTCTTAATCTTAAGAGGTCGTCAAAATGAATCTATTACAAATGAATATATCAAAATAGTTACACAGTCATTTTACCATTTCTTTGATTTTCTTCATCTTCACTGGATTAGTCAGGACTTCTCTCTTCTTTTCTTCCTCACGTTTCCTTCAGAAAACAAACAAAACATAAATTAAACCTTTTTGAAACTTTAAGCATATTTTCATAACATATAACAAGAGAAGGGACTTCATTACCTGATTTCAAACAGGGGGTCTTCCCTGATCTTGGCAGCCAGGTCGAGGTTGGAAGCAGGAGTGGCGGGGTTGAAGATGGACCCAGGCAGGAGGCCAGTCTCATTTGATGGGCCGCTCTCGGGCTCCTCGTATTGGTCGGTGATTTGCTTATCAATGGGACGTCCCAGCAGATACTCATCTCTGGACACCTGACCAGCAGGGCCCTGGTACATCCAGTCCAGGCGATCATCCTTTTTTCTGTCATCAGTAAGAGAGATACAACTTGACTTAGACACTACTTTTTTTTTTTATCTTAACCCACAAAACAACTTTAAAGATAATATCAGATAACTAACTTGATGGCACCGCGTTCCTCTGCGAATCTGGTGATTTCTTCTCGGCTTCGCTCCTCTTTCAGTTCTTTCTGGAGCTCCTCAATCTTCTTGCGTTCAGCCTCATGTTTCTGCTCAGCTTTCCAGACACGCTCAATGTTTTTCATAGTCTGGGGATGCCAGCTCTTTTTCAAGTTCTGGCAGAAGACAAGGTTGAAGACATTTAGCTTCTGCATGAAACTACCGGGTACTGGCTTTAGTGTAAACAAGGGTTTACCAATATTACTCTACCAACCAAAATTATTCATGTAGACAGAATGAGTACAGAAATCTGACGACAAATATAGTACATACAAATAACAATGTTCTACAAGGAATCCATAACATCTCCAGGTATATTCTTCATGGTACAAATGACTCACATCTAACATTAATGTTCAATCATCTGTCGTGAAGCTAACGCAACCTGTGTCAGCTATTAAAATATAAAAATAAGATCAGACCAAAGTTAAAATAACTAAAGGTCTTTGGTGCCGAAATGAACCATGGCTTGTAACAAATCCCAGCAGGTATTAACTCATGTTATAGCTTCTGTATAGACCCCATTAGGCAAACCAACGTCTTTAAACACCAATTTTCTGAATGGAGTTTGGTCCTTGGAACAGTCGCCAAACATAAAAGAAAGCGCCTATGGTGGATTAGATAGCTCGTACTTACCAGATCGCCGCCCCCCATCTTGAGAAATAAGTCGTTTCAGTCCGACAACAATGGAAATACAGAAATCTGTTCTTAAAACTATAAAAGGTGGAACAACAAACGCTCAACGTTAGCTAGAAAATGGAGCCACCGAGGATTGTGTGATGTATTTTACTGTTTCCTGTTTTGAAAAAAAATCACTTTCCGGTTCCAGCTCATGGTGCCTTCAGGTGCCCATCGCAAGTCCCTGTCTTGGACAAAAAAATCAACGATATGTCTCAACATTACTTGCAAGTGGAAGTGGTCACAGTTAATAAAAATGAACGTTGTGTCAGTGTACGTGTTTTGGTAGTTGTAAATAAACACAACGTGTTTACCATCAGTTTGTTGAGACAGACGCTTTCTGTAAGGGTCATCTAGATGCTTCGACAGTTTTTGACAGCACCTAAAGGCAGCACCCTGACCCTGAGCGCAACAGTGCGTCCCAACCATAGACTGTATATAAAAAGGTCCCAACCTGTTTGGCTTGTGGCAACTTAAAACATATGGCATGGGTGAAATAGGATGAATCTTCTCCCTATTAAGAAAGATGCTGTGCGCATTTACGCACGAGGTACAGCAACATAACGTCACTGATTATTTGAATCTCCCAACACCTCCAACAGGATCTAGTCCAGATTTTAGAGCTCTAGGTATAGTGGTTTTGGATCTGGACTTGGTCTAATGTGGTCTGCATGTGGGAAAAAAGCAGTGAAATCACCCAAATTTCACAAATAAAATAAAGTTTTTAAAATCTAAAAAAGTGTTTCAGACAGCGTTAAGGTTTTGCTTTAAATGCAACAGTACGATGTGCAAAAAAACGGAGAATCTGTGGCGCAGCAACGTAAGTTAACTTTCACTTAAGTTCACCTTAACTTTCCCCTTAACTTCCGAATCGGAAGCTAACTTCAGCGGCGTATCGGTCAGGAACTGACAGCAGCCTCTCTGATCATGGAAGTAATTCATTAAAGCACAAACACACAGCCTACAGAAATCTATTTACGCATGATCCATCAGGGGAGCTACGTCTTGTTAGGAGGAGCCGAGCTCCCCCGTAGTTTGCACCCTGCCTAAACGGGTATAATATTACCGATTTTTTTAGTAATGCGTTATTATGTTACTGCTTTACAGCAAAAAGCTTCCCATTACTGTAATTGCTTTACTTTTGTAACGCGTTACTCCCAACACTGTCTATATACTGTATATGTGTGTGTTCGTGTGTGGTGTGTGTGTGTTTATAATAATTATTTTTAATTGTCTTGTGACTCCCCAGATTTATCTGGCAACCTCTTGGACAGTGGTTTAACTACTGCATTAAAAAAAAAACTACTAAGCCTAATTCTAAAATTTAGAATCATATTCAATTGTGCACAAAAGTCAATTTCATATTGAAATTGTCCACATCTGATACAAACATTTACAGGCTCTAAGAGCATCCAATTAACTTATTCTTTTGCTACTTGACCTACTACTGCTAGCAATAGTGCTAATGATATTAATTATAATCATCATTTTGGTCTGTTTATTTATTTGAGTGAAAATGAAACTGCACAGAATAATGAATAATTAGCACATCTCTCTTTAGTAAACAAAGATTCAACATGGACACATAATATCGTTTTTTATTTAATAAAGGACACTTATAGATTAAATACAAGTTATTACACCATGATACTCAACTTATTAAATATTTTAGAACTTATTTTATTACAGTCAACTAAAACATTTACTACAGTAACCAATTAAAAAAAGTTGTTCATCTTGTTCTACTGACCAACATAAAAGAAGACTATCTATAATAATAACATCAACACAAAATAATAATAATAATAATAGTCAATACACAATAATTGACTAATGTTTAAGCACTTTCTTCCATTTCTTATCTTCTATACATAAATACAGCAATTCTGAGCCTCCAATAATGCAAGCTCCCTAAAATATAGAAATCTCAGCCTAATGTCTGTGATGATTACATACATCCTAATAGTTTCCAATTGAAAAGCTGCTCACTCTCTACAGAACTATTGATCACATAATATTGATTATGAAAGTTATCTATTCAAAACATGTAACCTGAACAAATTCTCGTATTGTTCAACTGCATTTTTTTTAATCTATTGGACTGCTAACACAGTCTTTTTCTGCATGCTAATTCAGAGTCAAATGGTTGTCATGTTTCTAAGACAGAGTTTTGTTACATGATTCGCCAGCGTCAGTGACCATGGATAAACTACAGACACACCACCAGCTGTTAATATAATGTGTTGAGAGAAAAGCCCTTCACACATTCTTTGCTCTTGACTTGGACTATATCTTGGTCCGACACGCAAATGGTTATCAAGCTAATGGTATTTGGAAGAGCTGTATAAACCCAATAGAGGTCCACCTGGATAGTACTGGTAGGACATCCTTCTGCTTCCACCAACACCTGAACCTTTTAAGGCATGAATTGTTTCACATTCATGATATGAAAAGCAGTAGCTATTATTCTCTTTGGGCCACTTGGGGGCAGCAGATCAAGCTGTAAATATGAAAATAACATATTAACATCATATAAAGTTAAGTTGTTTGCGAACAGTTGCCTAATTACACATCCAGCAGACACAGATCCAAGTTGGCATTAATTTGAAGTTTGTGTTTCTAGCCACCTGATAGACCTGACATTCACTCTCCTTTCAGCTTGGGTTGGTCTTCACCGATTCCTTGAGCAAAATATCAGGCTCTTTAGATGCTAAATGCTTCACTACGTTCACCAGCAATTAGATAATTTTGTCTTTCTGACGTTTGGTGCTGGGCAATCAGAGCTACAGCGGGTTCTACATTTTTTGCTGAAAACAGCTCAAATACTCTTAAATATAACATACTTCGTAGAGGGGGGCGACAGAGTTGAGTGACAATTCTCTCTGAGTTCACCACTAAGTCGTTTGATGCTTTGTTAATATGAAAATATTGACTAGCACAGCTTCAAATCAGGGGACTGAAACTGTTTCGTTCAGCACCCGCAGTCTGTTGTGTTGACTGGGCGGACATGTGGAGTAGTGTTCATGCCAAACATGATCACAGTCACCATCATTTAGCAACAGAAGCTTGGTTTCATTTGACCCAGCAGCATTTTTCTCTCCTTGTCCGGCTTTGGTGGTCCTGACGCCCAACTTGATCTTCTTGTTCTTACCTGCCCTGTCAGGACTGGAGGTCACTGTCCTCAGCGGGTCTGACCACTTTTTAGTTTTCAGGCTCAATTAGTTGTGATTTGTGAGTTTACCTTTTTTCACATAATTATCACTTAATGGTACTTTTCATCTTCGTGTTCCAGATGATAAACTGGACCAGTGTCGACATTCTCCTACTGTATGATCTTTCTCATTAAGTGTTTTGCCATCAAGACTATGTTGGCGACAGAAACATATCATTTTTGGTATACTAGCCTTTAGTGCATAGAATTCCCATTTTGTATATCATATTATATTATAGTATGGTATATTATAGTATATTATATTATATTATATTAGTATTACATCAACATCACAGCATGCTGCCACAAGCACAGCATTACTGTCTGTTGTACTTTTAACTTTGTTTATGCACCATTTTAATGACTTACATACTGACACACACACACATACACACACACACACACACAGTTTTGTGGTATGAGCTGTCAACCATCCAAATGGTTACTGATCTTTGTATATTGAGAAAATGCTGTATTATACTCCAGTGTCTTATCACAATTTGCACAGTAAACGACAGTCTGAAACAAAAACAAAACATCCCTCTCTCCTTTCTCCGTTCAAAAGCATGCTGCCTTTGAAACTGGTAAATTAAACTGTGTTGGAGACAAAAATTTCATTGTAAACAAGTTAATAAGCCACCTTCAGTTGATCTCATCCTAGTCTCTTGCTCTACTGGTATTAGTGGCTCTAGCAGCGATGGAAGTCCAGCAACAAGCTGCAGCTTCAGCTTGGTTGCCCCCGTAGCCACCCTTCACTTGAAGTAAACAGAAGAAAGTTTTATCTGTAGAATCAGTAAAACAGTTCCTGTTTTTTTTTGTATGTGTGCTATAACGTTTGGATTATCACTGAGTTAGTCCACTTTATAAATTCACAGGACCACAGACTTTCAAACACTTTCTGTTCCATCCAACTTTCATCAGTAAAAGTTTGTCCAAACCTTTTTTCTATTCTCTATTCTGTCATAAATCTATGGCACCTCTGTGACAGAGAGGGAAACCTTAAACTGCTAAATTCTTCTGAAAGTTATGAAATTAGCCGGACTGCCCTGTCACACTGGAGACTGAGGGGTCTGTCTCGCATTTCAGCTTCAGCGGAGGCTCTGTGGTGTCTGACGCAGACACGTTTGAGGATGACTGAGGAGGTGTAGGTGCATCAAAGCCCTTATCCATCCTCCCGTCTCCATTTACCCTATCCTCCCCATGTCCTGGCGGGGACTCGTGCGTGCGCATGTGCTTGACCAGGTGGTCATTGCGCATAAACACTCTAGGACATAATGCACAGCTGAACTTCTTAGCGCCAGTGTGCGTCTGCAGGTGGCGCTGCAGTTCATCAGAGCGTGTGAATCTCTTTCCGCAGAACAGCCAGTTACAGACAAAGGGCCGGTCCCCGCTGTGCCATCGTAGGTGGGCCTTCAGATGGGAGGTCTTGGCGTATGCTTTGCCACAGCCAGGGATGTGGCAGTTGTGCATGTGCTTCCTCCTGCTGTCGTCAGTGCTCTGGCCCATCTGTTCAGCATGGACGCAGTTAGGGCAGCGACACACCGCCTGGCCGGCGCCTCTGGCAGAGGAGCGGCGCTGGGGCTTAGGGCGGGCTGAGACGGCGTTCTCCTGTGGTTCCTCCAAAGAGAACGGTTCTTGCTGCATCATTTCCGGGCCCAGTGGCTCCATCTTAAAGCCATCCTGGGGGAAGAGGTGAGATGAGTGCGAGGCTGGAGCGTGTTGAGCTGGAGACAAGGTGCACAGCTGCGGGTCGGACCCGTAGGGCCCCATAGCGGACTGCAACCCCATGGAGCTCCCAGGACTCACAGAAGGCAAGCCGACACCCTGGCCCGTCTGCAGGTCTATCCAGCTCCCTGGTTGGACGTCCCTGTGGAGGTCCCACCAGGAGGGGATGTTCATGTCTTCTGAGCTGCCACTAGGTGTTGCTGTCCGTAGCCAAGGCTCGTAAGGGTGGGCCATGTGAGCAGCTGGTGCAGGTGGAAGACTGTTGATGTGGTCAGCCGCTCAAAGTGTTGTTCACTGACTTTTGGGTAATGCTGAGAAGATTACCACATGGCGGTATGGCGATGCATTGAAAAAACCTGCAGAAAGAAAGAACAGAAAAACTGTTATCTTTTCAAATCAAGTCAGCCTTTCTTACTAAGTTGTATTTTCTCAGTGACTTCACTGAACCACATGCAGTGACTTTGAAGTCTTGAGGTCATTTACCAGGCTTTGAAAATATTCAGCTTCTGCTGATCTACTGTTTCTGATCTTCAGAAGTGCAGTCACTCAGGACTAAATCCCCCTGTCTACAGCATTGAAATAACCAACCCTGAGCACACCTCCTTCAGCGCCATGGATACTGCAGTTCTCACGCTGCGTGGCCGTGGAGACAGAAGAGAGGGGGAGACAGACGTGTCCAGGCAAAAGCCTGCCACATCCATCCGCTGCCAGGTACTTCCCATGGAGGACAGTCAAAGACAAGAGCAAAGAAAACAACATCATCTGCCCTGTGCAGAGGCAGGGGCAGGGGGGAGGGATGAGAGTGAAGAGGAGTGTTGACAGGAGAGCAGTTTGGTAAAGGAAGAAGTTCCAGGGAGGTATGGCTGCAGGCCAAAGTCTATTTGTACGTCTCTGAGGTTTGTGGAGATGAAACTTGGCAGACAGCAGAACCAGTTTTTTTATAAATCACACATGATTTACAACAACAGCCCTCCAGGCAAGTCACAAAAGGAGCCCCGTAAAACTCTCCGCCTCTTACACACTGGCGGCAGAAAGCATCAACAGTTGCAGACTGACGGCATTCAGGAGCAACAATAACATGAGGACAGTTTCTTTATACTTATAATTGTGGGCAATGGGCACGCGCTCTGAAACAGCATCCTGGCCCCTAACACGCTCAACTATGTACCTCAGCAGTGTCAGTCAGCAGGAGGAGGGGCTCTGATTTCCAAAGGTGACACGAAGCTTGTTAAAGTAAAGAAATTTAGGACAAGAATCTACGAGCCTGCGAGACTCGTGCTTGGCTCCAAACGTGTCCTAGCCCCAAACAATTTTGTTGACTTCCACCACACCCCCATCCTGGAACATCTACAATTATCTTTACAGCAGGAAACAGTAAAGTATTCTAAAAGCTTTAGAGGTTGGTATCTTAGTCTTGAGATCACTTGTTGTGATATCATATCAGACACAGCAAAAAGCACAAAGTCACCCAGAAATAGGAGGTCAAGCTCCAGTGGAAGACATACATCCTTTCTGATGTGTAGATCCATTAGAGGCAGGCGGAGTGTGCACATGGTTCAGCACACAGGTGGTGTCACTCTGAATGACAGTGAAGGATCCCCTCAGCAGATCTCAATTTGTTAAGTCAATACGGCCAGACCAAGAGGATTACACGTCCTTCTCAAAGGTTCAGTCAGAGATGCTTTTTAGTCACAATAAAATCGTAAAGCAATTAGTTTGGAATTCCCCTAATGAAAGGTTTAGTGTTAAAGGTCAAACTGATTTATTTCATGTCGGCCTGAAGCCAGAGCTGCTCTGTAATTTTTTGGGAATGCGACTCAGACTCACGGCTGAATGGTCCCCCCAACTCTGCTCTTACTGACATAACCGTAAACAAACGAAGACAGCAGCATCGCCCTCCATTCGCCAAAATGCTGGGAGCGCTATGAGCTCCTAAGGGAAACAGCTGGCATAGAGGGGCCCCCCGGGGGGGACGGCAGCCTGGGAGGAGGAGGATGGTACAGAGCTCTGGTCATAAAACCTGCCCGACCAAGACCCAGCACAGCCCCAGTTTACATGCCTGCCATTGGGAAGAGGCACCGAGAGGGAGCCAACTTTTGAAACCACTACAAAATCAATGTGTATTTTATGAAAAGACAATTATTAGGCTTTTCCAGCATAAGATGTCCCTTTTTCAGACGCTAACCTGCTAAACTGCTAGTGTACACTTTTTGAAGTCCATTCCAGAATAATTTATAGGCCCAGTTTAATCCTAATTCTATCCACCACAAGTCTCCCATCCTATCTCATCTCAGACATAGAATAACACAAACAAACCGGTTTGGGTCAGACGGCATTTACAAGTAGTTTGTTTTAAGCTGCTTGGAGGACAAGATGGGTGCAATGGAACTAAATTTGGCAGGGGTCAGGTCAGTTGTCGGAGGAGTGATGCGATGAGCTTCAAACATTTTTCTGTTAAAATAAAGTGTGGGAAAATGGGAAAAAGTTTTTTTAACATGCTAAAATAAACACAAAGAACTGCTGTAATGACCAAAGTCAGACCCCAAACCTGTTAAAAATCTGGTGAGTGCGAAAACTGATTTTCTGCTGATTGTAAACTACGTAAATGTCATTTGCTCATCTGAGTGAAGGATTACGTTAGTGACATACAGCGCTAGAAATGGAAGGCTTATCTCGGCTAATCGGCTCCTCTGCACTTTAACTGTATGAAGTACAGAGATGGTTTGGATATGGATGACAGCTTTACATCCTCAGTGATTTAGGAGTGTTTGTGTGACACTGATTTATACACATGTTTGTGAAATACATTCTCTGCTGTATAGTTTATGACAATATATGCAACAGTTCTAATGACAGTAGATTTTAACAGTTTTTTATCCTTTCATCAGAGCTGCTTTTATCAGCCAGTGTAAACTAAGCGCGTGCATATTTTATATCAAGTTTGATTTTTAAATAAAAGTCTCAAAAACAGACTGCAGTTTTATGTACTTTACTTTTTTATGTTGTTTCAGTATTTACTTTATTGGGCACAGAGATTAAATTTGAAACACACAGACAGGATTTTGTTTAAAATGACGTACAAAATGTGACATCTGTTTCCATGGGTTGCATGAAAAATTTAATATGACTTACTATCAAATTTGTCAAAATACAGTGGTGGAAAGTTACTAAGAATGTGCTGAACTTACAATGAAGTACCACTTTGAGTATTTCCATTTAATGCTACTTTATGTAATATATATACTGTAGTACCTTTTACTTTTATTCAACAATAGTTATTTTTTAGATTAGCGTTTAAAAGTTTGTAGAAAATTATGCATTGTTTTAGATTAGACTACACAGCAGTATATGACACAGTTAAAATTAGCTTCACCTTTGTTTTTTTTGATATTTGACGGACATTTTGTTTCTAATACCTCTGGGCTTTTACTTAAGTGGAATGGATGACTTATATTTTATTGTGTGGTATTGCTACTGTTAAATGAAATGTAAATTATTTAAATACGCTTCCACCACTGCATATATATCTTATTCAGACTTGCATTTGAAATATTGCATTTTGAAATTACTGATAATAACTCAAAGTTGCATTTATGCATTTTTGCATAAAATCCTTACTATACAAAGAGATTCAATAAAAACTCACATATATTAGTGCATATTATCACATCCCAGCAAAACCAGCAAAACCAGGAGCAATAATTATATTAGATCAGAATTTAAAATCAGTGGCAACAATGAGCGGCACCAAATTTTCCCAACAGCATTAATGTACAAATTTGATTCCTTTCCCGTAGGAATTACACAGGTGTGATTGCCCATAATTTCTTAACTGTTTAAATGAGTAAATGATACACTAGGCTACATCCCACTGAAACTGACCCTCCACACCTACAGGTCAGCCTCTTGAATTTCTGCTGATGAAAATTGTCCCTTAAACATAATCCACACTTTGATGTTCTTAGACCTGAAAACCTGGACTTTATATTCTTATATTCCGTATATATTCATATTTTACCCAGGCCAATATTTAACTATCTTAATCATATGAATGCTTTTACTACATTCTATAAAATAGTACAGTAACAGGACAATAATTTAAACTTAAACTTTAAAAAAAAAAATACAATTTTTAGGTTTAATTGCAGCTATCATCATCTCTTGTGGGAGAATTATGTATTTTTAATTTCTGTATCCAAGTTAAATGAGTTTTAGTGCATGTGTTGTACTAAAGGTTCTGCTTACTGAGACTTTATCTTTACTTTGATATCCACATACATGAACTTATAGTCCCCTGTAGAGGACATTAAATTAATTTAATTTGGCAGTATGTCCCAAATTAGTAATTATTTGGTTATGTTCATGAAGATCAGTTCTTTTACAATTCAGTTAATATAAACAGATAGGGCCCTACAGTAACACGTACAGTTGGTCGCAGTGATAGCAAATTAAAATTCCCGTGTTACCTATTTGCCCTTGGAGCTGCTGCTGTTGTTATTTTCTTCTTGGAATAAATTCACCGTGGCGAGAGAGACGTTGTCTCAGTTCAGCTCTGCTGCTGCTTCCTTTCGTCGAAAACAGTGCACAGAAAAATAATATCCTCATCATATTTCATCTGATTGTCTCCATCGCAGACGGTCCAGGTGAAGCAATATCGGCGTTTTGGCGCACAGGTAGGCAGCATTCTCAGGAGTGACAAACTTTATGATAGGCTGTGCGTCTTGAGCTCCTCCAGGCTCCGCCCCCTGCTGGTGTGTAGTCTCCCCCTTTGAAGATGCGCCCTCCTCGGCTGCAGATGAGGAAACGGCTCGCATTGGGGTAACACGGGGATCAATGGGACAGTCTGTAAGAGATGGGCTTTAGCAGCTCTGACAGACTGTCCCGGGGATCAATGGGACCTGCAAGCCCCGAACAAAAGAGTTTCCAATTTTAGGTTACTGTTTTATGTTAAAAAGGGCAAAATGAGATTAGAAATAAGCCTACTAAGTACAGTGCAGAGAGATGTGTGATTCTGTACTAAGTCAAAAGACAACTGCATTTTTTATATAAAGTCTGATATCAACATTCAGGGGTACTCACGTACTATTATTAAGTACAGTTTTGAGGTATTTAAACTGACAGGGGTCATACTGCATTATGAGTGCTTTTACTTTTGATACTTTCATGTGATACTTTTAAGTATTTTTAAAGTAACTTTAAGTATCTTTTAAGTAACTTTTAAGTAGGCTACACTGTAATGGAATCTTTTTATAGTGTGGTATACATTTACTGAAGTAAATGAACTGATTTTTCCACCGCTGTCAACAATACGACAGTGGGGTCTTTAACCAAAAGCACTTCTGTGATCATGATGTATGGGGGAAGATCAGCTCTGTATCTGTGGCAAATTTAACCTCTCAACGGCAGTCTTTTATTTTATCAGGATGCGCATCTAGATAAATATCATAAATACTTGAAAATCATAGTTGCAAGTTATTGACCTTTAAAACAGCAGGTTGATAAAGTCCACATACTAGCTTATTCCAGTTAAATAAATTCAACTTTAGTTTTTTCTTATTCCTAGTCAACATGAGGAGATGATATTTGGTCTATGAAATTAATGACACATTCATAACCATTTTACCCCTTTTTTAACTACTTATCTATTAATACCTAACATAAATATAAGACAAACTTTAAAAGATTTGGTACATCATCGCAATGTCTTTGTCACACTTTGTTATAGGTATGGTGATATACCAAATCAAGATCAACTGTACACATTTGGTGCAGTAACCTGGTCAGTGTAGTGACTGCAGCCTGTGAATCAGATAGTTGAGACCTGGAAATCCTTTGATTGCGGACACTCCTGAGAGGTGGTTTGGTCAGGCCAAAACACAGACACAATACACCCATCTGGAGACTTTGCAGAAAACAGACACCAGTTCTGCTTCTTAAATGATCTGAACCATTTAGGGAAACACTAGGCCGATGTGCCTCTGTGCTTAATATGACTGAACTGCTACAAAAGGTTTATGGTTTGTGCCAAATGTTGAATTTCCCCCAGCTTGTGAGCCTTGTAATATGTCAGAGTTAAACAGACTGCAGTGGCTTTGAATGTGCATCAAACATTTAATAGTTTTTAACATCATCCCCCTTTGAGGGCTTTTTTTATTTTGTCTCCTTGCGGAGTTAATTCCTTTCCTGTCACAGCACGTTGGTGGAGCAGCTTCAAATCAACTGACAAACACAGACCACAGACAGGCCGGCGGGAAGTGACTTCCTACCCCCTCTGCTCCTCTTTCTCTGAAGCAGCACTTTATAAATGCTGAGTCTGAACTGATTACATGACGGTCATATAATGGAACCACAGGGCGATCAGCAAATATTGACATGGTCTTGATTCAGCAGTGACAGATTAATACAAACCTTCAAGCCAGGAAGAGTGATCACGCTAAGCAGGAAATGTCGTTTCCATGAGCTCATTACTTGACCAGAAACGGTGCCAGACCTCTGCTCAGATTTTAGCACATCAAAGAGCATTCTTTAATAACTGCAAGGAAATTCACACAAAGAACATTTTAAAATACAAATTGACAAATGGGTTGCAGACAAAAACTGAAAGTTTATATTATGTATTTCGGTATGATGTACTTGTACAGAGGAGATCAGGCCACTGAACTGAAGACCACACACCACGTCTAAATGTTGTTTACCGATGTCTTTAAATAGTCAAGCATATTTCCTCATGAATACAATGCAGCACAATCAGAAAGAGACTGCTTAATAACATTTAATTACAGTGCAACTGATGTAGGGGCTTACAAATTCTCCTAATGATTTAAATGTGTTTAGATAGCTTGTTTGACAGTTTTTATGTCTGTCACCGCTGACATGTTTTTTTTGTATAAGAGTTTATGCTGTGTGTATATGAAAATGTTTGTGGTTCTTTAAACACTCTTGCAAGGAGGCTTTTCTTGAAGTACTGACATTTACACTTGTCATCAGTCCAGCAAAATTAATGTCAGTGTGGTGAAGTAACATCTATCCACATGACTGCTCCTTTTACCTTTACGTGTTAATGCTGTTGTCGTCATCAGACCAAACCCATCCACCTACAGGTTACGTCTTACTAATCTCACAATAGAAAGCATACACATTGTGTTGATGTCAACGGTCTGGTTTGCCACTCAGTATAAATAAATGAATTCTCTACACAGTTTTGTACTCAAACTACTACCTCTACTTATACAGTGCGTGTGCCTACAGATGTTTATCAAATTGCAAATTTAGGACATACTGCCAAATTAAAGTTCAACAACTTCATTTTTTTGACCAAGAATTCATTTATGACTTTATTTTAGGGTTTTGTGAACTACTTCTGCAAGAGTCGTTGATCTACCACAAACTTGTTTGTTTTTTCTTGCTGTAAGCAACTCCTTTATTTTAATTGTGAGTTGCACTATGTCTGTGAATACAGTATTTCTGACATTTTGCAAAAATGTGTGTGTGCAACTGAGACAAAGCATCACAGGACCAGAGTGATGACAACCAAACAAATATTATTATTTTTTGCCAAACTACTGTTTCCAAGGTTATCAATTAACATTTACAGTCATTCGTTAAAATAAATAATTCAACATTTTGGGAATTACAGTTATTCACTTTTCTGCTGAGAGTTAGATAAGATTGATACCAGTCTCATGTCTGTACGCTAAATATGATGTAATAAACCGCTCCCAGTTAGCTTAGCTTAGCATGAAGCCTGGAAACAGCCTGGAAACAGAGGGGAGCAGCAAGCCTGGCTCCGACCAAAGGCAGCAAAAAGTGATGTGAAAAATGACAATTATTGGTCTAATGGGCCTCTGAGATAGGAAGAGAAAACCGCTTGGTTAAGTTTGAGGTCGCCAAGCAGTGCGCTGTGCTGCGCTTTGCTCGACGCAGCAACAAACCGCCATGGCGCGGCGCAAGCCATTGAAAATAATGGGTTTCACAGCACAGCAGCGCGGTCGTCGCTGTCTGTCTGAAAGGCCCATAAGTTAACCAGCTTTTGGTAGTTTAGATAACATACAGATGAGAGAGCGGTATCAGGCTTTCAGCAAGAAAACTAATAATCAAATGTTAATGTAAAACTAAATATTTAAATTTAATTACTTTACGGGAATAGTTGCTGGAACTATTTTTCTATGTACTACACACCCTAAACACACACTGTAAATGCTTGTTAGTATCTATTGTATTTTTAATTACAGTAATTAGTCAGGAACAAGTTTTTGGAGCTTTTGCTTTTGTTCCATGGAAGGTCAAAATTGTTTACGTGAGACATCAGTCTGAATTCTCGAGCTCACTGTTTTTAAGTGATTGTATTTATGTGTGTACAACTTGGGGTTTTCAATACAGGACTTGTTTTGTATACAAGAAGTTCACCATACAAAGTTGGTTCTGATTCGGATTCACTGGCCTCTGGCTGGTTTGACTTACCTCTAGTCCCACGGGAACCACACCGGTGTCCCAGACAAATCTTCCTGCCAACACGCCAGGCCTCCAGAGAGCTAGGCCAGCTAAAGCCTCACTTCCCCTCCAGAGGTAGAAAAAAATCCACACAAAGTAAACAGTAAGCACCTAGTAGTCAACTTCCTTATCCTTGTTAATTATTCAAAATCCCAGAAGAGAGACCGGCCCACAGTTGTCTTCTGAGTCACTTTTTTTTTTTTCTCACACAGGCACTCACTCACCACAACGCCCCCCCCCCCCTCCTGCCTCCCCTTTCAACTTCAAACCCAGTCATTTCTGCAAGCTGCGCTTTGATTGTACCAAACACCTGTATTTTTCGAGGAGAGACTTCCTTGTGAGCCCCCGCCTCCCATCTTTGATTGTTAAACAGCAGTGGCGCCGTCATTACTGTCTGTGAGACTGATGCCGCCCAGCTTCCCCTCCCATCTCCCACCTCTGCCTTTTTAACCGGAACTTTAATTGCTCAGAGAAAATTTGGATTGCTTTATTTTATCTAATTTTCAAAACCCCTTTTTTTGTGTGTGTCAAGGGTTGTAAAACCTGAAATGTGCCTTGCTGGATTTATCGGATGAATTGGAGATGATCACAGATTTCCTAACAGCTTTAAACAGAGCACACCCAAAAAATGCCCTCAGATTTGTAAAAAGATGTGAGAATTTCGAGCGTATAAAGGTGGTTAGTAGCCAGATGGACACAGACACCCAACATTTATTTCCTTGCTCACCAGTAATCCTCCAGGAAGACAGACAGATAGACACACACACCTTCATTTGCAACAGTAATACCATGCTTTATTAGGCGGCCTCTCCTGCCATCCTGTCTCCCCCCTCAGATTAATATCCTCTGGGCTTTTCACCAGCTGTTTCCGTCCCCTAACACCCCTCATCTTCCTCCAACCGGCCCCCTGCTTCACATGGCAGGGCTTACAAACTGGGCCTCAGTGCCTGCGTGGCTCTAGGAGAGGTCTTCGGCGTAGCACTGTGTGTGTAAGTGCGCGTCGATATGAATTCACTGAGCGAGCAGAATGGCAGATCTCTTGTCCAAGCAACTGAAAATATATCGCAGTCTTGAGACACAGTGTTGATAAGTTGATCACATCTTTAAACTTGTGTGGTTTACACCATCGTGTTTGCACCCACTTGAGGAAGGACAGACACAGACAGAGATAATTTTGTACACTAAATTGATTCTTAGGTATAGCCATTTCTCCACACTGGAACTGATGTTAAATATTAAAAAAATAATGTTTTAACAGGACAAGCAAAGGCTAACAACTTTAGTTTTTGGCTTTACTTAATTGAATATGAGTTCTAAATCATTTTTCAGCACTTCATCCTTCAACACAACTGGTTGTTGTCAACATGATTTGATGTATTGGTGTATTTACAAGGTTTGTTTTTCGTCTGATTAGTTTCACTGTGTCTGTGCTTGTTTCTGTGCCCGAGCGTGTGTGTTTGTGTGTGTGCGTACTATGTGCGCGATCTCATTTGGGTGTGTCTGCCTTTGGCTCAGGTGGGTGTTTACTTCTCATGGTGTTTTTACTGTTTGTGTGGAAGGGCAGACAGGATGTGCGATGCATGTCAGCACGCTCCAGGAGATGAAAGGCCGGAGAGGGTGTGGAAGTAGCCGAGTGCTGTTCAGGTAACAGGTTGTCTCAACAAATTTCTCAAGAATTCAGTCCTGTTGCCTTCAGCGTTCCTAGTGAGCCACGAGTGAACACCACTCACCACCAAGCTGCTTCAAAAAATAGCTCAACACCTCCTACAAATCTGGCCATAGCTGAACACCAATACGGTCCAGGTGCTCAATCTCAAAACACAACCATTACTTGAACATTCGGAGCAGCTAGGTTGGTGCTCCTTGATTCCTTGTTCCCTCAAGTGTGCGTGTGAACTATATTAGTCTAGTGCCATTAAACTGATTGCATCACCAACACTTGACAGACGCAACATGAGTCAGTTTTAAGAATGGAGCCTACTGACATGCATGTTGATGAGCAGCAGTTATTTACACGACTGCAGTCTGGTTTAAACACGGCAATGACACACTTGAATGTTGTGTCAGCCATTGCAAAGCAGTTGGGCAGGTTTACATTATAAGAGTTGGAACTTACAGCAACCACATACGTGACAATCTATTGTTAGTACAAATGACGTTAGTAGTTTGACTCCATGTTGTCAATTTGCTGTTCAATTGATGGAATTATTGTGAACAGAGATCTTTCAGTTTAGAGAGTTGGTTGACTCAGAACATTTGATTTATAACCCGCCATGCAGCTTTCTGCCTCCGCCCCAATACAATGGGAGTGAAAGGAATTCTGTTTTACAACTTTAAAAACATTGCCTAATAATCAGCCTGACATCATGTTCATGTTAGCTTATTTCTGTTTGGGAGGGGGTGTGACGTCTATCACACGACACATCAGCTTTGGCTAGCTGTTCCTAGAAGACTACTTTTGGGCAGCAAACACAAATTTGATATGTCGATATATCGGCTTATCCAGTTGATATGACAAACTTGTTAGCACACAGTTGCCTATTTACACAACCAGAAGACAGAGAGCAACATTAGCATTTGCAGTTGTCACCGGAGGTAAGCTAGAAAATTTGTTTTCTCAAAATTCAGGTGATTCGACCCTTTAAATTTTAAAGGGAATTTACTTACTACAACTTTAATGACACTGATTAGCCGACATGTGATGCAGAGTACTGGTTAAAAGCAGTAGTGTTAGTGTCGTTTTCACAGAGCCAAAAACTGTGAGACCTCAGAAATGAGAAAACTCTTCTGGCTGCAAAAGAAACATTTATGCAGAGTTTCCCTGCTGCAAACTAGCAGACCTACCAAACAGTTGGGTGAAAGTTTCATTAATTGCTGACATGTAGTAAAGTTTGTTTGGACAGAATGTGTTTTTTGAAGCAGTAAATACTGAGCCATTCTGCTCAATTGTTCTCGGTTCAGTCAAGCAACTGATGACATGATGTGGAAATCATTCCAGCTTTATGTTTCAATTGTTCCAAAATCAGGCGCGGTTGTCAATCGTCCTCCTGGTGCTCCATGCCCCACGTCCAAATAAAACACAGCAAGTGTCGTGGCCTCACCTCTGAATAGTCTCTGTGCCTCAGTGTGCGTGATTACCCGGCGGAGTCAGGTATGTCGGACCTGTGATGAGCCTTACCAGCTGCCTCCCATTCCCACTCAGCCCTGTCTCACTCACTTTGCCAGATTGTAACTCATGCTGAGTCAGGCTACAGTTCCAGTCTCTGACTAGGTTTAGTATTTGTACCTCTTTTGAATATCTCTGAATTGTGTTTTTGCTTTTACTGCAGTTCTAACTGCTCAGCTCCCTGTTGGTTTTGCCTCTCAGTAATGGATCCTGCTTGGTGTTGCTAGTTCTCTGGACTCAGCTCTGGCGCACACCGCTCCTGGCTTTACCTGTCAGGATCTCCCCACTTCAAATCATACACTCTTTAAGGTTGTAAATAAATCGCCTTGTTAAGAACGCTCCTGTCTTTCTGTGTCTTGCTCATGGGTTCACTAACTCTGCCGTAACAAAGTAGGCAAAATATGATTAATTGCCTTCTATGGTGGCCCAATGTGCACGAAAATGGGATGTAGTGCCCTCTAAAGCAGTGATTCTCAGGTACTGCTGTAGTTACAGGGGGTTCATGGAAAAATTGTGATGCTCAGCTAATATGAAAAAATAGAACATATGATAAATCCACATTTGTGTTTAGGAGAAAAATCAAGAAACAACTAAGTTTGTGTGATGCTGGTCTTTATAATTACTGTGAGAATAACTTACCAACTCTGGTAGTCTGCGCAAGATATGCCTCAGTTTTCCATCAACTGTAAGTTGATATAGACTAGCTAGGAAAACAGACAACAAAAAGCTAGAAGTGAAGCTACTGTTAGTGGCTGAAACAACCTTTTCCTGTCCCTCCAAACGCAAATGTACTAATGCAAACTTGGCTTAAACTACTAAAAAATACCATAAAGCCATCCCATTTATCAAAGGGGTATGATAAATGCATCTAATAAGGCTGTTTTGGTGCATCTGACAAAATAGTATAGGTTGGGAAGCACTGCTCTGGAGAGTCCTTCCAGGGGAGATAATGCATTGAATTGCCCTCTGAGTGCCAGTGCATGCAGTTGTTGCCCTTTTTTGTAAATTGTTGCCCCTGCCTGTCAGACAGCCAGGTTGCCACTGCATATTTTCATAACCCTGATGACATCATCAGGTTTTTATTTTCAAAATTTGGGAAGTTCCCTCCAGAGCTAAAAGACACTGTAGGAAAATCCACGGAGTGCCCATTCAAGTCAGGCAGTTAGCAGTGTTGATTATGAAAATGTTAACTTGTTTACTTTAGTGAATGCAAGGTAAGACATTTGTCCAGCTCATCATTTTGAGTCACACAGACATGAACTCATGAGTTCAAGTGAAGCCGATAATCAGCAGCCACGGTGAAACAAATACTTTGCATTTAATTACAGTTTTATACATTCTTTATTTGAATATAGAGACATAAAGCAAAAGCACAAAGGCTTTATTTATTGTTAACTTCTGAGTATAAAAACTTTCAGCTCGTATCAGTGGACGCTGTGATGCAGCATTATAAGCAGTACTGCGGGTTAGAGCCCTGACAAACAGGCGAAGAGTGGCAGACTCGTGATACAGAGCTACATCATTATTCAGGCCTGCTGTGCAGTTTTTCACAGGTGTGGACTGCTGTGTGAGACAGTGAGCTGTGCTTGTGGCCAGACGAGACGAGACCTTTAAGTACATACCTTTGGATTTCTCGGTCACGTGACTCGGTATCTACAACCTGCCTTCACCCAGCCGACCGGCCGCTCTCGCCATTGAAAAAAAAAAAAAAAGGTAAACATTTTCTACTGCAGAATTCGCAGACTAGGTGTAGTTTACAGACTGTTAGCGCCGAAGTTCAATCTTTTACTCAACCTCGCGAAAAAGGCGGAATGACACGAAGCGACAGGCGCGTCGCTGCCCCGGAAAGAGACGGGGAGTGACTGTGCTCAGCCGGGCCTCATCTTTCTGATAAACACTGATCACAAACCGAGCTCCGGATACTGGCACAGGCTACTTCTGCAATCAGTGTACTATTTGACGACATAATTTCCGGATTGAAAGCGATTCATGGCCGCAAATGCGAGAAGAGAGCGATAATAGAGCAACGTGGCGGTCGGATTTGTGAAGATTACCGTCAATAAAGTGCTCTGCACAAGACTGCCTCAGACTAATCCCTGTGTGAAAGGGATGGGCAGTGCACCGGCTGAATCTCGCTTTCTGCAACAACAAAAAAAAACCTGGGTGGGGAAAGGAAGGAGACTCTTGACACCGTCATGCACATTATGGTCGGCAAGGTGTAGGCTCGCTTGTGATGGGTGTCAAACGCATTGTACGACTCTTACGATTAGTTTGAAGTCAGATTGTTAACATGAGGTAGTTGCATGGTTAGAAGATCGCTTAATTTACACCTCATCACTTTTAATTCCTCCCCAAGAGCCAGCCTAAATTGACGGGCATGTGTTGCTCTTTGTTGCAGGATGGCAGAGGCTCCCATGTCATGTGATTGTTTTGTTTCGTTGCCCCCTGGCTCTCGCGATGACCATGTGATTTTTGGGAAGAACTCAGACCGTCCCCGGGATGAGGTGCAAGAGGTGGCCCTCTACCCTGCAGCATCCCATCCTCCAGGCTCCATGCTGGAGGTAAAGCAGGCCTGGACTACTACAGTCCCACACAACCACTGCTGCTGGTACAGCTGACTGACAACAGGCACCATGCATCACTGAAAGACACAAGCCTACTGATACACTGCATACTTCCACGGTCTGGTGCATTGCAGAAATTATATTAAATTATATATTAGCTCATAGTAGGCCTATTCATGCATTACTATTCACATTAACCCCATTTGAGAAAGTACTTTAAAACAGAATGGTTCACTATTTACATGAAGCAGTCTTTGGTGTTAATGTTTAATGGAAAGGAAGTGAAGGTTATTTATTCCTCTTTTTTTCCTTTCTCATTTTCACTTTTCATTTGTGTTAAGAAATACTGACAGGTTGGAGCAATGGCTTAAGAAAAATGCTCTAACCAGATGTGTTAAAGTTGTTCTGTTTTTTACATATGTCTACAGAGTTCATCTTTTGGCTTTGCTGTTGAGTTAAAAAGACAACTTGAACTTTAATCTTGGAACACAATGACACTAATCAGGTTTCTTCAGAGTTACTGTCCCTAGTGTTATGTAGTTGTTTTTTCTGTCCAGGTTTTGACATATCTGTCTCTTCAAACTTCTGCCTCTACCAAAAATACAGTGGAGGTGAATGATATTATGTTTGTAGGGTAACACCCAGTCCTTCCTGTAAACAGGTTTCATTAGAACTACTTTTTACACGAGAAATTGTCCCTTTTGAAAACCGGCGTCAGCTTGTTCTAAGTAATTTTTTTCCTCAACACCAAAGCCAGATGTTCAACTTACAAACAGCTGCCACATATACAAAAATGTGCAGTATTCATTCAAGATTGTCATATTGCCCTTTGAGTTTCACTGATTTGGGGGAAAAAAAATACACTTTCACCTTTGAACTGACAGGTGAGTGTTCAGCTTCATATATCCTGCCGATTAATGCAATTTCTGTCTGCAGTGCACATATATCCAGATCCCTCAGGTGGAGCAGACGCACGCCGTCATCCTGAGCAAGCCTGCCTGGATGTGGGGGGCCGAAATGGGAGCCAATGACCAGGGAGTCTGTATTGGGAACGAGGCTGTCTGGACTCGAGAGCCTGTCGCTCCCGGAGAGGCTCTGCTGGGCATGGACCTTGTCCGGTGAGCACTGAAAACCTTTTGATACCGTAGTCCTGTTAAACTGTACTGGATAATAAACTTTTAGCAATAAAGAAAAAAATAATCTTTAGAGCTGATAGGAGTAACTATTGACTGCAGCGTTATTGTGAAGATTATCATGGATCTTGTAGACCACTAACTCCACAGTGTCCTTTAGACACTTAGTAGTTCCTTTAGTGGCTTAAGATGCCTCGGTGTTCTGCTGAACGGCTCAGAAGGTCTTTCATAATGAGTATTTCAGATTTTTTTCTGCTGGTCACATTTTTAAAAACCAGTCAGCTCTAATCAGGGTTCTAAAGACTTTAAATGGGTGCATTGTTTGTACAGACTGGTTGTCCTTTCTGTTTATACTGTATGTTGTGTGATGTACGCTGGTGGCAATTGAATTTCCTCATTAGGGATTAATAAAGTTTTTCTATTCTATTCTATTACATATAGTGTGGAGATTGTTTATTCAGTAGCAGTATTAACTTAATCCTCTTAGGCTTTGATCAGAGGGGTGTGTAGATTCACACAAGCATGTTATGACAAGTGTAGTAAGTACCGTTAAAGCGTAGCATTTACAATAGCATTTCCTCCAAAACACGTGGCAGAGGAGCGTATAAACAACGCCAAAGAACTCAGCTGGTCTTTACAGTTAGTTAAAAAGACTAACTGATTAAAGTAACTAAGACAGTAACAATACAGTAAATAAATAATTAGATAAAAGTAGATAAATACATTAAAGTGAAAGAGTTGTTACCATTTATTAAACGTTTATAACTACATAACTGATTCCTTGAGGAAATGCAGACTTTACACTTGGAAGTAATGACTTTTGATCATCAGACTGGGGTTGGAGCGTGGGGATAGTGCCTGGGCAGCACTGACAGTGATCACCGGCCTCCTGGAGCAGCATGGCCAGGGGGGGCAGTGCAGGGAGGATCCTGAGCCCTTCAGCTACCACAACACCTTCCTTCTGGTGGACCGTAACGAGGCCTGGGTCCTTGAAACTGCTGGAAGGCTGTGGGTGGCACAGAAGTTTACAGGTAAGGATGGACGGTTAAACAATTTGAGGGTAAATGCATAGTCTAGACAATTAATTTGGCTTGGTGGGTGCTGAACTGGTAATACATGCATATTCTCCTGAGAGATGATCAGAACTGTATTTACAAAGCTGCTGTTGGTCAGTACATGACATGACTGTTGACATTCACCAACCTTCTGAATGAAGCATCAACAACTGGCACCTTGTGTGTGTGTGTTTTTGTGTGTGTGTGTGTGTCTCTTGCAATTTGTGAAGAGATTTAGGTTAATTATAGATAATGAGATCAATGCAATATCTAGCAGATCTGCTGGTTGATCAGACCTCGACTTGTGCCCGAGTGGCATTCTACTGGCCCCACTTGTCACCCCTTTTTAGCCAGAGCCATCTGGATGCTCTCTCTGCCACCTCTACATTGTTGTTAATGGCTCCTTCTTCTCCATGCTCCCGTAATGCCCAGGGTTCTGTAGGCCTTACTGAGAGAATGACTGGCAAAGCCCTGACTGCCCACCTCCACTGGCATACAATGCCCTCCTGTAGTGAATGGGTAGTGGGATTAAATGCTATGCCACAATAGGTGCCACCTTTTCAGAGTAGACAAAAGCACCAAAAAACATATTAAAAACTTCAAAATGCAATTACAATATACAGCCAAAACCTATAAGTATACGGTATACAGAATAACAGTAGCAGCAAACAGCAAATATGTTGTCGTTAGGAGGAAACTTGCATCTGCTCTTAAATAGGCAAATCTTTGACGAGGCGTCTTCACATGCTAACAGCCACTTTTACCTTTCAGAGGGTGTGAAGAACATCTCCAACCAGCTGACTATCGGGACTGAGGTCTCTACAGAGCACCGAGAGCTGCGGAGCGTGGCCCAGGCTCAGGGCTGGTGGGATGGTGAAGGAGAGTTCAACTTTTCCCAGGTGTTCAGCCCCGAGAACCCACCTGCCAGGATGGAGCTGGCCAAACGGCGCTACAAGGGAGGCACAGAGCTTCTCCAGAAACATGACGGTGAGGGGGATCCACTCCTACATTTCCCAGAATTGCTTTAGACATCACCCTGAGAACACTGTAACACTCATCTACTCTGTTGCTCCTCTGCACTCAGGCTCAGTGACGGCGGAGGTAATGATGTCTATTCTGAGGGACAAGCCCAGTGGCATCTGCATGGACTCTGGAGGTTTCTGCACCACAGGCAGCATGGTGTCTGTCCTGCCCAGAGACACCAGCCTGCCCTGCATCCACTTCTTCACCGCCACCCCAGACCCCTCCAGGTATTTCACTAACTAAACTAAGAATCTCTGTGGAAGATGAAGATCAGTTGAGAGTAAAATAACCAAATTATAACACAACATTCATATATGAAACTTTTTTTGTGTATTCTGCTTCACTTTAGCCAACTGCTGTACATGAAAGCTGTCAAATTTGCTGTTTTAAATAACTCTCCCATGCAGTCTCATGCAACACTGCCATAATATAGGACAAAACTCCTTTTGTAAGGTTTTTACACTGATTCATATCTTACTTGTTTCAGTTCTGTGTTTTAGAAATTCTCAGAAATCAGGGGAAAACAGGTTAAAATAACAAGTAATGTTTTATAAATTGCTAGAAAGCAGCATGCAGGTTGGTACTAATTACTGGGAAAATAGAGAGTGATTGGTATATTACATAGTATACTTCCAATAAGTCCAAATGCTAAGCTAGCATAAGCACTGCACTGCAAGTCAGCTGAACATGAAGATAAATTAATAAAGAATTAATAAATACTCAGTTCTTTCAGGGCAGTTCTTCTGGGAAATTGATAATAAACTCTATCTCAGAACTTATATGTTTTTACGTAAGAACATTATAATTAGGATTAAAATACATAGTTTTTCTAAGAAACTTTAATATATATGTTAAAAGTTTGCAAAACATGTTTCATAGTGCCTCAATGACCGTGTTTAGACCACTGCAGCAGAGATCCTAACATTCTTTCCCTCCTCCACTTTGCTTTTCCTGCATTCTGTCTTCACTTTGGGTTATGGGAGTTTCTGAGTCTGTTTTCTCTTTCCTGTTCCCCTCCCTGCCAACACGCCCCACCCGTACCCCGGAAGGTCTATATTCAAGCCTTTTATCTTCTCGGACTGTTCCACCCCAGTGCTGAGAGTGGTCTCTCCACAGTTCGGCCCAGATGATCCTGTCAGGAAGCAGCCTCGCTTTCAGAGCCAGGTGGACCGCAGACATGACCTGTACAAGGCCCATCAGGTGGCGCTGAACACCATGGAGACCAACCCGGTGGGCATTGATGATCAACTAGGTCAATGATAGTCCTGTACAGATCCTGGCAGAGCTGGAAGTTCATATTCATTTCATATACATCTAGTCTGGGAACCAGACAAATCTGCGAGCTCATGTTTTATTTGCTCTGACAGATTTCCAGCCGACTTGGACCGGTTCCTGGTATGAAACCCGGTCAATGTTAACAATTAGGATTGAAGTCAATTCGACAGTTATTCATTAACGCTGTCATTAGCTAGCTAATGTTAAATTGCTGCAGTTGCAACAACTGAAGTCATTTTACTTGGTACCTACTGTATGTTTTAACAAACCAGGAGAAAAGCTTGCTTGCTATAGCCAACCCTAGTGAGCTAGCTGTTAGCTAAATTAACCTTTTTGTTACAGGCTAACATTAGGCTTTTGTTGATAAGAAAGATGTTTTTGCAGTACTTTTGACAGGATTTGGTCAAAGTTTACTTTACCAACTGATCACGAGTTGTGCATCTACTGTCATTAAGTCTGCTCCTCCCGTCACAGATGTCTGATTCAATTAGACTCGGGGCTCAAAAGGCAAAGAGTGGGCTCTGTATTCTTGTAAATGTACATGGTATTATATATATTTTTAGGTGGTCACATTTCATTGCTTTCATTGGTTGTTGGTCTATCCAATTGCTCCCAGATGCAATTTGGTCTGCGCCCCTTGGAAATCAAAAATGAGGTTCCAGACAAATTCTAGGCTAATATACTACTATACAACCAAAGCAGAATAATTTTTATTCAGAGTTGAACTTGGTCAGTTGTTGCTGACAAATTATAGGCGAGTTGCACCGCACAGGACTGACACTCCCAGTGCAGAGCAAACACAACAGGACCTCACAGTTAGTAGACAAGACACATGGTAGACTAAACATAAACATGTTACGAGTACACATTCAAAGCCAAAGAGCAGGGTTTCAATCATTATTACACTGTGCAACGCCAACATGAGAATCCTGGGAGGCAATAATACTTCAAAACAAAGTGACATTTTCCAATGAAGCCGTTTAGTCAGTGTCAGATAATGACCCGGCATTGAGCTTATTATATAATAACTGAGGTAGAGTAAGGTTCTTCTCAGGCGCAGTCTGGTCGATGTTTTTTGGTGCATGTAAGCATAATTTCCTGTGTGTGTAATTGGGACACGACTATTGCCTGTTGTTTTGGTGAGCAGCTAGAGTATATAAAAACCCAGATTAGCATGTAGAGGAAATGGAGGTGCGTGACAGCAGGTGTGCAACTGCTGTCATTAAGTCTGCACCTACCGCCACAGACGTCTGGTTGAATTAGACTCTGGACTTTCAAAAGGCAAAGATCTGTATTCTTGTAAATGGACATGGTATATTACATATTTTTAGTAGTATAGGTTTTCATCAAATGACTGCCCTGAATAAGCAGGTTCTACATGCAAGTACTGTTGGACCCAGGTGTTGCTGTTGTTTTGACATCTCTCTGTCTTTTTCTCTCTGTGTCAGGACGAGGGGTTTGCAGTCTATGAGGTTCTGAGGGACCTGGAGTCGCAGTGTCTGAGCGAGATTACAGCCATGCTAAGAGGAGAGTTACCAGGAGAAGAACTGGGGGACTTGTTTTTTGATTGCGTGGACACAGAGATTAAGTTCTACCAGTGAGGAGGTGGGAGGCTTCAGCAGCTGTGATTGGTGTTTTATCGTGCATGAATGTGCTTTTGTTGTTAAGGGGAAACTTCAAACTGCATCTTTGGAGCCGAGAAACCCTTTAGAGATGATTATATATAATATAGTGATGACTATGCATGACAATGACAATAACTTCTAAAAGCAATACAGAATACATTGTCAGTATATGTTCAGGTCATAAACCAGTAGAAAATGGTATAAAAAGCACCTTGAAAAAGGTGAGCTCTGCTTTTGCAGGAGTCAGAAAGTCAGTCATTATTATGTTAACTTGGCAGCATCTCTGCATATCTTCAGAGCAAAGTACATAATATAGCGTCTGATTCAAACCCAATATGATGATGATTAATCATGGAGAGGGTGCAATTGTCTGGGGAAAAAAGAACAGATTGTGCCGGTACTGAGGATTTAAATATCTTGTGTCCGTGAGAACAATTACAAGGAGTTTTACTGCTGAAATCTGAACAAACCTGTCCATGATCCTGCAGTGTGAGCTTGTTAAAGTTCTAATCTGCAAAATTAGTTAAACGCGATTTTAACAATCATCTTGTCAGCAAGGTCATAAGGTGAACTTGAAAGTTCAAGTTCAATTTAGGGATGAATGATATGCAATATATATATATATATATATATATATATATATATATATATATATATATATAATTTTTAAAAATCATATTGCGATTGTTTTGAAAGATTGTGCAAGTCATGAGTTGGGATTTTACTGGGAATGGAAATTTTTGCATTTTCACTTTAATTGAAAAAAATATATAAAAAGTGTTTTTTGCTGGGGTCTGTACCAGACAAGCATGTTATCTGTGTGGAGAACATAATTTGTGGGCTGGGGCATCTTTTTAGCACCACGATGCTTCATTTATAATGACGCATTTTATTTTAAAAAAAGGAATATATATAATATCGCAAAACAATTCTTAATTCTCAGGCTCTCTCCAATAATGCTCAAACAATATGTATAAAAACAAAATCACACAAGTAACAGTGAATTTAAGACACAAAATAGTGCAGAAGTACCTATATACATATAGGAACCTGTCGACATTATAGTTTATTATATTGTATCATTACATTACTGTACACCTACAGTAATGTAATGATACAATATAATAAACTATGTGACTGTTCCCAGCAAAGCTAAACAAGCTCTTAACCTGTGCTGTGTCTACCTGTCCTCTGTTGCAGTGCCCTCACGTGGACATCTCTAGCACTCGCAGAGTGGCAGGACAAGGCCCTGGGACTGATTAAAAACTCTGTGTTTCTCGTCTGTTTGGCCTCCGCCTCACGCACGCAACACACATCCCTGACACCATTCCATCATTAACACAGACTAAATGTCTAAACTGCACTTGTGATCAATGCATACTAATCATCTGTATCACCCAGGGAGCAATGACTGCACCTCATTAGTGAGTATAATGATGTAGACTACACAGGCGCCTATGTAGAGCTGTGTGACGTTGCACAAATACTGTGAGTATGGCATTTGTTTAACTTTCTGTTTATTGTTGCAAATGAATGGGGTTTCATTTGATGGCTCCCTGTAGGGAAAGATCTAATAAAGAATGTGCATAATCTGTCCCGAGTGCGTTGTAATCTTTCTGGCCACCCTAGTGGTGCAGTGTGTGCGGGGTAAACCGACATAAGAACCGTAAGAACCGTAAAATACTGTCACATTATTGATACTGAGGCATTTGGTCTAAAATGTTGTGATATTTTACCAACAATGTGCAGCCTTAATATTTCTGTTTCCATACTTCAATTTACTTTCAGTATGTTCATCATCTGACTTAGTTGGATATGAATAGAAATCTTTGTGGAGTATACATTATTTTGATGTTATGAACAAAAGTCACTACTACCTCCCTTTACTGTAAAAAGAAACAGAACATTATTTCTTTAATAGGCTAAAGTGCAGCTCTGTTATAATTTGAGAAATTTGAACACCTTATCCTTAAATCAGAAAGCAATAGAAAAGACTGAAGTGATCTTTTAACTAGAGAAAAATCCTGGAGCTGCCCCATATAGACATTTCATATTGATAAAGCAACTGCATGGATGATTTGACAGCAGCAGTAAGGGACATTTGTTTCTGATCCTGTAAGACAAACAAACATTCAGAATAAACTATCTATGAGTGACTTTTAAGTTTAAGAAGTTGTGCGTGTAACTTCACTGTCAAAAAATCTCTGGACCAGTTTAACAAATAAAAAGTGGATTTTCGCTTTAGCTTTAGGTCGTCTTGCTGTTTGTCTACCGCTCCACCCCAGTTGAGTAGGTGGCGCTAATGCACATTTAGGGTTGTTAGTCAACCGTCAATAAGTTCCGAAGAAGAAGAAGCAGCAGCGGATAGTTCCCACTCCATCCAGCAGGTGGCGGTAAGTTAAATCCTCTCTCTCTGAGCGGAGGAGGTTGAAACCCAAACACCTTGGTGCCGCCGCCGCCAGTGAAATCTGGTTACAAATCCTAACCTGCTCGACAGTTTGTTTTTAGGACTTGCACGAATTGTCAAGCCTAGTTCCAGCAGTTTCCCCCCTGATTAAAGAAAGCGGAGTTGTCCAGCGGGAAAAGGTAACATTAATGTGACGCTAGGCTGCTAACGTTACCCAACGCTAACGTGAGTATTGCCAACGTTTACCAAAAAAAAACCCTGCAGTTTAGCTTTCGCTATAACGTTAGCTGCTTTATCTGAACACCAGGCCGCGGGGGGTGCGCAAAATGTGTCGCTGTGATCTGGAATTACACTTATCCGTTATAATTAGTTACGACTGTGGTCTTTTCGTAGCACCTAAAGCTAACTAGCTTCTGTGCTGACGGACTAGCAAACCGCTAATGTTGACTGTTAGCTGACTAACCAAAGGTTAGAAGGTACCGAAGCGTTAACCTCTCCATCAAAGCTCAGTGCAAACCTCAGTCACCAGAAGGGGTTCAAACACTTCAGCCTCAACATATTTGAGGTTCTCCTTTTCTTCAAGAATCGCATAAAGGTTTATATTTGCTTAAAAGTGGCAAATAGACATCTTCATGGGTATGAATGAACTGTAAACTGCAGGTTCTCCATGTTTTCTTCTTTACAGCCCTGATGTGATGGAAATGTTTTATTCTTCTCCATGGAGTGCTGCAACTTTACTGATTTTCTTTGATATCCTTTAGTTAGGGCTGGGCGATATGGCCAAAAATGTTATCACGATAAAATAATTTCATACAATTCGATATCTATAATTATCACGATATATAAGTCAAATCATTATTTCTTTCAAATTTAAAAGTTTTTTTGCTCCTGAATGAAAATTAAAGGAACCAGGTGGTTAATTATATGGTTAAACTTTTCTTTATGGTCAGAATGTGACAAACATTTGGTGCCAAACAGCGTATCACTCAACAAAGCTGAGGTAGAACATTCAAAACTATTTTGATAAAACCTTTCTTCAACAAATATGATTAGTAAATATTTTTTCAGTTCATTTTCTTCAACAAAATAAACATTTTATGAGAAATACTAAGTGCTAATTTGTCTGTGATTCAAATGAATTAAACCAAATATTTATTGACAATATATTTAACATTTATTATATTGTCATTGAGGAAAATTATATTGCGATAATTATCATTATTGTTTTATTGCCCAGCTCTACCTTCAGTTAAGACAAACTTACACTCAGATGAACCACAATGCTTTTAGAGCTCGTAAGAGACCAAATACTATTATTTAGTAAAATGTGCATGTGAGATAAGTGATTGATCAAGGTTTGGCACATCAATCTTTAATTCTTTACCTCATGATTTTACAACTCATTTTGTTTTCTTTTTTTCTGCAGTCTTTGACATCCACTAAACTGGTGGAGTTGCTGTGAAATTATGTACTCAAACAGGTCTGAGTACAGGAGGCAGCACAGTGACAGAAGTTCAAGGCAGTGGGAAGATTATGATGACAAATGGGAAGAAAGGCGTGAACCTCCCAGAGATGTACAGCGTGATTCTTATCATAAATATGGTGGGGATGGACAAAGTAGCATACAGAAGACAAGCCGAAGTAGGGAGTACAGTGACTCGCCCAAGAGGCTGTACAGTAAAGACCCATTGAACAGAGACTGGAGCAGAAAGAGCCCAGTAAGGAGACGCATGTCTTCACCTGATTGGGCTGCTTCTGAAAAGAAAAGGCGAATGATTGCACAGGATGATGAAAAAGAATACAGATACAGGCGTGAGCCTGAAGATAAAACTAGCAGAAAGTCACCAGACAATTTTTCACGTGCATACATAACCAAGAACCTTAAACATACACTACCACAGGAAGAGGATTTCAAATACAGGAAAACACCTCAAGACTCCAGACACCGATATCGAGATGAAGAGATCACCTACAGGGAACAACATGATGATTTTACTTGCCGGGAGTCTTTCGGATATACCAAAGCCAGGGATGGTCATGAAAGGAGCCGGGGCTGTTCACGAGAGAGGACACGATCACAAGAACGCTCTACAAAGGTTAGTCATAATAAACAATATGTGTTTGCTTAATGTCAAGGATTGTGACAGTTTGTTTTAAAAAATGTTTATTAATATATTCCTCCATATTAAACAGAGTTATGCCAAACCCAGAGAGAGGAATGACAGCCCAGATCATGAGGATCATCGTCAAAGCAAAAGAACACATTTTCCACTGAATGGATCTAGTGGACAGGTGGGTTTATTTGACATGTGGCAGTTAGAAACTACCTTTATCATCAGTGAGAGGTGCGGGCAGATCCGCTCGGGTACCCCGATTTGCATTTTTCCCTAAAAAGCGTTAATTCTGGAGATGTGCAGTGTGCCTACATTCTGACCTAACCTTACTGCAACACCAGATCCATACTGAGACACTGTCCATAGATACATTATAGTTCAAAACAGATATTGGACACCATACAAATTGCTGTAGGTGACCATCAACCGAAAGCTGTGATGCAGTTTAGAGTTTCTTAATAGACAGCTATTCGGCTGTCTAACATATGTACATTGCTTTACTAATATCTTTGTAAGAATACACCGTAAGCTGTAATGCACCTTAAAGGTTCCCTGTGGAGCTACAGACGTGCACCAGCGCACATAGGGTTGACACACAATACATATTTCTTGCAATTCTTTCACACTATTGTGCTGATCAGCAGATGGCACTAACACGCCAAGATATGCTGTCATACTCCCGCAAAGGCAGAGAAGAAGACTGCTAATGAGTAAACGTGTCCTTGGCTAATATTTTGAGGAATGAAATGCATTCACCACGGATATACACACTGCTTTTTGGTGAGTAACACTGAATGTAAACACAACTTGCACAGTTATTGTGGTTTCTCCCTAGCAACCAACATTACAACCGCTGAATCTACTGTGGAGCTACAAATGTAGCCTTGGCAACACCCAGACACGCCTGTATGTTAGTCTTTTGATTTGGTCCAATCACTGAAAGGTGAAAGAGCTAGCTTTTCAGCTTGGAAGGGAACCAATCACCTTAGCCAATTAAAACACTATATTTTTCTAAACGAAACATTTTAAGTCAAATAAAATACGAGAGGCCCCCAATTCACTCGGACAGAAAGGGCTGTTGTCCTATGTTTGATTTTTACACATTTCTCGCAGGTTACTACAAATGTATTAAAGAATGCAGATAATACTTCCATGAACTGTGGTTCCTTCCTTGTTTCCCATCAGTCCTTTGAGAGTGATGTCACCAACCAATTTGCTGCTGTTCCTGAGCAGAAGTCGTCAACCAAGGGTTTCCAGCGTTTCCTCGACGTGCTCAACAAGGGTGTGAATGTCGCCATGCTCACCAAGATAGTGAATCAGAACGCTACAGAAGTGGATGATCCACCGCATTCTCCAACTTCTTTCATGAGCACTGCAGATCGTCTGTGGTCTCCCAGTTGTGCTGGGAGGCAACAGGAAAACCACCAAAATACCAGCCACTGGAGTGAGAGCGAGGGATCCCAGAGACTGGCTTCTCCACACCCTCGTCACAGGTCCTTCAGCCCAAATGGGGGCGCTCTGTCTGATGTGAAGTCTCTGCAAAGGGGTGAGGGAGAACAAAGCTACTTAAGCTCCAACAGTAGATCCGGGTCTCCCTCAGTGATGGAAAAGATAACACTGACACCTGAAGATGAGCACAAGCACAGGCAAATGCAGGATGTTCTGCAGGCTATTGGCTTGAATTTAGGATTTGAGGAACTGGGCCAAATGTCACATCGGATCCAGGAGCGGTTATACGGAAAGAAGGATAGTGACCGTGGCCATGGTAGAGGAAGCAGGGAATGGGACACAAGGCGGGCGCTTTCACCAACACCACAAAGTAGATCATCCTCAAGCAGGTCTAGTTTTAGCCCTTCAACTCGGGAATATTACAAGAAAAAAGACTCCTATAGTGCTAAGAGGGATGTAACACAGGCACAGCCAGCTGTAGACTATGGTCAGCAGAGCAGCAGTAGCACTTTACCAGATAGTAAGAAATGTGAAACTAACTCCCGGCAAAGCATTGCTACATCTCCAGCATTTTCTCCAAATCCAACATACACTTTGTCAAAACCATCTCCTTCACCTGTGATGCCAGTGTACTCTCCAGTAAACTGCTTACAGGCACAGCCAGCTGTAGATTATGGTCAGAATAGCAGCAGTAGCACTTTAAAGGAGAGTAAAAACTGTGAAACTAACTCTCAGCAAAGCATTGCTACATGTCAAGCATTTTCTCAAAATCCTACATACACTCTATCAGAGCCATCTCCTCCACCTGTGATGCCAATGTACTCTCCAGTAAACTGCTTTCCACTGCCATACCCAGCTCTGCCTCCTAACCTGCCCCATGTTAGACCTGGGCTTTTCTTGCCTCGCCTGCCTCCCTTCCTCCCTTACCCCTGCGTCCCACCTTTAAACATGTTCCCTGCTGTACTGGCTCAAACGAGGCATTTAGTCCCGCAACACCTGAGTAATCCTCGGCCACACTTTTTTAACTTTCCAGATACTAATCCACCTCAGCCTCTGAACACCATACAGAAACCTAAAACCATGTCAAGACCCCGCTGTTTGCAGGTTATTGAAACCACACAACCGGGATGAAGACGGTTGCATAGGGGGGAAATCTGATTGAATCTTCATTTGGGCCTTCAGGGAGTCTCGTTTGAACCACAAAACAAAACACTAAATCAGCATTGCACATGCGCAAGCAACCTGTCCAGCAGCAACAAAAAGCAAGGCCAGAAATGAGGAAATCGACAGTGAACAGTTGTTGACCATAGACAAACCTATAGGTGTTGTTTTGTTCAGTCTGTTCTTATAACAATACAATATCATGCTAAAGAAAACAGTGTTAATTGATTTTTGAAAACTTTTGTTTTATAATTTTCTTATTCATAATTTGTTAAAACATGATGTTATATGTTTTTGTTGAAAGTATATTTGTCTGCAGAGATCTCTCGTAGGATACAGGCCTTTTATCCTAGTGAAATTGCGCCATAGTCAGCTGTTTAAGTCTTCTGAGGGTAATCTACGTCTACAAGAGTCATTTAAAGGATAAATTTTCACATATTTTGGTTTTTACTAGTAGGTACAAAAGATTTTGGAATCCGTGCAGTAGATGGCTGCAGCTGCCGTGGCTGCAACATACTCCAGGTCAATTCTGCCCGTCAAATTGACTTCGGCAAAAATGCTGCTTTTTGCCACATATGTCTACTGGCTGTTAATTGTAGGGATCCTTTCATGACACCTTCTTCACCTTAAACCTTCATTGTGACGGGCACGATGGCACAACTGCCTCAAAGGAATATTGCAGCCGGTTCACTAAACCATCTACTGCATGGATTCCAAAACTCTCTGTACCTACTGGTAATTTCATCACCAAAATAGTTGAAAATAAGGCCCAGGGTTAAAAAAAACCCCACAATGATCCTTCAAGCTTCTGTGTTTTCTGTCTTTGTGTACACATGCAGGAAATTGTGTAAATATTTGAATTGCATAATATTAAACACAATGATTCTAAGTAAATTGTGAAGGGCTGTGCAATTCTTCTGATTTTCATGGAAAAAAGTGGGATGGGACTGCCTTGTACAAAAGTCAAAATGTCACATTGAGTTTTTGTCATGGACCTGTACATAGTACAGGAGACTACATCTTTTGGAAAATGGTTAGCACTTGGAGTGTCTTATTTCACATCTATTTCTATACAAAGAAGGTTAATCTAATCACCATTTCACCCAGGAGTAAGGCAGAGTCCCTGAAAACAAAAACAACTTTATATTAGGATTAATGACCACAGGTATTCAATTACTGATGTAGATAATGTGTATTTACTTGATAAATGACAAAATTTATCACTTAAAAAATTAAAAATTGATCAGTTTCACTTCATCTCTGCCATACCTTCAAGCTCAGAGAGGTGAACGCAGAGCTCCTGAAAAATTAATTGAGCGATACCGTAGTCTCCTAAGATTTTTACCATGATGCCTGTAAAGGTCTGCCAACCATTTCAAGAATTCGCATGGACCTACAGTGCACCAGTATTGAAGGTCAATCAATACTTAAGAGTACCACTCTTCAAAAGCTAGAAACTGAAGAACTGACTGGTGAAGGTTGGATCTTCGATGCAAATTCTTGTACTGCTTCAGATACTATTAATAAATATTACTATAAGCTTTTGTTACAAAAAAAAAATAAAAATCTGATCACCACTTTTGTTTGCAGGTAATTGCATAAACATCTATAATCATGTGACCTTAAACTTTGAATTATTCCTGCGTGTTGGTACTCCATCCAGAAGGTGGCGCTGTTAACATTCAGATTTCAACACCACCGAGGCAGTGAGAGCAGTATGGCCCCTCTTCTCCAGGTCAAGCTCTATTTATAATTAACATTAACTCCTGTTATTCCCTCTGCTGCCGGAGTTTATCAAAGCTCAGTTTCGGCATTTCACTATTCAAGAATTACGTTTGCGGAGTAACAACCTTCAAATTTGTTCCCGCGATGCGACAGAGGAAGGGCTTGTTTGTTTGAGCAGCTGTTGTAGGTAAACAGTCTGTTAGCCGTCAAGCTAAGCTATCTTCAAAACGAGATTTTGCTGTTCGGTTAATCAGTTTAGCTGTTTGTTCGGTCCTTAATTTGCCACATCACTTATTTTACATAATGTTTTCAAACGCTAGCTTTTGTCTTTCATCAAAATTAGACAATGTTTAACTGTTTAGTTAATGCCTTTGGTAACTGACAGATTCATGTTAACAGGGGGCTTGTTCAGATTGTAGTTGACAGTTTCTTTTAAGGAAGGAGGTAACGTACTGTCTGTAAAGTAACAGTCTGCAGACAGCTCAGTGCTAATTAACCCACATTTCTTCCATTTTACAGAACGTGTACTGACTTCATAAACTGTCTGGCTGAAGGATGAATCCACTTGACTGGGAAGATGCTTTTCGAACACTGCAGAGACGTTTGGACCCAAATCACCAGAGTGGTTTTAATAACCGTATGGAGACTGCCTCAGAAGCTATTAATGACTGGGACACTTACTGCCAATACTCAAGGTACACTGTTGATGAACCACAAAGCAGCACGGGAGTGAATGTGGGATGGAAGGGACTCAGTCCTTCCTCACAAAACCTTTACATTAATGAGTCAGAAGCCGAGGACCCAGATGGAGAGCCGCTTCAAATGGATGAGGGGGATCCTGAGCTCACAAGAAAGCGGAAAGAGCTTAGAGAGATAGAAGAGCGGATAATACATAAGAAAGTTGCTATCGCGCTGAAGAAAGTGGAGCCGTTTGTGAAGGAGACTCCGTCAGGCTTTTCTAGTAATGAACAATCAGCTGCATGCAAAGGTGCAACTCTTAAAGACAGGGTGAATGTCATTTTGCTGCAACGGCATCCTGTCAGCTTTCTGTCGAAGGTGAGTAATAGATGGATTGATGAGATAATCAGCTGTTTCAGTTCATTTTGAGCATACAGTGTTTTTTCAGTCTGCAACAACCTCCAACTGATTTTTGTTAAAGAAATATTGTGAGCCAGGTTCAGGTGTGATAAAGAAGTTTCAGAGACTGATGAAGACTTCACATAGCGTGGTTTATTGAGCCCGGCCGAGGAGATACATAGCCAGCATACAACATGTGAACACGTCCTGTTCTACATGAAACCAAGTTTCTGTCTTCCCCCTGCTTCCTGTAGTTTCCCTATTTGGTCACCTTTAGCTGGCCTTAACCTAGAACAACAAATCTATCTGATGTTTAGACTCCAATGCTACGTCTCACTGCAATCTATAACTCTCCCAATGAGTTGTACTCTAATCTGTGGAGCCAGGAAGTTCTTGTAAACATTCTTGGAAGACTCAACCTTGTCAGATTCCCAGAGCGCACTGATATCTGCTAGCCTGACGTCTGACCTTTATCAGTGTAACTGTTGTCTCCCTAACAAGGACAGTTACATGAGAGAAATAACTAGAGCTGGAAGGTCAGTGAACACTTGTGCGGTCAGCTAATTACTCCAAGCTAGACCTGTCTTACCTTTCTCACTTACATCAATTAAGCCAGCTTAGAAATATTCTTCAGAAATGTTCAGTTAACATACTGTATTTCCTCCGCTTTTGCTGCTCAGGTCCGTTCTCCCAAAGAGAGAATGAGCTCATCCAGTCGGAGCAAAGATGGTTTGCTTCAGGAAGACCATCCCCTGAAGCTCAGACTGAAGTCACTGATGAAGCAGAGATGCAGGGATCCTTATGTTTTGCCAACAAACAGGGAGGTTTGTAATATTTTATTGCCTCCTTTTGTAGGAAATGGCAATCAATATTACATTATATTTAAAAATCATATAAATTAAACAAAGTAAACAACTTAAAATGTGCAAAAATTACAATAAGAGAAGATACTGAATCACACATCATCTTAAGTTGAATACAATTTAAATTGGACTTCATTAAATATACCGATACATTCATCTGTGTTCTACACCCGCTTATCCCTTACAGAGCCACTGGGGACTGAAACCTTTCCCAGCATGCACTGGTTGAGTGATGGGGTATACCCTGGAAAGGTTGCCCTTGAGTTAACACATAAAAAGAACCATCCACAATCACATGTTTGTGGAGAAAGTTCATTTCATGTTGAAGTTAAAACAGAAAATAACAGACATTGACTCATAACACAACTCGCTGAAGTGTAAGGCCTTCAATACGGATTTTCCCCCCCTAAGTAAATCCTAAGAAAAATGGTGGGATTTAACAGACATGGTGTAACTTTTTACCATTTAAAAAATACTTATAAAGCGGTGCATTCATTTGCTGTCCATGTAGAGGGAACTAGATGCGTGTTGTTGTTTATATGCTCTGATAATGTTAATCCAACACATCTTTGTAGTAGCATCCATGTTGATTCCACATTCAGACTTAAGAGCACATGAAAACACACTGAAGTTAGAAGAATGACTTCACAACTCGGGAAATGGGACCATCCGAGGAGCATGTGAATTAGTGATGTGCGGATCGATCCTGAAGTATCGATATTTCTGATGCCAACGTTTCCTGCTCATATAAAAGGATCAATATCTAAACTCAGTAATTTGGAGTGAGTGTGTGTTTTATCGTAAGTATCTTACTGTCACCAGGATGCTATAACTACTCGGTTGATAGGAACTACTTTTCCTTCCGCCTGTCAAAGTCATGCTTGCTCTACGGCTCTGTGACGGAGCTTCTTTGAAGTGAGCCGCTGCAGACCTTTACATTTCCCGCGATTGAATACTGACTATGGCTGACTGTAAAATTCAGTCAGGTCTGGCTCTATTTTAGCTGTGAAGATAAAAATGACACTGTGTGTGATGTGTGCGCAAAGACAGTGAAAAACTTTGGCAACACTGCAAACTTCGCTAAATATCTGAGATTAAGTCAAAATAATAGGATGATGTTATGAAGCGGCAGTTCTGAGCAGAATATTTTTATTATAATTACAGAATATGAGTTATATGATATTAAGTTTGATGTCCTGTCATTAGCAGCTATTACCCTACTCCTTATTTCTCATAAATACAGAAACGGGAGAGGGGAGGTCACATTAAACTAGAAATAAAATATGTACAAAGTATTGGTATCAGCATTACCAGCCAGGGTATTACTTGGTATTGGATCAGATAGGAATTAAGTGGTATCGCACATCACTAACGTGAATGTACCGTGAGAGCTGATTGCGTTTTGCAAGCCTCACCACTAGATGCCATTAAAACTTAAACACTCAACCTTTAAGTCATGATGGAGAGAGAGAATGTGTATCTTGTTCACCTTCTAAGATCATTATAATAAATTTAAGAAATTGTATTAAATTAATTGTCATCTCTTATGCACAAAGAAGATAAAATCAGTTTAATAAACTATGAAACCCTGTCAAAGAGCCAAAGTTCTTAAAAATTCCTGTCACAACCACAGCAACAGTCTCAAAAACAGTTCTCCCTACATTTTCACTTTTCATTCATGCCAACCGCTTGGACAAATGTAAAAAGCTTAACATACAGCATGTGAGCAAATAGGAATTAAGAAAGCAATTAACAAATTAAAGTTTTCAAATCAATCAGTGATGCAGTGCCTCCCTCTCTCTCTTTCTCTGCCTCGCGAGCGCACCAGACGCCAATAGTGTGGAAATATTGTGGCTCCTTCTGTAAATGTGGTGTCATATCTGAATTAACCTGTAAGGAACATTAACGTGAAAGACATCTCTGACTGAAAGACGTAAAGCATCACTTTAACAGACAATGCAATGTTAAGTATTCCATGTTTGAAAAGGGTTAAAGATATTTTGAGGCAGTTTCAAAAATGTCACCATTACCTAGTTTGTCTATCAGTACTGTAAAATTCAGTAGATTTCTTAGTCAGTGGAATTCTTTTTAAGGGATCCCCATCACAAATTTATTTGTTTATATGTTAAGAAATTAATATCAGATCTTTTAAAACTCAAATTTCGATCCTTAAAAAATCCAGCATCTGTCAGATAAGCTGTGGAAAAGCATGACACGTTGAAATGAATGTTTTGATAATAAGCAATCTGTCTGTATATCTGACCTGTCCCATCAGCCCCCTGATGTCCCACTGCCTCCTCCAAGCCGAAGCGTTACTTCACCCGCCAAGGAGAAGAACAGCGTCAACCAGGGTTTCCAACGTTTCCTCAGCGTGCTCAACAAAGGAGTGGACATGGACCTGCTCAGTAGGATTGTCAACGATGACAGTGAGGATCTTCCTTCGAGTGAGGAGCTCCTGAACATTCAGGATAAGTCAGATCCCCCCTTCAGGAGCAAGAGCCATCGATCGAACAGTGGAGCCTCACTGCTGAGCCGCTGTCGGACCAACAGTGGAGAGAGATCCCTCAGTGAGAGGCTCTCCCTACCTAATGAGGACAAGAAGAAGAAAGACAGAGGAGACCGCTGTTTGGGCTCTAGTAGTCGATCCAAGTCTCCCTCAGCAGTAAAGAGAAGGAAAGAAGAAGAACCAAAGCCAAAGGTGAATGAGCAGCATGAGCAGCTCCAAAACATTCTTAAAACTCTGGGGTTGAGCTTGGAAGTGGAAGAGATGAGCAAATTAGCAGACCGGACTCAGGAGAGGCTGTATGGGAAGAAGCATGAAGGCGTGAGGGCTGACAGCAGAGAGGAGCAGGAGAGTCAGCAGAAGGGCTCCCCAAGACATTACAGGGACTCCTCTTCTTCCTCCTCCACCTCCTCCTCCTCTTCATCTTCCTGCTGCTCCTCAAGGTCGACCTCTAGAAGCGTTAGTCCCAGCCCCTCTCCCCGTCAGCGCTCCCACCACAGAGATTCGAAACAAAGTCTGAAACCTTACACGTCTGAACGCAGCAGCTCCAGAGACAATAGCAGGGCTGGACTGAAATGCCAAGACGGCAACCAGGACAGCAAAGAAGCACAGGGGCACAGAGGCAATGACAGGACAGACTCAAAAGAAACCTCCGCTTATCTACCTTCATATCCACAAAACGAAACATATCCCCATCCTGCTGCTTTTTCTGCTTTTCTAGATTACAGTTTGTCCCAGTACTCTCAGTACAGTGCCCCCCACAGTGACACTTACAATGCTGCTTCAGATTCTTACTGGTCGTATGCTCAGGCTGCCATTCCTCCCTCCCTTTATCCCAGCAAGTTTCCAGTTCCGCAGAACACTTACCATCCGAACTCTGTAATGGCACCTAACACGGTTTACCCTCGTCATAATACTCGTGACGTAAACTTACTTGTGAATCCAGACCTGTCTAGAAGTGAAGGCCAAACTGGATCGTCTTCTGTCCGTCGCTGCCTGACGGTCATCAGCACTAAGCAGCCCACTCAGAGCTGTCTAAAGCAACTCACAGACTGCAAGACTAGGAGGCGGGGGAATTTTAACACGCGCCGTTTAAGGTGGAAACGGAAAAAATTGAAAAAGAAACAACTAAAAATGGCAGCAAAGCAGGTTACAGATTCTGTAAAGAAGGTGAACGCTCCGCAGGGAAACGAAGATGAGCCTGAAGCTGAGCAGTCAGAAGAGGAAAAGCGGAATCCAACGGAGGAGGAGATAAAGGCAAACCTGAGGAAAAAGGTTGGTGGAGTTTTAATCAGCTTCCTAATACATCTCATTTTAATAGGTTAAGTTGTGGTCCCCCTCGTCTGTACGTTTGTTAGCAGGAAATATGAAAGAGTTTAAATTGTGGAACAGGCCTGTAGTTATCGCGTGTGTTAGGGTAGGAACTGACTGCAATTTATTTGCTATTTGCAGACCAGCAGTAAAACCCTTTAATCAACTTTCTTAGCTGAAGAAATCACTTGAATCTCGGCCAGCATTTAGGGGCTTATTAAAAAAATACAGTATAGATGACAGGTGAGTTGGACTGTGGATAAGACATTATAAGAGTTAAGCAGTTTTATTAATTTTGGTTATAAAACAGCAACGTCACCGTCCTTCTTGTGGAAAGTCATTGTACAGAATCCCACACTGAGGTAAGAGTGTTTTAAGATCGCTTTTAGCGTGACTCCTAGGAATGATTCTGAGATGTTTGATAAATACAGGCCCAGGAATATTGAGGATTTCTCAACATTATTATTATTATTATTATTTTTGTATTTTCTCAGAATCAGAAGGAGCTTCATTACCAAGTAGTGTTTAACACATACGAGGAATTTGTTTTGGTTATAGTTGATATAAATAAATGTAGAAATATATAAATATGGAATAAACAATGCGAGTTATATAAGAATAATAAAAAGAATAGAGAAAAATAAAACAACTATTTGCAGAACATGTTCATTATTCTGGGTTTGTGTAGTGCAGACATATTGCAAAGAAATATATAAATTGACAATAGATTAACAATTAACAACAAATGTGTGCAATATTCCAGGTTTGTCTGTGATATGAAATTAAATAGTATTCTTGTGCAGAGACATTTATTATTTGCAAGGGGGTAGTGTCAGTGGGGGACCTGGACCTTGTTGATGAGGCTAGCTGCAGAAGGGTAGAAACTGTTTTTGTGGCGAGAGGTTTTGGTCCTGATGGACCGCAGCCTCCTGCCAGAGGGGAGAGTCTGAAACACTTTGTGTCCAGGGTGGGAGGAGTCAGCTGCAATCTTTCCTGCACGCCTCAGATTCCTGGAGGCGTACAGGTCCTAAAGTGAAGGAAGATTGCAGCCAGTCACCTTCTCTGCAGAGTGAATGATGCGCTGCAGCCTGCCCTTGTCCCTGGCAGTGGCAGCAGCGTACCAGATGGTGATGGAGGAGGTGAGGATGGACTCAATGATGGCGGTGTAGAAGTGCACCATCATTGTCTTTGGAAGGCTGAACTTCTTCAGCTGCCGCAGGAAGTACATCCTCTGCTGGGCCTTCTTGGTGATGGAGGTGATGTTCAGCTCCCACTTGATGTCCTGGGAGATGATGGTGCCCAGGAAGCGGAAGGACTGGTGACTGATGAGTCACAGGATGATGGGGGAGGGTGGGGCGGGGCTCTTCCTGAAGTTCACGGCCATCTGCACTGTCTTCAGAGCGTTGAGCTCCACACTGTTCTGGCTGCACCAGGTCACCAGACGGTCGATCCCCCACCTGTAGGCGGACTCATCCCCACCTGAGATGAGCCCAATGAGGGTGGTGTCATCTGCAAACGTCAGGAGCTTGACAGACTGGTGCCTGGCTGTTGGTATAAAGGGAGAAGAGAAGGGGGGAAAGATCGCAGCCTTGAGGGGAACCTGTGCTGATGGTCCTGGAATCAGAGACATGTTTTCCCAGCTTCACGTGCTGCTTCCTGTCTGTCAGGAAGTCTGTGATCCACCTGCAGGTGGAGTCAGGCACGCTCAGCTGGGATAGCTTGTCCTGAAGCAGGGCCGGGATGATGGTGTTAAAAGCAGAGCTGAAATCCACAAACAGGATCCTGGCGTAGGTTCCTGGGGAGTCCAGGTGCTGGAGGATGTAGTGAAGGGCCATGTTTACTGCATCGTCTACACACCTGTTGGCTCTATAGGCAAACTGCAGGGGGTCCAGGAGAGGGTCTGTGATGGATTTTAGGTGGGACAACACAAGGCGTTCAAAGGACTTCATAACTACAGATGTAAGGGTGACGGGTCTGTAGTCGTTTAGTCCAGTGGTCCTTGTTTTTTGGGGGGACAGGGATGATAGTGGAGGCTTTGAAGCATGCTGGCACACGGCATGTCTCCAGTGAGGTGTTAAAAATGTCTGTGAACACTGGAGACAGCTGATCAGCAAAGTGGTTCAGGATGGATGGGGAGACAGAGTCCGGCCCAGCTGCTTTGCGGGGTTTCTGCCTCCTGAAAAGCCCGTTGACTTCCCCCTCTGAGATGGAGAGAGGAGGGGAGGGGTGTAGTTGGCCAGCTCTGAGGAGTGGGAGGAGGAGGAGATGGTGGACTGGGGTTGAAAGTGAGCGGAGTCACGGGGGATGGTGTCTGATTGACTCTCAAAGCGGCACCATTTATCACCATTTATGTTTTTAGGCATAATATAAATAGCTATTGACATAACAGACATAGACGACACCTATATACAGTATATAAAAACATGATATGATCATAATCACAATTTCACTGACGGTGAGTAAATAATGATTATGACTTTTTGCATTGTTCGGCCATATGCTCTTAAAGTTTTCCTGTTACGGTTGTTTTTATTTCTTTATAATGAATCACTCTATTCTAAGATTTTCTTTGTCTTGTTCATAAACTTTTATATTTTCTAGCTCGAAGCATTTAACCAGAAGGTGAAGCAAAAGGTCACACAGCCAGCCAACTCCATAACCTCTCTGACTGGTTAAAGTAAGTAGACTAGTGTAGGAGAACACTGATGTTAACAGTGTTTGTCCTCATTGATAAATCTTTCTGCTTAGGATCGTTTCAGGTTTGTAACCACACATCAAATTGGAGCAAAACTGGTATAATAATTTATCACAGTTAAATTACGCTCTGTTTTAGGGGTTAAAACTAAATTGAACCAACAAAACATTAAAGAATATCTTTCTCTTCCTTACTGCCATCATATTTGTAGTGATATAGAATTAAATCAGCATGACAATGAAGTGAATGTCTGACATGGATAGTGTTTTGTAACACTGACATGAACTGTATGATGCTTTTAAATGGAAATTTGAAAGCAGCATTGAGTGTTGAGTCATTTTGTGAGTGTTTATAGTTTTTTTCTGTTTTTGTTTCCCTGTAGACCTGTGCAGTGCCATGGCTGTCTTTCATTTGAACCTGCTGTGAGTCACGACAGACCATGTGGACCTCATGTCTAATGTTCAGTGTCTACACATGCAGTTGATAGTGTTGCAGGACAGTTTAATATTTAGTCATATTTCCATATTTGTACTGAATCATCCTTGAACTCTAACAAATAATTGATATGTTCTTAAAAAAAATATTTTCGTGCAATTAATGGCAGGTTTGCTTAAAGACTGTAACTCTGTTTCAATTCTTTTTTTTTTTGTTTTCTTTGGTAATTTATACATGTGATTAAGAGAATGTTTTGTAGGCTCTGTCTTAATTTGTTGATGAAATATATATTTTTCTGTCTCAAAGGGTGATGTCAGTACACCGTTGGCTGTTCCCATACTCAGTAAAGAAGTCTTTCACAAAATGAAAATGTGTATACTTTTGACACAAACACTCACATCACCTATTAGAGGGGGAATCCTAATGACTTTCATTGATCCCCTGACTTTTGAGCTAGTGCCAACAAAAGGTCAGAATTTACACTTATCTGACTCTTTAGTTCATAACAAGATACCTCAAAAATGAATGGATTAGAAGTCATTGAAAAAAACGTTCTGCTGCATCGATTTTGATAAAAAAATTAAAATGTCCACTGTGAGCCTGACAGTGTGTAGTGCTAAATTGGTGCAGTACCTTTTTAAAGGCAACTCTGACCAGGTTGCAAACATTAGCTCTTTAACACATGTTAGCACTGAACTCAAATTAGAGCTTAGGCAGACAAAGGACAGCTAAAACTAACAAAGGCTAGCTGAGCCTGACAAAGTGGAGCTTACGGATGTAAACTGAGCCACATTTGACTATGAAGAGCTGAACCAGAAATGTCTTAGACGTAGTAAAATGATCTGTGTACAGTAGATAAACCCTTTTGAGCCAGCACAGTTTTACATTTGGCACGACTCTACTCTTGTTTGCCCTTTTACAGCTATAGCTCAGATTTGGACATGTTACACAATATTATTATTATTAGTAGTAGTAGTAGTAGTATTGGTATTATTTGGAAGCCTCTTTAGATGTTCCTCTGACTCAAACTAAAATAAATGTACTCGGACTTTGTCTTACCAAATTTATGGACTTAAAAGAAAGCTTTACTGTTTATTTTCCCAACAACAAGGTCTAAATGCTGTTTCAAAACTCTCTCCACCTTGTCAACACTCATTCCTGTTGGAGAAACACTAACGAAAGCGCTAGTTACAGCGTTACAAATGTTAAAATGTTTCTAACCATAGTAGTCTATGGTAGTTATGGCCCTGTCACTGGTGGTAATAATGGCACATTTCTCTCTCCATTTTTCATTACTTCCAGTTGATTATTATTATTAAAACTGGTACCCATACTAAGTACTCTAATACGTGAATTGGCTAATGCAATGTACTGATCTGAGGACTAAGAGGAAATAATTCAGTACTATACCATGAAATGAAATAGTTACATTCATGTATTTGTCAATAACATTTATTCATATAGTGAACTATGACATGTTACACATATGACACACAGCACAAGAGGCTATCTATAGCTTTTCTTATGTAATATGCTATTTCCATCTGTATTATACTGATGGCATTGATGCACCTCTAGAAACTAACAAATACACTTTTGGCTTGCAACACAGTGTTGAACTTTTAACAATAACCTACATTTTGTTGCAAAGTACAATAGTGACTTTGAGCAAAAGCACAACAAGAGCTTCCAAATAGGTAACTCGAGTAGTCACACAGCAGTCTTTGCAACACCGTAACTCAGAGCCTCATCATTTGGTATGTTGCTCAAGTTGATACTGTTATAAATAGAGAGTGGTTTGTGTTTTATTCTAAAGTTCATCTTTCTCCTCTCCTTGACAGTAGCACGCTGCTCTCTGGCTGTTCATGTAGGGTCTGCAGCCCAGAGTCCACACCGTGTTGAACAAGGTGTCAGCTACCGTTTCACATGCTGAGGAAAGAAAACGAGGGAAACAGAAGCAGCGCTGGCAGTCAGTACAAAGCAGTATGTACAGAAGAAGGTCATGTTCGACATGTTCCAGTAATTTAACATTTATTCAGCCTACGCTTCAATTCAGAAAATGTACAAATATCAGCTGTTGACATGATTTTTTGCACTTTTTTAATATGACCCTAATTTTTTCACATGGGTTTTATACATTACATTAACGCTCATTCATAATTTTTTTAAACTTAAATAGACTTTTGCAGAGTCACTGGCTGAAATACCCAGACCAGCAGTGAACTTTTCCAACCCCACCTGCTTTTTTCAAGGAGGGAAATTTTTAAAATGACGTATCGAGTCTCACAACTGGTCATCATGAGATCATTTTCAGCTGTCACATGTTGGGCCAATGTAAGTCAACTCAGGCCCTGTCCACAGTAGCAAGTATTGAATGCAAGTAGAGTGTGTACCCAAATCAGTTCAGTTTTATTATTAAAGTCAGTGGTGGACAGTAACTAAGTACATGTGCTCAAGTACTATACTTAAGTACAGATTAGAGGTTGATTAATGGAGAAAATGATCAGTGGATTAATCCATAATTGCAGTCTGATACAAAAACGTAGGAATACTTTTACTGTTAAAACTGAAGTACGTTTTCCTGATTATACCTATATACTTTTACCCAAGTAACATTTTCAGTGCAGTACTGTTGCTTGTAATATAAAGTGTTTTTAGAGTGGCATGGTAGTACTTTTACTTAAACAAAGGATCTGAATACTTTGTCAACCACTGATTAAAGGTGAGAATAGAAGGCAGAAAAGTGCTGAAAATGGGGATGGGCTCAGTAACCCTGCCCTGGATGAAATAAAGATCAAAAAATTTACCAACCTTCAACTTTTGACACAAAGCCAAGGCTCTTCTTGAGGTCAGAGCAGATGCTGTGGAGGCACCAGCGGAACTTGGAGTCGCAGCGGTACTTGTTGGAGCCGCAGGTGTCGTAACACATATCCAGCTGATTGCAACACTTGGTCATAGCAGGGATGCCGATGTCCATCTGGCACACAACAAAGACAATTAATGGTCCATTAAATTGTTTAGCAGGGCTAAATTGAAATATTAGGGCAGATGATGTTGCAGCTTTTTTAAGTCGTGGGGAGGGTCCAAAGGGAGGGTCCAAAGCAAATGTCATTAACTCTGGGGAGCGTCTTGGTTTTTAAAAAGTCAAACATACGTTTTGACCCTCTTCCCCACACCAATAGTTTTTATTTTAGGGATGTAGATTCAACTCTTTCTATCAGTATCAATTTTCCAAGTTAGATAAATTACATGAATTTGCCCTGAATAGATGAATAGAAGAAGAATACCCCATCTGGAACAGGAAGACCAAAGAAGTAAGAGCTACATCCATCAGGTTCTGGCATCTGGTAGCCAGCACGAGGAAGAGGAGCTTTACCTGAGAGGGGAAGCAAAGCAAAACATCAGGTGTAGCTCATGTTTCACAACAGGCCAGTGGAAATGGGCTGGACTCTGACAACCATGTGGGTTTAAAAGTAGATCCGTGTTTGCCCATAGAGAAACAAAGGTTACTTATTTGGTTCATATCCATTCACATCATATTCGTCACTGCATGAAACCTCTCCTATCATGCTGGGGTCACAGTCCATTTCCAGGCCCTCTTCCATTTGATAACAAAGGTAATGAGTACAAGTACAATCATACATGAAGGTAAGTATTATTACATTATTACTGGGTTTCAATTGGTGTCCCATACAGGCAGTACAGGCAAAGTATTTTGTGTTTTCCCCAAGTGTTTTATTGTGATCGGGGTTGTAACAGCAGGACTCCAAACACTCCTACAATTAAGATTTAATGCTAACATCTTTTGGAAAAAACAACCAAAAAGATAAGTCAATGGTGGAACTGGCTGGTGAAAGGCTGATTGGCAGTATTATTCTAACATTAAGCCACACTGCACAAGGCTTACTGATCAATTTAACTGACTTACCATATCGACAGCGGTATTGGCACACTCCATCACGTCCGCCCATGAACTCCAGCATCGAGTCAAAGTAGCCGCCGACTGACTCAAAGCTGTCTCTGAGGGAGTTTAGTCCCCACTCTTGGTTCTCGTCCTCCGCCTGCGTGCCATCAGAGGCCTGGCCTTGTGGTGGTGGTGCTGCTGCTGCTGCTGTAGCTGGGTCCTCCTCAGCCTCTTGACTGACAGCACTGTGGATAAACAGGCCCAGCAGGAGCAGGAAGGGAGCAAGAAGGGCCCAACGGGTCATCCTGTAGCTCAAAATGCTTAGTATGAACAGACTTCGAGTGCAGAGACTGAGGGGAAACACAAACACATGCACAGAGGCAATACTGAAACACTCTGCGTGACCTGCACTTTGAGCCAGACTCAGGGACGGCCTCATATGTGGAGGAACAAAGTCCAGCTTCTATCTCATCTGAGCTTTTATCATTCTTGCTGATTGATGAGAGTTTGCTTGTTCACTATTCAGCCAAGAGGATTCAATAACATTTTAATCCCATTAATTTAAGTGTTAATCTCTCTTGACAATAACACATAGTAGCAAACTGGACACAGTAGCTTTGCTTTAAAATGAGAGAGCATCAACTTTGTGCTCCGCTGCCTGATTTATTAAGTCAGTACATTCATGTGCAAATTGTTTGTCAGTATTAGCAAATTAATTAAATTACCACATATAACTCCCACACCTGATAGCTTTTGCTACTGAAACATCCAAACTACCTCATAACTGCTCATTTTTTCAGGAATAAACACACAATATGACGGTGTATGTATAAAATGAGTGGGTGTAAATCCACAGACTGAGAACTAAATCTAAATACTCCCTCAGTGTGTGTGTGTGTCTATGTAGTTGTTCAAAAGGATGTTTCTGACATTTGGTTTTTCATATTATAAAAGCGTGACCAAATTTGGATTCTCTGAGGCGATTGTATTATTGTAATTGTAAGTATCACAATTTTCTGGGCAGGCCAGCCTGTGCAATAATCATTCTAACAGCAACAACTGTACATCAAGGCATTTGAATGGAAGACTTTGTACAGCTTTGTCCCCAAATCCCACCCAATGTCTCCAAATCTCAAGGGATTTAATCTCATTTTATTCTAATGTGACAAATCATGGGACAATACAGTACTTTTTTTAAGAAATCTAGATAGTCACATGGACAACCACTAATTTATAGAAGGAACATATATTATTACAATTATTACAATATTATGGCCTTTTTCCAAGCAGACATTGTCATAGTAGGAGATTTCCTTGGATCAACCCAACCCAGAGCTGCATCACAAAAGGACACAAATAAGAAAAAGCATCAATAGTACATCCATTTACAGTGTGTACACTGAGCTGGGTTAAAATTAAACTCTTTGTTAAGAAAAATCTGCAACAGTGTACGTAGGCCTACATGATTAATTGACTTTCTTTCACTTTGGGAAAAACAGGAGAAGACGTGGATGAAGTGAAGGGTTAGTAGTTTTGAAATACTACATCGTTTTCTCAATAAACAATAAAAAAAATGGAGTGGTCATTATACAGAACATAATTTTCTGGTGTATTTGGTGACGTATGTACAGACAATACAAAACTTTACCACTAGGGAGCGCCAGTCGTCAGGGTCCGCGCACCCCGTCCATATTTGGTAGAGTCCATCGAGGTGACGTCGATCTCAAACACGGAAGAAGAGGGGAAGGTAAACGGTGGAGTGACGTTTGTAGCTAACGGAGCCATGTGAACCACAGTTTACTGGACTCGAAACCCGAGTATTTTGGGGCTTCGTCAGGCCTGAACAGAAAAACATAACACCTAATGACAAGCAAAATAAAATGGCTTTTGCAAACCTGTTCACGAGACTGTCTGTGGTTGAAGAAGATGTCAGGAGCCCTGATCAACCAGCCTTTACACACCGGTATTGAACCATAGATAGCCATTAGCTTTGCTGTGTTTGAAAGAGCTGTTCTAATTTAATGGCTTTCATCTATATCAGTTAATATACATGACTTACTCCTCTGTGTTTCATAGGAACGACACTGACAATGGCAAAAGAGGCAATGCCAGAAAGAGGAAAACCCAGGGTGAGCAGGCTGGCCCTTACTCAAAGGTGAGTTGAAGTTGAACTATAATGTAATTTGATTACATTGTAAAGTTAACATCACTTATTTAATATTTGTGTCCTTGTTCCAGTTCTTTGTTGAATTTTCACATGTCACAGTTGGAAGTATTAGCTGGCTGCATCTGATGGAAAGTTGTAGGTTTCTGCATTATTTTAGATACACTCAGTTTCCAGTTATTGTGGTAAAGGTATGCAACACTAATACAGTATAATATAACTGCACTGCAATAAACCGTACCTTCATGAAGGCTGTAGGAGTTGTCTGATGCACACCTGGTAGACCGATGCATAGGAAAAGGATTTCAGGCATCAAATTCACCACATGAAACACACACATCTAATCTAATTACTAAAACCAAATAAAACAAAAATACCTGAGACAATGATAATTGATAATAAAGCAAACAGCCTTAAAATAAGACAACATATGCCAAGATTCATCAAGCACGAATGACAGATGGCAAGTGAAAACAAATAAAGATTAGTTGGGCAATTTTAAATAGGGATTTTTATCAACATCCCAAGTGTCATATCTAAACTGTAGATAACTTAAAGAAAAAATAATTTTAAAAAGTCTATTAATGAAGATGCATATAAATAAACAATAAATTACTATTAAGAAAATATTGTCTAAGTAGGCTAATATTACACACAACTTAGAAACACTTCAATATATCTTATTGCCTTCAAAATGACCGTACGGTTTATTCAGTACCTCTAAAAGAGTTTCAACAAAAACGGAATATTATAACTTTTATTGCAGGAATGTTGCATTAGACCGCATTCATTTGATGTGAGTCCACCTGCAACTGAGTTTACTGAAGTTCTTCAAGGTTTATGCTGCTTGTTGCATGAATTGTTATTTATGTTCTTGCAAAAGTTCAGATAGATCTTACAATATTAACAGACATCTTTGACATTTAATCTCTATGCACTTTCTTTCCACAGAAGCGATGTTACCAAGCCCAAACAACCAGAACTTATAATGCTACATCCTTCAAAGACGATGACTCCAAGGCTATACGCTACCATATGCAGAACACTTATAGTGAACACGCAAATGTTGATTTCAACAAAGAGGTGATACATAACCAAAGAAATAAAGCTGGCTACAGTAATGTGTATCACAAAGGTCAGAATTACAAAACCAAAAATAATCATCATGCAAACAATCAGCAACAACAAAAAAAGAAGACCGAGAGGCAGAACAATCGGCATCAGCAGAAGGGTAGAGGGAAGCCTGCCAATAGAGGTGGCAGCCATCAGACAAGACCTACATGGAGAAACGGTAGATGGGACGATAAAGATAATAAGCAGGTAAGGAGGAAACGGTTGTGCTTTTCAGGATATATTTTATCCATCATCAAATGTTTGTTGCGGTCTGAATGAAAGGACATTTGCATGAAGAGGAATTTAGATCTTTTTCTGAATTAAAAAATGTTTTCTACTGTGCAATATCAACATCAGACACACGTAATCTACACAAATCAACCCACTAAATTTAAGTGAAAAAGGAACAGCCCCTAACACAGGCTCAAAATGCCCCTAGGAATTAGGTCATAGGCCAAAACAATGCTTCCTTCAAAATGTATTAATCATCTATTAATGAAAATGTTGTTATGCTCATCTTTCCTCTTAGGACTTCCAAGCAAAAAAGCCGAGGTCCATGACACAGGAGTTCATGGACCAGAACGCTTTGTTGGTGGATGGGCGGTTACTTTGTCGACATTTCATGTGGGGAAGGTGCCTCAAGGCAGGTTACGTTTATCGTGTGTATTAATAATATTTTTTAAAAGTGATATGACGCCAAAATTGACAAGTCAGAGTAACTGGCCTCATGCTTTTATCGAGTGCTGTTACAACTAGTAGTATCATAACAATGCTTTCTTCCCTTTCCTGTATGCAGGGTGACGACTGCCAACTGGAACATATTCAGGGTTACAATGACCTCATCAAAGAAGTTTGCAAATTTTACGTCCAAGGATTCTGCACGAAAGGGGACAGCTGCCCGTACATGCACAATATCCTTTGAGAGCAATGACCTTTACAGCTTTGTGGTGATGATTATTGTACTGCGAACTGTGAAAAATCTATTATTTCCTTAAACTAAGCTGCACAGTCCTTCCCCTGCAAGTTCTTCCATAAAAAAGGAAAATGTTCTCAAGGAGCAGATTGCAGGTTTTCACATGAGCAGCTTAATGATGTCACTACCAAACTGTTGGATGAGGTGTGTACGTAAAAGTTCAGTCATGAAAATGTTCTCAAAATGTTTTATTTGCATTGTTCTGTGCTGAAAATCGCATGTGCGTCACTTCTTCTCACTGCAGGCACTAAAACGGGATAATGACCTTTATGAACTTGCGAAAAAAGCCGAACAAGAGTCGTCAGGACAACCAGCGAACACGGACGAGTCTGAAATTCTAGAAGCCAATACAACCCCTGATATACTTCTACAACCACTTAGGTATGCCCATACAAGCTTTAAGCCTGTCTTTGTGATTTTGTCACACATACAAGTTATGACCTTTAGAAGTTATATTCACATGAATATTTGTATTTTTCAGGCCTAACTTTTACAAAAGCGCAGACACAAATGCTGAGAAGGAAGCCTTGTTATGTCAGACTGAAGAACTGGCTGATTTCATGAAGGAAGCTGTCCCATCACATGAGTCAAATGCCACCCAGCCTCATGGCCCCCCATCACCTAAGCTTAGTCATGAGGAGCCAGTTTGTTATTCAGTTGAAGCAGTGCTTGGACCTCAGCTGTCCAGACCTTTCTCTAGTTTCTTCACAACTCCAGGAAGTCAACAATCTGCCCCTCTCACGTCTTCTGATTGCACACCCGGCTCTGCAAACCAAAGCAAAGTTCCCTACTCTGTTGATGCTGTTCTCAGGTCTTGTAAATCAGTGGGATATTCTACCCTTGAACACACGCCTGGCCCTCCTACTGCACAAACAGTTTCCTATAGCCCAAAAAGTTACTTTGAGAACACTAAGCCTTTTCTAAACTCAGAAACCCAAAATGAGAAGGTGTTATATTCGATAAATACCAGAAATGAGGAGAAGAAATCCCAGGAAAAAATGTTCAAGAGCCTGTCATCCCTCCAAATGCACCCTGGCCGGATTTCAAAGACCAGCCCTAATCTTACTCTGGCCTCGGGGGATCACAAGAAACAAGGTGGGGATATGCCAGAGTCCCTGAAACCTGCCCAAAGTGATTCTCATGAAGTCAAGTTGGAATTGGTGCATTCTCGTGTCACTGTGGCAGAGAAGTCTGCATCCTCCAAAAGCAAAGGAGATATGAAAGGAGGCACGCAACTGCCTACGGACAGTACATGCTCTGTAAACTGTAAAAGTGATGGTCTTCCTTTTGGATCCAATAAGAACAAAAGCATTTTTTCAAGGCCCCCTAGTAAGACACCTACTTCCGAACGTCCAACACAACTGACACCACATCTCTCTGTTCAGAGAGCTGACTCACAAGCCTCAGTAAAGCCTTTTTATCCCTCTTCAGGTTTCACAGAGATTAAAGGTGGAGGTGCGGCTCCTGTTGAACCTGCCACCAGCTCCTTTAAGACAAGTGAAACTACAAACTCGGTCAGTTCTCATTTTGCTGCAAAACAACCCACTGAGATCCACCTGCACTCCAAAAAGACACAATCTGACCTCAAACTTGGCACAGAACATCATTCAACTGAAACCACAGCACATTGCAGCAGTAAAGTGGCACATTGTGGTGATTTGGCAGTTGGGTGTAAAAAGACTATGAAAAGACCCGTTCATAGCCTCTTCGCAGGCCCCATCACTGACACTCTGCAGCCTTTAGACGATTCTGTAACAAGTTCCTCTTGTCCTCAGGGTTTAATTCAGTCTTCCTGCCCTGCTCCACAGTCTGCAGATTGCAGAAGTACTCCTGCTAAAACTGTGCTTGAACCTGACAAAGCCTCTGCCAGGTCCTTCCTCAGCCTTTTTGCTGCCCCTCTCAGTGCTGCTCCTCTCCCACACATGCCGCCTCAACCAGATTGTTCAAGGACTTCCTCCTGTTCTCAACAGTCAAACCAGTCCATTGATAACACATCTCATTCATCAGACTCCAAACAAAGAGCTTCTAATTTAGAGACACCTCTCCCACTACAGGTCAGAACTGATGTAAAAGAAATCTCTCCCTTGCCAAGATCCCCTAATTTCTCTTCTAATCCTAAAATTGGAAACGAAGACAGTCCTGAGCATGTAAATCAGCATACAAAGCAGCTGTTGAATCCCGTCTGTAGCCTTGTGTCCGATTCTCTCGGTGAGATGTCTACCGATCCTACTCCTTGTGGTAACAGTCCATTTACAACCCATGTTCGTGAGCAGCTGCCCGACATCTCAAATCACAAAGGTAAGGACATGCCACACATTGCACACTTACACACATACTAGTTCAGGAAATGTTTACTTGCACTGCTGAAATATGTTGTTAATCCCTTGTTCATTTAGTAGACTCTGCAGCAGCAGCCACTGCAAATTCAGTTCTGAAGACTCTGTTTCTGTGCCTGAGCCCCTACCAACAGGACAGCATTCAGATCAGTGTCCCTTCAGGTGCTCATTCTGTTTATTCAAGACATTTCTATTCATATTTGAGTATAAAATCATCCTGGTAGAATTGAACAATAATCTGTTATTGTTTTGATTGCATTTCAGAAAGTGACACAAAGGACAAAAGCAGTACGGCGTGTGTCTCTGAGAAGCAACAGCAGGAAGCTAAGAAAAAGGGGAGGCGGAAGAAGAAGCTCAAGGTAGGTATTTTACTGTAAGGACGGGGCAGCTTTTTGTACCCATAACACATGTAGTGTTTGTCAAGTGGGGCCTCACCAGTTTTGAAACGATTTACTTTTACTTTGTGTACTTTTATTAAGTGACCGTTGCTAATGGGTGCTCCTCTTCATCTACCCTTCAAAACATAAATCTTTAAAAGCTGGTCACTATATAGTATGTATGACCTGATTTCCTGTGGAACTGCAGGAGGGTGTCCAGAACAAATTTCCCAACAGGAAATAAAGGTGTCTTATTTCTTAAAGATGGGGTATGCGATTCTGGAGATGTCAATACCGTGACAGAGCGAACAATGCCACAGCAAGTTCAATGTAACATTGTGAGTTAGCAAATATAGTCGCTGTTGCGAAGCTCACATGCAGAGAGGACGAGACGGTGCCAGAGCAGCACACCAGCTCCAGACAGCGACACTCAGAACTCTCCTGCTGCTATAGCTAACATCACAACAACAGCATATCTTGGTGAACTAGAAAATAAGTTAAGTGTCCGCAGGCAGGTCATTTAATGTTATCTGACACACAAATCATGGTTACAATAGTGTTGTGTGGCAGCCACCTGTTTACAGAGCCAGTGCTGTGTACAAACACAAGATATTTTTGTTTTTTTTGGTGCACACACAGAACGGACAGCTAGCGAACCGTGAGGAGATATGACAAAAAAAAAGACGCATATTGGATTAGAATAGCATAGTCCACTATTACATATATTGTTTCATTTATGGCCACATTAGAGCCTCACAGAGCTGCTAGGATAATGGTGTATGTGGTATTGACTTAAAAGAAAATACAGTGACCAGGTTCCTTTATACAAATCTCCTCTTAAATTAGGACAATAATTGATCTATCTAATGACGAAACACGTCAGTATTTACTTTTCATACCACTGTGTACTTCTACTCTTGTATTATTTATCACTACATGGTTTAAGTTACTTGTTACTTCAGAAATTATATTATAGCACAAACATATGAAAAGCCATATCAAATATGTTTTGTTATAAATTAAACTACAACAACAAGAAGTTGATTAATCAATTAGTCAATTAACTGAAAATGTGAAGTTGAAATGGTCACATTTGTTGCTTTTCCTTTAAATTATGTAAATAATTTATATGTATTGTTAATAATTTTGAAGATTGGCCTGTTGGTTGGACAAAAGAAGCATCGTGAAGGTGTGACTTTGGGCTCTTATTTTTGTACAAACCAAACAATCTATCAATTAATGGTGAAAATAATCAGCAGTTTAATCCGTAATGAAAATAATCATTAACTGAACAGATTTGAAGAAACTGCTGATATGTTACGCTGCACTGTAACTTTTAAACTCCTGTTTTATTTTGCTTTTATTTTCTATGTAACTCTTTAAATTGTATTTGAATGTCTTTTTATATTGCACTATGTTGCTTTTATGTAAAGCATTTTAAATTGTTTTACAAAAATTAAGCTCTAGCACAGAGAAATAAGATGTATCTTGCCGGCCTCGTAAGCCAGTATAATTCAAACACTGACTTCGGATGTTGTTGCTGTTGATTTTTGGAATTCCCATCGGCAGGATGAGACCGTCGAGCTCTATAGCCCAAGTTGTATTGGATCCTACCTTTCTCTGAATACTGTGTGGTTGCCAACCGCTTTCTGCTTGTTCTTGTTTCTCCTTAGACTCATGATTCTCACAAACAGTCCCCTGAAGAAACAGTTTTACAGTCATCAGAGCACCAGCCCTTTCTTCAGACTCATCCAGTCTTCTTGGAGGCAACAGGTGGGTCGAGTGTCGGCAGTCCAGGAATGACTGAATCTCAGGAGAGAAACTCTGGTACACACAACTTGCCATTCAAACCAGTGTTGCCGCTGATGCAGCATTATACCCGATCAAGACTGAAGTACACATCAGAGGAAGGAAAGTCGGTGAATGGGAACATGTCGGCCACACCACTCAAGGACCTTTTCAAGACTTTAGACGCCTCTGTTTTCCACTTCGGACATTAACGCTGGAATTACTCGTGTGTGGAAACACTCTTGAGTAGTCTTGCCTTGTGGTCTGTCATGGTAAACATCTAATGAGGGTGTACATATGTAAATCATGTTTTTTTTATTTCAAACCTACAGACTTTATTGAATTAGTCCTTTTTTGTGCCGTTTTTACAATTATATTTTTCTGCACTATCAACATTTTTTTGAAAATAATTGAACATTAAAATATTTTAGGTTTTAACAAGTTTTTGTTCATTGGTGTGTATATATATATATATATATATATATATATATATATATATATATATATATATATATATATATATATATATATATATATATATATATATATATATATATATATATATATATATATATATATATATATATAATAAAAGAATATGATCCCCAAACACTGATCTGAGTGTATCCTAGTAAATATGAGTAATTTATTCTACACTGACTACATAAGTAAGTTTTGCAACTGATGGTGAATTCTACTTATTTTTGTTTTCAATGTGCATAAAAATGTTGTTGAAATACAGGTTTAGATTTTCCCAGACATTACTGTTTGAAAACACAGAGACACATCGGGCAACAACTCTAATATCTACGTTTGAATCAGGATGTGTGTGTGTTATAAAGCAGAGTTAAAAGAGCACTCACAACTTCAGATGTTGTCTTTTTGATGCCATATATTGTACTTGGCCAACAACGAAGGAGGACATTTCAACAACACTGCACCAAAAACTTTGTATTCTGGGCAGATATACAGTATGTATGGAAACATTTGTGATATACTTTTATTATATACATGATGCTTCTCTCTTGCTGTTTGACATACTTGAAATCCAGCTTCCAAGTTCAGCAACACAGGTGTCATTTCCTCAACATTACTTTCGAAAGGGAACCTGTGAAATGGTTGTAGTTTCTGTTCAGGAAACTTGAAAACAGAGAGCAAGTCAAAAATTGGTCGTCAAAACAGAACAAGGACATGATTGTTGGTAAATGACGAACAGTTTTTTCTTTTGCATTTGTTTTAGTTTTATCATTTAGATTTCTCCAGACAACTTATAGTAATCTGGGGGAAATGGTGAAAACTTTTCACAGTCATGTGTTTACATGGAAGAAAGGTTGAGAGCTATGCACACCACACGTGTGTGTGTATATAGAATAGATGTGTTGGTATCTTTTGCTGCATAATAAAAGAAAAGCAAAACGATCTAGACAGACTGCTTTCCGCTTTAGTCACCGTACAAACCTCGGCAACAGCCTGCCTTTTGCTGTCCACGTTCAGGACGGCACTCGCTCTCTCACTATCAACTTGGAAGAAGTTTAGTCTGATGCTGACCAGTGAAGATTTGTCGTCCACACATTTCTGCGAAGGAAAATAAGAGTCATATTTTTAAAGAAATATTAAGAAACGTTACTGGAAACATGAATAAGAAGAGTCTAGTTTAAAATTTCTAATAATGTGACAGAAAGGTGCTACATGGGCAGGTGGGTTGGTGAGGATTTGAGCTTTTGAAAAAATAAAAAACAAGGAAATGCATATCATCTGAAACAGAGCAGATGGACATACTTTATTAACCAACATTTAAGTTTAAATGGAAATCATCAGCACTTTATTATTTTTTAACACAAATATCAAGTTGATGGCTAAGAAGAGATTGAAAGTATAGCCCAAACATGCTCTCATTTTTTTACGCTTCAAGTGAAGCACACCTTTTAAACTATTTGCTAAATGTGTATATTTTAGGAGTTTCAAAAGTGTGGGCAGGGAGAGCAGTGGGGAAGATTTAATCATAGATCTCAGGCAGGATAAGATGCACTTTATTAAGATATAGATATAGTCAAATGCTTTTCACCTGAAGTTGGTGGGTTGTGGATTGCAGTGCTTGTTAACAGATAAGTCATCCCATAACTGTGCCTCCAGTTAGGGGGTGTTAGCGTGATGTGTTCGAGCGATGTGCCTTAAGAGCCCAGCCCTGTGTTTTACCGTGTGTAGTGGACTTAACAGCTGGTGAGGTGTGGCCTGTTGTACCCCTCCTTCCTTTTTTATGAATTGTTGAATAGTTGCTATTTACCTAATAAAGATTATTATGTAGTTAGTAGTTTTTTTTATCCCTGTCTCCTGTGATTATTTAATGGTTCTGCCTTAGTGGGAGTTCAATGCCACACTGGTACAAAAAACACATTTATTATTAATAAATAAAAACATGCTTTTTTAAAATTCCCTCTCCACTTTTAAGGTGTAGTATTGATGGAAAGTAGAATTATAGGAGATCACCATCCATTAGATGTACTTAGGTGGATGTATGGATTATTTACATAGACAGACAGGAAGGTCAGTTTCTCTATAAAATCTCCATACGGGCCTGTAGACTGGGTAGTTGAAGCAGGTGTCTTTATTCCTGAGCTTTAACGTTGAGGTAAGATTCCTAGCTGTCTTATCAATTGGACTGATCATTGGATCCAGGCTGAGCACACACAAGATGTTCAGTCCTGAGTTCCCTGCCCCTGCAAAAGCATCCAAATGGATTAAATTAGCCGCAAGTGAGAAGCATCAGCAGTTGTTGAGGAATCAGATTTGGGACATCATGAAAATTATTGGTGTAGGTAGGGTCAGCTGAATCTCATATTTCAGTTTATTTAAAAATGCAAGGCTCTGCTTAGTAAGAGTAACTTGACAGCAGGCTGAAAAGCAGTGATTGCCCTTTTGGCTGGAGGTTTAAAGCCTGTTTTACTTCGAACTACACCCAACATCACTCATGCGTCTGGTTGGCTGTGGTCAGACCAGATGTCTGACTGCCCATCACAATGAAACCAACTTGGCCAGAGAACGCCCTTTTCTTTACCAACCCCCGTACAATTTCTGTACAGTCCCTCATTGGATCAGGTCCCTACCTGCTTTGCTCTTTGTTGTTTCGACCATTTCAAAGCAAGCAGTTAAGGTAACCATTGGTAGGACTATATTTTCCTCGGTGTTACCCAGACAGTCAGTTGTCTCAGTGCATATATCCTCAGGTTGAAAAGACAGACGAGCCAAGACATTAAAAACACGCCAAACATACATTGATTTAAAAATGGATTAGCCAGGGCCGGCCCATGGCATAGGCGACATAGGCGGTTGCCTAGGGCGCAAAATGTCAGGAGGCGACACCGGCATAAGCCGTAATAATAATCAAGTGCATGTGTTCCCCATACTGTAGCCTGTGTTTGATTTTATTACTGTATCATTGTGTTATTGTATTATTGTATAAGTAAGCACATCGTGAGCAATGTACAATCCAGAGTCAAATTTGTCATATGTGTACACATACCTGGCAAATAAAGCTGATTTTGACAGTTGTGACGAGTGGTAACGTAACTGGTCGAGTTTTGCTATATAAACATATAAAAACTGGGTCTGTTTTGGGACTGTGAGGCGCCAATTTCAAATCTTAGATTCTCCGACACTGTCAGACACAGGATAACACTCCAGCCCATGATTTCAGGTTTACAGGTTTTAAAGATTGACACCCTCCTCATGTTATTCATCAGTATGGATTTCGAGGTTAAGTCCAAACCAGTTTTAGCCTGATCTACTGGCATGTGTCTAACCCTGATGATGAATGATTGATCCTGACTGACAGGAAATCTGCAGCTGCGGTTTTCTCTGTCTCACCTGGCTGAAATGACTGCGTATCCCTCGGTGTCTGTCGCCAATTTTCTCTCACTGAATCTGAACCCTCATCAGTCAGTGTATAGACGTAGATCTGGCCTTGTGTCTTCTCCTGAGGCTGGTTAAACATTGGAGCTCCCACCAGCAGGAAGTCAGTGTTACTGTCTGAGTTGACATCTACTGAGCACAGCTCTGCACCAAAGTAGGAACCAATCTGAAAGCGTGTGAGTTACAAACAAGTTTTAAGTAATTGAAGTTGGAAAATAAGAAAAAAGTAACTTTACCATGTTGACAAAACCAACATGTATACATTCTATCAAGGAAAAAAGTGTTCTGTGCTAATGCCACTGCATTGGTCTTGACAAGCAATATCTTCTGTCCCCCTTACAATCTCTGTTATCTCTGGAGCCACTTGCACAGGATCACAAACCAGTCCACAATACATACCATTTCTTAACGACATATGCGGATAATATTTTAATTCATTCTTTAAAAGACTATTTAACATGTTTGAAGTATTTCAGCATATAAGATTATAAATGAATTGAGTGGCCAAACCTCAGTTAATATTCCAACAGTTCAAAATTTCAGGGATTAATCTAACAAATTTGACTTTGCTGAATGTAGGCCGTAGAGCTGCTTGGCATAACGTTGAAGAAAACCCAGTACACCACATAACCACAATGTCTACGGTTCGACTCCCAGTCTGGAGACATTTGCTGCATGTCATACTCCTCTCTCTGACCCTGATGAAGGCCACAAGCCAAAGATGCGTTGGTCTGACAATTAAGGCGTTGTGGAGTTTTGATCTCTTCAGACTTTCCCCCCTCTCTATGCACTTTGGTACGGAATCAGATTTGTGCCAATTTAAACAAACAAAACCTTTTAAACATCAAACAAAGAAAAATAATTTGAGCAAGAAAAAAACTAACTAATAACACCTTTTGCTCTCACTGTCAGTTCTGCCAGCTCTCTCGTTTGCATTGCTTCACTTTTTGTTTGCAGTTCTGACACAAATGTCTCGTGTGGGCGGGTTTTTCAGGGGTGCATCTCTATTGGCTAATGAGTGTTTGAGTGACAACTCAGTGCCCCAGACGTTCAGCTGTGTTGACACCCTATACACTGGAAAGATTACTAAAGTGAGTATTGATTATATATGTTGTCTGAGCTGTAGCCTCCATGCCGTTTTGTTGTTTTAAGCCTTGCAGACATCATCAATAGGTCTGTTCAGGTCTGCAGGTCTCACAATTTTACATTGTTCTACAAACAAAGGGCAAATTACTGTGTTTTTTAATGAAAGCTATCACACACAAACACAGTACAGGCTAACGTTGCTTAGTTAGCAATCGTTTCAGATTATGCCAATTTTATAAGTAATTTAAAAGCTTAACTTCTAACTTAAGATAACAAAACAGCTAGCAGGCTAAATTGACATAATAGGCACAAATCTCATTCCATACTTTGGAGCTAGGTGAAGTTGTGCTGAACTCTGCTTCTACAATACTTATCTTTCTCCCTACATTTCCTGTTTCTCTCACACCGACTAACAAACTGAAGGAAAAAATACTACTAATATTTTAGAAATAATAAATACAGTTGACATAATCTGCTATCTGTATGTTACAAAATCCAAACTTTTACTAAATTAAATTACTTTAAAATATGCAACAAAATTTTTATTTTTCCCACATTTGAGCTTAAATGATGTAGGCTATTTTTCAGACATTGCGTAATCTGTCATTCAAGTACAAGAAGTTGTTTATCAGCATATGTATGATAAAGCAGGTATAAACTTTCATATGAGAAATATGTGAAATATAGAGGAGCGTTATTCTTCTCTCCAACAGAATAGAGTATCCTGCAACAGTGTCAGTCACATTTGACAATCTATATATTCACTCACATCAAATTGTATATAATATATATGCATACTGTCTAAGAGTTAAAATGCAGGGAAGGAAGTGTTCAGTTTCTAAAATCACGTCCAGTTTACAGTAAGAAGCTTAATGCTGTTGTTTGTTATTATAAAGAGGTTGTAGATACACTTTCACTCAGTTTATGATCCCATTTGTTTACTACTTTCACAATACAAAGCTACTGTGCATGCCACCGTTTACTTTGCAACGACTCCCAGTCTGTTTTCCGGTGCACAGTCCCGTGTTATATTCAGTAATAGTCCCAGCTCGTTATTGGTGCATGCAAAAAAAAGTCTGGTCTGATTCTTCATCTGCATTTCTTTATTCTTTCGCCAAATCTTCTGTAACTACGGAGTAGACCATCTGATTCATGCTTACACCGGCACGTGCATGCCCAGTATACGTGAACGGCCAATAGATGTGCGTTTTCAGTCGTTTTAATGTAGACAGAGATTAACTCTGATACGCAGCTAAAACGCTGGTGTGGACGAAGATCATATTCATTTTAATTCTCCGTTTGTAAACTAAAACGTAGTAGTGTGGATGGGGCCTAAATGTCTTTTACCTTTGACCCCTGTTGTGTAACAGGAGATTTGCTGAAGAGGATCTAAGATGTTCAGAAAGGAGTTTTTATTACATTCAAGGATTGCACTTGGACTGCAGACCTAGATCAGAAAATAAAAGAGGAAATAATTTAGATTGATCACATTGAATTGTTTTGCTTAGAACTTCATAGAAATTTCACAGAGATGGTGTATTTTAACTAACTTATCGGGCTTTGCTATTTTCTTACCGTGTATAGGGAGAGTGTGGCATCTTCAGTTATTGACAGTCCAAAGTGTTTGATTGGTAATATTTTGTTTGTGAGAGACATTTCTGTGAAAATAGCATCTGGTCAGTACTATTCATAAAAAAATACCATCATTCAGCTACAGTAAAATACAAGGCTGAATCCAATTGTCTGAACACTCCCTCTCCCCCCTTTTCTCTGTCTGTATCTCTCTCTCTCTCTGTCTATCTGTCTCTAGTTGTCTGATGGCCTGCCTATGTCTTTCACTCTCTGTTTGACTGCTTCTCTCAGTTCCTCTCTCTCTCAACCTCTCTGCACATGCAGAGTTTTGGAGGTCTGGATTATGAATGTAGATTGTGAAATATTTACATGAATATAATGCATAGTCATATGGATGACACATTGAAACTACAACAACTTTATTACAGCTGTGCCATTATTAATAATGATATTGAATCTGTGTCAAATTAATATTAAGTCAAAAGTTCAGTGTGTAATGTGTGTGTGTGTGTTAAGGAGGATCTAATGACAGAATGCAATATATTATCCATAATTATGTTTTCAGTGCTGTATCAAGACCTTACTTAATGAACAGTTATGTTTTTATTACCTTATAATGAGCCATTTCTATCTTTACATAACCGCGGGTCCTCTTACATGGTAGTCGCCATGTTGCACTGCCATGTTTCTACAGTAGCCGAAATGGACAAACTGCTCTACAGATCGCGTTTCGTCACTACGTTGAATATGTGCGATAAGGAAGACGTAACGTTAGTAGTAGTAGTAGTTGACTGGTTCATTAGTAGTGTGATAGTGCATTCGTGTGGTGTCGGAATAATCAGAATCTTTTTTTCCTGCTTAAATCCTTATTGCACAAAGAGAAATCGTATAAATGGGACATAAAGAAGTAAACAGAACTTGCATAGACATATTTTGCAAACACGTAATTTGTAATATGGCTATAACGTTTAATTTGCGGTCCATGTAGAGTGAACTAGATGTCTCTGTCTCGCTCTGATAATGCTAATCCAGCACATCTTTGTTGTAGTGTCCATGTTGATTCCACATTCCTGATTAAGAGCACATGAACACGCATTGAAGTCGGAATAACAACTTCACAACTGGTGAAATTGAACCATCCTAGGAGTACGTAAATTCACTGAGACGCTGGTTGCAATTTGCAACCCTCACCACCAGATGCAACTAAAACTTACACACTGAACCTTTAACAAATATTCTTTAAGATAAATAGCATACTGTGTGTAATTGAACATGAATTGCCTTTCCTGTGCAATTACATTAATTACAGGATCAACCTCTCGGCATTGGTGATGTAAGAATTCCCGTCTCATAGCACTTGAATTCCCCTCATAGTTCAGTGCCTTTGCAGACTTGATGTGGTGATGGTGAGCACTTCTGACATGTCACAGTACAAGTTTGTAAGTTCAGAGGGTAGACATTTGGATTTAGCCTATGTTTTCATTTTATGTTTTGTGCAGTATTTCTTCATATATTATAATATTCTGATTAATTGTGGAATATTTATTTGACAAAACATATTAATGTACCTGGAATAATGAAGCACTGGTGGGTTTGGTTTAGATCAGATCTGCATGTTTCTTCAGATCTGTTTAGCTGCTGAGGTGCAGTGACAAGTCTCCTGGGGGTGAGGTCAACAGACATGAAAATATTAATCTTCTGGACCACATTTATACCAGGGGACAGATGTATAAATAATGCATTTGCACTAAACCCATGTGCAAGCACACATCTAAGTGCATGCCACAATTCATCATTAATCAACTCTTTGATATTTAATAATGATGATGTAAATATTATCACCAAGTATGGTATACAGGTGTTGCCTTAATAGCACACGCACTAAAAAAGCCACAGCTGCTCTGGCATTGTTGGAGAATGTCACCATTGCAACACAAAACCACATTTTTGGTCTAACTGTGACAAAACAACAATGACAACAATCATGGTAAGTCCCAGCTGCTGCATGTGCTTTGCTTATTCCTTGCTGAGGAATGTGGTTGCCTTTACCTATTTGCTTTGTTGAAATATTAAATAGAGGCCAAGTGGCCTTTGAACTTATCAGGCTCTCATTAGAATATGGCCCATGGGCCTATCGGTTGCATTTATGACCATCTTGAGAAAACTATTAGGAACCATGGGCATAGTTGGACACAAATGTAAGATTGAACACCAAATACATGCTTAAATGTCATTTCTGCTGTAGCGTACTACTAGGCTACTACTACTGATCAGTACTAATGATTAGTGTTGGGTAGGAACGTGTTACTCACTACTGTAATATTATTACGTTGCCCATTAACTAGTAGTGTAAAGGATAACTATTTCCAAAACAGTAATGAGATATTACAGTTACTAATCCAAGTAATGCTGCCTTACCTGAACGCACCATCCTTGATGTGAAGGCAGGTTTGGGGCATGATGATGTTGTTCAAGTCGGCAAGGCTGCTAGCCAAAAAGCTAAAGGAAGGATGGAGAACGAGGAAGATGAATGTTCCTCTGTTTTGTAACAATGAATACTGCTCTTATAAATGCATGTACAGAAAAAACTGCAGTTCAAAAGTCAGGAGAGACTTTTTTTATTTTCTTATTTCAGCCAGTGGCGTTAAGAAACCTTATGTTTTGTAAAAAAAACAAACAAACAAACAAACAAACAAAATACTCCTCACTGCTGTAGTAAAACCGTTTTTTATTTTGTTAAATATATTTCTGTATATCCATTGCCCATACTGTACAGCATCATCTGTTTTGAGAGGCTGCAGTGTTTTCAGTTTGGTTGATTGTTGACTCCTAAGGTTAATTATTGTTTCAGTAAATGAAATTCATTTCTAAAATGAGCTGCTGAACAGGTTGTCCATCACTTTTTAGGATGAGGCGGGGGCAGGGGTATGAAAGCAATATAGTAACATAACTAGATACTTTTAATACCAAGTAATAAGTAAATTAATATTATTACTTTTTTAAGGAGTAATGAGTAAAAACTAACCGATTTTATTGCCAAATCCGTGACCTACTGGCACCTGAGTGTTTTTGCTGTGCACAGGGAATTTCTTGTCCTAAAAAGTAATTTATTACAATTTCTGAGGAAGGTGCCCAACACTGTAAATGATCATTATCAAGTGTTTAACAATGTGAGTAATAACAAGGAGGGCTTGCTATTACCAGTAATACCTTTTGACTGAAACATAGTACTTACCTGTTGTTCTTGCCAGAGATGATTTGAAGCACCTTGTTTCCAAAGAAATCGTTTTGTTCCGTAGTATTGATGTGGGGGGTTATTATATTAATGTTGAAAGTGAAAGATACAGATGTGGCTGCAATTTACAGAAAGAAATTATATGTTCAATTCTGAAGGTTTCTTGAAGGTTTTACTTGCTGTCACCTCTACTCTCAACCATGTTTACCGAATCATTTCTGGGTATTTGCCACAACTCTAAGCCAAGCCTCCATTTCAAAAAAGATTCAACCCAGACCTATTTCGCTTCTTACAGTTTTTCACAATTGCTAAAATATTAAACCACATTCTCTGAACCAAATGCTCAGTGGCCTTAACCCATTTGTCAAAACCTGTCACGATCCCCCGGCCGTGTTGAGTGTTTGAGTGTTTGTTTTGGTCTGGGATTTATGTGCTGGGTGCTCATTGTGTTTTCATCTTGTGGTGTTTTGAGTCACTTTCCTGGCAGTGTTCGGGGGGCGTGCCAGTCTCTGGCTACTCACACACCTGGCTGAGGTCGTCACCGCACCTGCACCTCATCAATCCCTGCCACACATCCAGTCACTGCTGGATTGTTGTGAAGTATTACGGATGCTACTGCTTTCTAGCCAGTTATTGAACTTAGTTGCCCGTTTCTGCCTGCCTGAGCTATTCGCTTCTCGTCTGTGGTTGCCTAGAATTAACTGTGTCTCTCTGTCTCAGGAACCATCTCTTGAGATCAGCCCTGGAAACTCAGTCCCAGAACTCAACTCACTCTGCTCACTTCTCCTGTAAGACAGAGTGCGTGGACCCTCACTCTCCAAGCCAATCAGCCAGCCACCCTCTGGATCTTACCCCACTGCTGGACCCCCACTCTTGCCTGCCAGCACCCCCCTTTACACAATTTACTCTTTATCAAATAAACTGTTAAACTTGTCTGATCTGCTTCTGGGTTCCCCTCTGAATCCTGGCAAATCTCATCCACTTTTTTAGCAAAACTCTAAATATATTCTCACTCACTAAAACACATTTTGCACCGTGATGCATTTGAGTTGCAAAATGGTAAATACACGTTAAACACAACTACAACACTGCTGGCATCTTTTACACACAACTCACTCACAACTCATAATTCTGCACACTTGTTTCTAATGACCAAGCTATAAGTAAAGGACAGGTTATCTACTGTCATTCAACCTTGGGGCCATTTAACACTGAACATCTTCTTACTTTTTTAAAATTAATTTATTGTACTACAGAAAATCTCTTACAGGCAATGGAATTGGCCTGTGGTGAGATAGGTGTGGTGTGTTGTTGCAGTAAGGCTGCATCCAGCACACCTGAGTCTTTTCCTCCTTTGCTTTGCAGGGGACAATGTTGCAAAAAACAAAAAGTGTTTTGTTCAGTTTATTTACTGTACTAAGTTGTGATTACTGTACTTTTTTTAAATTGGAAAAAACTTTCTCCACTTACAGGCAGGGAGTGGTTATAAGGCCTGAAAAGGAAGTTTGCAACATGTTTCTCAAACAGGAGGGTAAACAACTGGAAAATGAATGCATCCAAGCAATACTGGATGTCCCAAAACCAAACAGCAAATGACGTCCTTATTTGGCTGCTGCTGCCCCAGGATCAGATATTTTGTTGAACTCACTCAACCTCCTTTAAATTGATCATCAGACTCTTGCCCACCTCCTTCATTACCAGAATGACCCATTTACTTTCTAGGAGTTATTGCAAAATGTGCATATATGTGACCTAAAGCAAACAAGTAACAGGAAGAGATAAGACTCAAGGCCATCTGGATAACCAGACCTCGGAGCTCTCATTATCCTCCTATCTCTTCATACCTTTGACATTTGTAAGAAAAATCACTTGGCACATCATCATCAGGATTATAGCTTTCAGAACATGGACTAGAAGTTAAGTTACATCTCAAATGAAAAAAAAAGCATGAGGAATACAAAAGTTGCTGCTTAAGAGGGCTCAGTATTCCTAAAACCCTGTCTGTAACCTTGATGTTTGCATGTAACTCCCCATAAAGCCACAAATTTGAGATTTCTACATTTCTGTTTGCGAATGTGTTTGAACACAGGTTAGCTTATTCCTCCTGTCTGCAGTCTTTACATTAGGTTAGGCTAAACACGTCCTCACATCAGATCTTTACTTTAAGCACAGACATGAGAAATGTCTTCTCATCTCATTCTCTGAAAGAAAGCCTATAAGCACATTTCTCAAAATGTTGAATTAATCCTTTAGACGCTCAGCTGAAAGACCACCTCAACTCTTTCCCCAGACTCATAAAGCACTCCTAGCTATTAGCTTTACTAGATAAATATTGTTTTAGATCTTACCAACAGCCACCGTGTAGGTAAGCCAGACAACATGATGCTTCACATGCATCTTTTCCATTAGACTCCATCCAGACTGCGGGTCTTTACAAAAATGTTTGCAGGGGGAGGATGGGTCAGAAAATGAAAGGGGGAGGGTGTTGTAATTTTGTTTGCTTAAGAACAGTCTGCCTTTTTTGGCAGAGCAGAGGAGGGCCCTTAACTTTTCTTCTTGTACTATATTTATGTCCCTATTTCCAGATTCATCCATTCACTACCAAGGTAAATGCATTGATCGAAGTCAACTCTGTAAAGCCAGAAACAAAGAACATTGTGCCCATACAGAATAAGTTACATTAGCAATACCGCTGCCTCATCCTTGTCCTTGAACAATTTGAGATACACTGCACTAAAATGCAGTTTATCGGTTCTGGTCACTCTCACATGAACAGGGAAACATCTGACATGTGTGTCTCAGAGATGGCTGGTTAAACTCCAGTTTAATGAATTATCCATGAACTCCAAACAACAAACTAAGTACAAGTTAATGTCCAATATGTAAATGAACATCTCTTTCTCTTTTATGCTGTCAAACCTGCCAATAAATCTGAAATTGGACCACACAACAAGATCAATTTGTCTGTCACCCAGATTCTGTTTTATTTCCATTTTTGCAGCATTCCAGCCCTTGTGGATTACTGAACAGGAATCAACCATCAACCATCCAAAGAAGGTGAAACAGACAGTAATCAATTTTGGATTACAGCAATACCACCTGCATATTGAGGTAAGGCCCTAGCCCTTGCATTTTCATACTTTACAGAACTTTCCATTCCTCAGCTGTTTACCAGATACTATCAGACTTCCCCAGTCACCCAATCCTACTCCACCCTACACACCTGTGCCTTGTTTCCTCATCTAACCCTAACATATTATTTATTTAGGCCACTTTCCCTCTCTCCTTTGCCAGATTGTCAAAGTTGCAATGAAGCCATTACGGTCCATTGCTTCCACATCTTGATCCCTATCTGGTACTATGTACTCAGTTTCTGCTCCACAAATTCTGCCTGCGGTGTGCACATGTTTTTAGACCAGCTGCCCGTCTCTGGCCACGTACCTTGCCCTGTTGGATTTGTTTGCCCATTTGGACTGACTTTAGGTTGCAGAACAGTTGCCAAAAACATAAATGTTTACAAGAAAAACTAAATGCATATGGTAGCCTTCTGCATGATATTATAAACTGATATATATTATTAGGAATATATATTGATTGCATAGCCTATTTGATACAGTAGTAAATGCATTTAAACAGAAAGTAAAAGAATAAGCTGAAATGTATGGTAACAAGAATCTGCAGCCATGCTAACATGCGCACAATAACAATTCAGATGTTTAGCTGCTATAAAGTTTACCATGTTCACAGTCTTAGTTTAGCATGTTAGTGTGCCAAGATTAGCTAAAAAGTACTCCATATAAAGAAAAGCTGAGGTTGATGGGAATCTCATTCATACCAGGCATTTCATAACCTGAAGTTTTGGGTAAATTAAAACTTTGACCTGATGATGGTGCTCAAAGAATATCTTTCTTCATGGCAGTCCATATTTGTTGAGATAAAATCACAAATGTCTACTTAGAGTTTATACTCTGTGAACCTATGATTAGACTGCATTTGGTGTCAACACATCAAGTCAGTCATTAGGATACATCTTTACACCACAGATATCTGTACCAACTTTTTAATGTCAATGCATCCAATATTATTTGACACATTTCAGGACCAAAGAAGCGGACTGACAGACAGACCAACATTGCCCTTAGAATCATGCAGGTGTTTAGTAGTGATCACATGGAAGCCTTTATAGCATCTTTTGATGAGTGTGAAAACATGCCTAGGATGCTGTATAGCCCCCACCCAGATGGTTAGCTGTCCCAAGCAACCACATTGCCATGTTAAAGTCTCCACGGTGCTGGGGAAGTTAACGCTGTCGCTGAGCTGACCTTGGGACTCTTTCTGGTTGATTAAAGACTGAGTGGTAGTTTGAGGCTAATCCTTTTAATCCAGCTTTCTCATAGGGATGTGCACCAAGATGCATTGCCATCAGTCAGATACATTAAAGATACATAAGCAACTACCAATGCTGGATAGTCACCCCTATTACAATGCAATATGATTTGAGTGAGCGCAATGTCATTCAGTGCAAGATAATGCAATCCAACGCGATGCAATAATATTATACTAAGCACTTCAATTTGTGAATTGGTGAATCCAATCATCCCTACTTTCTCAATGCCAATATTAGGTGTTCGAAATGAGTAAACCTCACAAACGCATTAAAATTTATGTAAAGCTTTCTTGCATTTATTTGCTGTTTTAGTGCAGTTTTTACAACCTACATTTTTTGCACCATGCTTTTTTGTATACATACAAAAGGAAATATGGGATACATATTATTATGTCAGTTTAAATTAATTAAAAGATTTTGTCATTTCTCAAAAAATGTTTTTTTGGAAGAAATACCATGAAAAGTACACAGGAAACGGAGGTGGCGAGATAATACTTGGATACTTGGAAATTCAACTCACCCAGACACGATGGACAAAGTGCTTTAATTGAGAGAGCAAAAAACATGTAACAAAATTAACACACAACACTGCATGAATAAGCAAATTATATATTCACAAACAACAGAAGGCCAGAAATTACAATGGAAGGTATGTTCATAATACTGTTTCTGTTTACACAAAATCTGATCTCAAGGAAGAACAAATAGTTTGAAACAAATTAATCCTCCTGGGTTCCAGAGTTACAAGTAATCCTCACCATTACATGCATACTGTGTGATCCTCACTTTGTCCAATTTTAACATATTTTCTTACTTCTAACAACCCAGATGACTACTACTACTAATACAACTTCATCTTCTAATCCTTATCTTTTGTTTTTTTGGGCTACTGCAGAAACATGACACTGCAGAAACATGACGCTGCAACATGCCGACTTCCATGTAAGGGTATATGTAGATATAAATGCTCATTCTAAGGTAGTAAAAACATAAAGCTTCACTATGTAAGGTCTTTATACACCACTGAAAACATTGTTATGAATATTATATTGCATTTCTGTCAATAGAGCCATCTAAATATTACACACTGGATCTTCAAATAAGGCCTCTTGTGTATATGTGCACTCGCAAGCAGTCGTTTAGAAAGAAATTTACTTATTTTTAGAATGTCAATCAGTAACTAATTTAATATCCACCCATGTTACAAGTAAACCACTGTCTTAATCAAATGTCACCACAGCAACATTGATAAGAATAAACCAAACCCTGTTGTCATATTTATTTTTACAGGGCAAAAATAGAGGCATTGATGAACAAAACTCATTTGTGGCGTTATTTTGAGTCAGAGGGGGACAAGGAGACAGATTAATGTCGACCTTCATCATTGAAGCACCACTTATAGGTGACTCCATTTCAGGCTTGAAGAAGCAAACCTGTTTCTTAAAAACTACTCACAACCAAGGACTGCTGCTTGCAAAGACAATGTTTTGCAAGATCACTAGTCAGTAAACAATGCATCAAATGTACCACTGCATTCACTCAAATGATTATAACAAAAACGTTATACATCGTCACAAGCACTCAACTATAATACAAGAAGAACCTGAGCTCAATAAATACCACGCAGAAGATCAGAAATATTTAAAGACTGTGTAGTAGCAATGTTTTTGTATATTACAATGAAAACATGCATTAATAATAAACATGGATAAGAGATTTACCTACTTTATCAATATGTATCTCTATCCTTCCATTGCATTATTCTCCCGAAACACCAGGGAGAATACTTTACTAAATATGGCCACACGCTTTCCTATACTGCTCCTCAGTGCCAAAGAATTATAATCAATTGTAAACACACTTTGCAGCAGTCAAGCCAAAAACAGCAGCAGAATAGCCTGTAACGCAGCCCTCCTTAAAACCAAACTTGCAATTGGTTGGTGTTTTTGTGTGGATTAAAGGGACTATAGTTTTCTGCCGCCTCTACCGTTGCGGTTTTTAGATTGTAACCAGGTATGTGCTCGTATGCGTGCTCGACCTCATGAGCGAGAAAATCCGCTCATGAGCATCATACAAAGTGCTGGAAACTCAGGTAAACTCCCACTGCAACATAACACAGTAACATTTTTATCAACTTGAGGTTGAACTACTCCAAGCTTGTCAGGCCCGGATTGGCCATCTGGCAATTCTGGCAGATGCCAGATGTGAGAGGCCCTACGCTCTGTGATCTGCTCCACATAATCAACTTTAAAAAGGGTTGTTGTCTTAGCGGACTCCATGTCATTAGCTTGGGTTAGTTACTGTACTTAAGTAGTTTTTTATTTGTACTTTTCTCGAGTATTTTTAGTTGTTGCATCTTTTTATTTTCACTTCACTACAAAAAGGGTTGTTGACTTACACTTCTTGGGTCTTGGTTTCTTGCCAGACTGTGGCTGAACAATATTTGAGTAAAATGAAACTATTTATTACGTTTGATAAACGCAGACGGGTTACAGTGTTTATAAACTTTAGCTCAGAAAAGATAACCGTGTTGCATGTGGAAATGCATTCATACGCAGGTGCCCCTGATGGCACTCCTCGTCCATCACTTAAAAACAAGTTTAGTTACAACTCTGGATCCACGTCCAGCCTCAGCCAGTACCAGCACAGACCCAGTCCAGACGTCTTTAGCAGGTCCCACAGATCCAGGTGAAGGTGACAGGTGTGACTCTGCAGCACCTCTGTTTTTGCACTGTGAGTCGCAGCCAGTTTGTGACCAAGTGATAAAGTAGCTGGTAAAGTTTTTTTTTCTCTATGCGGGACTGTGAGGTCCACTTTATGAGAGGTGCTGAAGTTAACATTTCTGGATTTGTGGTGAGATTTCTACTTGAGCCCAAGTGCATTTTAAGTTAGTTTTGGTTTCCACCTCCTTCTCTCATTCTCACATACCCAAAGTCCCAAACAGGTTTCTGTGTCTGTCAGACGGTCTGAAGGAGATACTACCACATCAGCAGAGCAATAAAATAGGCTAATCCCCCCCAATTGTCCTCTTGCGACTCAGTTTTCCTTATTGTGATTTGCTATAACTTACGCTGTGTCAAACCTGTCTGGAGTGAATTTAAAGAGATAGGTTGCTTTTTGTAAGATCAATAAATTTGAATGTGTAGTACTTTTTACTTTTCATTACTTAAAGCCAGGTACTTTTTTGATTTTACTTGAGTAGGTTTATACTGGATGAATTTTACTTTTACTTGAGTAACATTTTTTGTGTGGTATCTGTACTTTTACTTAAGTATGAATATATGAGTAGTTCTTCCACCTCTAGCTGTACAGTTCAGTTGCAGCAGGCAAGAGGCTTGGGAGCGCGCATGCACCTAAAATGCCACCCAGAGTCTTCACATAGGATTTGGCATACTGGCCGTCAGAGGTAATAGAAAAATCCCGCAAGTGGATCGTTTTTATGTGAGGTTTCCACTCCTTATACACAAACAATATATAACGTGTGATAAAAAGTGAGCTTTAAAGGGGCTGGTAGGTGGATTCTGTTAGGGCTAGTGTCCCATACCAGTCTTTATGCTAAGCTAAGCTTATCAGCTCGTGGATCCAATTTCATATTTAATGGACAGAATTTATTTAGAACGTGAGCATAATATGTCAGCCCACTTCCATAGTGGTACTTTCATAGTTTATTCCAGTTCCTCCTTTGTATCATTAGGCTGCAGTTCTGTTGTTGCTTGAAGAAATTCTTTCTCTTCGCAGTCAGTCTCTGATTCGTTGACTACCGCGTTGATGGGGGTGGATTCAGTAAAGATGCAATGCTCTTCTTCCTCCTCTTCGTCATCATTGCCCATCTCTTTCCTCTTAAAGCAGCCCAACTTGTGACAGACACAAGAAAAATCATTAGACCAAGGCCACGTAGATTTTAGAGCAGAAAATCATAATTTGCATATTTTTATTTCAGTTATTAACATTCAAGCAGCAGCTCTGAATATGAAGTTAGCAGTTTGTCTTTAACTCTTATTTTATGTAGTAAGATTGTGGTTTGGAATGAATTCTTCAAAAAATTTACTCTCACCTTAAACATGATGAGTGCGATTATGACCAGAAGTAAGAATCCCAGTACAGATCCAGTTGCATTGATCAGCGGTACATTCTGGTGAATTATGAGGTCAATCCGAACTTCATTCTGCAGGCAGAGAAAATAAGTTTTTAAAGTGGAACTTTTCAAAGCACATTTCAATGAGGATCCAAATCTAGTGAATTATGTAGTTCTGGTTGTTCATGTGTAGACTGAATGTACCCCTTTCTTTGTTGTATCATTGTATTTCCGTGAGCCACTTTCATCAGACTTCCCCTGTTTAAAACCATAGTTGTGCTGTGGTTAATAAATATGATCAATGACATATACTGAAAAGTACAAGCAGTATCTTTGAAATAGCATTCCTGTAGTCAAACTTCAACATACCTCTTGAACATACCGTTTCTTGTCATAGTCAACGTGTATAAAGCTTTTAAATTTAACCATTGCCCCGAATCCGGTATATTGTTTAAGAAAGGCTATATTCTGCAAAGTAAGAACATGCAAAATATATATTCATCACTTTGAATGGTATGTGTGATGTGTTCTCTGTCTGTGGATGTTGTTTGTGTGTGTTGTTGTTACGTACCGCTGCACGCTCTTTGAGATTCCTAAATTGTACTTCTCCTAACAATACAAACTCAGTGGATGATTCTTTGTCAAGGATGAAACTGTCACACACGATCATTTTGCAGGATTGGTTTTGTGAGCAGTACTGTAACACAGCAACAGTTAATTTTATTAAGGGATTTATCATTTCACGACTCATTCAGTTAAAATATTTTGTTGCTGAATCTGTTTTACTTACTTCAGATTCCTTGTCATGAATGTCTGTGCATTGAGTTTTGTTCTTAGAAAAGAAAAAGTAATTGGTAAGCATTAAGCACTTCTTATTCAGCAGTACACATATAAGTAGTGTTCTGGCAGTCTGGACGTTACCTGCTGGACAAAGACTTGATAGTTCTTCATTTCAAAGTCATATTCCAGTTTAGTTGGGAAGAACAGGGACACGTTGACAGGAAAAGCGTTAATACCAAGATTTTCTACCTGCGAATAAAGAGAGACAGTTCATAATTATGGGACATACGTGTTTCTTGCTGAGCGTTACATGAGAAGAAACTCGAAACTAAGAGAATTGGTCTCTATGTTGGATTTTAAAGCACTGAATGGAAACACTGAATGAATGGTTAGTACTTGTCACTGTGCATAATTATTTTAGGTTTTCTGTTATTTTAAGTCATCTGTAACGTTTTTCATGCTGCTGTCTTGGCCAGGCTGCCCTTTAAAAAAATATCACTGATCACAACGGGTCACACCTAATTAAAATATGTGTTAAATAAAAAGGGAAGCAATGTCGTTATGTCTCAAACGAAAACACATCAAAAATATTTTTAGTACTGTACACTTCCTGCCCATTACCAAATAGCAGATAGACAAAGTTAGTGAGTAGCTGGTGAATATAGTACAGCATTTGGCAGCTAAAGAGAAACAGACAAAGAACAATGCCTCACCTTATATATGGCGATCATTTTTTTAGGTTCAGAATCCTCTGTGGTGAAGTTCAGATAGGTGATGGTGTCGTCGCTCCTGAAAAGTATACAGGATGATCACAACATGCAGGGAGCTGTGGAATACCATAACTACTGACTGGATGAAAACAAATGATTAAATAATTCAAATAATAAAAAAATGACTAGGCACATATAAGTATAAAATATAAATATAAAATATAAAAATATTTATGTGAATAATGCCACTTACACTGTCAGTTGCATTTTTATTTCAAAATGTACTGGGATGCTTTTGGTCACGGAACTGGTGGTGGAGTTTGCATTTTCACTAAGGATGTAAAAGGCATTTCTTACAAACATGATTTATGTAACGATAGTAAATAATCTAATAATGCAGGGAAAATGTTTGGTTTTGTTCTTGTTGTATGAAAAGGCCATTACCTTTCTCCAGTAATGGTAATCGAAATTGTGTCATTCCACTTATAGTCATTCATGAGCCGGAAAGAAGCGCGAAATGTTGCCTTCACAGGAAAAAGGCAGTGATGTTAGATATGACTCAAAGACAAAGAATTAAATATCTAGATGAGAGAAGTTGCCATGGTTGTAAATGTCAAAGGTTGAAGCAGTTGGTCACAGTTCTTGATTTATGAAACTTCACTTGTGTCTGTTGTGAAGGTGTCTGGGTGCAGTATGACTCACAGCTGATCTGCTGTGGAACACAGGAAGGCTGACACCACATACAGTTTTGTCGAATATCTCATCTAGATCATGACAGCTGAGGACCGCTGGTCTTGTGTTCTGTTTTAAGAAAAAAACAAATGTGAACTGAGAGTCTCTAGAATAAAAGCTTTTCGTTTGAATTCAGTGCAGTAGCGTTTGTGTGAACACGACTATACTTTGACATATGGTGTTTCAGTTTAAGCTGAAACCTTCAGCCAAGTTTAAAGAGAGTGTGATTCCAAAAGCAATAGTTCTCACAGTTTAATTTTGTGATGAAAAACAGTCTTGCCCACACATCCTGTGTGGGTTTCAAATCCTCCAAATCATTTATGCTCATTTCCTCTGCTCTTTTAGAGACAGAATGGTACAAGAAGTGTGAAAGAAAGCTTAGCAGTGGATGACTGCCATCAGTGGAGGTTTTGCTGACAGATGTTACAAGTTATTCGTAACATAAATCATAATTAGTATAATTTTAATGAATCAGTCAATAAACACAACATATATAAGAATATTATGTGTTTGCATGTACATGCTCAAATAAAAAGGGTGCAGAGATGTGATAGTGTATTTTAGGAATTGCGGTCAGATTTGCATAACCGTGCATGAGTTTTTTTCTGACACGTAGTTCAACAAAGACTGAATGATCAGGCCTTTACTTAAAGTATTCTCTGATGGAATTATTGTGAAGCTAAATAACTGGACAAAACATAGATAAGTCTATCACGTGTAGCTTGAGTTACAGGTACTTTTCCTCAACTCATTCTTCTTCACATTCGCCACAATGCAACTCAGCAACCAATAGTGTGGTCTGAGGTTCAGGTGTGTTCAGGTAGCCCGAAGCCTCTAGCATCAAGCACAGATGAGGATAGGACCACAGAGGTCTGGTGAGCTCACTTCTTTGTAATTCCACACCCCGAGATTTATTTTATTTTCAAACTTATAGTCTTCAGCCCAAGCTGACGCTGACTCAAGGGAGAGGGGTTGCAAATTAGTCATGGCTAGAAACCTGCATGCACAGCATCTACTTTGTATGCTTTATAAAGCATTGTCTCAAGCATTTATCCTTGTCAAATAAACAAGAAATAAAATAAAAGTGTCATCACTTCACTAATTTATCAGACCCTGCGCAGCTCCCTCAGGAGCCACAAAATACTTAATTTAACTTTTTTAACAAATGCAGTAGTACATCCCAACACCCGTGAACAGACTTTGTTGTGTAGAATCACCTTTACAATAGTCATCCTAGAGAAGGAGAGGCCTGGAGGATAGTGCATCGTAAGGCTGGTGTTGTATGAGTCATCACCACGATTAGTCAGATTTACATCCAGGATGAAGAAGTTATCTTCTGCCACCAATAATTTTGTGGCCCTAAGAGAAAGCGACATGCATTTGGTCATATGATGATAATATTACAGTTGATGAGCTGTGTTTGTCGGATATACCTACATGAAATCCACCTCAAGTTCAGCGATACAGGTATCATTTAGTCTACATGTCTTTTCAAATGGAACCTGTTGAAAAAATGAATCATTTAAAAATACAGAGCAAACCAGAAAAGAAATGGCATAAACAATGCATGAGTCCTTTGGCACACAATAGATAAACAATATAGCTTTTCGAACCAGTAAATCCCCACTTGGAAAGAGTTTAAAAAAAGACAGATTTAAAAAAGTCATCATCACATCCATAAAACAGAATTCCATTTCACATCTTAGTATGTGTGCCTTGTACTGTGCACAACTCTGATGCTTTTCTTTATCTAAACAGGATGCACATTTATGTGACTGCCAGCAACCTTCTGTTGTACAAACCTCAACAACAGCCTGCCTTTTGCTGTCCACATTCAGGATGCCACTTTTGCCCCCATTGTCATCTTGGGAAAAGTTTAATTTGATGATGATAGGTGATAATGTGTCTTTCACACATTTCTGGAAAAACAAAAAGAGTCATCTGCATATAGTTGAATAAAACAGCATAGGCGAAAAGCAGGAACTTTTTTATTTTATAAAGTGGTTTAAATATTAAACTAATGGAGTGAATACTGAATAAGTGCATTAGATCACTATTAATATAACTGTTTTGGTGATGAAGCTGAATAGTAAGTCCCGATTACAGTTTTACAACCTCAGTTTCTTATAATAAGGCTAAGTAACATAACATTTTCTTGTTTGTGAGGACGTAGTTGAACGCAATTTGTCTGTAGCATGAAGAGCCCTCTGGTCACATGCCCCAAAGCATAGAGTGGCTATAGCCCACAACTGTTGGTCATATGCGTATTAAAGAGTATGTGAGGATAAATATGATTTATTAATCTCCATACTGGCATGTAGATGGTGTGGTTGATGCATTTGTCTTCATCCCTCGGGTTATGGGTAGCGGAAAGAATCCAAGCTTTGTTGTCTATTTGACCTCGATGTGTTTGTCTCGTTGGATCCACGCCGAGCGTGTATGAGATATTAGGTTCTGGCGTCATTACCCCTGCAAAGGCATAGAGCAGGATTAAATATCAGCAGAATCAGCAGGTGTTAATGAATCACATTACTGGGTCAGGTCTCTACCTGGTTTGATCTTTGTTACTTCTACCATTTCAAAGCAGACAGTTAAGTCAACCTCTGTCGATGTTAAATCTTCCTTTGTGCTTGGGCAGACAATTTTATCAGTGCTTATCTGCTTAGGGTGAAAAGACAGATGTGCCGTAACATTGAAGACAGGCCTGGACCTGAAAAAAATTAAATAATTGATTGAAAATGGATTATTAGACTTTGCACATAATCTTTTTTATAGGATGATTGTATAATAATTCATGAAGCATGGGTAAACAAGACAACAGTTCACAATTTCAAATCCCTCTTCTACTTTGCTCTGGCAGAGCCATGGATTAATACGTTTGAGTCAGAAGCCATTTTAGTAGATTATATAGGAGATTATTGACATTTCTACCCCTCATTCAGACATCAATAAGAGTCTTTCTTACACCCGATTAGTTTTAAAGCACTATAGAAAATATGTATATGTATAATAATATGTAGCCTAGCTTTGAGAGGCTACATATTTAATGTACCATACCTCAAGACAACAGCCATGCCCTGTGATCCGACCGCAATATCTGGGAGTCCGTCCTCTCCAAGGTCGATGTCCCCATCAATTGCCTGTCCAAAGAATCTCATCCAAGGCTCCACTTTCTTTCCCATGATTCTCTGGAATAACAGATGCTTGATAAATGAGAAACAGTGCATGTTTTGCACTCACATTTACTTACACTGCACTCACAGGTACTTAGTAGAGATGTATTGGAGTCAAATGCTGCATGTTTAAAGTTATTAGAGAGAGAGAGAGAGAGAGTCAGGTATATATATATATATATATATATATATATATATATATATATATATAGAGTCAGGTTTTCTCTGTCTCACCTGGCTGAAATGACTGCGTATCCCTCGGTGTCTGTTGCCAAGGTAGATGTAAACAGCCCCACTGTTATCATCCTCTAGTGGGGCTCCAACAGCGACGTCTCGGAGTCCATCTCCGTTCAGATCTGCAAGACTGGATATGGTGGTGCCAAATCTCCCCATGGAAGGTGCGGTCACATTCAGTTCACTTCTCAGTTGCATCTGGAACGAGAACATAAGTTAAATGACTGTGAAAATATATGCATACATTTTCTCTCACGAGAGCTAAAATAGTGTTAGACTGAATCTGAACCTTTATCACAGCCCACCTCATCAGTCAGTGTATAGACGTAGATCTGGCCTTCTCTCTTCACCTGAGGCTGGTAAAACAGGGGAGCTCCCACCAGCAGGAAGTCAGTGTTACCATCTGAGTTGACATCTACTGAGCACAGCTCTGCACCAAAGTAGGAACCAATCTGAAAAGTGAAGTTTAAATCATTCATTTTAAAAAATGGTTTATACAAGTAGAGTAAAGTTAGGATAGGTTTATTTTGCTTTAAACAACTCTAGGTGCCAGTGCAAGGAAGTTCTCTGGTTTCCTGTCTACAACCGCTGAAATAATATGCCTTTGCACAATTTCATAAAAGGTGCAACATGCAGCATTGAGCTTCTATAAATGCAAAGTAAATGGAATGCAGCAGTAGATGTAAATGTGAGGGGATTCTAGGTTTTACTGAGCAACCTTATCTGGATAGTCTCCTGTTCTAGAAATGACTGACACTAGCTGTAATGGTGTCATAACAAAAAGGCTTTCAATAACCAGCAATAGCAGATTGAGGTTTAAACATGTTAAGAATTGAACCAAATAAAGAAATTATTTCAGTTACCAACCTGGTCCCCATTTAGTCTTTGGGCTGCAATCCAGTTCTTGTTTTCTTTTCTGAAAAGTACGACTTGTCCCGTGTGGTTAAATCTTGGTGCACCCGTGAAATATAGAGGAGCGTTACTCTTCTCTCCAACAGAAATAGAGTATCCTGCAAAAGCGTCAGTCACAGATGAAAGTGTTACATTTACAACACAGAGCTACCTTAAACCCACCACTTAGGTTGGAAACTGAGAGAAGTAATTTATTGAGGCATATGTTTTTGACAAGCATCTAAGGGAGCAAAAAATGTTTTGAGCTTGTGAGATGAAGATCATAAATAATTTCAGTTGTATATCACCTTCTGTTTGTATGTGAAACAAATGCATCTGAATGCGTAAATGGTAAACGGACTATAGCACCTTTCTAGTCGTCCGACCCCTCAAATGTTTTACACTAATGTTAAATTCACCTTACACACACACATTCATTCACTGATGGCAGAGGCAACTGCTCATCTCAAAGGATGTAACGCAGTTAAAATATGCATAAATAGTTTGTGTGGTAAACAAATAAATAATTTCATGGTAGGGTTAATGTCAAATTCATGTTCAGAGGGTTAAAATGTTACAAATCCATATATGTGCTTTATTTTATTTTGTTTCATAAATGCCTAATCCTAATTTATAAGAGAAATGTATTTAAATGTGGTCACAAATGTGTTGGATTGTGATTGGATGATGTGTGTACATGCAGAAAAGGGGTCAGAAGTGACCAGGAAGAGAAACGAGAGAGAGAGAGAGAGAGAGCGAGAGAGACTGGAGCAGGTATTTTGGTGTGTAGGTTTTCCAAGATAGTTGTTTCCTTAGATTTATTGGCTAGATAATCTCCAAGCAGACGTATTTTGTGATTAACTGACCGAGGTCTGCTGTATTGAAAAGAGTGCCACTCATTAAGCAAGTGAGTGCAGGAGCCCTAGGTCAGGTTAGGCCCTGACAGTGCTGGAGCCCTAGGTCAGATTTGAAATTGTCAGTAGTCGAGTCAGTACACATGCTTAGACTTCCCCATTTTGAGTCTCTGTTTGGGGAAATAACTTTAAACTTTAAATACGTAAAGTCTTAAATACCTCATTTAATAATAATTCATAATATATTTAATTCTACCTACCCAATACTCTGCTTTGCATTATGTAATTGCTCTGTTGCTAGTAGGCTATCCCCCTGTAGACCGTTTGACCGACACAGTTTGGGACTGCATGCTGCACGTGAAACCGAAACTAAGTGAAACACTTGTGATCAGGCAGCACCACTTGTCACAACTGTCTGGAATCACAGCACGAGTTGCACTTGATCACGGCTTACGCCGGTGTTGCATCAGCTGGGCTGACTTGATTCTCGCCAAGTCAAAAACTTTCTCTTGCAGCGCCACTGACATTCTGTGCCCTAGGCAACCGCCTATGTTGACTATGCCACGGGCAGGCCCTGAGGGAGTGGCAAGTTAGCTTTGAACTAACTGTCGGTGCTATGAGCTAACCCACCTCAGCAGGTGCTGTTGGATGGACTGCTTCACCCTGGACTTCTTGGCTACCCCCATCGCTCTTCTGCCTAGTTTCAAATGCAGATATGTATCATTGTTGGGATATGAAATTACCTATATCGGGATATAGTTGGATATTCAACTTAAAACTAAGATCAACCAAGGTTATTATTGTTAATGAAGATGAACAAAACAACAAAAAACTAGATGTGAAAGAAAAATAAAAACAAGGCTTTACAAAAAACTAACTAAAACTGTATAGTAGGTTTGCAAAACTAACTAAAATAAACTAAAATGAAAGATTAAATGTCCTTAGTTTTCGTCTTTGTCAATTTATTTTATAGGACCTACACTTAGCCTATATTTCGGGGGAAGTTGCGTCTGATTAGCTGAGAGGCACTTGTTGGTGAGCCGCGGGTGTTTTATGCTTTTGTCCTCCGCATGAAGAGCTGGCTGTCCTACCACGATGTTATGAATCAGATTTTAATCGGAATTTGTGCCTTGCTTTATTCGTCAAGAGAGCCCGGACCAGTGGACTGCTACGCTGGTAGCAGGTGGTGGACCACTGTTACCAGGAGAGCCCATCCATTAGGGGTAACTTAGTCGGGGAGACCCAGGTAGGGATCAGCTGCATAGCTGGTGGGGTTTGAACATGTTATCTATTATGTTATCTATTTTCTATAATTGTACATAAGAATATATATCCGACACCTGTATAGAGTTGTGTTTTGTTCGGGTTGCAGGTAGTGAGTCACTGCCTTGGTGGTTTTCTTTTCCTTGTTTTGTTCTGTTCTTATGTTCTTGTTTAATGCTTATGTGTAATGAACTTGCCCCCTAGTATATTTAACCCTTAGCACTGGGTTAATATCCAGACTAAAACGGCGAAGTTTGTTCAGTAACAGTCCCAGCTCATTATTGGTCCATGCAAAAAAAAAATCTGGTGTGGTTCTTCATTCTTTCGCCAGATCTTCTGTAACTATGGAATAGACCATCTGCTTCATGTTTACACCGGCACGCGCATGCCCATTGTACGTGAACGGCCACTAGATGTGCGTTTTCAGTCGTTTTAGTATAGATGGAGATCAACTCTGATACACAGCTAAAACGCTGGTGTGGACGGAGATCGTATTCGTTTTAAAATTCCGTAAACAAAAACGGAGTAGCGTGGATGGGTAAAACTTTTACACATGCAAATTATTTCTACAGCTACAAAGATTTTCTATGTCCATGCAATTTCTTTTCACGTGCACTGAAAGGTGATACACTATGAAGTAACCTCAACACTAACTGCAGGCTGTGAAATCAATTGTGAACATCATTTCACAAGCTCAAAATGTCAACATCTCATGCCAAATACAAAGACTTTAAAATAAAGAAGCAGATAATAAGAAAGAAATAACTTGTATGTAAATACCCATGTAGGAGTCCATCTGCATGTGTGGATCGTCAATTTGTGTTTGTTTTTGTTCTTGAACCTCTTCGAGAGAACCACGCCAGCTTTTCGTTCCAACTGAACCCAGGATCAAGGTGTCCTGTTGACAGAAATACGCAGGTCTGGTTAGAAACCTTTAGCCCCGAATGTTTTGACTGTAGCCCAGAATGAAAATCAACAACATCAAAAATATTTTCCATATTAATATGTAATAATCTCTATAGAAAGGAGCGCCGGTGGTACCAACACTAGTTATTTTGGGAGGTCAACAAATCAACTGAGTAGTCTGACTTGTGCAGTCAACTTCAATTTTGGCAGGTTGGTCCAGTGAGGCAGCAGAGAGGAACTCATTGTACATCCAAAAATCAAGGAGATCAAGCTCCCCTGTAGTTCACACCCTGCTTGTACCACAAGTTGTTGAAAAGAAGTTTTCAAAGTTTGGTAAGAGGCTTTGCTCAGATTAGCCAAATGGCATCGGTGCATGACATTGCTAATGTTGGCTGGCACAAGCAACCTCCTGGTAACTAGTTAATTATGCTTATGTTAATTATAAATTAATTATGCTAACACCTATGATGTCCTATTAAAATTACCACCTGTTTGAGTGTAAATAGAGATATGACCATATACAGTCCTGTGTTTCCCATTTTTCCACTCCAGTGCGACCGCCATGGTCTAATCTGTTCCGCCACAGTTTCATAATGAAGCGAAAACATTATCAAAACTGTTTTGCGCTATTTCTTGACAGATACTCTTGGCTAGTATCTGTCAAACAAACTAAAATTGAAAGCGCAATATGGCTTTGTGCCCTTATCAAATCACAAAAGACAGCGATTAAATTAAATAAGTATTGTAAGTTATTTTAGGAGGAACTAAGTAACATTTACTCTGAGTACATTTTAAATGAGCTATTTTTTACTTCACTTGATTTCCTACATGTGAACTCGGAAAAAAAATATGTACACGACTTCACGAGTAGCAGCTGAATTACGTAACAAAACAATGGCAGGTCCCATAAACTAAAAGGCAACAAAAAGTATATTTGCATATATTTAAATTTAAAAAATACATATACGATAATAATAATAAGAACCCTTATTTGTAGAGCACTTTTCAAAAACAAGTTACAAAGTGCTTTAACAAGTGTAAAGACAATAATACCCAAGAGACAATAATACAAAAAACAATACAAAAACATTGAAAAGACTAAAATACAGATAAATTAGTAAAATACAATAAAATAAAAGGGATAAAATAAAGTCAAATAAGATCGGGAAAAGCTCTCCTATAAAAGTATGTTTTAAGAAGGGACTTAAAAGAGTTCACCGACTCAGCCGACCTGATTTCCTCGGGCAGGCTGTTCCAGAGCCTCGGGGCCCTGACAGCAAACACTCTGTCCCCTTTAGTTTTCAGTCGAGACTCTGGAACAGACAACAGACCTCTGCCCGAGGATCTCAAGGTACGTGCTGGTGCGTATGGGACTAAAAGGTCAGGTAATAGTAAAACCTGTTCTGCATGTACATTGATGTAGAAATATGTTAGGCCTATTATGTAGCTGGTAAAGACTCTCATAAAAATCATCTTCTCTGCATAAAAGCTATTGTTAAAAATGCCAAAACATTAGGAAGTTTAACTACAACATTGACTGACTTGAGGGTTACCAACTGATGTAGCCAGAGGGGTACGCAGAACTAGTAACGTATAGGCTATTTATGTCAGTTAAACTTCCATCCTTTGAAGTAACACCTAAAACACTGCTGAGGGTGCAACTGTGTGTCCACTCTGTCACGGTCAGCCATGGTTTTCGTTCACTTTCGGCATCATGCACCACTATGCACCTGGAACACTTTGAGGACGGAAGTCAGAAGTTTAAACTGGGAAAAATCCCAGTTCCGATCGGTCTCAAATGCTACATTAGCATTGGTATGATGTCACACATTCTGCATATTGTAGCAGAAAGGTGAGAAGGTGAGCACATAAATGAAACACACCTGTGAGCTGGGGGAAGGGAAAAAACAACAACAGCAGCATGGACGAGAACAGAAAGAGGGGTGAGAGTGGCTAAAAGATAGCTAGAAGTTTAATCCAGTAATGGATAGCTTTGCTCTAAAAAGAAAAACAGATAAGTAAAATATAAGTAAATTGCTTGGCAGTTACCAGCTGGATTTCCTGAATTTTCCTGGACAACAGCGCACTGCTAAAAATGTACTGAGCGGGTTTGGATGAATCTGGTTCAGTTCCCCCAAACAAACATACGCACACTTGATCTCAACTAAAATGATCTAAAAGGAACTGAACTACTTTCATTCTGAGTTGAAAGGGCATATAAAATGTTGCACATATACACAAAAAACTCACACCTTAGCTTCACTGAAAGGTTGAGGATTATCTGAAGTCATTATTTAATGGAATTAATTAAGGGACATTTAAATTTCGCATCAGGAGAATATGAATTTGGTTTCTGTTGATTTAATGACACTCTGTGACTGAGAAACTTCTGTTCTTCATTATTTGGTTTAAATACAACAAGATGTAATTGATGAAACTGATTTGAAGCTTTGTGCTTTCTTGTATCTTTGGTAGTGAGGGTATCAGCCTATCCGGGTTATCTATCCAGCTAATCTAGTGACAGGTTAGGGTGTGATTATTCTCCCGTCAGGCCCCAAACTGTTAATTTGGATATTTGGGGTAAACCTACACTACAATATAAAAAGACGGCAGCATAGCAGGACATTGCAGGTGAATTATGTCTTTTTGACTTTACTCACCTTGTAGAAGACAGCACTGAATCCACTCTGAGACATTTCATTTGTCATTTCTCCCGCCCGAGACACTTTGGTGCCTAAATATAAAATATATATAATAAATAAGCATTTTATGTTACTATTGCAGGGACACACCAGGAAGATGAAGTGTATTTTTGTAACATTATTGCACTTGAACATCACCTTCCATTGTGAAGATCTTTTTCTGAAATTTTTCTAGTATCCCTGTGAGTCCGTCGTAGTTCTCAATTTGGAAAGCATATTTGTCGGTTGGATCTGAAGCAATGTCTGTAAATTTATCCAGCTTAGCAGCTTTGACCTGAAACCAGAATGCTGCTTGAAATTATGAAGTCCCTCCAAGTCGGATGTCAGCAAGACACCATGTTCACAGTAAGACACTCAAAACTGGAATCAGAGCAAGTTGCTCTATTTAAGGCTGAGATCAGCCATGATTGTTACAGTATTAATTAAAGACATAGTATTTGCAATGTTCCCATGTTGGTAAATGTACACGTCTGAACAGGTCTGTTTTCTTCTGAGAAGTACAACTAAATGCAGAATGAAGAAATCTTTCAATTTTATGTGGGTACATAAAAACAAAAACACTTTTGCATACAAAACCAGGCTGTCAGTGCTATCAATATATAAATGAGTGTATATATATAAATAAATAAATAACTATCACAGTGTAAAAACTTATAAACTGACTGAATCATCTGCATAGCAGTGAACAGATCAGTTCCAAGGATTGATCCCTGAGGTCCCTGATTGTTTTAGCTGAATAAACACATGATTCAACAAAGATTTATCTACAGGACAAATAAAACAAAATACTGTGACAGGTTATATCACATGACAGCTTACCCCAATGACAAAGCGAATGACTTGTTTTTCATTATATCTTTTAATAATCCCATAATTGTCTGTATCACTGGGATCTCCATCTGTGATTAGTACCAGAACTTTAGTTGCGTCAGGAGAAGCACCTGCATCTGGCTTGTCAAAGATTTCCTCCCTGAAACAACAAATGTAAACATTTTTAATGCTCAGAATATTAAAAAAAAACTAAACCTATCTACAAATAATATGGTCATAATCATACAGTTGGACTGTGCCACTTCTTGTCAATAACAGCTGATATTTTAATGTAATTCAATAGTTCAAGAGTTTGAGAACTGTTTGTAACTTACAACACAAATTTGAGAGCTTTGTGTGTGTTGGTGAGACTCTTCATATGGGGTTCGTTCTTAAGTTTATCGAGAGCTCTGCCTTCATTAAAGTCATTGAAGTTAAAAACCATCTTGTAATCAAACGAGAACTGAACTGCTGCAAACTGAAAAAAAGCAGACACATAAGTTGTCATATAATATTGTGTGCATGATTTAAGACCTATGAATGTTTTAATGTTGCAGTAGTGCAGTGACCTTGACTGATGTGTTTATAAGGCTGTCCATTATATCCACTATGAAATCTTTATTTTTGTTGAACTCTGTTTCTGTCATACTTCCTGATCCATCAAATAGAAAGACAAGGTCCACTGTCTTTTTTGTGCATTCTGCAAAAAATAGAGTTAAAATGTGTACAGAATATTTAGTCAGGACCAAACATTGAGAATAATTTTTTATAACAGCGGGAGATGTTTATACTGTCTAAATGTCTTTTACCTTGGAAAGCAGGTCTGAAATAGGAGGTTTGCTGAAGATCTTGTGTGATGTTGTAACACACGCTGTTCAGATAGGAGTTCTCATAACATTCATGGACCACACTTGGGCTGCAGACCTAGACCAGAATAGAAGAGCAGTAAGACATTTGATTCATCATATTAAATTGTTTTGCTCAGAACTTGAAGAAATGTCACAGAAACGGTGAATTATCTAATGTATTTATTTTTGTGATTTTCTTACAGTGAATTGGGAGTGTGTGGCGTCTACAGCTATCGACAAACCAAGGTGTTTGATCGATGCGTCTTCGAGAGAATCTACTGCAACAGTAACACCGGATTAGTATTTTAAAAATACACAATGCTTTTCAGATACATTATGAACCTTTTCCCTTTTATAATTCATATTTGTGAATTGTTCGAAGTGGAAATTACATACCTTGAGGTTTGAACCACTGTGGGGTGTTTTGGTGAGGTTTGATTATTCCCCCAGATCCATTTTGCCGTAATGGTGCCGTGACCAGAAGCCTGTGGATGAGGTCAACAAACACAATAATAGTAATCTTAAACATTACAGTGGCCTGGCTGACATGAGTAACACAGAAAACTCCTGCAGTTGTAAGCAGAGTTTGAGTGATATCTTGATGCCACTGCAAGATTAGTCACAGGATGCAATATCAACAAAATGTTCACAGGAGCTCTTGATGACATAAACCAGAATTATCTTCCATCTACACTGCTAAACAGAAAAGGAAACCATGCTCGGCTAATGGAAATTTGAGCAATTTAACCTCCATGTTCAGAAATGCAAACTTACCCTTTGTCTGTGCCAGACATGAATTGGAGCACTTTGTAGCCAAAGAAATCTTTTTGTGAACCATTATAGACTTCAGGATTTGTTATATCGATGTTGAAAGCCAAAGAGACAGGGATGGCTGTAATTTGTGGAAAAAAAAATCATCAGAACTTGTTTAGGTCTGCACAAACCACTTTTTCATATTTAACAATACAATTAATTATAAATACAGTTAAAACAAAGAAAAGTCTTTGGCAAATGTTTGTTCAACACTTCATGTTTGTCCAACTTCATGTTTATGTTGAGATTTTGTGCATATTTATGTTTATCCCTTAACTTTAGGTTTTTTTTCATGGAGCTGCAAGAACTACATGTCATACTAATGACAGACTAGGGTGACCAGAAGTCCCAGAATTTGTGACTTTCCCAGAATATGAGTTGTCCTGAGTCCCGATCCTGTCCTGTTTGGTCCGTAGAAAAATTTGAGAGGCATCGCACTGATGAAATTAATAAAATATCTATGTAGGCGATAATTTAAATGATCATGATTTACACACAGTTACAGTCTCTGTGTATTTATTTTTTGCACCCCCTTACCTATCCAGGTGAGTAGTATAGCTACGGTACCTGAGACAGGACATGTCATCTATGAGATAGCAGAGAGTTGCCAGTCAAGAAATCCGGTTTCTTTACATTGATATGTTAACAAATTATATTTAATTGATTATTCAGTCAAACCACATGTTATTGTGAATATTATTGTTACTTGTTCATTAAACACCAGCCACATCAAGAAATGTTACACAATGTCTCATACTGAATTTGTGTAATAAATTATTTTACTGTACTGTAATCATACTTTTTGTTACATCTCGGGAAGGTTGGCTCAGTTAGATTAACGTACCAAAGTAAATGAAGAACATCTCAAAAACTATCACACCTAGTGCATCAAGTATCACCACTGACAGATAACAGGAAATGTAAGCCTCACTGTTTCTGTGCCACAGTCCTTTTATAAACCACATAATACATGAAGTTTACAAATGCATTTTCGGGTGAGGATCGAGGCTCCTCTTACTTTGCTTAATTAATTAGATAAGCAATCTAAAAATCTTACTACAATGTTTTTTAAAATTTTTTATAAAATACGACAGAAACCAAAGTAGTATTGAGTGCCATAATTTCAGCTTGTGGTAAAACGGTGCAATATTTAAAGAGAGTCACTACATGAAATTAATTATGTCCATGATTTTTTGCCATCAGCTGTATCTGTCCTGACTCCATGTGGCTTCATGATATAAAGATCCACAGGCTGTCGGCTCTTGTGCTAAATAACACCTGTCACTTCTCTTCTTACTTCTGCATTTACTCATTTAGCTGACGCTTTTATCCAAAGCGACTTACAATTGCTATACATGTCAGAGGTCACACGCCTCAGGAGCAACGATGGGTTAAGTGTCTTGCTCAGGGACACAATGGTGGATGTCTCACACCAAAGGCAAGCATCTTATCTATGCGCCACCACACCCCTAAAACTTCTAATAAACCAGATGACTACTCAGAGACTATTATTATTATTTTTATTTTATTTTTCCTCTTCTTCTCTTTATGGACACATTTAATGTAGTGATGGGCGTCTACACTACCAGAATTATTACTCACTGAACCTTTAAGGTCCGGTATGCCTGACGTTGGACTGGTACTTGCCAACGCTCATACATGTCATTTTGTCGAATGGGCATATACTGTATGTTGCTGATCTTTCCAATGGACATTGTTGTTTTGGGTCAATTGACATCAACCTATTTTGTCATTTAAGTATGAGGATGTGTCAGTTTGTCATGGTAGAGCCCCTTTACTGTAAGATCACAGCAGAAAAATCTGAAAAGAACTAATTTCTAATCAAAGCTTTCTCCCTGACTTCCAAACCCCATGTGCTATCCTCAACATTCAAGTGCTTAATTGCATTGTGTGTAACCAAAGGCCTAAAAGAAGGTGGGGTACGCGGACTGGCCAACACGTGAATTTAAATATCAAGTATCAAATAAGCAAGTACATAAAGTTCTTTAAAAAAGGTAAGCAAACCAAATAGACTTTGACAATACAAATGTATTCACAAAAAATCTGCAAATAAATACAACTCAAGCAAACTGAAAAACACATTTACTACTTTGACAACACACACACACACACACACACACACACACACACATCATAAAATGTATTGCAAATAAAGAAGCAAAAGAAACACAACTGAGTAACAACAAAACAGAAGTCTCTGGGGGAAACTTCAATTGTTGTGTCTGATTTTTCATGATTCTGTGTTTTCTTCTGTTTTCTGCATTTGTGGTTTTGTATGTGATGCACCAATGGACACATGAAGTCAGTGACTGGCTGATGAACATAGTGGAGCAAGCAGCGCAAGAGACAGATATTTTCCTCAAGAGGTTGGTGGAGACATGGATGGGCTGTATTAAGATGCATGTATTTAAACTACATATTTCAGCTACAAAATAGAAATTTTTAAAATTGTATTTGATAGGGCTGATGAAAATGACTTCATTTTCTCTATCAAAATATCGTAGTGTTTTGTATTTTGTAGTTCAATCATTATAGTAGTTAAAAATACTGTCCAATACTTTCTGAGAAGTCTACATGACATCGTAAAAACGCTGCCTCTGATTGGTGCCTACTCAGCATAGACTTGTTGAGATCAGAACAGAAAATGGATCCAGACCAAAAGAAGAAGGTCAGCAAACTATCTGACGCAAGCAGCAGCCCTCAAATTTAACGCTTAAGGTTAGCTTTCTACTACAGTCTCAATGAAGCTTCCATCGTTTGTGCTCAGGGACTAAAAAGCGTTTCAGAGTTGTTATACAACATTACTTATAATGCCAAGAGATGTTGTGACTTGTTATTGCAACACCATTAAACAGCAGGTTTGTTGTAGCTCAAAACTTCTCGTCAAGTCAAAGTGTGAAATGGGAACTGTTTGTTCCCAAACAAGTCAGCAAATCCTTCTCCCTCTTTTGTTTGACAGAACGACATTGGAGTCAGAGATAGGAGCACGGAGAGACAGTCACCTCTGAGGAGCGACATGAGTGAGAGAAAAGCAGACAAAGAAGAGAAGAGGTAAGGGAGTGGCACTGGTGTAACATTGTGGCCCTCGCTGGTTTGATCAGATATGACTCATTAGGCAGAGAAAAGCTGTTGCTCAGTCAAGTCAGGGAGAGATCAAATAGGTCAGTAGAAGTGTTCTCGTGGCACCTTGGAAAAGTATTATATATAGTATATAATACTTTTGAAATACAAAAAAAGAGTAGAATTTTGGGTATTTGATATTGTTATTTTAAAATACATTTTGATGTATCTTTGCCCATATCTCGGGTGGTGACCAAAAAGACAGCTAGAGATGAATGCTAATGTTGCTGTGTCTGCTGAATGTGTAAATAGGCTACTTTATATGGTAATTTAACAGCCAACAGCCATTTCTTAATGTAGGAAAAAGTTGCCGTGTGTTCAACTCTCCCGGCCGTTGTATATTTTTGGCAACATAAAGTCCGTTCACCTTAATCACTATCCTACTACAGTACAGGAATAAAAAGAACACATTTGAAAAACTCAAAAGCAATTTGTTTCTTCAAAAACAATGTCCTGGTTACCCTGGATAATCCACATATCCTTTCAACTCCTATTGGCACAATTTCTTCTGTAAATAGTAGTTTCTTTGAAAACTGGTAAAGTCTTAACACGAAGCTGCAAACTTGCATGAATTATTCAAATTGTTTGTGGTCTAACTGTGATTGATTTCCTAAACTTTTACACCCAGCACAGTTTCTTTACATGAAAATTTAATCTGATAACATTTGTAAAATAGTTAACATTAATAGTTAGTTAACAAGTGGGAAAAAACACATGATATGGTTTACTTATTGTATTTGCAATACATGTCTCAAGGGTTTGAGTCCCAAAATCACCATGTTGTTCCCAACACACATAAAGCACTCCTATCTTTCCTGTTGCCGATAAATAACTTTTTTTAAGATTTTAGATCTTACCAACAGCCACCATGTAGGCGAGCAGGAAGATGCGACGCGGCCCCTGCATCTTCCACATCACTCTTCTCTAGGCTAACAGTGCTGCTGGTGTTTCTTTAGACATGTGTCTGCGCAATGCTTCCTGTGTGCTTGAGGGCGTTTCCGTAACAGGTGGTTGTGACACTTCTGTTCACACAGCCATGCTCTCAGCAAAATGTCTCTAGCCCACCAGGCTTCCCTTTTTCTTTGGTAAATCCTAAACCCTCCAGTTTACAATTAAAGATTTTTGGGGCGTTTTATTGAAGGAAAAAGGAACCGGAGAATAAAGATAGTGGTGGTTATTGATAGAAGGTTGTCTGAGTCATCAAAAGGAAATTATGCTGAACAATGATTTAATGCAGATTCCAGCTAACTGAAGGCACAATTCAATTCCCTGGGAAGTTTTCCCTTATATTTGTTAGCTGTTTTCTTTGATTGTATCATTAGACGTAGTGAACTGGTAGTGATGTGTTTTATGCAAACCAGCAGTGGTTGGATTACCAGAGCTGAAGGGGGAGCAACCATAGAGAAACTCAGTGTAAAGGAGCATGTCTACAGTGTTGTGTAATTACACTCACTGTCAGAAGGAAGTCATAAGTTTAAATATGTAAATGTGCAACCAGGGGAAGCCGGGGACTTAACCGCCGACCTTCCAATTAACGGCCAACCCACTCTACCTCCTGAACCACAGCCGCCCAATACATTACCACTAAAACTCCTGCATTCAGATTTTTACTTGAATAAAAGTACATTAGTATTAGTAAAATGTAAATAAAGTAAACATATTCATTACACAGAACTGCCCCATTCATTACTGGAATATGATTACTTAGCAGCATTTTAAATGTTGTCAAGGTGGAGCTAATTTGAACTTAACATATGTAACAAACCATCTTTTTTCACAGGATGATCATATGTTTACTATTGAGAGGTGTTTCTAGTATTTTGCCCTCTTGAGTGGACAATATATTTGAAAAACCTCTCAGTATAATGCAGTCCAGTACACTCCAGTAAAAACCCAACTCCAGCACTCCAACTCTGACCCTAAGTCTGACCTCACTAATGAACATACAACTGAATTAATACATCTAAAAATTATAAGCTTTGTAGGGTAGTTTTTATGGCAGGACTGTTGTGCTGGATTATAGATTGTACATGGGTGCCTAATAAAGTGGCCAGTGAGTGTAATGGAGCATTTAACTATTACAGAGCCAGATATTTTGTTATGGAGTTGGTGTAAACTAAAAACAGACTAAAAAGGAAAGGAAATATTGGACTTCAGATGGCCAGAAACACAACTCCAAATAAATGAATGTTTCTCTGTGTCCGCTGGATGTGTAAATAGGTGTGTTTTGTTGCTAACACATTGGCTAAATCAACTTTGAAGATGATATGTCAGTGCCGTTTCCACTGCACTCAAATGGATGAAGTGGCCCCTCTACATATGACCACATATAGTGTACCTGCCAACCTATAATATTAGCTTAATATTCCTTTTATTCTGTATTACAGTGAATTTCTGTTGATTTCTGTTGACTGCTGTTCCTCTACTTGCTGTTTCTCTATTTTGTTTTTCAAGAAAAACATGAAATTGCCATTTGGCCTACACGGCCCCAGCACAAAAGAAAGTACAGTGTAGTTTCTATTCTCTTTTGAGCCTCATCAAATGACTAATGACGGAGAGCAAAGAGGATGTGAAGTATTTCTCAAGAGTTGACCACTGCAATAACAGTTACGGGAAATTAATGAACACACTAAGAAAGTATCCTCTATTCATCAGAACACAATCTCATTCACAACATTTTCTCCTTCAGTCGACATGGGACTGTCTGTACATTCTGTTTGTGGTGGCCGTCAATCTTGGAGGACTGAGTGAGCAACAGGCTTTTGAACCTTGAGAGAAAAGTCCACAACTGGGCAGCCCTGTGTTATGCAGCCCAGGGAAATGATGTCCACATGTGGGGAGAAATACATAGACAAGTTCGCTAGAGTCACTCCTCCACTGGCTTCTATCAGGAGAGCTGGGAACTCCTCCTTTAGTGCACGAGCTGCAACATGGAGCTCCTATAGGTGAGAGACATGGTGGAGGAAGGTTTATTATTTCATGTAGATCTTACGGGGAAGAGTGAGTGGACATCAGGTAATAAAAATTAAAAATGACCTGGGCTTTTGCTCTTTTAATATTATTTACCTGAGGTTGAAAGTTGTCCAGCATGACAATGTCTGCTCCTCCTCTGGCTGCCTCTCTGCCCTCTTCTGCTGAACGGCACTCTACCTCGATCTTACTGCTGAAGCCACACACTGAGCGGGCAGCTGTCACAGCCTAGAGAACAAACAGGGAACAAACTGGAAAAAACCTCAACAAGACCATTCCCTATTAGGGATTCTAAATAAATTATTATGATATTTAACCACATCTGAATTTGAGCAACTTGACTGTAGTGGCACAGCTCTAGGGATAGAGGTGTCTGACTATCTTTTGGTCAGTTAGTTGGATGGATTGTCATTTAGATGCACACATTCATGGTCCCCAAAGGATGAATTCTTGTGACTTTAGTGATCCTCTGACTTTTCTTCTAGCACCAACATCTGGATGACATTTTTGGCTTTTAGTGAAACTACTGGATGGATTGCCAGGAGATTTTGTTAGATTAGGGATTTTGTAACTTTTTAAACTCAAAATTAAAATCATAATGGTTTTGTGTGTTTTTTTTTATTTTCTCTCCAACACTGATTAACTTACTTAACACAGCATGCAGCTGCCCACCTGTGTAATACTTCCTGATGCCCAGACATGGTTGTCCTTCAGCATCACCATTCCACTCAGGTCCTGTCTGTGCATGGACACACCGCCAACCAACATGGCGTACTTCTCCACCAGACGGAAGCCTGGGGTGGTCTTGCGTGTGCCAGCCACTTCTCCATGCCAGCCTCCCACCGTTGCCATTGCCTGCAGCTGAGAACAGCGAGTGGCGATCCCTGAGGCCCGGGCCAGGCAGTTTAGAGCTGGCCTTTCTCCCAGGAGGAGGCACCTTGCTGGGCCTCTCACAACAGCAGTCAGCGTGATGGCATCTGGACCTGTGGCGATAAAAACATTAAAGAAGTGACATCAAGTGGAGCCTTGCAGAATTTTCAGAGCTAATTTATTTTAAAGAGGAAAAATCAACATTAAATGGTTGATGTTTTTCACATTTTTCTTCTCGTTTACTTATAATAATAGTAATAGTAATTTCAAATCAGGTCTTATGACTTGCCAGGACATCTGTATTGCTCTGTGGTGTTTGTGGTAGAATAGGGGCCATTGTAAATCTAAGAACATAGTATTTCATTACAGCCCTGGCATCACATGTTACGAAATGTTTTGAGAATGTATTATATTGTTATTATTATATTGAAGCCCTTTGATATGCAGGTCAGCCCATTTCAGTTTGGTAATAGAAATATAGTCAATATTAATGATGCATTGCTTTACATGTTACATGCCATCTATAGACATTTGGATATACCTGGTAGCTCTGTACGCATTATGTTTTTTGACTTATGAAAATGTTTAATTTTAGCAGCAACAGCTCTACAATTGCTTGGAGTTTAGATGACCTTTTGGGGCACACACCTAAAGAAGAGGCACACGTTTGGAAAACAAGCAAATCATTTTTAAATGTATTCTTAACTTCTTAATTTAACTATTTCTTGGTCAAGCACAGTGTCAGGAAATATTTTGGCACATAACATCCATAAAACTACAACTTAATTTTTATGCTTGAGTTTTTGCACAATTTAAGCAAATATGGTTTAACATGTTAATCAGTGAGCTTTCAAACTGCTGGTAGGTGAATGTTTTACCGTTGGACAGAGCTTTGTTTAATGCTGCAGTAATGGCATTACAGCCATAAGAACAGAATTACAGTACAGCACTCCAGCTTGCTTTGCACTTTTATTAAGTTGGGAGACTCACAAGAGACATTAAAACTAGAAGAGTGCACTCAGTAGAGTCCTATTCTCAGGTTTGTCTGTGGGAATGTGGCTGGGGAAAAGGGAGAACAGTGCAGGGTGTCCAGCTTGTATGCGTGGGAGTAGTGGAATGAAGGGGAGAAAGTTGTTTTTGTATATTTTAGTCTCAGTTTTTCACAGAATAGAGTGACGATATTGTAACCGAACATCCTGGGTTCACCTGACTGTGTAAAGTTGATGAGGGAACAAACGGATACAAATAGGTCCAAACTTCTAGATTTCATTTTATTTATTTATTTAGATACCCCTCCCTACCTCCCCTCTCTTCTCCCACACAAGGAAAAGTTTAATCTCACTCAATTGTTTCATAGTCAAGACAGCAGCAAAGGAGCATTCATGCCATACTTGAGTTGGAAGGTGTTGATGTTGTTTAAAAAGTGCTGAATGACCAGTTGCAAAATGCCAAAATGCTCCACAGAAAAATATAGAGGGTCTTTAATGACCACAGCTGCGAAAACATGTTGTATTTGCATTTTAAGGTGCTTCGCTTATGTTTTGCCTTTTTATGTATTGTTATTTGTCACTGTGCATGTGTGACTAACTATTTTACCCTCTAGGGCAGTGGTCGGCAATAGGCGGCCCACGGGCCAGAACAGGATCCGCCAGCAATAATATCTGGCCCGCGGCCAGATTGCTTTGATAGCAGAAAAATAATAAATACATAAATTTGTAGCGGCTGGTGTTGAAATAGATCTCAGTCATGACAGATACAGTCAGTCACATAACCACTTCCTCTTAAATAATTGTGCCTCCAAAATAAAAGCGTGAGAAATTTTACTTGCTTGACACACCTCTGAAAAATGTGATTGGATTCCCCTGAATCTCCTCTGGGAAATGAGAATAAACGTCCATAGATTTTTTTATCCGGATCAAACACACACTGCAGCACATGCTTTATTGTGAGCATGTGCAAAGGTGTCCTTATAGTCCTTATTTGTTTAACAAGGGAGAAAAAAATATCTGCAGTTAGTTGGAATCTATCGTACAACCCTCCTAATGGGAGTTCCACACATTACCTTCTGGCCCGCCATGTAACGGCTTGAAATAAATTTGGTCCGATGCCAGACTTATATGCCGACCCCTGCTCTAGGGATTAATAAATGTATCTGATCTAAGATCTTGGTGCTGAATGGTGCCTACCGATCTCAGCACCCTCCTGGTAAATCCAATCCACGGTACAGCCGACCTCAGTGAACACTGCTGTGAAGAATGGGCTCCCTGCCAGGACACTGTGTGGTGTTTTACATAGCAACCTTGCCTCGATCTCTTGTGACCCCACACAAACTCCTGCTGGGTCAAAGTTTGGTGTGTCCTCTGCCAGCCACTCTCGTGCTAGCCGAGTCAGAGCATGAGGTGGGACTGAGTGTGCTACTGTGTGTGAGGGTGGAGACATTCTGAAACGTGGAAATAGGGGAAACTTAATTTTTTGTTCCATGAAAGTAGGAAGTGAAAGCATATAATAATAATGAAGTTAAATAATTTTCAAGGTGCTTAATTTTCTGACAATAACTGTGATTTAGAAAATACCGGGCCATGAGTATGTACTGCAGATGACAATTTTTAAAGTTTGATGTTTTGCAATGTTCCTGTCACTCCGTTTCCAGAAGAGAATGACAATGGAGGAAACCAAAGCAGATATTCCACTGTGACAGACTTCATGCCTGAGTTGAAGCTACAAAAACATCATAGGGTCTCAGCACCTTATCCAACGAGTTCCTCTTTTGTGTACTGACAAATTACAAACCATAATGAATGCACATATTCCCATACAGGGTGCAAGAGCTCCCTGAATGGTTTGTTATTAAATTATATGAATCAAGGTGCAGCTCTCTCCACCATCATTAAAACACCAAATGAGGAAATTCCTTTAGAAAGAATCATGTCCACTCCTCCAGTAGAAACATGATAAATACAGAAGTACATCACCACACCTTAATTTAGTTTTATTTCCCTTCAACCTGTCAACCATCTGTACTGTAGATTTTCTCTATATGCTTCACTTTGATCATTCCTTCAGTCTAACCTGCATAAAAAACAAATGGGTGTCCATGTCTGGGCTCATAAGGCTCACAATTAGTATACAAGGAATAATTGCACCTACAGTATATTCTGTCAGACGAAGATTAGAAAAGCACAAATAAAAGCAAATGAAATGTTTACTTACTTGTCCTACTTTTTCTGTTGGACACAAACTATAGAGCCACAGGAAAAATGTGACGTGGAATTTGACCCCGTGTCCCTGTTGGAATGTTTACAAGCTACCAAAGAGTTAGTACTCTAGGCTTAAAGGGATAGTTTGGGATTTTTGAACATACCTCTTTTTGAACACACCTCTTCTCCAAACTGGGGATGCGCCATCTACTGCAGGTAATACACTGACTATGGATAGGTACCTCATACAGCCCTAATCCAAAAATCCCTTTAACATTAATTGTTTTAACAAAGGCAGATTCACAGGCCAGAGTGCATATTTGGACAAATGAAGTGAGGTAAATTTGAGGTCCTCAGTCAGCGCAACTGAGGAACATAAACATAACCTTCCTACCATCTTGGTAAAAGCCTGCTTATCCTATCTATCCTTCCTGATAACACTTAACATGCCTCACTCTCACCTCTGGAATTGTTCATTTCTAAAATCATCTGTAATAACTCCTTTACTTCAGAAAACTGGTGCAAACCACAACAATTTACCAACTTCTGTCCTTTTATTGCTAACCACCTTTTCTTTCTCAAATCCTCAAAAAAACAGTTGCATTTCAGGTCCATGGCAAGGCAAGGCAAGGCAAGTTTATTTGTATAGCACATTTTAACAAGAAGGTAATTCAAAGTGCTTTACATAAAATATGAAAGCAACAGGGAAATATAACATAAACATAAAATAATAAAAATAATAAAAGTTACAGTGTTACAATCAGGGTTAAAAGAGTTAAATGGAAAAAAGCAATGATAAAAAGCTAAAAACAAAGAAAAAGAAAACAGGACAGTAAAAGTTACAGTGCAGTGTAAGTTATCAATAAAAAGAAAAATCTTAAATATTTAATTGAAAGCAATGGTAAAAAGAAAAGTCTTCTTAATTAATTAGTCGTCTTAATTTAAAAGAACTGACTGTTTCAGCAGACCTGCAGTTATCTGGGAGTTTGTTCCAAATATACGGAGCATAATAACTGAACGCTTTTTCTCCTTGTTTAGTTTTGACTGAAAGCAGACCTGATCCCAGACTGAAAGCAGACCTGATCCCAGACGACCTGAGAGGTCTGGATGGTTCAGAACGAAGCAGAAGATCGGAAATGTATTTTGGTCCTAAACCATTCAGTGCTTTATAAACTTGAACAGACTCTGGGGACAGAAAGCAGACCTGATCCCAGACGACCTGAGAGGTCTGGGTGGTTCGTAACGAAGCAGAAGATCGGAAATGTATTTTGGTCCTAAACCATTCAGTGCTTTATAAACTACCAGCAGGATTTTGAAATCAGTTCTTTGACATACAGGAAGCCAATGTAAAGCCCTCAGAACTGGAGTGATGTGATCCACCTTTTTGGTCTTAGTGAGGACTTGAGCAGCAGCGTTCTGAATCAGCTGCAGTTGTCTGATGGATTTCTTAGGGAGCCCTGTAAGGACACTGTTACAGTAGTTGAGTCGACTGAAGATAAATGCATGGATAAGCTTTTCCAGGTCCTGCTGAGACATAAGTCCTTTAATCCTTGATATATTCTTCAGGTGAGAGTAGGCTGACTTTGTAATTGTCTTAATATGGCTCCTCAAATTCAGGTCTGAGTCCATGACCACACCAAAATTTCTGGCGTTTCTGAAGTCGAGCACTGACTTTCAATCGTCCCTCCCTGCCTCCAAAAACAATAACTTAAATTTTATCCTTGTTTATTGAAGAAAATTCTGGCACATCCAATCGTTGATCTGCTCAATACAGTTACTCAGCGCCTGTATGGGATCATAGTCCCCTGGTGAAATGGTTATGTAAATCTGTGTGTCATCTGCATAATTATGGTAACATATTTTGTTGTTTTTCATAATCTGAGCCAGTGGAAGCATGTAAATGTTAAACAAAAGAGGTCTCAGAATGGAGCCTTGGGGAACTCCACATGTCATTTTTGTCAGCTCAGATGTTTGATTACCTATAGACACAAAGTAGTCCCTGTCCTTTAAGTAGGATTCAAACCAGTTTAGTACTTGCCAGAAAGTCCAACCCAGTTTTCAAGTATGTCTAGTAATATGTTGTGGTCAAACGTGTCGAATGCAGCACTGAGATCCAATAATACTAAGATACTGTCAGTGTTTAAATGGATGTCATTGAAGACTTTAACAAGAGCTGTCTCAGTGCTGTGGTGTGGTCAAAAAACTTACTGGAAGACATCAAAAGTGTTATTTAGTGCCAAGAAAGCACTAAGCTGTTGAAAAACAGCTTTGTCAATGATTTTACTTAAAAATGGGAGATTTGATATGGGCCTATAATTGCTCATTAGTGAACTGTCTAGATTGCTCTTTTTTAAGAGTGGCTTAATGACTCCAGTTTTCAGGGCCTGTGGGAAAAAACCTGAGCAAAGAGACATGTTGACAATTTGTAGTAGATCTGAGGCCATGCATTTAGAAACATTTTTGAAAAAACCTGTTGGAGCTTTAATTAATACTAAATTTGCAGGATATCTTGAGTTCTTAACACATTCACCATGCTTTTTCTGTTACCTATCAAGACAGGGATGGAGAAGACTACCAGCACACTTGTCCTGGGAAGAGTCGTGAGTGCTATTTTCCTTGTAGCCTGGACCCAGCACATATCAGACAGAGCTTACTGGGCTTTTTTGCCATTGTGGAGTGGGAGGACGGGTTGGGCGACTTACTTTTGACAGATGTGTCAAACCTGGAGGACTTAGAACCAGTGGTGGAGGTGGACGTTGAGGGGGGTTTATGGTAGAGAAAATGGGAGTGGAGCGAGGGAAGGTGTGGGGAGTAAATTTTGTCCCAGCTCTAACCAGGTCTTCCATGTGATCAGTGAAGTCCAGCAGGGGGGAGAGGGGAGAAAGGGTGTCTGGAGATAAGGGTGACCTGGATGGGGATTAGGAGGGTAAAGATGGTGAATCCTCACTGTTGGTTTTCAGTGAGGGAGGTGGGGGTTCTTCCTCTTGGCTCTGTTGTCTCCCGTGATCAGAGCTCTCTTCCGGCGGGAGTTGGGGTGGCTCTCCTTCAAGGTTTCTGGCGTGTTGTGTTATGTCTTCTTCTTGTTTCTTGTCCTTGGCAGAGGGAACAGATGAGTGACACAGAAAGTAAAACAGGTTTGAGCTGAACAATTTTACTCCTGACTTGTTAAGGCGAAGTCCATCTGCCTTAAAAATATGTCTGCGGTCCCACAGAAAGTAAAAGTTTTCGATGAAATGCACTGAATGGACAGCACATGCCGTTGAGAGCCACGTGTTCAATGCCATCAGTCTGCTGAATCTCTCAGCTCCTCTTCGGATTGGCGGTATAGGGCCACTGATAAACACCTCAGCATTCAGAGAGCTGACCGTGTTCAACAGATTATTAAAGTCCTTTTTCAACAATTCAGACTGTTGCTTCACAACATCATTGGCCCTGATGTGCTCGGTTGTTGGGGAGGTTTGTTGCTAACTCTCCCTTTCGCAGCTGTCCACGGCTGTGTCCTACTAAGAACAAGGGTTGAAGAGGCGCTCTGCCTGGATGATAATGCAGGCCAGCCAGTTGCATCACAAATCTCAGGGTGCTGGGTTCTGCCTGTTACTCGTCCTCCCATTTCCCCAGAAAATGATTTACTCTTAGGGTTTGCACCAAGAGCGTTCCAGGGAGGACTCCCACTTTTAGATTTATTACCCAGTACACAGGCCTCCTGCTTCTTGGTAGTCTTGTTGGTGCTAATTAGCCGTGTGTTAGCATGCTCTTGTCCACTGTTTTGGGGCCACGGTAAAGTGGTGTCATTCCCACATAATCCATTCACTTCCACATTCACTTCTAACCTGTGGATCTTGGTTTCCAGCACAGTAATTTTCTGTAGAAGTTTGTAGAAGTCGTCCGTGGAGAAGGGGGGCATCTTGTTGCTAATTAGCATTAGCTATAGCTCCAGTCACTGCAGTACAGGCTAGTGCTATTGATAGGCCGCACTCGCGTAGCACTAAGATCATAAAAGGTTTTAAAGTATGGCAAGAGCCTACTTTATCTGACAGTCCCAGTGATTTAAAAGTATCCAAGAGCTGCTGATTTCTAGCAGGAAAAAGCGTCTGCACTGTAAGAAAGCAGGAAGTAAGTGTTGCACATGTCTGACAATAACCTCTGAACAATTTCAATCTGGTTTCCGCCCTTGCCATAGCACAGAAACATCATTGGTAAAAATCACTAATGATCTGACTACTGCAACTGACTACGAACTATTAACTATTCTTATCATCCTTCATCTGAGTGTGGCCTTTGACACCATCTCTCATAAGATCCTCCTTGACAGATTAGTCTCTGTTGGTATCATTGATACACCTTTGGACTGGTTTAAATCTTATCTCTCTGACCATGCTTTGACGTCATTTTTGGGCCTACATGGATCCCTCCATGCAGGCTTTGGTCGGCTTCACAGTCCGATCCAGGGATCGGCTTACCCAAGGCATGACGGTTGCTGCAAGTTTACAAAAACATGTCGTATTCATGAATGTATCATAAATCTACTTTTGTTCTTGTAAAAACCTGCAAAGGTAAAACACAACGTTTCTCTTTTTTGTTAATTGACAATCTTTCAGAGGCCTGTCTGAGAAAATAAAAAGGTCGACAAAGTACTAAAGACAGCACTAAGTTCATTAGTGTGTTACAGTTTTTCTCCATTGCTTAAACACTATTAGCAGGATTTTGAACAACCCATTTCTCTAAACTCTACACACAAATCCTTTCATTTCTCATTGCCTACACCGTGTGGTCACTGAGAAAGCACTGACATTCAATATTGTTCACTCAAGTCAGCAAATCTTGAGCTCAATTAGCACACAGCTACAAAGGTGGAAACACAAAGAGTCTAAATTGATAACACACCAATCAGAAGCTTCAATAGACAGATAAAAGGGCCAGAGTCAGTTCATTCAGTTTTGGAACAATGGATCCAGAGAGATGTGAAGGAAGAGGTAGAGGACACCAGAGAGGAGGAGGAAGAAGATAAGGGGGAGGAGGAAGAGCATTATGGAGAGAAGGAAGAGGTGAAGGAAGAGGAACAGTAGGAGATTGGATAGGAGGAAGATGAGGAGGTGAAGGAGGAAGAGGGAGGAGGTGGAGAACAAGAATCTCTGGCCTGTCCCAGACCAAAGACAGGCTGCAGAGGCAGAATAATTTGTTGTTTATTGTGTTGTACTGTACAGAACACTGTGGAATAAAAAATGTGTGCAAATGTTTACATTTGTTATTTCTTTTGCGTTCATCATGTGAAAATGTTTGAGGGGGAGATCCACAAGCAACATTACTTATAACCAGATTTTTTAGTATTGTTTTGAACTTATCTCACCAGTGTGTAAAACTGTGTTGTAATGTGTGTGTTTTTGAGGGCTTGTGTGTCATGTCTGAGGGCAAAGTTTGGTTTTTCAGCAAGATTGAATGGTTCTGAGTAGAAAGTTTCCTTCTGACCTGAAAACAGGATGATTGGGGAATTGGGTGAGAAGTTGTGGATTTTGTGTTTAGAGTTTCGAGAAAAAGAGGCATAATTTCAAGAAATGTGTTTTAGCAATAGAGAAACACTGTAATGTTGCTTTAAATGTGTAATATATATTGTGCATGTGTGTTTCCCCTTACTCCAAAAATACCCTTTTTAAAAAAGAAGTGTAGGTTTGATTGCAGAACTTCACTTTGACATAGAAGAGTTTTGAGACAATGGGCAAAATTCAGCATTTTGTGCAAGCAGTCAGGAAAAACTGTAATGCTTTTTTAAAGGCTTTGTTCATAAATCATTAGCTGCTTTACAAATCAGTAAGAAGGCATTCCAGTTTAGTAGTAGTTTTAAAATTGTTTACACACTAATACGGGTACTTCAGACACAAGGACCACATCCTGTAATTTAAGTACCAACCCCCTGAACCAATTCTGCTAAAATATATTAAGCACATTTCCTCTTTTACACTGAAAGCAGCTTTAACAACTTTTTTTTCCTCCAAAAGACTACACACAATTCTATTATCTACTCTCATTACAGTATTGTAGTACTGCAAATCATTACATAACTCAATTACTGTAGTACTGTTTTGCAAGTAGATTGAAGTACTGTAAAGAAAATATGTTTTATGTACAGATGAGTGACAAATTGAAATGTCTCAGTATAATAAATAATAAGAATTTACATTTATATAGCACTTTATCATTGAAATTCAAAGCGCTTCACAGTGAAGTGGGGGGGACTCACCTCAACCACCACCAACGTGGTGTCAGGCCTCTACTATCCTCCAGAACAGCTTCAGTGCTTCTTGCCAAGTCTGTGGAACTCTATTGGATGGATGAACACCATTCGTGTATATATTCCCTCATTTATATGAACACACACCCTTAATTTGCAATTTCAGAATTACACACATTTCCTATATCTTTGGGCCATTTTCCCTACAAACTCTACAAATCCCTACCAAAAGCAAACACTATATTCTAAGTGGTTCTTTCCAAACTAATTTTTTGCATTGTATTTACACACACACACACAGACACACACACACACACACACACATCCATCAGTAGGTATATGCCTTTTGCATTTTCAGCATGAGACTTTAGGTGGTTGAAAACTATTGTTACAGTGATGTATACCTACTCCAATATACATAAACACACAAATATTTACGCTTAGTCAAGGCCCTTTGGCATCGCTTTTTAACGCTCTCGGTACCCCTTTAGTGTAATTTTTAGACGTTTAGCGAGATGCGAACAATAAGGAAAAAATTAGACTGCATCCTGCCTCATTTCTTCCATGGCCTGGTATCTCAGTTCTGCAGAAGATCCACAAATATACATGTGATATGATTGATTGATACAGTAAGCTAAAATAATCTATTTTCTTAACTTACAGATTTTTGAATGTACAGATGATGGATATGCCTGTGTAGGTGCTGAGGTTGGGCTGTACTCTCTGCCCAGATCCCTCATACTCAAACCATGGTTGAGCACATGGTCAACCAATGTGGCCCTGATCTCATCTGAGACAACGGTCCTTGCTTGTCGGTGGTGGCCTACTCCAGTTATTTAGACCAAAAAGTCAGACTGTCCAAAGGGATAATACCATATGAACAGTGCAATAAAGTAGGCTAATGCACAGAAAAGTATAGGGCAGGTGGATTTAAAAAAAACCCACATGGATTATGTTTTGAATATGCAGAAGATTTTTTTAACATCAGTAGAAAACATGCTGAAACATGGAAGCTATTGAAGCCCAATGAATTACAATGAATTCAAGGTTACACCTCTGAACAAGACACAAAAAAGGAGGAAAGACTAAATCATGCCTGCATGTGTGTTGACTCAGCAGGGACGATATTAAATCAGAAAAGTTGATCTAGACGAGGAAACATGTGAAAGCAATAGCCTACAGAATGCCTGAGAGTCTTACCACATTATATTGCATTAAATTTTTAGACTTGGCATTGTCATCTGAAGCCAGAATATTGTGGTTCCCCTCAAATTTGTCCTCAGCTTTGCTCCATTGAATATAGTTTATTAGTATGAATAAAGTAGTAAGTCAGATCAGTGTGAGGTAGTTTATTTTTTGATTTTTCATAGACTGCTATCTACCAGCACCTCATTGTAGTTGCTGTGCTCGGGGAATTTTTTGTTTTATATTTTATTTGTTTACTATTTCATGATTACTTTTGTATTATTGTATATTGTCTGCTAAGTAGCAAAAGGGAGTCACAAAATTTCACTTTATAACCTGTTATAATGTGACATATAAACCTATCTTCTGCGTAAATAAATACATTTCCACCATAAATTGATGCAGAAAATGCAGAAATTGGAAGTTCTGCAGAAAGACTCAACAGAATACAGGAAAATATGTGAACCCCTGCTTCTTCTGTGTCCCCTCCCATGTTGAAACGAAACCTACGCTCTTAAGGGACTCTTTCTTTACAGTCCAGACCCTCACGTGACTGCGGAATACGATAAAAGTCTGGTTGCATTTCGTGGACACTTCAGACAACGCGTGTTTTATTTAAACATAACGTACCTGACAGGTAAACTTCTGTGACAATTTTCATAGCAATCATTTTCTGGTGGTTCAAACTGCTGGGGTCAAATTAAGGGCTGAGGTTAAAAGATGTTAGTAAATCTGAAGATAACCGGAGGGTTAATTCGTTTGGGAAGATGTAGTTGCCTTCGTCGTAGATATTATTTCAACAAGAGTCTCAGTCTATGACGGGAAGTAGCCTAGTGGTTGCTGCATGTTCAGGTATTTCAACATTTCCCCTTTGCTACGGAAAAGCGGTGGTGACGTCAGACAGACAAGCCTGAGCAGCGTTGCGCGCTCCCGACGCCAACGAGCACGAGCCGAAGCTCCACTTCCATAGCAAGAACCAGGAAGTGGAAGTATACACATGGAGGGTGTGTCTTTCCCTGCCAGTGAATGTTTTATTTTTAAAAACACTGTCCTCCTTTGATAAATAATGGGGGACTCGGCGAAGACCAAGCGGCGGGAGCAGCTGAAGCGCTGGGCCGAATCCTGCACCAACAAAACGTCGGCGGTGCCCAGGCGGAGGTGGCGGGGCGATGCCGAGAATGGAGCAGGAGAGCCGGAGGCCGAGCTTTGCGACCGGTCGAGGGACCAGCTGGTATCTGTGGTCAGAGATGAAACCAGCCCCCTCCTCAAACGACGGTAAAGAAACGTCTCCTGTCAGACTGTTGTGCAGTAGCGGCCAGCTAACAGCCACCTAGCTTAGCTTAAACATCTCAAGATATGCTAAAGGAGGAATGGAGTGCGTGTAACGTTACTTGGACAAAATGACAGACAACATCTCACAAGATATTAGAGTAGTCTCCCAGCTACTGAATAAGCTTTACTGTTTAATTGCGCTCAAAATGTTCAATTTATGTTTAACCTGTCAGTGGTCAGTTTTTATTTCTGACCATATATATAGTGTTTACTAGCTAGTTACACTTAGCTAGCCGGCTAACTAGCCAGCTAACTAGCTAGTTAGCTGGCTAGTTAGCCGGCTAGTTAGCTACCAAACTGTCAGTCTTGGTGAGGGTCTGTCTGCCAGGAGCATTGTGCTCCCGGCTTATTCATTTTCTCCATTCAAATATCAAGATTTCTGGGACTGCCATAGTTTTGTAGTGTTTGTTTTTTTACCTGTGTACCAACAGTCCAGGCAGTGACCATCCCCTTTCTAAGCTGACACGTACCCCACTACTTACTGGTGTTCAATTAGATAAAACCATCTTGTGTCACAGTAGATGCTGCCTTAGTTGCAGGGCTATCTGTCATAAATGCTGCAACAGTATGAATATTGATGAAAGTAGACCCTCACCAGCGCTGACTGAAAGACACTTAAACGGACATTTGTGTGACAACACATAAATTATGGCCTTAAGAAATGACCATGTTCAAATGTTGTGGGGTTCTATATATATTTTTATTATTGCCAACACCTGAAGACCAAAACTACCAATGAACTGATCCTACAGCAAGTATTTCCTGTGTGTACCTCATCTAGCTTATTTATTTCCATATACTTCCATTGTTGTTCAAAAACTATTAAAAACACATCACTGAGCTGCACTGGATGACATGTTACCTTATCAAGTATTTTGAGTTATGTAGTTGCCACATGCACCAACCATCCTGCTGCTTAAATAATCACTAGCGCGCCAAATCCGGTGCTGACAATAGTCTCCAAGAAGTACATGATTTATTCCTGTTTGATAATTGTTTGCTAAAGACTACAGTGCCCAGCTGTCCTTTTAAAAATTAAATGCTGTATTTGTTTTTAAAGACTTTTGTCTTCAGTAGGAACCGATGTCCTTGGGGCTGAGATTCACAAATAGTGTAGGGGTCTCTATTAAATGCATTGCAATGTTGGTTTTAGTCTTTTCAGGGGATTTGTTCACAGTAACAAAACTACAGTATGTATTGGCAGCCGTGTCTTCTAACTCACCCCCTCTGACAGTCTCATGAAATCACATTTTGTTTTTCCTTTAGTTCTAGTGTAACTGTGTTGTACGGGGTCTCTTTTTATTTATTTATTTTTCTACTCCTGAGATTAAACACACTGGTGTTACAAGGCATGTTCCTTAATTTAAATTGGCAAAGCAGCTACAACAGTGCACCAGTGTAGTCATCTAGCTGCCTGTATCCCCTGTCTTTAGGAAAAGAGTAAGATTTGACAGGGCTGCAGAGTTCCTGGCTGCCTGTGCCAGCGGGGACACAGAAGAGGCCCAGGCGATGCTGAAGGAAGCCAAAGAGACCAAAGGGAGGAATGAGGAGGATGTGTCAGAAATTATCAACTGTTCTAATGCAGATGGAATTACTGCTCTTCACCAGGTGAGGCAGTTTCTCCTCTTGAGATTTAATTAAATATACTGGTTGATGCTAAGATGAATGAGAAACATTTACAGTTACATTATTTTGTGTTTTTGTTTTCCTGTGTTCTACACAGGCCTGCATTGATGGCAGCATGGAGATGGTGTCTTTCCTTTTGGAGCGTGGTGCCAATGTGAACCAGGTTGACAGTGAGGGATGGACACCACTGCATGTTGCTGCCTCCTGCGGCAACCCTGACATTGCAGAGTGTGTAGTATATGTCTCTACAGTTAGCAGAATACAGCAGCGTAACAACTGTATAATACAGTATTTGTTGCCATTTTGGGGACACCAGAATGCAGCGTGGGTGCCAGAGTATTTCTGCATTCAACAATGCTAACATTGTTGTTGTGTTTGGCAGGACAACAAGTCAGCTAAAGCATGAGTGGGCCTGCCTGGCACACAAACACATGCAGCTCAAACAATTTAACCTAACTTTTTTTTCTCTTGTTCCTGGTCTGTGAATAATGCCTTTTGGTCTTGCTTTGAAGATTAAATGTAATGGTACCCCAGACACATAAATAGAGGTAATGTGATTGGATTAGAGTTTCTTGTCTTTGTGTAGACTTTGTAAACATTCCTTTAATGTATTCTCACTCTGTCCATGTTTGTTTTCTCAGTTTCCTTTTGCAGTGTGGTGCGTCTCTCTCTGCTGTAAACTGTGACGGTGATGTTCCTCTGGACATTGCTCCTGATGAGACCACTGAGTCCCTTCTTCAGGATTACACTCGGAGACAGGGTGAGTGCTTTTCTCTGACAGCTACACACCCCGTGGATAGCTGTTGGGTTTAATGGGCTATATTCCTATTTCTAGTAGCCCAGGTTATTTCTTATTTAAGCATTTAAATTATTCTCTGCCTTATTTTACTGTAGTGTTTACTCACTAGCTCACTTGAACATTCTCCCTTTCCCTTCAGTTCAGTTTTCCACACACATAACCCTCTGCTTCGCCTCTTTCTGTGTCTCTTTCCCTGTGTGTGTCTGCTCTGACATTCTCCATCAGCAGTAGAATATGTTTTATGAAGTCGCCAAAAAGACACAGACCTTGTCTTTTGGATTTCTACACGGTGATTCAGTTTTCAGCTGCATGTGCGCAGCATGTGGAGGAGTCTTTTTTTAATGACGCAGCCTATTGAAACGACCGAATCAAACGTTGTGCCGAATGACATCTCCACTGGTGTGTTCACTGTTGCTTAAACTGCTCCATGCTTGTAAAATATCTATCGTGTCCGCGTCTTATAATAACAACTCTTTCTGTGTTTCTATGCAAAATGCTTAAATGGGTCGCCTCATACACTGGCTAACAGCCCCTTGGCATCAGTGGTCCTCTCCTCTGTCCTCCTCCCTCTGTTGCTGATGTGAAGATACTCATTCACTTATGGGAAGGTACTGCTGAAACAGTGGAGAGGCTGGATGGTCTCACCCTCAAAGTCTACAAGAATTTAACTGAATTCAAATTCGGCCTTGCCCTCGGGCAAACATTGACCGACACAGAGAGCAGAGGAGCGAGAGGCCGACAAGCAAAAATACCCATTCAGAACCAGGTTTCAAGTGGCATTCCTAGTCTGTTATTAAAGGCTGAAATGCCATTGTTTAAACAATAAAAATAATTTTAATATAACACACTGGCCAGCGTGTGTGTGTGTGGGTGTGGGTGGGTGTGTGTGTGTCGTACTGAAGAAACACAAATTTCACAATCTTTTTGTGTCCAGGTGTGGACTTGGAGGCAGCAAAGCGGCTGGAGGAGGAACAGATCATGATAGATGCCCAGAAATGGCTGAATGAGGGCCCACCTGCTGATGTAAGACATCCCAGGACCGGGGCCACCCCACTGCATGTGGCTGCTGCCAAAGGCTACCTAGAAGCTCTCAAGTAAGCATCTCCTGACACTTTTCACAGTGGATTAATGTGAATTTAGAAATGTTATTTTCTTCTTTGATGTCTGTATTTCGACATAAATGCTTATGCAGTTCTGTAATTACCTTGTTTTGTTGTTCAGGATACTGTGTCAGTGTGGGCTGGATGTGTCGGCTGTGGACTTTGATGGCTGGACACCTCTGCACGCTGCAGCACACTGGGGTCAGGGCGAGGCCTGTCGCGTTCTAGCTGAACAACTGTGCAATATGGAGGCCTGCAGCAAAGCGGTGAGTTCCCAAAAAGAATAAAAATCTCTTTTAATGCATCATACCTCTATGTTAAGTGTTCTTTCATTTCCAAGAACATTTATTATGACTTTCAGACAGAATTTGGTATTTTGTAGGGTAACTTTATACTGTAAATCTAAGCTCACAATTTGGTTTCATGTTTGTCTTGTTGTTCCTTACTTTGTAGGGTCAGACACCATTTGATGTAGCTGACGAAAGTGTTCAAGAGCTCCTGGAAGAGTTATCACAGAAACAAGCCAATGTGAGAAAGTGTTTATCTTTACCTTGTGTGAAATGCATTATCTTTGTGATTTAGAAGTTCACTGACAGCTCTCGCTCTCTCTCTCACAGTCTATATTGGACAGGCAAAACCAACAAGGATCCACCGCTGCAAATGCACCAAACAAACTGCGGAGGTTTGTATTCATCTGTAACTTATACTGAATTATATAACATTATTCCCAATTAAAAACCGTTACTTTCTGTAAAACCCCTGAAAGGCTTTAACCCTAAACTAAAAAAAAATTAAATGTTTAACAGACATATATGTATTGGAAAATGCCTTACTTCCAGTAATACCTCAATCGGAGTAGTTACAGTGACTGAGACTTGGAGAAGCTGTGTACCTTAGTATTGGTAAAATGATCTAAATTGAACGTTACGAAGCAAACAGCGGTAGATCCGAGCTAATGTAGCGTTAGCTGGCTGACCTGCCTTACATCACCATGTGCTAGTAAACAAATCGCTCCACATTTGCTTTGTACACTTACATCCTTTCTCGCAAGCTAAATCAACCCTTTGACATAATACCAGTGGTACACAGGATAGTAATATGTGTCGCGATAGTTGGTGAAGTAATGTGGAAAGTGATACAACTTTGCACCAGATAACATTAGTGTCTACGCAAATTTCTGTTTTCACTGACATCATCTGAATCTTGTTTGGTCGGACTGGCTTCAGTACATCCTTACCTGAAGTTTATGTTGTGATGGGGGCCGGTTGTTTTGTAGTGTTAGTTGACTGCATGTTGTTAACTGCGGTGTTGTCGCTGTAGCGCACACAGGACTACATCCCGACCCGGTGTCCTCACATTACAAGCAGAATAGTGGCTTTTCCCAGCAGCAGAGAAAACAGGCGTTTATGTATGTATTGTTTTGTTTAGTAGTACTTGTTGAAGCAATTAGGCACTACTTTCTTGTAACCTATCCAGGAACTATGGATGAAAATGAGCTCATTGATGTTGGTTGATGTGCATTGTCCCTGGTAAATGAATAAACTGTAGACCTGAAAAGTCTCCCTGGGCAGTGTCACCCTTTCAGCTCCATCAGTGCTGTCATCTGTTCCTGTTTCATGTCTTCTAGAACATCAGTGTGCAGAATGAGCAGTAAAGACAAGATGAACGTGCAGGACCAGTCTAAAGAGAGGGGTGTTTCAGGGGGCCTGGAGGCGAGTGAGGAGAAAGAGAGCAGCCCCGGTAAACCAGCCGCTGTGTTTGAACAAAAGTACTACATGCTCTGTAAATGTGATCATACAGATTACAAAAGATGCTCGTTCTCTTATCCCAGAAAACTCCACCATGTCCAGTCCAGACACTGAGAGTGTGACCACATCGACAGTCAGCCCTGCAGACAAGGTACTAACCACACAGCACAGTCCAGTATGTCGCACCGTAGCTTTCTTTATCAGCTGAGCACCTTTTATACACATTTGTTTGTTGAATACATTTTGATGTTTTTAAAAAGGCAACTCGCAGGATTGATTTCCTTTTTCTGCTGCCATGCTGGATATTCACAAAATATTATCTGCGCAGCATAGAACTTGATGGTTTGGTGTTGTACACAACTCTTCATTACTAGCTTGTATCTGACACTGCCTGCTCTATTTGCTCCAGCCCAGTTAATGTTATTACAGCTCATTTGAAAAATATCTAAACTTTCTCCTTATTAAACAGACAATATCGTGTTGACCAAAGAGTAGAAGTGGAACATGAAAGTGACTTATTTTCAGTTCATCTTAATACTTAATGCTATTTCAGTCTCATGATGGTTAGATCTGCTGCAGACCCTGCCCCTTTTCTGGGAACTCGGTCATAGCTGGATTTGGGAAACCCAGGGTTGACTGACCAAGTTGATTGTTACATGGTCAATGCCTATGTTTTAAGGACCTGGGCAAACACCATAGATGGAATTGGTGCCTTGATCACTTTGATCTACTTATGGCAGACCAAACATTTAGACAAACTTTCAGAGCCTTGGCGAGCAGTCACTTTCTGTAGCAGGATGACTTCTGGGAACTCTAGCGGAAACACACTTAACTGTTAGTAAAAACTGGCTTGATGGCAGACATGATGGTGCCTTCACTAATAATAGACTGGGAGCGTCCTGTGTAGTCAGGTTCATTGTCTTGACTTTGTGACATTTCACTGCCTGGTAGCGAAACGCTGTTAATCCAATGTATTTCTTTTGGCTGTTGTAAGCTAGGTGTGCAACTGCTGTTTACTCTTTACAGAAGAACAGTCGGCAATAATTTCACCCTTCTTATGGGTATTTTATGACAGTAGAAACATTCACAATCCCCACCTGGAGATGATGATGATGATGATGATAGTTCTCTAGCCTTTTCAAAAGGAGGGTGACCAGTATCAGGTCTCACTGGGTGTGATGCTGAAACACACTCTAGGTGGAAGGAAAACTAACCGCAGAAATAATTTCCCAATGTGGACATGCATGTATTTCAGTTTTTTATCTGTTCATTTAATCTACATGACTGCCTACATGCCCAGCATTACAACAGAGGGTTTAGACACACCCTGATGTGTCGAAACATTAGATGTGAAAGCTTTTGGTCTGGATTAAAACAGGTCAACTAAAAAGACTAATGTGAACAGTATGCTGACATTAATTATGTTTCCCTACTGGGGCCATAAATAAATATTTTAATTGACAGTTGATTACAGTTAAAACTTTTTCCCTGTATGTGCTTCAGACACCAGAGGAGAAAGATGAGGAGGACAAGGAGCAGGACAAGGCAAACCGCACTGCCAGAGTCCAGCCCACTCCTCAGACAAGGGATGCTTCGGCAGAGAGCCCCAACGCCACCAATGCTGACAGGCGCAAGTAAGAAAATGGCAAAACAAAAAATATTCACATTCAACACCAGTTTATTTTTTACTTGATGCTGTATCCATACGGTTCTGTGATTTAAAATTTAATTCTCCTTAAATGATTTCATTTAGATGCATACTAATGGTTAAAGTTAAAGAATACTTGTATATCATCTGTGGATGTTTGTGCGTTTAGGTTCCAGGCTCCAGTCAGAGACGAAGAGTCTGAGTCTCAGAGGAAAGCTCGCTCTCGGCTGATGCGGCAGTCTCGCCGCTCCACGCAGGTACTGCTTACTACAGATGGAGACTGTTAGGATTTTACAATACTACTACTCATGTCTCTCATTCCCTGACACATACACTTTAACACAGACGCTGACATGCCCCATGCGTTTCTGATATTTCCTTAAATATCCTTTTAAATGATAAACCATTTACAATACATTTAAAAACACATTGGCATTACTTTTGAATACAAAAAGGATGACTAAATATGATTTCACTTGGTCTAAACTGAATGCATCTTCAAAGTCATTCATACTTTCAGGACCCAGAATCATTCAGGCCTAATAACCGTGTAAATCCTTTTCCTGCATTGTATAGTTACATGCCTTTAAGATTTCACCACTTTTCACACTTCGCTACAACCAAACACTTTTTACTTTATTGACACACTTACTCGGCTGCTGTAACAATATCACTAGTGTGTGCAAGTGCTGCAAATGCTGAAGAAATGTTATGATACTGAAAGGCAGCTAACTTGCCTGAACACAGTTTGGAATAGAGTGAATCATTTACTGAGTAATGATGTGGTTACTTACTTACTGTAAGTGCAGTATCATACTGACTGATGGAGATGCCGCATAGTTTCACCAAGAAAATATGAGAACTATTTCTGAGTGCAACATCAGGCCTCTGAGGGGTTTTGTTTTTGCTCTGTGCTGGCAGGGTGTAACTCTGACCGACTTAAAAGAAGCTGAGAAGACTGTGGCCAAAGCTGCAGAACCACCGCCTCGCAACATCCAGCCTGTCAGCCCAATTGTTACGGTCACGCCTGCTGAAAGGGGTGAGTGAGGATGAAATGCTAGGTATCTCCTGATATGTCCAACCAATAAGTAACAAGAAATTTCAATACAAAGATATGTTTGATGTAATCTACAGTTTCAATATTACATCTGCCAAAGAGCACTGAGAAGTTTATTTTCCAACTCTAACATTTATAGCCCAGTACAAAGTCATAATTCTTTAGTAGCCACGTATAAGGGGTCTTTTTATTAAAATTTATTTTAAAAAGACAATTGGCTCATCATAGTGTTAACTCCCACATATCGATATTGCCTGAAAGATCCAATCAGCCACACCATGTGGTTAGAGTCTCACATCTGTTTACGGTAATACAAGACGACTAAATAAAAACACGATGTAGATGTTGGGTGGAGTACTCTTCAAGAGAGGTTTGAAAGGAAATTAGGTTTTCTCACATGGGTTCTTAAGGCTACTGTGGTGGTTTATCTGGAAGGGTGGCTACCTTTTTGTTGTGAGTTGTGTATATCTTCAGAGTGCACAACTTCCTTTTTTTGGTTGTTTTTTTTAAGGGGAACTAAGAACTTCTCCATCTGATCTATCTGAGTGACACACTTTTTAGATGAGCCAGCCCAATAATTGCATCCGGTTAATTTTCAGAGTTAACCTGCTGGAACATGAGCTAAAAGCCAAAAACAGCATTTTGTTGATGTTAACTGAGCTCATTGCTCTTAAGCCTCAACTTGCAGTCATCTGGAGGAGAGACAGAGGTTAAAGACAGTTTCCTGTTTTAGAGAAAGCTACATTTGGAAACTAATCTACCTGATAAGTGCATGGTTGCTTAACTGAAACAAGTGTGTTAGTTACATGCTGTTATTCCTTCTCCACAGTGGCACGGGATGTGGTTGGTTTGATTTTATTTATTTTTTTCTTTTTGACTCCCAAAAAGTCCTTCAGGAGTGTTTTCTGTCAAACTCCCATGTGTTTCAGATACAGACCCGGTGAAGCAGGAGGAACCGGAGGGAGAGAAGCGCCTGGGAGTGAAGGACAGGAGGAGAGGGAGGAGGGAGAGACGCTCTACTGGCATCATTCAGCCGTGTGGAGAGGTAAGAAAGAAACCCAGGTAGAAAATTTTTGTTAAACACTAGCAGCAACTGCTAGCAGCCGGCTTTAGCAGACCCATTCATTAATTATTTCATTTTTGTAGCAGTATGTACAGTAAGTAGTGAAAGCAGGGGAAAGGACAAACCAGTTCCTCTTTGTCAAGATGTAACTGAATGACGGGGAAGTCTTGATGATTGGTGTTTCTTGTGAAATGTTGCAAGATTCAAATGCAAAATGAGTTAAAGCTTCTAAGCCCCACTGAGCAGCCATTGGGTCAGCCATTACAATCCCAGCCAAACTTTGTTTTTAACTATAGTGGTGATCCCACATTTTCCAAAGATGATAAAACTGCCAGGCTGAATTTAGAGAAATTGTATAAAAGGCATGTCAAATATTTTCATTCGATGGATGGAGCAGCCTTTAAACACGAAGTCACAGGTTTGAATATTTGAGTTATCTGTGTAAAACTAAAACACACTTAGATTTTCACACAAAGTAGATCAAGAGATAAATAATAATAAACATATCAGACCGAAACCAAGAGTATGTGAACCTTTGCTTTCAGGTATTTTAGACTACTTCAACAGCCTAACCCTAACCATGCATATATACACCAGCTTACCTTGATTCTTTCAGCGCTTGCAGTTGACCGGGATGCAACAGCCTGTGTCTCAGTTATTTGTCTAGTCTGACGGCAACGATTTAAGGAAAAGTCGCAGTGTCTAAATTGCAAGTCGCGCTGAATTCACAGGCATTTGTTGAATTTATGTTAATAGTTGCGATCGCGACATCACGGAGGGACTGGTTGATGCTCACCAGGCTGGATAAGGTTACAAAACCATCTCTAAAGACTTTGAACTCCACCAATCCATAGTTAGACAGAGTGTGTATAAATGGAGGAAACTTAAGACCATGGCTACCCTCTATAGGAGTGGTCGACCAACAAAGATCACTCCAAGAGCAAGATGTGTAATTGTCCTTGACAAAGGAACCCACGGTTACTTCTAAGCAACTAAAGGCCTCTCTCACATTAGCCAATGTTTAATGTTCGAGAGTCCACTGAACAACAATGGTGTGCGTGGCAGGGCTGGAAGGAGAAATCAGTTTATTTCCAAAAGGAACTTTGCTGCCTGTCTGCAGTTTGCGCAAGATCATGTGGACAAGCCAGAAGGCTGTTGGAAAAATGTTTTAGTGGACAGATGAAACCCTAACAGAACTTTTTGGTTTGAATGAAAAGTGTTATGTTCGCTCAAAGGAAAACACTGCATTCTAGCATATAATAGTCATATTCCATTTGTGAAACAAGGTGGTGTGGTGGTATTATCATGATCTGGGCCTGTTTTGCTGCATCTGTGCCACGACAGCTTGCCCTCATTGATTTGAACAAAGAATTCTGAATTTTTACCAGTGATTCTAAGGAAAATGTCAGGACATCTGTCTGTGAACAGATCTCAAGAGAACGTGACAAGACAATAAGTCTGAGCACACAAGTCTTTTTTACCAATGAATTGTTAAATGAGAATAAAGTGAATGTTTTGGAATGAGCCAAGTCAAAGTCCTGACCTTTTTTTTTTTTTTTTTAATCTAATCAAAATGTTGTGGAAGGAGGATCTAAAGTGAGCAATTCATGTTAGGAAACCCACCAACATCCAAGAGTTGAATCTGTTCTGTTAAGAGGAATGGGCTAAGGTTCGTCCAAGTCGAGCAGGACTGATCAACAGTTACCGTAAACTTTTAGTCGCAGTTATTGATGCACAGGGGGGGGGGTCACACCACATCCTGAAAGCAAAGGTTCAAATACGTATGTATGTATGTTTAGGTCATATTTCTACAGAAATATAAATTCTACAGGGTTCACAAACTTTCAGGCACAACAGGTATATTCATCTATGCTCTCTTCAAAGCCACCAGACAATTGCTGCCTTGATCGGTTAGTTTGTTTGTGTGCCTTGGTGTTTGAAGAGGGTTTGGAACTAATACAACTAACAAACAAATTAACTGACCGAGGCAGGAGTAGACCAGCAACTCCTGTGTTCCGCAGGCTAAAATTACTGTTTTTGTCAACAGCTTTAGTTCCCCATCATACAGGGCTGTTTGATGGCAAGGTAAAAAAATTCAAAATAAAACGTACACTTAAACTGGGAAGTAGGTGGGAAATTTTCACCAGTGGCAGGTAGATTTCAGACACAAAATAATGATTTACAGTGTGAGAATGCTGGTGAATTTGAACATTTATCTGTTGGTAGCTTGTGGATGTTCGCATTTTAAAAAGTTTATTTCCTGCCCTGCTCGATGATCATCTGCCCTCTCAGCCCTGCTGGTCCTGGTTGTCTTTTCCAAATTATCTTCAGGATCTGAAAGGTTTACAGCACACCTCCTGTCAAAGTTTGAATTAAAATTTTAATCCATAACTCTGTAACATACACTCGAGGTTCGTGTCCACCAAAACTGCCAGTGCTGAAATTCACTGCAGCAGAATGTTTCAGTTTTTGTTGGCATCAGATTATTGATTCAATCCTCAATCAATACTGATTTAGACTTCCACATAAAAGGTGCCGCATGTTCCCTTTAAGCTTAAGTATGAGTGCTAGCTTAAAGTTTGCAATGATAAGCAAGTGTGTGTTTGGATTTCATTCATCTTTGAACATCACATAGGGGAATTATCATATTTATGTGAAATAATCTGCCCTTTCGTGTGCGTTATTTCAGATTAGACATGCTTGTGAAGTGACGTAACTGTAGTGCTGCGTAGCTGACAATGTGAAACTTCTGGTTTTTCAGAATGAAGATGCGGATGCTCACTTGGATGATACAAACAGGACTTCCACGTGAGTGTTCTGTTTTGTCCTTAACTTTTAAATGAGCGTGTAAACCTTGGTTTGATCGTGACTTTGTTGCTCTGTAAAGTTGTGAAGTTGTATGAGCGGAAGACTGTTTGACTGTATGCACGCCTCCTGTTTTTCCATGAAGTAGTCAACAAAAATGCAGTGTTTTTTCCAGGACATGTGGAGGAGGATTGTCTGTCAGGGCTTTAAAATTCTCTCATGTGTCTCTGCAGTGAGAGTCAACTGGGAGGCTCGTCAGCTGACTACAGAACGGTACATATCTGACCCTCTTCTCTCAGAGAAGCTCACACATTCCTAAAAAACACACCCACACAGGCTGAAATCAACTATAGCTGAGATCTAGACAAACCAGGACAGGAAGGATATACCCAACAAACTTTAGAGAGAAATGAACAGGCTTTACTGTAGCATCAACCAAACTATTCCCACCTGCATACATGAAGCTTTTATCTTCAGTTTGCTTTACTCTGATGGTCTGTGTTATGCGTGTTTCCCTCCAGCTGTACTTAAAGGTACTGCAGGACAACCTGGCTCTGAAGGACAAGCTGCAGGAGATGGAGCTGCTGCTCAGCCAAAACAAGGTAGAGCTGGAGCGACTCCGACAGGTTCGTCAGGTTTGCTTTTGCAAATGTTTGTGTGCGTGACATTATGAACAGAGGGATGTTGTGTGGGCGCTGACGTCTGAGTCAGTCATATCAAGGACGGCGTGAGAACATAGACAGCAGCGCAAATCCTGTAATAGTTGTTTATGTTTAACAACAGCTGTACATTTCTAAACCAGCACATAGCAAAGCATAAACAATCCACTCTGTGTCGATCAGAACCTTAATTTACAGGTTATGTTTTCTTCACATTATGCTCATTTTTAGGTTCTATTTTAGTTTTATTTAGGGGTTGTACCAGAACAGGTTTATATGGTTTTATTCTACACCATATTTGTGTCATACTGCACATTGCTGCAGCACCCTGTGTGGTTAACGCTCCGTTTTAGCTACCAAGTGAAGCATCTCACTTCTATTTGACCTTTTGTTGGGAGAAAAAGCCAAAAAGCATAATCTCTTGAGGTATAAAATGTAGGTATTGTTGAGTGGATATCTTAATTTCAAATAAAACTGTATTCAGTCTGTGTTTCAGTTGCCTGCAGCAGTTGTGTAGTTCTGCTGTCACCTGTATGAAATTTGTATTTACTGTTTGTCTCTGTGGCAGAATCAAGAGAGCAGCACAGACAGACCGGCCCTGCTGGAACTGGAGAGATTTGTAAGTGTGCCGTTTTTTACTGTCAGTTCTGCCAGGAACAAACCTCCAGTACTGTAAACATACTAATACATCCACCACATATTTCTGTATCACAATAAATAGAAATGCATAATGTGTTTTTTGTTGTGTGTGGGTGTTTTTGTTTTTTATGTTTTTTTTTAAAGAATGAAAGGTTAAGCATAGGTAAAGGTTGTTTTTGTGTGTTAGAAATTGAACAAAGTAAATTTCCTGTTCTTGAGTTGTGACTAAAACTGAACATGTGAACGTTAATGTGGTGTTTGCATTTACAGTGTACTTTGTAATGTGTGATAAAATGTAAGACTGCGGGTTCAGCAGTGCGAGAAGCCACAGTGTCAGGAAAAAAACTGAACTTGCAGACTGCTGTAAATAACTGCAGGTGAAATGTTTGCCTCAGTCAGTTTTGTGATGTTCAAACTGTTGTTCCCAGGAGAAGATGGCCCTCCAGAGGAAAGCTGTGGAACTGGAGGACGAGCTAAAGGTACAGATGTTCACTTCAACACTAATTACTTACTGTACTGAATTAGCTAACTCCAAATAAGTACAATGAGTATAACAGTTGCACAAGAAATGCTATTTTCAGAGGGAAACCTAATGAGAGAATATATATATATATTATGTGTAACTCAGGTTAGCATCACATTAACAGGAAAACAAGATAATAGTATCTTTGAGGAGTTGTAAAAGTAAGTGGAAAATAATTATTTTGCCCTGTACTCACACCCCATTGTTGTGTGCTCAGAGGCCCAGTTAATCCTCTCAGCGGAGCATTAAACATAAAACACAAGCTTAACAACAGTGGAACAATCTCCTGTTGATCTTATCAAATAGATAGCGCTGTGTTACTGTTCTACTTTAAGGAGTGTAAAAGCTACAAACAGCAGTGTTTCATGATGTTTCTGCAGGTCCTGGGGGATCTCAGAGCAGACAACCAGAGGCTCAAGGATGAGAACGCCGCCCTCATTCGGGTCATCAGCAAACTCTCAAGATGAACCTTTAAAGAAAACCTACATGGAGATAAAAGTATTACATTCTTTGCCCAACTCAGAAGAGACAAACCAGTAAGGGAGACGGCAGCGTAAAACACCTGCACAGCACATTCACCAGTAACTGGAGCAACACATAGATTTCAGGGTTATTAGCCTGTGTTTGGGCCTTTATGTTTTGGCAGATCTACTGTATAACAAGCTGAACTGCACCTCCTGTGGACTGGCAGGATGATTCCTGTTGGCGTCCACTTTTATATATATAATTTTTTTTTTTTTTTTTTGAATTTTTTTTAAACTGGAATATTTTAATGTGCTTTGCTTCTCTGATACTTTGTATAAAATCTGTATTCTGAGAATTAAAGCCATGCACAGTGCGAGCTCACAGTAATGTTTTAGATAGCTTTCTTGACCTCTGAAGGGGTGGACACATAAACGCCATTCAGTTGTAGGGGTGGTTACTAGAAAAAGACACACACACAAAAAAGACTTAAATGTGCCAAAAACCAGCCCCAGTTTTGCATGTCCTTTTGGGGAAAACACCAAGTGGTCAGTGTTGTTTCTCAGGATGAGTCTTGGGTCGATGCTTTCTGTTTTGGCTGACTGCTGTAAAGGTGGACCAAATTTGCATGCCCATTTCTCCCTGCTCCTCTGAATGTATATTTAATATGTATATTTATGTACAGGGGCCATCTGTCCTGACAGTGATGTAGAGGTGTAGTCGTGGTCTCTGTTGTAAATAGGGCGGAGAGTTTTGGGTGCTAATCATGGACGTCAGATGCAGCTCATGTTCAGAGGGATTTTTACAGAAAATGTTTGTTACAAACGTCAGCTCTTTCAAGAGGGCTAGGAGAACGCATGCTATGTTCTTAGTACTGTAAGTCAGTAATAATTTCATTTTGCCATTTTGACTGGACGCTACTGAAAGCAACAACCCCTAAGCTAAGTATTCACCCTGTGACGGATGGCTGTTACTCAACAGGCAGGCCAGATGGGTCAATTTTTGAATGTTTACTCCAATTTTAAAGAAAAAAAAACTGTATGTCAAATTGTATTTTGATGCTGTGCCTTTCGATATACATTTCTAAGTGATATTTCTATTTTGCTTTGAAAAACATACATTGTTAAGTATAAAATACAGTATGGGCATAAATGATTAAGGCTCTGTTTGTGGTTGTTTAGCTCTTACACATCACTATACATTATCTTTGACTTTTACTGAAACAGTATAACTGAGGCTACTGAGTGTGAAGATGTGAGCTACAGCCACCCACATTTTAAGCCTTTTCTGGTGCATCCAGTCTAAAAAAAAAAAAAAAAAAAAAAGAAGTAATGACCTGTACACTGTTGTCCCATTTTGTTTTATGTGGGTATGACTGGTCTTAATTCCATCAGTCATGTGTATATATACAGTGTTGCCATTTAAAGCCACACTTTCTGCGCTTAACTCTACGTAAAATGTTTCCATTTTAACGTAATATTATGTTAACTCAGCATTTGAGGCAGTTTACCATGTAAAATATGTTTTAAAACAAACATCCTTGTTAAAGTTAAATCCAATCATTTCCTGAAGAATGACTGGGCGTTTAGTCTAAAAACTTTTATTGATATAAATACGTGTGCAAGACTCCGTCAATTTAGCATTGGACTTTTATAAAGTTGAGTAACTGAGAAGATGTACATTGAAAAAGGAATATTCAAAATCCAAGCAAACCAGGAGGGATTTCCTGACATTTGGTCCCGGATATGGTTCAAGCTCCAAAAAATGTTGCATCCTACATTTCCCATAACACAACAGTATCTTTTTTTGAGACTGTGTCTTATAAATATGAACATCTTTCAAAAGCCACACTTCAGGCTTTCTCTTATAAATGTTTAGACTTAAAGATCAAGCTGAGACAACTCAGCGCTCCTTCAGAGCCAAAGACAACCGTATATGACTAAGCATCTAAACCTGAACTAACTAAACTGAACTCCTAAACTGAAGTTTAAATGCCTCATTAACACAATCACCCACAGTAAAATATGAGACTCCTGCAGTATTTGTCCAGGTACAAGCAGTACTACACTTAAAGGTGTGTCTCAGAAAATTAGAATATCGTGGGAAAGTTCTTTTTTTCCAGTATTTTAATTCAAAAAGTAAAACTTATAAATATATTCTACATTTATTGTTTTAATCTTGATAATTACAGCTTACAGCTCATGGAGATCAAAAATCCATATTTCAAAATATTAGAATAAAGAAATTGATATTCGACGTCGACCTGCTAGAAAAGGAAAACCGCGTCTCCATGAAGCTTGTCAGCAGATGGAAGCATGAAGGGCTCTGGTAGTCGCTGCATTGATTCTGGACTGGAGAAAACACGGTGGACCTACACCAGCAGAGGACATGGCACCCCAAAATCATCACTGACTGTGGAAACTTCACACTGGACTTCAAGCAACTTGGATCCTTCATCTCTCCACTCGTCCCCCAGACTCTGGGACCTTGATCTCCAAATAAAAAGCTAAATTTACTTTAGTCTGAAAGGAGGACTTTGGACCACTGCGCAACGCTCCAGTTGCCAGTTCTCTTCAGTCTCTGTATAAAGCTTCTGATGTTGTCTGATTCAGGAGTGGCCTGACATTATGTGACACTTGGAGCTCACATCTGTGCCTGGTTGCTCTTGATGTTCTGACTCCAGCCTCAGTCCACTCCTTGTGAAGCTGTCTGAAGTTCTTAATCAGCTTTGTTTGACAAACCTCTCAACGCTGCGGTCATCCCTGTTGCTTGTGCACCTTTTCCTACCATACTCCAGTCAAGTTTTCATGAATCAATGAGGGTCAATGAGTGTATTCTGAACAGCTGTCGAAATCTTTCCCTATGATTGTGGTTGTGTACTGAACCACACTGAGTGATGAAAGGCTCTTCTCAGGTTGACATTTCTGTAGTATACATTCTTTATTCTAATATTTTGAGATATAGATTTACCATGAGCTGTTCGCTGTAATCATAAAGGGTAAAACCAAAAAAAATATTTTACTTTGCATACTAAATCTAGAAGATAAAGTTTCACTTTTTGAAGTAAATTAAGGGAAAGAAACTGACATTTTCGGAGATATATTTGCAAAAAACAAGTGTTAAGAGGCCAAGTTGAGCAAAACCTTTATTGACTGAGAAGAGCAATCACAAATGATGATAGAATATACAACCCCACCAGCATGCCAGCGTTTTCATAGAAACTGTACAATGTGAAGGAATGTATGGAGCAGGAATACATAATTATCAGACAAAACAACAAAGAAAGTTTACATCCATATGTTCTGGTACAGTACGAGTCGACTTCAATTTAATGTTACTGGTCAGTTGTGTTTTAAAACCCTCATTAAATACTGAGCATGTGTTTCCGTAGTAGTGTCACCCGACCCCTCTGGGTAAAAAGGCTGAAGGCCTGGTCAGTTTTCTCTCAGCACTACCAGCGTCTCTCTGTAAGTGAGACCAGACACCGCCGAGGACTCCGGCAGCAGCAGACGGCGCCCGGCTCAGCCTCCTCCTGTGCTTTCTCTGGTACTACTCCTCCACACGTGGGATCTCCTGACTGCAGGCTTAGAGTTTAGAAGCAATCTGAACGAGCGAGGGGTGGCTTTGTAGGGGGGAATGATGTACATTAAGGCAAAAGGGGAACAACAAAAAATTTCAATAAATGTTAAAAAAAAAAAAGGCTATATTAGAAATGTTTGTTTTTCTCCACATGATCATAGTTAGTGCTAAGGCCTCGTGGCTAAAAGAAACGAGTGCGCCGAGTTTCATCAATACTGATTTTCACTGGGTTTGATATGCTTCCTCCAATTCTTAACATTCAGCCCCCTCCAACTACATGGTAAGTTTATTTTGGGGGTAGTGGGCGTGTGCAGAGCTGTATCTGAGGAACCTGTATAAACAATCTCTACTACAACAGGGCTACAGATGGTTATTAGTTGGTAGCGAGTGTAAGCCCTTGTTATACAGACTACCTGATAGCAAGCACTTCTCCTACACACAAGGCATGCTAAGTAGACATGAACAGGTTTAGACATTAGTTGATACATAAGGCAGCTTTTTACCCTTATACTTTTTACTCCCATGTTCACTTTGGCCCCAGTCCCATTTGAAGGGGAGTGGGTGAATACATTTAGGGAAGGGAAGGAGGCGGCGAAGAGCAGATGTGAATGAATTGTTTTTCCAAGGCAGGTATTGGTAATTATATCAAAAGACAGCAAGCAAGAAAGGGGGGGGGCACATGGATGTGGTGGGGCCTTCTATGAACACAACAGCTGACTAACAGTGATGTGAATACAATCACATTACACAACCATCGATACAATTATATAAAAAAAAAAGGCAAACAAAAGTTGATTGTACAGTTGCTTTTCCACATGTACTTCATACTGCGAGAGGAAGACACCATTCTGGAGAGGTGGAGGGCGGGGTTAATCTCTTCAAGCAGCAAAAACCCGGAACAAAAGAAAGATAGAGGGCTGGGTGTGAGGGAGTAAGGTGCTACATGGCACAGCTCAGTGGGGGGTGAGTGAGGATGGCTTGTGTGCAACCAATGAAATGTTGAGCAGGTAAGGGAGGTGATAGATAGATGGATGGACGGACGGACGGACGGACGGACGGACGGGCGGACGGGAGGAGGGGGGGCTACTGCTTCTGCTACTGCTGCTGACAGAGAGGTGAGGAGGATGCCAAGGTGTTAAAGAGAACTAAGGCATGAGAGCATGAAATACACAACAAAGTATAAACAAAGAAGGCAGAAATGGTGGACACATGTTGGGGATGGGGGGTGGCTGAGGAACACACGGGGCTGGGGGAACTGTAGTCCCTCGCCCACAAAGAAAAAGGCCTCTTTTAGTCTTTCCAGTCTTTCTTGATGTTGAGGTTCCACTCCCAGGACAGGTGGTCGTGCTTGTCATCGTCAGTAAACTTAGATTTGATGACGTAGTTGCCACGGGCCAGCACGCCTTTCGGCGCCTCCTCCATCGTAGTCAGGAAGTCATATTCAGCAGGACGAGGCCCGTAGCTGCCCACCATGTAGTCTGATTTATCAACTGTTAACACATGAGAATGGAGATTATGGTCAGAGAGAAAAAAATTAATCTGTAACGCAGGCTTGTGGAACTCTACTGTAGGGATGAACTCTATTCCTCTATAAGATATTTCCTCGTTTGTATATACACAACATTTATTTAATCAGGTGATCTCTTTTACAAGAACGACTTGAGTACAGCAGATAGAAAGACACAAACAGCCAGAGATAACAAAAGGACATCAAATACAGTCACTCAATTCATTTGTAGATGAAAGTTTTATTTTATCATTTGGTGGCGGAGAGCACTTTTTTGCACCCTGCTCCAAAATCTTCAATAGGTGTGAAACTGGGTTGGGATCTGGTGCATGGAAGCATCTGCTTTTTAGATTTTTCTACACTCTTTTAGTCCTTTAATTTAAGAAACGACGGGAGGAAGTGATGGGAATGACAAACAAGTGTCCCTGACTGGAGTCAAAACCAGGGATGTTGAGGTTTGGGATCAGCACCTTTTAACCCCTCAGCCACCGGGGTGCCCGTCACAATTTCTGTCTTTATTGTTTCGTCTTAGGTTTTTATTCATTATAGAATTTTGACCTAATTTTTAGCTAACCAGTGGGTAAGTAACATGAAAGTTCACCTGAAATCGAAATAGTGAAACATCACTTTAAAGTGACCTGACAAACGTATGTTCATATCTTCTAAAAGGTCTTCAGAGATACATCAGTATCAGCAGGACTGTTAGCAGTGGTATTTAAGAATTAGGACCACATTCATGTTTTAAGATGTTCAATGTGCAGAACTGAACAACTGAAGAGAAATCTATGGTTGTTCAGTCAAGACTTGTTTCAGGGTTTCTGCAGGTTTCACCTAGTTAAATTGAAGACTTTTTAAAAAAGGAAATGCAGTTACAAAATTACTTTCAAAGTAAATAAATGTATTCAAATGTAACAGTACTGAACACACATTAGATGCATTGTTGAAGAACAACATACAAGTGTTTGAGAGCGATGTGCTCATGTGTATTTCTGATGTGGCCCATTCTGCGTCCAGAACTGCCAAACTGCTGCGTTTATGTGTGTTTATTTCTTTGTTCCTCTCTCTGCGCTGGAGTTCTTTAAGAACTTAGTGGCTTGATCCAGATTATTATTAAATTGGTTGAATTTTAATAAGAATGTGTTTATTCATATAGTGAATCAAGCTTATTACTTCAATATATTTACTGCAGATCTGATGTTAATATTTTACTCATTAATAGGGACGTTGGGCTAACGTTACTGTATGAATGAGCAGTTAGAGATAATGATAGTAATTATATACATAAGCCTTTATATGGCTGGTCTGGTTGTATACTACTCGGGAAAGATTGTGAAAATGGAAGGATTTCGCCGGAGTAGTGGTGATTACATATTGACAACATATTTCTGTGGTTTTTACATGGCTTGAATTTGGTTGTGGGCCCAGGGGGGTTTATATAATGATGATATACAGTAATCAAGAGGTGAATTTGTGCATTAAACTTCGTCAAATAATGCAAGCCAGGCAGCCTTCCGTGTTTGAGAACGCTACGCTGTTTTTTAATGGCCCGTTAGAGGGCTGCAGCGCCGCAATAACCAGTCTAGTTCAAATGAACGAAATTACTCAAAAAAAGATTAGTTCATTTTAATGAACGAGATTTGAATGAACGAGTCTGTCAAAAGACTCAAACTTGCCATCACTAAGTCAGACTTGGTAAAGTAACAGCAACTTTAGCGTTTAACTGAAATCATGATTGATTATTGAGTTGAAGGCTAGCAAAAGTAAGCCACAATTCTCAGCAGTAAATGTACACACATTTGTACACGTTTGTTGTTGCTGTTTTTCTGCCTGGTTGGGCCGTGAGTTTGTGTTTTGATGTCACAGTCATGAGTTACACAGCTGATCCCGGTACAGAGGGGAGGGGGCGCCTCCAAGCAAAATAATTTCTTATAGGATTACTCGATGAAATAATCTGTAGAATACTCGATTACTAAAATCATCGTTAGCTGCAGCTCTAGTACAGACAGATAACAGAAGGAGACAAGCATAGAGAGCTCACATTTCAAAAGAGTAATTCAGCTTCGTAACTAAGAACATTTACATTTTAAAGAATCTGCCTTTCATCCTTTCAAACACATCTATACCGCAAGTGTTTACTTACTCTTCATTCCTTTCCTGTATGTCTGCTGCACATACTTCAGACCCGAAACAATCTCCCTGTTCACCTGCGGAGACACAATCTTTGTTCAAGAGAACAGCTGTGTTGTGCTTGTGTAATAAGTTAGAAATTAACAAGGACTTGAAGCAAAGTATCCCAGAAACATTATAAAATGTAAAAGCCTCAATGTATCAATGAAATCTCAGAGATCTAAAAAACAATATTGGTGTCACATTGAATCAACTCTGGTGTATTGGAACATTCACATTTTCAGAAAGGCTGTGAATAACAAGGACAGATACACTCATTCCATGATAAAACATGTTTCCTATATACACACTACCGTTCAAAAGTTTGGGGTCACCCAAACAATTTCATCTTTTCCATGAAAACTCACACTTTTATTCATCAAATGCAAAATGAATAGAAAATATAGTCATGACATCGACCAGGTTAGAAATACTAATTTTTATTTTGAAATAATTTTGTCCTTCAAACTTTGCTTTCGGCAAAAAAATCCTCCATTTGCAGCAATCACAGCTTCGCAGATCTTTGGCATTAAAACTGTGAATTTGTTGAGGTAATCTGAAGAATTTTAACCCCACGCTCCCTGAAGCACCTCCCACAAATAGGATTGGCTTGATGGGCACTTCTTACGCACCATACGGTCAAGCTGCTCCCACAAAAGCTCAATAGGGTTGAGATCTTGTGACTGCGCTGGCCACTCCATTACAGACAGAATACCAGCCGACTACTTCTCCCCTAAATAGTTCATAGTTTGGAGGAGTGCTTTGGGTCATTGTCCTGTCCACAGGGTATGGGATGGCGTAAAATGGCCTTTCTTATTCAAAATCCCTTTTACCTTGTACAAATCTCCCACTTTACCAGCACCAAAGCAGCCCCAGACCATCACATTACCTCCACCACGCTTGACAGATGTCAGGCGCTCCTCCAGCGTCTGTTCACTTGTTCTGATCTTCTTCTGTGTGATCCAAACGCCTCAAACTTGGATTCATCTGTCCATAACACTTTTTTCCAATCTTCCTCGGTCCAATGTCCGTGTTATTTTGCCCATCTTAATCTTTTCCTTTAATTGGCCAGTCTCAGATATGGCTTTTTCTTTGCCACTCTGCCTAGAAGGCCAGCATCCCGGATTTAATGGAGCTGCCAGTTGAGGACCTGTGAGGCGTCTATTTCTCAAACTAGAGACTCTAATGTACTGTCTTCTTGCTTTGTTGTGACCCTGGGCCTCCCACTTCTCTTTCTATTCTGGTTAGAGCCCGTTTGCGCTGTTCTCTGAAGGGAGTGGTACACACAATAGTAGGAAATCTTCAGTGTCTTGGCAATAGCTCGCATGAAATAGCCTTCATTTCTCAGAACAAGAATAGACTGTTGAGTTTCAGAAGAAAGTTCTCCTTTTCTGGCCATTTTGAGAGCCCACAAATGCTGATGCTCCAGATACTGAACTAGCTCAAAGGAAGGCCAGTTTTATAGAACACAGGAGTGATGGTTGCTGGAAATGGGCCTCTGTGCACCTCTGTAGATATTCCATTAAAAATCAGCCGTTTCCAGCTAGAATAGTCATTTACCACATTAACAATGTCTAGACTGTTTTTCTGATTAATTTAATGTTATCTTCATTGATTAAAACTGCTTTTCTTTAAAAAATAAGGACATTTTCTAAGTGACCCCAAACGTTTGAACGGTAGTGTATAGATGTAGCTACAGCAGCTCTCACCTTAAAGCTGATCTTTATTTTGTATTCAACTCCCTCCTTCAGAACAAAGGCCTGCTTCTTAAAGGCTTCCAGGTCTCCTGTTGTGCACCAAAAGGGGACAAAAGCACAGGCATCATTATTTACTCCATTATACTCACAGTGATGCTGATCATAAGGGGAATTAAGGACCAAACCAAACAATACTAAGACTTGTTCTATGTTTTCTTTACAGTTTAAGTTTGGAGTCTGTGTGACATCATACTTTCACTTTTTCCCCCAGGTGTTTCGAACAGTTTCGCATCATTTATAACCAGTTCTTCTACCTTGTCAGCCATTAGCCGTAACAAAACATTTAGAGAGCGAATGCATCCACATACATGATACTATAGACTAAATAATACATCTGTATGCAAGATTTTCTTTCTACAGGCCTCTGAAATCATCCGGCAGCCCCCTGGGTGCTGACCACCACTTTCAGTTCCCAAGACCCTAAAAACAGTCTCTTGATTTGTGTGTTAGCTTCCAGTACATTCCTGCTGAGTTGAGGCCACAGTAATACAGCATCAGATGGGTCTGGCACAGAGGAGCTGCATTGATTCCTTTACTGGCAGCGATCTAACTCACTGACTAAGTTTCTATTACTTGTCCTGAGCAGCAACTTAACAAACAAACTGAAGATGCATTTCACTAAAACAAAAAACAAGCTGTCTGATGCCACACATGTGACTTCTCCTGACTTTTGGGGGATTTTGCCTTTACACATTGAGGTACTAGCTATCATAGTGGCTTGCAGAAGTATTCATACCCCTTGAACTTTTCCACATTTTTTTCTCGTTACAACTATAAATGTAAATGTATTTTATTGGGATTTCATGTAATAGACAAACACAAAGTGGCACATAATTGAGAAGTGGAAGGAAAATGATGACATGGTTGTTTTTTTCCCCCCCAATCTTCTTTGCAAAACAGCTCAAGCTCAGTCAGACTAAATTGAGTGTGTCTGTGAACATCAGTTTTCAAGTCTTGCCACAGATTCTCAATGGGATTTAGTCCTGGCTTTGACTGGGCCATTCTAACACATGAATATGCTTTGATCTAAACCATTCCATTGTAGCGCTGGCTGTATGTTGTCCTGCTGGAAGGTGAACCTCCGCCCCAAGTCTCAAGTCTTTTGCAGACTCCAACAGGTTTTCTTTCAAGATTGCCCTGTATTTGGCTCTGACCAGCTTCCCTGTCCGTGCTGAAGAAAAGCATCCCCACAGCATGATACTGCCATTTTTTTTTTATAACCTAACCCTGCTTTAAACTTCTCCAAACATTTATTCCTGATCTGTCTGGTGTATTCATTGGGCACAAATATTCTCTAACAAACCTCTGAGGCCTTTGCAGAACAACTGTATTAATACTGAGATTACACACACAGATGGACTCTATTTACTAATTAGGTGACTTCTGAAGGCAATTGGTAGCACAGAGTATCAGTGTAGAAGGGGGCTGAATACTTTTGCACGCCACACTTTTTGAAAACCATGTATCATTTTCCTTTCACTTCACAACTATGCACCGTGAAATCCCAATAAAAGACATTTACGTTAGTGGTTGTAACGTGAAGAAATGTGGAAAGTTCGAAGGGGTATGAATACTTTTGCAAGCCACTGAAGGTAGACCTAGAGCAGCAACTGTAAAATTTACAGCCGCAAAGTCACTATATAAACTCAATAATATCTGAATGCAATCATATCTAAATATCAATAAAATACATCATAGTTCATCAAAACGGTGAAGTTTAAAGTCAGCGTCAGTCCTTCCTCCTCCTCCTCCTCTGCTGATGTGATTCACTGCCTGTAAGTACGGCTACTAGAGAGGGGAGTGCCTGGTTTGTCTCAGCCAGCAGCTGAGTTTACAACAATGTGGCAGATTTTAAGATGTGTGATAAACTAAGCTAACAGAGCGACAGCTTTCGCTTTAGAGCTTGTTTGTAACAAATCGTTATTAGCCGAGATAGCGTGCTGCGTAAAACAGAGAGGACGAGAGACTGGGAACAAGGCAGATTCATAGCTTTCTACATGTTGACACGTTTATGCTTGTCGAGCAGGTCTATTGATTATTAGTATTGGCTTTGTACTCGTGAGCTGTCACAACACAAAGTAATCTTGGTGTCATCTTCACTTCAACTGGTTCACTTCACGGTGTCCACCACAGCCTCTCTGATCTGCCGTGTGTGTGCGTTTGTGTGTTTGGATCATAAATACTATGGTCTTTAGCCCAAGAGTCTGTTTAATACCGTGTTTTGGTGCCCATCCTTAAATTAAATTAGCCTAGAACCTTTAAAAGGGCGAATTCCTCTGTTTAGCCACAAAAACTTCTCCAGAATCCCCAGAAACAGCCTGAGATACAGAGACACTTCATCTGAGTACAGTTCCAGTCCTGATGTACTCATTTATTACGATGGCCGTCAGAGCTTTCAGTATTGGACCTTGAGGACAAACCAAAGCCTCGCAACGGCTACGACTTGTGTACAATATTTATTCACTATAAACAAACACTCCTCACTAGTATAAATATTAGGGATAGAAAACTTGGGATGACTATTTTAATGTTACTACTGTTTAAATAGAGCCGATGTCCAAAAGGTAGAAAAAGAACCAGCAGATCAGTACTACTTGGCGGACAGGCGTCTGACCTTTCTGGTGCCCTGCAGGTCTCCAACATCAATTCAAACATCCCAGTCACACTAAAATAACATTTCATGACTGTGTTCCTAAGTCTCAAACAACGAGGTTGGCTTTTTATCTGTCTAACTTGCCAGATCTTATTGGTTCTTTAACATCAATGTGTCAAATAAAAAAAACTATTAAAAATATATTACTGACTTTTAGTTCATAAGGGGACATCAGGGACCTTTCATTAAAAAGCATGTTTAGCTAAAATTACTGGCAGGGACATTCAAAAACCCACAATTAGTCCAACTCTGTTTTAATTGTATTTACAGGGTGAGCAATCATTATTTTTAGTAGGAGAACCAGAAGTGATGCAGGGAAAGGACAGAATGTTCTGGATGGATTTAAATTGAGGCCAGCTGGGCCTGAGCAGCTACAGAGGCGGGGGTCTTCACTGCTAAATGGTCACTGGGAATATCGGGAGTACATTTTTACAGTAATCAGCCAAAATGAAAAAAAGAATCCAGTCTTTGTGCCTCCTCTATACTTCTCCATCTCTGTAAGCAATCAATGAATCCATATACATTTCCAGCATGCTCAGCATATATTCAAACCGTTACAGACGGATCTGTAAGTACTGTTGGATGAAAATCAAAACAAGCAGAGTCAGTGCTGGGGTCGATAGCGATGCTATATTTGAGTGGGACAAATATAGTTACTAGGCAAACGATACGGAAGAAAACGTTCGTCCTCTGTGTTCAGATGATGTAAAGATGCAGAATGTGCCGGGGTAACTGTAGATTATCAGTTCCGCTGTTGATGTTTGGCCTCTTTCATTTGACGTACACGCTCCACAATTTGTCAGAATGATTTGTGGACACCCACATTGCTGACTAACATTTAACTAAAGAAGTTTGATCTATTCCTGCTTTATAAACCAGCCCGAACAGTGTCTCACCTTGCAGGTCCAGGACCAGGGGGTTTGGGGCGGTTTCACAGATCAGAGACATCCGGATCACTTGGACATTGGGAACATTGGGATCTGAGGCGGGATCAAAGAAATAGATAGTTCAATAAAGACAACCAAGACAGTTTTAAACATACATCCCCAAACGTGACATTTTAAACACTATATATTTACAGTTCCTTTCACAGCTTTCACTGCGCAGTGTTTTCACCAGAGAACCCATAACAGTGTATGTGTGTAATTAATGTACAGGTATTTATTGTGACAACACTTTTGTAGACACATGCAGACAACTGCACATGCCGTGCAACGAGCAGCTGTCTAAGAGACTGGGCTCGGGGGAGCTGAAATCAGGACAGCTCTGCTGTAGTCGGGACAGTCTCTGCATTAATTAGACTCTAGTTTATTTTCAGTCCCACTGACGCAACCTTCACTGAGAGACAGCATACTGATCTGGGGTTCAACCAGAATATACTAGGTTACAGCTCTCCGTGAATGCATGCATACAGAATACACACAACTCCCTCTGGCAGTCTGATTTAGTTTACAGAAAATCTGGAAAGAGTCGCAATATTGCACCTTAGCCATCTAAATCTCCATCCGACTTGAAATGAAATCTCTGTCGTGACTTACATCAAGTCTTATATAGTATAGTATCAATCTTTTCCAAGACAAATGTCTGTTTCTATCTCTGTAGGCAATCAGTGAATCCAAATGAATTTACAGCACCTGCAGCACAGAGTCAAACCCTCACTGACAGAAATAGACATATGTATTGGAAAAATAGAAAAGTTTGATACTATACCATAAACTACAACAAACACAAATGCTGTGACACAAACGAGCCATGAACTATTGTACCTCACAAACATCAGCTCCAACTGATTCCTCGTTTTTAATCCAAGTCACAGTTTGAAAGACCGCAATTTTCAAATCACAAAAGCTGAGACTGAAATGATAAACTTGTATAATTAAAAACGTATCACCAGAAGTAGAGGGTGAAAGGTGGCATTTCATCAGCTAAACGACAACGGTCACCAGCAGATTTACTTTAATGTTAAAGGTGGCTGATTATGATTTGTGTTATGTGTGTGACGGGTCAGCCAGAGCTGTGTACAAACACCAGATTTGTTTTCTCAGCGCACACAGCTAGCGGACTTTGAGATAGTCGCTGAATTTGACACAAAGACATGTATAATCTCAAACCCCACCTTTAATTCTACATGTAAATAAATAAATGTACTTTTAATTGTCACATACATGTAGTGAAATTCATTCTTTGCATTTAACCCATCACTCGAGCGAGCAGTGTGCAGCCACTGTGCAGCCAGTGACTGGAGAACCTAACATGTTTTTGATAGTGAGGAAACCCACGCAGACACGGGGTGAACATGCAAACTCCACAGAGGAACCCGTGATCTTTTTGCTGTGAGGCCACAGTGCCCATCCACTGGGCCACCATGCTTTATCGCCTTAAAACCAGTTTAGACCTTTAATATTCAAGGCTTTGAGACAGCTTGTTCAGTTAAATCTTGTCTACACAGGAGCCGCTTCGGCCGCCTTTATTCATTCATCTTACAGTTAAGATAAGCTTCTATTTAAAATAAATACAGGTGTCGACACAAGCTGTGTAACATGCACTAAAAACCCGACCAGTAGATACTTTAGGCTTCATGTCTTCTTTCTTCCGTTTAACTTACGTAATTACCGTAAAACTTTGAATAATAGCCCGGGATTTTTTGGCTACAATCACTGAATTGACCCTGCCTTTATTTGGGACAGGCCTTTAATTCCTTTTGCACAAAACTGAAACTACTATGAAACAGTTTATTTATTTCAAACAGAATAATACTTGTATAAAAACTATCAAATACACATCATTCATTTGGTCTAGCTCCGACAGGCTGCTTATGCGCTTTTATTTTGAAGTAACATCACGACAACAACACGGTGCAGGATGAGAGAAGTTAGCAGACAGAGAGCGACGGACTTCACATGACAGGATTCATTACTTGGATTAATTTTTATGAAAAGCTGTTTTGATTCTTTTGATGGGTGGACCCTCACAGACTAAAGGAATATAAATAATCAAGGAACGGACACATTCGGGCTTAACAAGCGGACCTACCAAGCGCTTCAAAGGTAACGGCAGTCATAATTTTTTTTCTCTCTTGAACCAGGCAGGTTACACCAGTAAATCTATAAGAATTAGACTTTGGGGCTCGTTGTTCCCCTTAAATGAACTATTGAATTGTGGAGAATCTAACCGATGTGTAAGTTAGCATGTTCATACTGACACATTGACCATACGTTTAAGCATTAATATTTGTATTAACGATCTAAGCAGGTTAGAAGCAGCTACAGCTAAAGACGACCCCGCGGGGTTTAAGAGGTTTTATACATCCAAAGAAACTGGATAAATTCATGATCACACTTGGTACCAACAAATCACATTTAATACAGTAATTCCTTCATTTACAGAACATATTTGCAGCTCTAATCATAATAACAATATTGGTTGGAAAAATATAGCAGATATTTTTCTCAAACTTTTTGTAGATTACACTATAAATGCGTTTGTGCATCCAAGCTACTTAAACTAAGACAACTATCTATTTAACCACACGCATTTTATGTTTCTTGCTTTCTACTCTCTCTCTCTCTCTCTCTCACACACACACACACAAAGCATTACCAGCCTCAGAGACCCCAGAGCCAAGCAGGGCTTCCTTGTATTTGCGTAGACTCTCATCATCCTTATCCAGGTCTTGGATCTCTTTAAGTGACTTCTGGGCTGGTGGCTTGTAGTTCACAGACTCTGGCTCCTCATTTTCAGCGGCGATGGCTGCTAGCTGCTCCGGAGTCACCTCATCCTCAGCCATGTCTGGAGACAAAGTCGGTACAGGAGGAGGAAAGGTAGGGGGCGTTAACGGCACATTTCCTTTGTGCACATCAAAACACAAGATTAATATCAAATGAAGACTCAAGAAGAAAATGATCAGTGAGTTTAAATTAATGCTAAGCCAATGGGTTTAAGTTTCATTTTGACAGCAAATCATCTTATTTGTTCAGTCTGTATTTCCCTGAGGCAGGGCCATCCCTTGCTAAGGAGGTTAGTGTTGGAAAGAAATCCCTTTGTTGGAACATGACGAGTAACAAAAGCAGGAAGAGCTTTGTTTATGCCAAAAGACATTCACGTTATGGCCATCCCACCCACAGCTCCACACAGGCGCAGCAGGCCCCGAGTCCCTCGTTCAGACTGAAGTAATGCAGACATTTGAACCGTTATAATTTGTGTCCCTTCCTTAAAAGTTACATTCTCCTACACCACCTTAGTGTTGGTAGTTTACCTTTAATCACTTAAGTGAAGCAATTTTAATACTGTAAATAATTATAACAAGCAATTTTGAAGTCTGCTACTCCATGAGGGTGGTTCTGTGTACAACACTAATTCGCAGTAATGTGGAAAAACCAGCAGAGGGAATTAAGGGTGTAAACTCTCTATGGGCTTCTGAGTCTAATCCTTCACTGGAGTGCCATATTCAGCTGGCCTGAACCAATGGCACTGAAGACATGTGTGAAGACTTGCAGAGGGCAGAAACACCAGCGGACATTTAACATTCAGCTGGAGCTGAAACCATTAGCCGAATCATTGACAGGTCGATCAAAAGAAAATCAGCGACCATTTCAATAGTCGATTAGGTCTTGCAGCCAAAAAGCCAAACAGTCTGTGCTTTCAGTTTCTCAAACGATCAGCTGCTTTTCTGTATTTTATAGTTCTTAACTTAATATAAGTGAGTTTCAGACTGTTGGTCAGACAAAGACTTTTTAACTATTTTCCAAACCACACAATTAATGAAGGAAATTAATCAGCAGATAATTCGGTATTGAAAAGAACTGATAATCCATTAATCTTCTAATGCTGTTCCAAATGTCCAAGAGTTCATCGCACAAAACAAGCAAAACTGTGTCTGCTTTTTTTTTTTTTGCAAAAATTATTAACTAATTAATCAAGAAAATAAATGTTAGCCACAGACATGCATTCAGCTGAACGAAACATAACTATGAGCTAATTTTACCTTCATCTCCCCAGACACTATTAATTATAATATTTTAATACCTACCTACTGCGGTTTACATTATACAATGAGGGATTGAAATGCTTTCAGCAGCCACCTTCAACCACAGTAAATTGTGAAAGTGAAAGTTTTAGGACATGATAGGACTGCGTGATTATTGTGATTATTGACTGTTGTGATTATCACTCTCTCTCCTCTTCCCAGCCCAAACTAGCAGGTGTCAGAGGAATCTCAGCAAGCAGTAAAGCAGGGCCCAAATATAAAATACTATTTTTCACATTTTCACCGCCATACACACAAACACGGGCACATGAAAGAAACCTTTAACAAGCAATTACATATAGGTTGGAAAGCATCTGTAAAATATTCTTATGCTCAAATTTAATCTAAACTGGTTGCACTTTTTTTTTTTAATTAAATATCCCATTTTCCATCTAAGAAACATTTTCTTTCAATTTTGAACATCGTTATGTAGAATCAAGTTCTCTGGTATCTTTGGGTGATAACAATGTGACTTTAAATATCACATCACAACCTTTATGGAAATGACTGCGTAGACCCAGTAGAGGATGGGTCAGATAATAAAACACTGCAGCAAAGGAGTCCAGACTCTTTTATTTGAACATTCCTTTGTTCCCCAAATGCACTCTATTGTTTTGCATAAGTAAAATTGATGTCTGCAAGAGACAACATTTGAATTAAGGCTGTTTGTAAGAGTTGCTGGTGGGGGAGGTGCTGCAGCGTGAATGCATTATGTAACTACTGGCATTGAACCTTGTCACTGTGGTGAAAAATCAAGAAGTTCCTCTTCCCTTCTCTTTAGGCAGGAAAGGCTTTCTGTGCATGGCTGCTGTAGCAGGAGGTTGATCTTGATTAGACACGTGAATTGGTATGTGTTTTCATGACATACCGCTTTGAATTCCTTAAAGTCTGTCTAATTTCTTAATCATTCTGTTGATCCATTTGAACAGTCGAAAAAAGAGGCTCCATCAAGGGCTGTCATGCAAAATATATGATGAATATTATAAAATTCCAAGAATCCAGAAACTTTAAATTCACATTAACAGAGGATGAACACAGGAGGCTGGAGTCTGACTGACTCACTTAAGTTTTTCTCTTGTGTGTGGCCTAGTCTAATTTTGAGTAAACCTATTTTAGTATTAAACAATAGCCAACTGCAGGGAAACAGCACTACCTATCCAGTCTCTTTGGGTCCCTGCTGGCTTACAAAGAACAAACAACAATTGTTAAGTAACACAAGGTTATACGGACGAGATGCAAACAAAAGAAATGGGGTTTCCCATTGTGAAAAATGTGTGTAGCTTACGTTTTCACCGGCACATCAATGTTACAAATCGCAGCTTTGGAAATCGGTGCAACTGAATACAGCGTTTCACAGAAATAAGTAAGCTGTGATGACACGATTATGCATCTTTTGCAAATGCTACTGAATTACGCATCGCTCACTACAAATGTATCAAGTCGACATTACTGTCGAAAGGCTAACCCGCCGCTACCATCCCGACAAACAGTACCGTCAGTTTCCATGTAGTGACTGAGGTAGCTAGCTAACGGTCCCACTGTACTCTGGCATCTTTCCCCCCCAAAAAATGACTCACATACCGCTTTTGACAGCACGCCAGCACAGTGCTATCTGCAGAAAGTTAACTAGCCGGAGTGATTAAATTGATTTTTACTCAACAATGGGGCTGAACTTTTCTCGGCGCCGACCCTGCCGTACAGGGTGGGACTGAAGAGAGGGGCTAGCTCGTTCGCTGGGAACAATCCAGCCCAGCTAACCAGAGCCTGCGGCTAACGTTAGCCTGACAAGTTGTCATCAGTTGACGAGGAGCAGGAGTGAAATATAAACGGTTTCCCCGGTGTGCGCCGGGCGGGGTTGTTCTAGAAAAAGGTTATATTAGCTGCCTTTCGATCTGAGGAGACTCACCTTTATATTAAATGTAGTGGTGATTTCAGGTGCCTTTGCAGTAAGTGCGTTCGTCGCTCGGCGCTCCTGTGTAAGTATGGCGAACAACGGAACGGCGCCGCCCCGTGCGCCGCCCGCGTAACACAGTTCCGGGAATAGGTCCGTGCACGCAAGTGACGTGCACTGCGGTGCCGCACGGTACCGAATAATCCCGTTATACAAGCAATACACACTATGTATTTTTTATTTTTATTTGCCTACTGCACTAGAGTTTAAGGAATTACAGATACGATTCTCTTTTAATTCATTAAAATCACTTGTTCTCACTAAACAAGATAACCAGGATAATTATGATCATTATCTACTATAAAGATGCCTGAACGGTGGTCAAGCATGTGTTTTACAAAGTCAACTCGCAGAATGAGACTAACTTTTGATAGAACAGACAATCAAGAAATATACACAATAACTCGCACAATTCTGTTTTCATTGGGCCACCTTTGGATTTCATTTGTTTTTAAAAGCAGATGTCTCAGGAGGAGAAATGTCAAAATAATCAAACACCAGAAGGACGATCCAATATAATTATTTATGTACAAAACTCATTGAAATGTCCATGTGTCAAGTATACAGTACCAAATGACGACAACTATGACTATGCTATGTAACATTTTTAACATTAAAGCAGTCTGTGAAACCACTGAATCATTTTTACGTGACTTAAAAAAAAAAAATAGTATTTAAAAATCAATTATGTTGCAGGCTTAAAGACACTGTCCATACATTTGGAAAAGAGCACAGGAGCTGGTGGCCTGGGAGAAAAATCCCCAAGACAAAACTTCCCCAGAAAAAATGGCTACAAAAATACTGAGAAATATTTATAAAAAAAGAAAAAACAGAAGATAAAGGTCCACACAATAAAATGGCTTCAAAACATAATGTCCGATCTATCATCTCTGATCAACCAGTGTTTAAAAATTAAAAAAAAAAAAAAAAGTAGGGACAGGAGCAGCATCCGCTCTGAGTGCTTTTAGCTGGTGTCCATCTGAAATTTAAAACATAAGAAACAGAATTATTATATCATCAATGTTCACAGTACGGTGAGAATACAGAATAAAAATAACTGGTTACAACCAGAGTACATACCTTAGCATTGTAAGCATCCAACTGGGCATCCAGCTCCTCGGCAGAAAGTTGGGGTCTGTTTCCACTTCCTCTTCCTCTTCCCCTTCCCCTTCCACCTCTGAAACCTCCACTGCCGCCACCTTGCCTCCTGTCACTCCTGTCACTCCTTTCAAACGTGGGCTGTCCAAGTCTGCTCCGGTCAAAGCCTCTGTTTGAACTGCAAAAAGATCCGGGAAAAATTAACGTTAACAACCTCTAATAACTGGCACGTACGTGTTGTGACTGTTAGTGACGCCAGCTCAGCATATAAGAGTTTGTCCACTGTCTCTATAATTTCCAATTATGGAGCTTCCCAAACTCAATGTATTCGTACACTCAAAGTGCATGGCCACTTTTACCTGACTTACCTTTGCATAGATTGTCTACTCTGTGTGTCAACCTCTGAAGTCACTTGCTGGATTTTCATGGGTCGGCCTAAGAAATAAAACACAATTAAAGTTGAAACCTGTGAGCGACACTTGAGCTCTTCTCAAGCAACCAACCAAAGTACATCAATGTCTTTGTAGCATGACACTCGAATACTCACCATCAAGTGGGACACCGTTATAGTGCTTCATTGCTTTAAGTGCATCCGCTTTATTTTCAAAGTGAACATCCGCAGTTCCTTTACTGCGACCAGACCGGTCGTAGTGTACAGATGCCTTCTGTAATGTCCCAAACTCTACAAACAACTCCTGGGAAGCAAAACAGGAACGTCAGTCATGTTAACAACAACAAGTTGATGCTAGCAAAGTGGATTAACTGGGTTTAGTACATTACCCTGACATCCGAGTCGGAGACGCCGAAGTCCAGATTGGAAACCAGCAGCTTGCCACTACTTTCTACACTTCGTTCTGCTCCTGCACTTTGTCCTCTGTGTCCACCAGCGTGCTCCTCAAACATGTCATGCTGCCATTTGTCTGGTAACTCTCTGGGCTGTGAAGAGCAACAAAAGACAATTGTTCCACATGTTGGTGATAATTCACAATGGGTGGACTGGAGAGCAGATAATTATTTGACCACAAAAGCCAACATAGGTGAGTGATTGTCACATCTGTAGGCCATCCAAAAGGCTTGACCAAGATACCAGGGCTGAAACAACCATGTCCCCACACTGATGAGGCTGCCCACCACTGTAGCATGCGCAGCCATTGAGAAGAAGTCACTTCACTTAATAAATCGTGTAATTTGTCCAGAATATCTGAAAATGTCTTTAGAATCAGGCATCATTCAGGTTTTTTTCCCTTTTTAATCTTCCAGTCCCATCAAGGTGGTGATTTTGCCTGGAGTAGATGAAACCCATTCAAGTCCTTCGAAAACTAACAAGGATTTAATGAAGCAACATTTTCACTGTGGCCATTGTTCAGAGTCGTGTTTTTCCATTGTTAGAAATAAACGTTTTTGGGGTTGTTTTTTTTTTTTTTTTTTTGCTGGTTAAATTCCATGCAAGGACACTGGCGACCAGTACCTGATCCTCCTCACCTGACGATTCAAGGGACAACTTCTGAAAGCAGCCATCTTGAGCAAACATCCATCCGAGCTAGTCTCACACGGGGCCATGTTTTTGCGACAACGACGACATTAAATTAACCCGCTGCTTCTGGCGCTGTTAATGCAGAGTGGACCGCGGCCCACAGAGAAGACATGTGAAGTTATTCGGACGAGGTTTTGTCCCCTTTCAGGTAATTTCAGGACCGCTAGTAGAGTCTCCCCTGTTGCTGCTAAGTACGCTAGTTAACGTTGGGGAAGTCCGCTATCACGTAAAAAGCTAACCACGACGGTTAAACAATCAACAACGCCTTTTTTATTTCTTTTTTTTTTTAAACACCTCGCCACGCTACTTTCATTTCGGTTCAGTTTCAACTGCTTCTCTTTCATACCCGGGTGTACGGTGTGGTTCTGTTGTTTCTCTCACGGTTGAAGTTATTCTGTCGACTCCGCGGCGGCCTCGACGATCCACCGGCCCGACCTGAACTTCCACCCGACCGGGACGATCCTCCTCCGCGGCCGCTGCCTCCTTTCTTGTTCAGCTTGATAATGTCGTCCAGAGACATGTTCATCTTATCCGCCATCGTGGTTTCGGGGCTTTTAGCGAGCGCTGAAGACGAACAAAGAACTTTCGGCGTTGAGAAGCGGTTGTTGATGAGCGGCTGTCTCCGGTGGCGCGGTGTTAAACCAGCGGATAGTGCGTAAATACTTTGCGGAAGTGACGCCGCACGAAGTCCCGCCCCCTCTCATTTCACCCAAAACTTTATTGATCAGTGTGGGACCATACAGACTTATTATTAATGCCCCTTGTCCGTTGCAAAAGTACATGTATCTGCTCAAAAATGCAAATTACACATATAGTCAATTACATATTACATTGCCAGAAGCTCAAATTAAATTAAGTTATTTTATTATATTTAGACATTTTATTGCTTTCGACTGAAGCAGGGTTTGGATCCAGTCCATTTTGATTTGTGGATGTGGAATTTTCCAAGTATGATGAGGAGCTGCACAATATAGTTAATGTATCTGGACCATGAAGTGCAAAATATAACATGACATCAAATTAGGGCTGGGCGATGTGGCCAAAAATATTAACGTGATAACAACAATAACATAACATTTGATATCGATAATTATCACAATATATGTCATGTCATTATTTCTTTCAAGTTTAAAGGCTGATTTTTGCTCCTGATAATAGAAGAAACCGGATGCTTAAATATATATATATATATAACACACTGAACCTTTAAAACTATTAATAAAATACCAAACAATGTCAAAAAGTGGATCACTTAACAAATCTGAGGTAGAACAATTAAAGGTATATATATATATATATATATATATATATATAGAGAGAGAGAGAGAGAGAGAGATTACAGACTGAACCTTTAAAACTATTATGATAAAAATCATAGTCAAATAGTAAATCTTTTTTCAGTCCCTTTTCCTCAGAGCTAATTTGTTTGTGTTTCAAATGAATTAAACCAAATATTTATTGACAATATATTGAACATTTATTATATTGTTATTGAGAAAAATTATATTCCGATAATTATCATTATTGTTTTATTGCCCAGCCCTGCACCAAATACATTAATTCGTATACTCTTACCCATTTTTCTGTTAATAAAATGTTCCAGATCTTTCCAGAATACATAAAGGATAAAATATAGTTTCTCTTTCTAAATTGCAAAAATCACAGTTATAATCAATGTTAAGTTTAAATCTTTGTAACACTCCTTTGGCGGGGTAAATACAATGCTGAATCTCAAAGTTCTCTTCTTTTACCTTATTATTAATACAATATTAGTTAAGAATAGTACATGCCTTTTCCCACTGTAAGTCACTCACAATAGAAGACCAAAAGAACTTTGCTGCAGAGAGTATGGTATAGTCCAAAACATTTCTTATGTTGGTTACAGCACAACTTATTCTCAATATTAATTCCTTCTATTAAAAAAAATATTAGAAACAATGTTTTTTTCTGTGAAATAAACATTTCTCAAAAATCGAAGAGGGCCTGCAGGAATAGCTTCATAAACAATGGCATGTTCTTTGGGTGTGACTGGAATTTTGAATTTTTGAAGGAATTCTGAATATGAATTCTTTATTATCCATTCTTGTTTAAGAGTTGTCCAACTAGAAAAATTCCATGAGCAATAAAAAAGTTTGTACATTTTGTACAAAATGTCTTTATTATTCCAAATAAAGTATCTATGAGGACTGAAGGTATGATTGTGTGCAAGTGTCCAGGCCTGTTTGTGGAAGTTAGCTAATCTAATTGGGATTTTGTCAACAGAAAAGTTACATTTTAAAAAGAAATTTATACCACAAGTAGATTTAAACAAGTATGCAGGAAAAGCATTCCAGATACGGTTGGGATTCTTCAGAAATTCTATAATCCATTTAATTTTAAAGGTATTATTCAATATACTAAAGTCCAGAATCTCCAGACCGCCTTGTTTTAAACTTCTTCTAATAATTTACTTTCTTAGATAATGGGGCTTTTGTCTCCTGATATAATCATAAAGTATTTTATCTAGCTTCTTAATAACATTGGTTGGGATGCTAAGTGATAAAACAGACATAGATATCCCCTCTGCTTTGGACAAAAGGACCCATATATAGAAATATCTCTAATTTACCATGAGTTCACTTTCAATTTAGTTTTTTCAATAATGGGGTCAAAATTGGTTTTATATCGTTGCTCTACACTTTTACATTTATTAATGACGTGAAAACACAGCAGACTACTGATTGGTCAGAGAGAATCGTCACTATTCACTCCCTCGTCATTGCGCACGCCTGACAGAGGCCAGCAGCATAAAGTTTTGTAGGCTAATTCTAAGGGAAATAATATCAGTTCTGCTGTGTCAAGTGTACGTAAGTAAGTGAAATTACAGAAAAGACGCTCAGCTCCTCGTCCCGCTGCTTAAACCCAAGAAAGAGCAGCTGGGAGGCAGGTGAGATTCTGCAAGTCCTTCAAACTCAGTGATTAGCTTCCTCTGGTAGCAGTGTCAGCCTTCTCTTTGATATAAACACAAGTCAAAAGGTCAAACCCTTATTGCCTGTTGGCGCCACAGAAGGGGGTTCTGACCTCTGCTGGTTGAGCTCTCACATAGCAAGAAGGCCTATAAATATGATACGAAACTAAAAATATGAATGAAATAATAGAAACTTAAATAAAAAGGCTAACTGTTATCGTAAGCAACATATAACATTAGTTCACTTGTCTTAATCTGCAAGGTGACAGAAATTATATACATTCACACACTGATGGCACAGCCACCGGGAGCACTTTGGGATCCATATAGAAAATTCTCCCTCAGAAACAGAAAACAAATGTCCTAACTGACCCAGGGTGAGGGGCAAGGGGGCAATTAAGCGTCTAGAGGCAGGAACACAGGCCCAGAGTTCTTAGGTCCATGGCCAGAGGCCCAGACAGGGGGGCCACAGGTGGGTGGTCCATGCCAGGTGTGAGGAAACTAAGGCAGAGTAGTAAAGGGGCTGAACAGAAAAATTATCTGAGTTATTTGCGCCCAACCGGCTTTGACCTAAATTGACTGTAGAGGGCAGCGTTTCGACACCCGGCCGGCCGGAATTTCTGTAGAAGAAGAAGATGGACTTTTTTTTTTTTTTTCCTTCCCCCGGGTTGCTACAGTTAGCTAACAGCTACATGTGGTTGACTAACATCAAACTGGCCATAACATGATTTCTAGCTTGCAAAGAAAGTTTATAACTTGACTCTTGTTGGATATCGGAAGGACTCGTTAAACGCTGACTAGTAAGTGAACTAATATATCTGAACAGCGAGCACAGAGTTAGCTGTCAACATTAGCTCCAATGCTAACGTTTAAGGGAGTGTGTTGTTGACTTTGGTTACTGAGTGTTTCTGCTCTTAACAGACGCGGACGATGAAGGTAAAGATCCGACAGTGGAACGGTGTGGCCTCTTGGTTGTGGGTGGCCAATGATGAAAACTGTGGGATCTGCAGGATGCCTTTCAACGGCTGCTGCCCAGACTGTGAGTAGCTTAGCTAGCGTTATGCTGCGGGTGACATAATTGTGCGTAACGTGCCTGGCATCAAATGTCACGAACTTCCTGCAGGTGGACCTTCAGGTATTCAACCACAATTATCAACACCGCATTTCACGTTGAAATTAAATAATTATGTAGCTTTAGCAAGGATTTATTTCGGGGTAAACATATCTGGTATGTTCTTTTACAACAGTGTGTTAATTTGCAGTGCTTCACACAAAATGCTATACTCCTAATTTTTGCCTCCTTGTATAATAACATCACAACATCTATATGTTTAATGACTGGATTTTATAAAAAAAAAAAAAATCTGCAAAAGTCAGTATTTTAAATGAAGAACAACTTATTTTTATTTATTGAATATGCACTTTTACTGTACGCACACTGTAGATATTTGAAGTCTGGCATTAGGATGCATACTAACATAACGCCGGACTCTATACTGAATTATCTCTATTTATCATTATCCAGCATAATGCATGAAAGGATTGTGGCTGTGCACGCAAATACTTTCTAACCTAACCTGTATCTGCCACAAAATATGTTTTATTCAAGCACTTGGATATTTCAATCACTTGTAATATTGCAGTAGTAATCTAAACTACAGTAATACTGTATTGCTGGAAAGAGCTTAACATAATTAAACCACAATTTACACTACTGTAACAGACACCCAACACATTCCAACATTTTGACAGTAACTAAACAGAGGGGTGAAGTAAAGTAGTCAGCCGTTCTGTTGAAATGCTTTCGACCAGGAAAATGTTCTTAAAACAGTGAATTGAAAATCATTTTGGCTCTTTGCATCAAGACCTTTGAACATTGTGAAAAGTGTTGTGACAGCTGAACCAAAGCCAGATAATGTGCTTCAGCAGTAAGTTTTTCCTTGACAGGCCTTTAATTTATTGGTATTAAAGGTGCACATTTGAGGCCTTTTCATTCAAATTCAAAATAATTTTTCATTTTTACTTCAGTGGGAGAAGTACTCAGGATATATAAATCATGATGGAAATTATTTAATAATTAATAATTTTTTAATTATAAATTTATTTTCAGTTAATATAGTGAACTTTAATAATTTACCAGTAATGAAGGTGTAATATACAGTATATGGCCTCAGTTTCCATTTATATTCAGTTGTGAGTATTGGTCATACAGTAAGTAAGAGTTACTGAGTTGTAATATTAAAGTATTGTAACTTTAATTAAACTTATTTTATAGGTAAAGTGCCTGGGGATGACTGCCCGCTGGTCTGGGGTCAGTGCTCCCACTGTTTCCACATGCACTGCATCTTGAAATGGCTGAACTCGCAGCAGGTCCAGCAGCAGTGCCCCATGTGTCGACAGGAGTGGAAGTTCAAAGAATGAACCTGTGGAGGCGGCACTGCTGCACGCCTGCAGAGACCGAGAGAGAGGCCTGTTAATGGATTTCTTTTTTTTTTTATCAGATGTGAATAAATATGTTTTTGTATTTCTCTACCTTCTGTAATGCAAAGTACATTTGGAAGCAATTGTATTCTGTTGACAGTTTTAGTATGTGATTAAATAAAGAAAAACCCTACATCACATGCACCCCATGCCTCCTGTTTTGCACGGTACATGTGAGTGACATGTTGTTTCATCAGTATGCTTGATTGCCCCAGAAGATTTGTGGCAGCGGTTTTGAAGCATATGACCTGAATTTCAATGTGCCGCTGACTGATTTTGACTTTAATCCCACTTAATGAGATTAACCAGACTGTTTTGTGTTTCCAGGAAGAATCTCTTGTATCAGATATTTCCTTTCAAATGGAATAGGAGATTTTATATATTTGATTATTTTGGTTCATATATCCATTCAGATTAATTTTTGTATTACTTTGAGTCTTTGAGGATGAAAAGTGGACTTTGTAGTATGGAGAAAAACTTGTTGAAAACAACACGTTGGCCATCAGTTATGATAAACTCTTTATAAATGTTGCAGACTTTAAGATGGCTGCACTTTCATGTGTTTACACTGAGCATGACCAGGAGGTAAAAGTGATTCTCGCACGCGTGTTCATCACAGCGCTTTATATGTTGAGACATAAAGGAAACTGAACACAACTAAAAGCTATTGTCTGACAAACTTTATTTTAAAAAGTAATACAAAGACTCATGAATACATTCAATACAATCAGAATTAAAGTTAAAAAATAAAAAAAACAGAGTGATTATAACTTCTGATTAACTGTAAACAGTTGGCAGTCAGCACAAGCCTGTATGGTTTGCCACTCTTAGCTTTCAGAGAGTTGCTAATGAGCTGAGTGGCAACACAAGTTTCAACATTCAGAAGCCATCCTAATTCCAGCGACATGCCATATAAAATCATTCATTAAGTTTACTTTAAAAAAAGACTGGAAGACCTCTCACAGGATATAGTACATCTGCCCTGCTGGAGATCAGAGGCCATCCCCTGCCAGCAGAAGTTCTCTCCTTTCAGGAGGCAGCAGCGGGCTCTGTCAGCCCTCCCTCCACCACACATCCACAGTCCTTGACACCCAGAGCTGAAGCAGCTCACAAAATCAGGATGCTGGACTGAAGTGGCCTTTTCTGGCTTTTCCCCGCAGAACAGACAGGTGACTGGTCAGTAGGTTTGAGACGAGATTGTGGCTTTAAAGCCAGATGTTCTCAGTCGTTGACAGCCAGCCCGAAGAGTTCCAGCAGCTCCTTGTTGTCTGGTTCAATGAGGTCAGCTGGCTTCTCTCCGCAGTCGTTCTCCAGCTCACGGTCGGCACCCAGCGAGAGAAGGTAGCTGGAAAAAACACAATATAGAGGAGATGAGATCTTGCTGGCCTGCCACACTAGCAAATCGAGGCGAGTATCTGCCATATTTCAGGTTCAGGAAGGTCAAGGGGGGTCAAGAATGCAGCAGATCCTCCAGCTTCTCTTACTCTGGTGTAGGAGAGCTGTAGAGCCAATGTATGTTTGTGGGGGTATGACGTATGCTACACATTTCAGACTACAGACCATTGCGGACAGCTTGTCCAATAGCTGACAAAAGCCATGTCCCCAGATTGGAAAAAGGGTGTGGTACTTGGTCTGGTATAGCCAGTAGCTTTTGGCTGCTAAATGATAGCTGTCAGACATGTTTAAGCCATTATCCTGTAATTGTCACATGTGGTAACAGTGGCTACTGTTTAACAAGTTACTTAGTCTTATGTTAAACTGAAATAGAGCAAAGTCTAGATGCTAACCGTGCAATATGTGGGAAGCCATCGCTGCAGGCCATGTGCAGTGGGGTCCATCCCTCTTCATCCCTCTGGTGGATATCTGCTCCGTAGTGGACTAGCAGCTTTACACACTCCAAGTTCCCAGACAGGACGGCCTCATGAAGGGCAGCCATGCCTACATAGAGAGGGCCAGTGAGAAACAACCTTTAATTCAGCATAAAATAATGATGTGCTTTAATAAGAAAGATTTGTAACTGTGTAAGACTTTCCTAGATTAGGCTGATGTAAATGTTTGTCGGGCTCTCACCAGAATGGTAGATGGTGTCCAGGTTGACTCTTCTGGCTCGGATGAAAAGTCCAATCCTCTCCAGCTCGCCGTGTCGCACATAGTCCTGGAAGACGATGTCATTGGGAAAGTGCACACTGCGGCTTGGCTTCAGCGAAGCTGAGCTCTTGCAGCTAACTGGGACACCACAGTCCTGGGTGTAAGCCTTGATCTTCATGCTCTGGGTCATGGGACACTGATAGTACTTCATCCTGGTCAGACTTGGACTTTCCTTAGTTCTAACAAAAAAAAAGTCTTAAAAATAAGCAAGGGCAGTTGTTTTCCTGCAGAAAGATCAAGCAGTGCTTCTCAGTGTGGCTCTCTTGCTGTCCAGTGTCCCCCTGTGTAACGACAGTGGAGTTCCTCTGAAGGCCAAGCCTCCCTGTGGGTGTCTTTATACTCTCTCTGTCTGACTATTTTAGGACGCAACACCTCACAGATCTAGTGACGAGATTTGGAAGATGAGTAGCCTCCTGGCCAGATCCATCTAGGCTGTCACAAGCCTCTGATACAGCTCACGTCTCCAGACTTGACAGCCAGTAACCTCTGCCTCTGTTGTCACCCCCACATACCCAGATGCTTCCCACTTAAAGATAGTGGTGACATCCCAAGAGCCGAGGCTGGAGGCTTCTAGTAAACACCAGGCAGGATAAAAATGGTTTAATGTTGGAGTGTGTCTGTGCCAGCTGCAGGGGCGTGGAGGGGTGAAGTGCTGTGTGTAGGATGTTGACTGTTAACTGCCTGACATAAACAGTCAGGAAAGGCTGCTGTCTTGATGGGTCATATTCTATCTTAATCGCTGATGTGAGACACAGGATGGGTGATGATCATTTCCAAATGACTGAATGGTTTGGGTCATCCTCTTTAGTGCTAATGGGAAATCAGCAATGCAACCTTAAAAAAGCACAAATGAAGAGTCACATTTTATAGACTGATCATTGAAAAGAACGATCTAGACATTAACTGAAAAATAATGAGTTTCAGCCCTGATTTCCAGTGTCGTGTCTGGCATCTTGTCTTACGCCAGTGTAACACTAAAGTGACAATAATGTTGCCAGGGCCTTTACTTCATGGTTTTACCAACCAGGGGAAGGGGTTACATTCTACAATTTACTACACAGGGCAGGTATTTTATAGGTTGCTCTGAGTATTTGACTAATTACATTATAACATTTCAAATATTACATTACAAGCGACTATTTAATATTTCTTCACAATAGTTTTACTCCTGGCAGTGTGGACCTTATTAGAGACCTCCTTTTTGATATTCGGTCCAACTTTTACCAGGGACCTGGCTACGGCCCTGAACGTAGCACAAATAAGTCTACAGCCATGTTAATGCCAGGATGCCAATATGCTCACACCAACAAACGTAATGTTGATGTTTAACAGGCATTCTGTTTACAATCTTAGTTTAGAGTGTTAGCTAACTAGCACTGAGTGTATCTGAGAATGATGCGAATATTATGCATTTAGTTTAGCAGATATTTGATCACAAATCAAAAGTATTAGAAAAAAATATTTTGGCCTGATAATGGCACTAGATAAAATGGGATCACCAAAGTCAGCGGGAGTCATCCTCTGTGCACAATATTTCATGGCAACCCATACATTATTTGTTGAGTTTCAGTCCAACATGACTGACCGGCTTCGACTGCCTAAAGCAAGCCGCCTGCAGATCATCAGTTGCTGCTTTTCTTTGCCTCAAATTATAGTAAACTGAACATGGGTTTTGGAGCTAGTATTAAAAGTTTAAGCCAGGCGGTTACTCTGTTTGGGATTGTTTACCAAGCTAATTTATAAATGATAGGTGTTCAGCATTACAGTACATAGATTCTTAGTCACTTTTGTTTTAGAACTGATACTTATTAAATAGTGATTAAGTGTAATGGCATTTTCTGATCCCCTTACTTGGAATTAAACAGTTGACAATCTGGACGTGTGCAATAAATAAATTACTGAAGACAGATGCATTTTTATGTTTTTTTTTTTTGTTTATTGGCCACCACTTCACATGTTCCACATCAATTTGGATATGATGGAATGCTTTGTTAAGTTTCCCCCACCGCTGTACAGCTGTCAAACCCATCGCCTTGCTCTACTCAAGCCTCCCCTCCCTGCCAAAAAACACACCGACTACAACAAACAGTACATTCATTCTCCTGTTCATAACAGACCAGAAAATATGTACTAATCATTCAACTCATCACACAGCAATTTCACACCATTCACACAGCACACACACGCACCGCTATAGCAACAAGGGTGTTGGTTAGAGCCAAAAGGGATGCTGGAGGTACAGTGTGGGTGAGGGGTGGGGGGGGGGGGGTACAACTGCTCCCTCCCCGCTTCAGATAATAGACACTTCTCTCAGACCAACCTAACCACTAAACTGTACCAATCTGTCTGCTTCAGTAACCACGGGAATCTCTGATTAGGCATGAATGCAGTGCGACCCATCAGAACCTGCTCCAGGTCTGAGAGCGTGTCCAAAGACCAAACTGGCTACAGCTGGGCACAATGGTCAACATCAAACATGACAAGTCCTTAATTAAAAAAAAAAACAAAGTCAAAAAAAGTCATAGTCAAAACAATTAAATAAAATAGGTTTTCCCCAAAAAGTTAACCTTTTTCCTTTTAGAAAATAGTCAGTAGCCGTGCTGAAATCAGGAGATTGAACTGAGAAATTATCTGGGAATGAAGAAATGAAAACAAAGTAACTACCCCCACCAAAAGAATGAATAATTGGTCTCAGCTACAAATGGGGGGGGGGGGGGGGGGGGGGGCAGCTTTGTTCTACACTGGACAAGCACTGTGGGGTTTATTTTAGTGCAGACATTGCAAAATAAACACATCTATAGGATGGCCCCTTGTCCCCTGAGAGATCAGTCATTACAAGACCACCACACACAAAACCCTGGTCCTCTGGAGGAAAAAGAACATCAGCAGCCCCCCGCCCCTTACCTACAAACACAGATTACAACACTCATTTAGCTCATACCCACACTGAACAATGGCAATGCTTTTTTTAAAAAGGAGGGGAGCAAATTCACCAGAAAAAAAAAAAAAAAAAATTTCAAAACTGGATATCAATGCCATTTTTACATTTGGTTTAAAATATACAAGGCAAACAGCTGATGTGGAGCTTTGTAGAGAAGGCATTGAGGTCTCCCATAGAGGTGGTGCGCTGTTCCATAGAGTCCCTCCAGGGGGGACAAGACCAGTCTGGCCAGAAGTTGCAAGGTTGGAGATGTGGCTGGCAAAAAAGGCCCTGCCATTCCACTGATGGACTGACTGAGTAACTGACGGGCTGGCTAGCAGGCCGGCTGACTGACGAGAGGCAGTTAAAGGGGAAGTATTAATGTTCACAGGACAGGGAAGGTCCACAAGGACGTGAAGGTGGTGATGGTGACTGGTTGGAAGGGTTGGGGCAGGACTTCTCTCCTCTCTCTCTCCTCTGCCAGCTCTTACAACTCATCATGTCCGTCGTCCTCACCATCAGAATCCTCGTCCTGTCCTTCTTCCACATCATCCAAATCCTGGAAAGCAGAGGAGGAGAAGAGTGTTGAATAAAACAGAATCTCTCAAATCTGGCAAGAATGCAGGTCTAGTTTATAGCAGATGCCTATAAAATTATTTGTGTCATCAACACTGTGTCACAACCACAGCTCGACATACAGAGGACATATTTAACAGCCATTCTTTCACGTCTACTCTGAGGGCAGGTGGCGTGAGGAGATGTGTCAGATAGAGGAAGGCCCTAATGTTGACTGCAGCACTGCACGTGCTGTTTTTATTTGAAGGCTCAGGTCTCCAGGGAAAGCCCAGTAAGCAGCTGTGACAGCTGAAAATAGCATCAGCGAACAGCATTCAGCTGGGCTGCAATTACACTTCTGAGAAGGGGGCATGGTGGCAATAGTGGAGGGGAAAAGTGCAAGTAAGAAGAGGACCCCCCTCCCAATGTGCACTGGATGCAGCAGAGTTGTAGCCCACAGGAAGGTGGGGGGGGGGGGGCTTGTTAACACTCAACATGCATCCCCTGCATCTTTAACAAAATATATGGTGGAAAGTTTGACAAATATCATTTACATCAACATTCAAACATTTTGCACCTGGAGTAAGTTTAGGAACTGTTCAATTTCTGCCACACTTCTTAAAACCAACATGGGCATTTTCTTCAACTGGCTATTCATTTGACCATATACATGTTTGCTTTTGGTTCTGTTCAAAGGTTACAGCCTAAAATCCTGGTCCCCTGAATCTATCTATCTATGGGTAGCTGATCGGACTCAACTCCAAAAAACATAAAAAAGAAAAACACAGCTACACTGAGCATGTATGCTTGTATCATAACAGTCTAACAGAGCATTGCATGAAAAGCTGGATTTTTGTGTTACCATACGGCTTCTTTCATGTGGTCAAAATACATCAAGATGACCTGAACAGTTAGCTACATTCACCAAAGTTCAGACAGCCTGAGGAAGTTTAGTGAAGAATTCAGACATTTGCGTACAATAGTATTTTTTTTTATTTTATTTTATTTTTTTAAGAAGGGCAAGACCACAATTATTTCCTAACAGTTTCTTCTCATGAGGGTACAACAGTACTGCTTCCTGTAAAGTGTGAATGATTTTACCTCTGCATCCAGATCGTCCTCATCCTCGTCTCCTGCAGGGGCGCCGCCCTCCTTACCACCAGTCTCCAGGAACTTGGTGAAGCCTTCCAGTGTCCTCTCCCCGTTGTAGTCAATCACCTGTTGATCAGACAATTCTGATAAAACATCCCATCTCCACCCCCACAAAAAAAAAAGTCTATAAAATGCAAGCATGAATGCATGAGTTTATTTATAAAACAAAACACTGAGCTTTGACACCTGACCATTTGAAAACAGCAAATAAACTTTGGCATTCTTAAAATGGTGCCAATAACTTGTCCAGAGGTGATCTCTGAGCAGTGACACAGCAACAAGCCAGAAGGGTGACTGCTAAAATAAGGATGCACATGAAAAGGACAATCACTAGGACTTTGACAGGCACGTGAAGCCCTGGTAAATAAAAGCACACTATAGAAAGAGGCAGGTGCAAGCTGAGCAGACTGTCTCAATGTGATTGAAGTCCTCAAGCAGGAATCTACAAAAGAACCAAACACCAACATAATGGTGCAGAAACATCTATGGCCAGCAAGCTCAGGTTTCTGCACAAGGTTAGCACTGCTAAATCAAGAGGCACCAATGATACTTAGGAGGCCCCTATGGCAATCATCTTCCAAATAACCACTCTGATCACTATAACTCACAACTGTCTAATGAATAAGAGGGCGAATCCAATTATTACGGGTAGAAGAAAGGATTATAGGTCAACAGAAATGGAGACGTTTACAGAACATCGTGAAGATGAGAGATGATACCAATTAAATATTTAATCTCTCTGCTGATGGATCAAATGTGACAGAAAAGAGAAATGTTGTCTTGGAAGTTCTGAACACCCACCTTGCGCTCTTCTCCTGCAGGGAAGAACTTAAGAGTGGGGAAGCTGTGGACTTTGACGGCTTCAATCTCATTGGCTGTGGAGTCCATCTTAGCCACAATTATGTCATCACTGTCCTTGTATTTTTCTCCCAGCTTCTCCCAGATGGGAGTCAGCTGTTTGCAGTGTCCACACCAAGGTGCATCTGGAATACGACAAAAAAACACAAACAAACACCATCAAGACAAAATAACAAGTACTCTTGTATCGGCTTTAGCTTATTGGGATCTTGACCAGCATTTAAATGCAAAATCTCTCGTATTTTCTTTTAGTCTACTAAATCAAGCTCTAGCCAATAGGATGTCTGGATGTTTGATTTCAGACAGGTCTATACATCCCACTGCAGTGTATAGCTGGAAGGAGGCAAACACACAGTGAACGTGTCACATGCAGACTCAGTTTCATGGCCTTGCTCCCCTTTGACACCACCACCACCTGTCAGGAAAAAAAACGGGCCAACCCTGATATACAAGAGCTGTATTTAAAAGCCAACGATGGAAATTTCCTCCAAACATAAGTGTAAATTTAAATTAGGATGGCTATAAAAATAATCCAGTGTCTATATTTAACTGGATCTTTTCAACGTCAGTGTCAGATAACAAATTCATTTGCAGAGAGTGGGCTGAGAGTGAGTCCCTAGCATCAACTTTGGGCATCTGAAAAGGACTTAGCTCAGTTGCTCAAACAGTAGGTGGGAGATTTGGCTAAGCCTCTAGCTTCGGTGTCTGAAACTTAAATCCTGGCCCTCCTTATTTTGCCTGAGCTTTGACTGCAAGAAAATACCCCTTTAAAAATAGTTGATACCACCTCAAAAAGATTATGAATCATGAATATGTTTTAATGCTGATGAAATGGAAATGTCTGCGGACAAGAAGACGCTCTTACAGAATTCCACAAAGACGTTCTTGGAAGGGTCGAAGGCGACCTCCTCAAAGTTCTTGCCGACCAAAACCTTGACGGGGGTTTTGTCCCAGTCTTTAGGGATGTCCTGACTCATGAGGTGGGGCTGTGAGAAAAAAAAAAGTGAATACAGAAATTTTCATTAGAATACATAATGCTTAATTACGTGTTAAACTCATGATCCACTTTTGTCAACAGTATTTACGGCACATTCTTAAGAGTAAAGCCCAAGACAGGATTAAGGATATAAATTCGTTGCTTGGTCCAAAATATGTTTGCACTCAGCACTTGCCCTCGGGATATCATATATGAAGACTCCCAAGTCTAAAATTAACATTAATTAAATCCCAAGCACGAATGTGTAAGTACACCTATAACATTCACGCGCTGCCGTAACTGTCTTACCTTGAGTTTGCCCTCGATGAACAGCGTGCAGAAATCGATGATGCTCTCTGCTGTGATGGCGTCGCTCTCAGGCTTGTACTTGGTCATCTCGTCCTCCAGGGTAATAAGGCGGATGGCGGGGCACTCCTCTTTCTTCAGGCCGAAGAACTCCAGGATGCGCTGGTTGTCGTCCACGTCGCTGTCGATGAAAATGAACAGGATCTGGACAGGGGAGACGGAAGAGGTCAACATTTGATTTTTTTTTCTTCAAAATATATCATGGCTGAGCAAAGTCTTAGATTTAAAGATGTGCATATAGCTTATACACAATGCACACCGATCACATGTGATTGGTTAAAACACAAGTGCATTTGAAAGACTGGCCTGCATTTTCAGATAGTCCACCTACCCGACCCTTGAATCCCTCTGAGGCTTTCTTAAACTCAGCCATTTTGTCCTGGAAGTCTGAAGCAGCTTTGGGCAGAAACATGAGGATGTGGGACTTGATGTCTCCACCGAAGATTTTAGGGGCAGTCTGCAGACAACAGAATACACACATTTGACATGAAGGGATCCACACTTGGACTTTTACCACTTGTGGACAGTTGTATGGAGTAGGGAAATATAATGTTGATGTGCATAGCCCCAGACATTACCTGCTCAGTGAACTCAATGACCAGAGGCAGCTGGTTGGCCTTGACAAAAGCCAGGAGTTTTTCTTTGGTCAGCTCTCCATCAAAGGTATTACGCCCTTCATCAAACTGTAAAGGAAACATGGAAACATTTAGATTCAAATATTATCCACCCATCTGAAGTGCCAGTGGACACCAAACAGATTTACCAGACAACCCACTTCAGACAAATCCCCTGGTAACCCCCATCTGAAGAAAGAGCCAGCAACCCCAATGGACTTTTTATTAAGTGTTAAGAATAGCAGTGGTGCAGCTGTGCCAAGCAGCTCTTACTGGCACACAATAGGAAAAAGGACATTTGGCTGGTGGCCTATTGCCATCCTTGCGGGCACTGACCAAGGCTGTGAAACATAAGCCTCAAACCTCAGTTGCAATAAACAAGTGAAAGACCCCAGCTGTTTATTAAGACTGAGCTCCTGCTTTTGGAGGGTTTGCCTAACTGTAGGCAACAAGCTCACATGTCAGTGTTTGTATCAAGGTAAAGTTACCAACATTGATCAGAGGCCAGACAATGGCAGTGGGAGGACTGAGACTTGGTTCATGTGCCAAAATGAAAGATCAACTCTAAGGACTGACTGTAGAAACACAGAGTTTAGAGTTTGTTGTTTTTCGCTGGGGCAATTGGGGCTGCATGAAGTTATTTAATTACTGATCTAACAAACTATAAAATGTTAGACATTATGCCCATCACGAGGTACCAGAACAGAAAGCGACATATGGCATGATGGTCGAAAATTAAATGAAACGATCAGTCACCCTTTGCATTTAGGAAGCATGGTTATGAGTCTCAAACCTTTCAGCGTCTTACAATATGAGATGTGGTCATATTAGAGTTAAATTTATCACCCTCACATTAGTTGCCTCATTTTCTTTATTGATGGACACACTGGACCTTGACCCAACTTGACAAATCCACACGCTGACTGTTTTGCTGATAAGACGGCTAAATGATGTCTGACCTATACTTCAAGGGGATTGTTGCCAGCAATAACTGGGATACAAGACAAGCATTTTCTGTTTTTAAAAATCCCATCTTGTGTAATTTCAATGAGCTACAACACATGGAAAGACGGGAAAGGAACTACTTCTTGAGCTAGACATCTTCACTCGTCTGCTCATAGCCAATGGGGCTACTTGAAAGATGTACCATCACCTAATAAAGCTCTTTACCATTCATCACCATTAGCTCAACACGCTGAGGTCATTCACTGGGTAAGTCGAGCAACACGCCCGAAGGCAGGGGCACGTATACAACGTTGAAGCACCTCAGACGAGCCAGGATTAGCAACAGAGAGCGGATACTGTGAGGCTGACAGCATCGCATTACCTTGGTGTAGATCAAAAACACTGGGGTGTCTTCAGCAGCTTCCATATGTGTGTTTCATAAGCTGATGTAAGGCCATGGATAACCTATTTACAAAATATCTATAATAAATAATCACGAGTCAACCAGTTTGGAGTCTGTATCTTGAGATGTCCTGTAACTACATTTTGTCCCATATGTCTGAATAGACAGATGTAATATTTGTGTTTCTTTAGATGTGCTATGCTCTAAACACTTTATGTGTCAGTATGACATCAAGATGAGTTATTATGGAACAATGAAGAACTTGAAGTCACCTTCTTAAAGAGGACAACACTGTCCTTGGACACCTCAAACTTGGAGTAAACACCATCGTCGGAGGTCATGGCGAAGGGAATTTCATCAATGGCTTCAGCTGCTTTTTCGTAAGCCTTGGCAGCGTCCGAGTTAGCATCCTACAAACACAAGAAATCCTTCATGTAAAGCACTGTCCAAGTGATCCCCAATGATAACAGCAAAACGGTGTTCATTCAATATAAACAAACAGAAGGAGCTTTATTACAAAAATGACTCTGGATGAATTCAACTCGTTATATTCAGACCTTGACAAATCAGAATCATACCTTAAAGAATCCGATGACTGCCACCTCGTGGTCAGCGATCAGAGCCTCTGCCTCGGTAACTTCGGACAGGATAGTGACGGCCGGGCCTGTGCGCTTCTTCAGCCAAGTGACAATGTCATCTGCTTGTCTGCCAGCTGCAAGACAACAAACACAATAACTCAAGTACTCCTGTCTTTAAATAAAAATGGACAATGTGATCAGCCTTCAGGTTCCATGCATATTAGGATAGCAGGAAACATTTTTCTCAGTATTTGAACACAGCCAAAGTGATGCCATCTTTACTCAGACAGACAGAGATGTAGCTGACCTTAACTTAAATACTGAAGTGCCTCAGGGGAACTGATGTGTCAGGGAATTTGCACTGCCTCTACTGTGGTTTAGCCACAGGCACTGAATATGCAGAGACACCCTTCATACATTCTCAGTAAATTTTGAAAGTGAAAATATGTCAGCAGCACAACAGACCAGTTCTGCATTTCTAAAACCTCTGGCTAACAGCTCTTATAACTTCAGATGACAATCCAGAACGCTGCTCATTTGTTTTAACTTTCAAATCCAAGCACCATGTTGTAGGATAATTAAATTATAATACAAAATAAAAAATTATGCCAGATTTGTGAGGCTGCAAAAACCTATTTATCTTTCTTTTGATTAAGACTGTTGCAATTAAACTAGACTTAAGTCAGACCTGACTATCAGAGTGAACAAGTGATGCAACGTAGTAGCAATTTCATTGAGAAACATGTTGATGAAGTGACACAGCACGTAGTCTTGGTGCAGTGCTGTGAGGTCTCAGGGAGTGCGTGGGGGACGGGAGACTCAAGTCAGAGCAGTCACTTCCACAAAAAGAAAAACCCCTCCCAACCTACTCATTCCCTCCCTTTCCACATCAAGTCTGGCCCGGGCCAGCACAGAAGAGGCGACGTGAAGAACTGCACATTCTCTAGCTGGAGGCCTTGCTCAGAGTCAGCATGGGAGGAATGTGCATGGAAGATCCAACCCACATTTTGTCTCAGTCATGTTGCTGAAAGCTGATTGGCTAACTTAGTGTTTATGCTGCTGTGCAGATCATATTACCAGGATGAAGACAGTCAATAGGGCTTGCATATAGTACTCAGATCGGATTCTTTTTGCTAAGAACTAGGATTTATCAAGCATTATATTATGAAATAATATTCAGTCACTTTACTATGAGAGGGGTTACCCAAGATTACATCACTTTGTGAGAAAAAATAAAAATAAAAAAATCCAAGCTGCACATTGGAGAAAAATACACTAAACATTTTTAAAATGAGCGTATAACTAAATTCAAATGCAGAAAGTCATGATGTTATTAGGAGAATAAAAACAATAAATATAAAATATTAATATAATATGACTAAACAAAAACACCACAGCCGACCTGTAAATAAGAGTTAATTTCCCACCACTGCCTTCAACCTCTAAATAATTCATCTCATGCAAGCAAGTCTGCACAAATAAAATCTTGATGCTCACCAGAGTACTCTTTGGGTGACTGGCTCTCTCCGCCCTTGAAGAACTTGATGGTGGGGTATCCCCGGACGCCGTACTCTTGGGCCAGTTCGGTCTCCTCTGTGGCGTCCACCTTACCCAGACGTACCTCTGAACCCTCTGCCTTCAGCGTTCCAGCGGCCTTGGCGAACTCTGGAGCAAGGGCCTTGCAGTGGCCACACCATGGGGCATCTACAGGAGTGTCAGGAGGAAGTTTGGCAGGACATTGTTGTTAAGTAAACCAGTTTTCCTGCAGGGAGTTGATCATTTTTGTAACAAAAAATCCTTATGAAAAATTCTCTGATTTTACAAAAACACTTGATAACTGCCATAGCTGCTAACCTACACTGTCCTCTTAAAATCAAGCAGAGATAAGTTGATTCATCGATTGGACAATCAACAGAACTGAACTATTTTGATGAATATTTAATCGTTCGCCAAACATGCACTTTTTTCCCCCTCAGCTACTTCAATGTGCAGATTTGCTGCTTCTTTTTTGTATTTAATTGTAACTTAAATATCATTAGGTTTTTAATTGTTGGTCAGAAAAAAAAAAAGACAAAAATAAACAAACAAGCAATTTGAAGTTGGGAACATTTTATAAACTAAACAACAATTTTATTTACAACTTTTGGAGAAGTAAGTTTGTGATAATATCCAAGGAATAGTTTGAACTTTAAGAGAGAACTCCTTAGACATGACGTGTTTAATTGTACATTTAAAAGGTCTGGACAAAACTCCAAACAGATAATCTCCTTATCAGAAAGAACACTTGAAATAAAATGACCTGCATTGCATCACCTTAAATTATTGACAAAGAACAAAACTTCCTTGTTCCAGTCGAGTCACTATGAACACACAGATGAACTTTTGTAAAGTACACGTCAACCTAGCTCCACATCCCAACTCAGATCCCGCCCAGCTGAAAACTACGTGGGCAAAGCCTTCATCCCTCCCATCCTGAGCTCATTGGAGAGTCTTCTCCACGGCCATCTCTGACTGGTGCACTCATTTGTCACACAATGTGTGAGCAGGTCAACAATCATGTAAAAGTGTAGCGGGATGGGCCTGCAGGCTATGAAGAAGTGGCTTATTAAACCCTGTGATATGGCATGACAACGAATCCTATTATTAGGGGATATAAATTACTTCAATACAAGAACTGAATTTAAAAAAGAAAGACAGTAAATGGGCTGTCTGAGTAGCACGAAAACTGAAACATAAAGTATGAAACCAAAGCAGGCAATCGAAACTTTATAATCCCGCACTTTACTGATTCACCTACTTTTTAGTTTCTGTCAACTCATGGTGTTAATAACGATGTTATTACAGTATTATTCTGACGCCAAAAGTGACAATGCACGCACTGGTCGATTTTCTAAATGCAATTTGGTGCACTGCTGTTAGCAATCTGTAACATTCTGGAGCTAACCTTACAGCTAAGTAAAAGCAAGAATATGGCTACACAGAAGTTGTAAAATGACTAAGGTTAGTACCAAAGCAGCTTAGAGGCTTACGGCACTGTGTCAAGCTTGATATCGACACAGAATCCGTTTGCACTTCGAGGATACTGGGTGCTAACAGTTAGCCAACGTTTGTTAAATGTAAACGGGCAATAGTCTTGACAAAGAGAAACCGCAGTCTGATAAACAATGCCTCGTCCATTTTTGCAGTGTGAACTCAGGTGGAATAGCTGGTGGGCAACTAGCTGAAATAGATTCACGCATGGATGCAAACTTGAGCACGTCGTCAGTAAGTTAACGTTGGCCGTTAACCGCAGCAACTTGTCAGAAGTGTCAAAGTTTAATGCTAACAGGAACCCAGGCTTAATTTAGCTAGCTAACTAGCCGGGTAACCGTTGAGTCTGCTGAAGACAGCTAGCGTTAGCTGGAGATTGTGAAGCCGCTGTTACTTACAGAATTCAACCAGGAGGTTAGGGTGAGCTTTAAGAGCCTCGTCGAAGTTACTTTTCTTCAGCACCAGGACATCTTCCTCCTCAGTGATCTCAGCCCGGCTGGCCACCGCCAGTGTGCAGAGGAGCAAAAACTTAAACATAACGTTAGTTGCCGTCGAGTCTTCTTCCTGACAGAGATGAGAGCTGCAGACACGGTATTCTGCGGTTTAGCTGAGAAATTGGTCGTAGTTCAGGTCCTATTCCTTGTTTAAGGTTGGGAGAGTAGCTGGTATTTTGTGTCTACCGCTACTAACGTGGCAGTGCACGCAGAAACCGGAGGGGTCAGGCGTTGTGCGCATGCGCATTTATCAGGCCTAAAGCAGTTCGTGTTGAAATGTGACTGGACCGCAGCGGACTGCACCTGGAAGTGAATGAGCGGCGCTCCCTGCTCTCTGCTGGCATGCCTGCACATCAGCCCTGACTGATAAGGCACAGCGATTATGGAAAACTATATGGAAAACAAGATTATTAAGCACCCACGCCTTTTAAACCGATTATGTAATTTACAACTAAATGTAGATGAAATCATAATGCAGCTACATGATGCAGCATTATTTTTGTTTATCCAAATGTTATATTCTATAAGTGAAATATGTAAATGTGTTGTATTTACACTTTTTTTTATCCCTTATCCCTTGCCTTTGAAATATAGGTGTTGTTTTGTTTGCATAGCTGACTCTGCTTGAAATCTAGTAAAATAACTCATTTAATGATTACTATTATTAACATCATGTCCTGGTGATGTTAGGGTAAAAGGGTTGGTTCACCTAAATAAAGAAATTGCTTATCTCAGGTGGTGTATTGAGCCCCATAGTAGAAATCTTACAACAGGGGAAAATAAAAACAAACCCATGTACGTGGCCAGGTACAACTTCGGATAGGTGAGAAAATGTGTTTTGTTGTTGTTTTGGTGAAAAGAGGATATTTTTTTCAAGGAAGTCAAAGTCATAAACTAGCAAAGACAAGTTAGTCTTTGCTAAGATGAAGATAAAGAGAAGGTAATCGCTGTCTGGTTAGTGTATTGTTAACAACAGGATGGAAGGATTGTCAGTTTTGACACCCCAGATTTATCTGGTATGAGTGTAACATCTCATGTATCAGTATCAGGTGAATGAGAAACCAGAGAAGCAGTTCCACAGGTACAGTCAGTGCTTACACCCAGAGATACTGAAGGGGCAGGTTCAACCAGTGCAGAATAAGGAAACTGTCAGGGAAATTCAGACAAAAATGAAGGACAGATTAAATGAATTATGAGCACATTGCAGCCTTTATCTATTTATTTATTTTGTTTTTGTAAAAAGGTTAAAATTAAACATACTGGCTCCAAAACAATACAAATAAGTACATGCATAAGAGACAGAATGGAAGGAGAAACAATTTTCTGCCATCACACACTGTATATTTGTTTAGCTGTAAAACACCCCCAATTTGCTTAAACTCCTTAAGGAACCTAAATATGACCCTGGTTTTCTCCTGACTTAGCGTAGAGGATTGTAGCCTGACGTATGCTCAATATTTAGGCATTTTAAGGGATTAATGCACAACTGCAGTCAGATCAGACAATTAAGTGCGGATACCACATGAACTTAGAAGTATCTGCTCAATACCCAGCTAAATTCAATAAAAAAAAATGCTTCCAGTTATTAAATCAGACAGATGTTTATCATAAAATTATGATTACTTTCTTACAATGTATATGACATTGTCTCTGGTATTTGGGAAATGCCTCATGTTACTACACTGCATCAGGGACGAGTGTGTACTGCCTCACAAGTTCAGTACTCAGGGTGACTTCTGTAATGCAGTCAACTGCATTTCAAATGTTTTGACTATGACACAGCAGACAATTTTTGGGTAGATTTCATGCAAATGGGCTGAAAAGTGAGATTGAATATCAAAACTTGTGTCAGTTTCCTGGCAACACACTCTTCTGAATGAAGCAACAATGTTAAGCAACTTAGTATTCATCCTTAACTCTACATCTCTGACATTAAAGCTGTGGTGAAATGTGATATAATATGGTTGTCATAGAATCACACGGATAAATAATCAGTTAAGCTTGCTATTGTTAACTTTAGTCTTTAGTCAGGAATTGACTGCAGTACTCTGTGGACTAGTGTTTACTTTGCTTTAACTAGATTCTGTCTATTTTGCAGAGGATAACACATTTGGTGTATGTTTATGCAGTAAAAGTGCGTGCATAACATAACAAATACTGTATACCATAGTATAGACTACATAGCATGTGTTCTATACCACCATAATGTCTCAGTGCAAGCTTTCCATTTTGTTCCAACAAGGACAAATAGACAAATTGCCTCCCTCTCCATGCAATTCATACGTGTCATGAATCTCTGGCACTGCTTGTTTGACAGAGCAGCAAGCTCTACAAGCCGATTGGCTAAAGCAATTTGACAGTTTGTCTCTTTTGCGCCTGGTTTGTCCACATCCTCATACCATACCTCATGCCACATAAGAGAAGCCAAAATATGTTAATGCCAAGCTTGCCTCAAGACTTATCATAATTTATCATGATAGCCTAATCGATATTATGGAATTTACATAATTTACATAATACATAATTTAATAGGTAATTCTGGTGAATTTTGAAGACTAATTCACAAACTGTTAATATGTTCTTTTTACTGCACTTACAGCACAACAGTAGTTTTTATTGTGTGTGCTCTCCACCATCCATGCTAACTCTCACAGTTTCTGCGTGAAACTATTAAGTTGCAGGTAGAGGGAGAGGCTGTTTATTTTATCAAGGGCAGTTTTTAAATGCAAATACTGCTGACTGCCGCTCTGCAATTGTTATCTCCTTTTTATTATTTGTTTAACTTTTATGTGATCAGGCAGGTCAACCCTGAACAGTCAACCGAGTATAATGATGGGAGCAATTATGTCATTGCACCTTTTTATGAGTAGAATGGGGGTTTAGCCCAGAAGGTGCATGGAGGAAGGAAAGCAGTTTTAAACTCCAGGATCAGTTGTAGTATGAAGACCAACCTAAAGGACCTGATACCAAAGTAGAAGTACAAATACAAGCCAAAGTACTTTAGACTATAAAGTTATAAAGTTGTTTTTAGTAAGTGTTACTGGAGGTTTTCTTGCTTGTCAGAGACCTCCAGATTAGAGATGTGGACTGTTTGCACCAAATATTCCGGTAACTGGATCAAATGAATTCAGGTAAGCTGCACGTTTCACATTACTCTTAGTCATTTGATCCATTGTTGATATAACACTATTGATAATAGCAGTTATCCTAATTATATTATAAGACAAGAATGTAACAAATGAGAAACAGGCACATTAGAGATTCATAGGTTCAGGTTTAAGCCTTGAGACTACTGAGCTGCAAATCAGTATCAGGAAAATGAGCTCTGAGTAGCAGAAACAAGCTGTGAATACTACTGATATTATGACTACTGATATTATTATCACCATTTAGGTTGATAATCTATACTTGTTAGCAAAAAGTTAAACTATTAAGTTGACTATTAAACTATTGACACACCCAGCAGACATTTTGTAGTCCAATATTCAGCATCAGAATCTGAATAACTTATATTTCCTCGACTCTGGTCCTTCCATTGCTTTCAATGTACATTCACGGAACAAGCATTTAAAAGAAGCTCAACAAAGACTGCCGGGAGATTTCCCATGATGCACTGAGCTCCTCTCTCCTCCTCCATCTGTATTCTTTTTCTTATCCCATTAATTCATGTTACTAACTCAACTTCTTTCCTCTCCCGTTGTTTTGTGCTTCCTCATCTTGCTCCTCTCTCTTTCTGTAGCTTTCTGCAGGTGTTTCTGGTTCCAGAGCTGCGGAGTCTGGATCTGTGGTTGCAGGCCGCCTGCTGCCGCTATGTTCCTGCTCAACACCTGCTGCTACAATAATGATCATTAGTCCTATTATTATTATCATCAATATTGCTTTCATTATTCATCTCCATCACTATCACCTTTACTACTGTTTCATATTTCTATGTGGACATTGCACTTGGCTGCTGTTTTAACATAATCATAGCGTCAGTCCTAACATGTTGATGTGTAGCAGGTATAATCTTGTTTAGTTTGTTAGCATGCTAACATTTGCAAATTCCCACTCAAAGCAAAGTACAGTTGTGGCTGATTTCATGGTAATCAATTGTCAAGTTGACGAAAACCACAAATGTCAACCTGATCCAGGGATCACCAGAGTAAGTAGCATTCATCTTCTGAGACCATGAATATCTGTAAAAATGTCGAAGCAATCCATCCAGTGCAGTCAGTCTCAACAAGTGTCAAACTGGCTGACCAAGATAGTGATCTGCATACCTTGGTTGTAACGAGCGGTTATTTTAGTTTCTGTTGCCTTTCTGTCATCTCGAACCAATCAGCCCATTCTCCTCTGACATCAACAAAGCCTTTTTGTCCACACAACTGGCGCTCACTGGATATTTTCTCTTTTTTGGAACATTCTCTCTAAACCCTAGAGATGGTTGTGCGTGAAATCAGCAGTCTCTGAAATACTCAGACCCGCCCATCTGTCACCAACAACCATGCCACGTTCTTCCCCATTCCGATGATCAGTTTGAACTTCAACAAGTTGTCTTGACCACGTTTACATGCCTAAATGCATTGAGTAGCTCCCATGGAATGGCTGATAAGCTATTTGTGTTAACAAGCAAGGAAGGTGTACATAATAAAGTGTCTGGCGAGTGTATATCCGACAACTGAATGTCAAATACAACACACAACTCTGTTACTAACACAGTGTATATTAATGGCCTTAAGTGTTTTACATTGTTTTGTTGTAAATAATACACATGATTCACAACTGTGCTAAAATGTATTCTTTTGAAACAGTATGTACTCGTACTTCACAGCTTATCCTATAGGAAAGGACACATGTTTGCAATTAATATGTTCTTTTTAAACATACATTTAAATCTCTCATATATTCATCCAAATGGTCTGAGTATTTATAGTTTTTGGCAATTTTTGCCTTTATTTGTTCAGTCACTATGAGACTGAGAGAGTCAGGAGACGTGGGGAGGGAGGATGTAATTCAACGAGGCTCCTTCAGCCTGAGGTCCAACCATGGATGCTGCTGTTTTGTAGTATGCACCTTGAGATTCTGAGCTGCTCTGAACCAGAAGGACGTAAAAGGCTGGCAAACAGGAAACTTAATTGCTTATATGAATGACTGCACCAGGAAGTTCAGTAATAAGTAGAATGAATTCAGAGCAGGAGGACAGAATGAAAGATGAGGATACGCTGATCGACGTACGCAGCTCTTGAGCTCATGTTTTGACCATTTGGATGAATTCAGGTCATTAAAGCTTAATGGGATTTTAATAAGGATGCTGGCAGAGACGGAGAAAGCGGAGAGAGAAAGATGAACGTTTGCCAAAAAGTCCAAGTGCAGTTGCCATGCCAACACTACCATGGCAGGTTCCTGGAGTCCTTGAGGTTATTGGAGGAAGGACATTTAATTATAAAAAACTCTGAATATGACATGAACAAACAATGCAGACGTCATAGCCGAAACTACCGGGTTACAGCATGTTTCATTCATAATGTACACCATGTGAGAGTCCATTTAAACGTATCTTTAAAAAGAAAAATGTGTCCTTTCCTTTAGGATGAGCTTTTCAGTACTGTAGAGCACGAGTTGTTAACAACATATAGAATATATAAAGAATACCTATTAGCAAATTTTTTAATGAATTTTGTTTTTTCAACAAAACATAGAGGTGTGTGTTTTCACAAATTACACATTCAGTTCATAGGACTACTTGTGCAGTGCCATTAAAGTCGTAGGAACCACCTACACATCACCAAGGACATGTTTCAGGGTCTTACTATACATTACTGCATATCTGATTATCTCTTTTACTTTTTCTCTGTTTGCTCAATGGCCTTGTGTAAATAACAGTGACATGACAACATTAGCTTCCTCATTAACTTCCCTCTGTCACATTTCCACTGAACTTTCTACTAAGCTTTTCACTTCTTTTTTTTTTTTTTACCTTAACTATAGGTATAAAGTAGAATATTTTTGTTTTTAAAATATTGCACTAAGATTGGATTGTGGATGTGTGTGTGTATCTGTGAAAGGGAGGGAGAGAGAGAGGCAATAAGAAAAATTACCATCTAATGTAATATGTTCAGGTAGGACAACTAAATTCCTATTTTAAAGCTGCATTAATAGATTATTATGGCCTCACCTTATAGAGTTGCTCATTGAGCTAGAAAACATTTGTCTAATTACACATCCAGCTGGCACAGCAGTACAGCATTAAATTGGAGCCGTGCTTTTTGGCACGTAAGTTCAAACTTAACCTCCTTTAAGCTTAGTTTTTGCTTTGTCCTGAGGGAAATATCTGTCTCTTAGCTGCTAAAGTCTATGGTCTACCGCACTATGGTTACCAGCTAGTCACTAAGTGTTTCTAATCAGTTTGCCATTATTGCTGTACAGGTAGTATGGAGAGGGCTTATGTATGTTTATGTAATATTATGTTTTGCTGCATGCTGCTGCTGGAAACAGTTGATGAGATGCAGATGGAGAACCAAAACAATTAGCTAAAATATGCTAAAAGGCTAAAGGTGCAGAGTTGGTTGATAACTGTCTGTGGGTTCATCACTATGACTTCACATTTCGTATTACTCATAGGCATTTGATTCACTGTGGATATAAAACAATTAATAATAGCAGCTATAATGACCAAACATAGGCTATTTTAAACACATGGTGTATGGGTTAATTCAGTGCCCTGATGTATGTACAGTATATAATCAAAAGGTGTGAAATCACACATGACTTGAAAGACAAAGAAGACAAAATGAAATCATATTAATGTAATATACAGGTAATCCGCCTTAGGAGGAAAGTTAAAATTAAGCCTCTGTAATGGAGACCAGGGGTTCCATTACCTGAAATAGTCAAGTAAGTATTAAGGTGGGGATAACTGATAAAGCAGGAGCCAGACACATTGTTATTTTGATTGTTTATCTAATTTGTGAATCATTTGATAGCTGTCTTTGTGAGTGGTTCCACAGGGGGGGGGGTCTGGCCATCCTGCCTGTGTGGAAAGAAACCTCAATCAGGGATAGTCAAGGTTCACAATATAGTATTGTCTGCTTTTACTCTATTTTAGTTAGTTGTTAGTTAGTAAACAAGAAGATGAACAATGTAAGTACTCACCTCTTCCTGGTTGTCTCTTCAGCAGGGGGCGGAGGCAAAGGAGTGTTGTAGGCCCAGCACCTGCTTAAGAGCTGCAGGAGCAAACCATGAAGCTGAGAAGGGGGGAGTAAAGCCATCAACAATGCTGATTTATGTGATTATTTTGAGTATGCTTTATTGATTTACTGATAGAAATTTGTATTTATGTAAATATTCATTCTTTGGGCTCTATTTTTCTGTGGTGTTGGGTTTTTGGGTAAATTATTTAGTATTCTAAATGATGGTGGTCCCACCTGAGTAGTTTTACCCACTTAATTACCTGTAGGAGGGAGTGTATAAAAGGCAGCAAGTTACTTCCAGTGCAAGTTGTTTTGTTGCTTGTTGGTGTCGGTGTCTCCTCTTGTTGGCTTGGAAGACAATAAATGCCACGTTTGTGCTTGCATTTTACCTCTGTCTCATGTGTCTCTCTGAAAAATGTAAAGCCACCGCCAGGCCATCGCACAGCCTCTATTAGTGAAACAATTCCACAATAAAAAAAAAAAAAAGAAGTAAATAAATATAAAGCAAGCTCCCACAGCCACTGAAAAATACAGGAATTTCAGACATGTACAGATCAACAAGGAGCTGATGAAACATACAATATTTTACTAGCAACATCAGCACATGAAGATGATTGACAGAAGGACATAAAGGAATGTGAACTGTCCGCAACATTCAAGGATGAGCTGCACCCAAAATTCACATAAAAACAGACAACAAATATAAAAATTTTACAACGTCATGATTACAAGTTGGAAATAATAAATTATCAAAATGGAAGTCCCTATGATAACATATTACTGCTTCTGTGAATATTCTGGTATATATACTTAACACTCTGATGTAAATGAAATATGTTTTGTGGTCTTACTTAAGCATGATATTTTTCTTTAAATGCTGTAATTTTCTGTGGTATTAATTTTTGCATTTTTCAATAATTACCTACTTTTTCAATGGTAGGTCATGTAATGTCATTAGAAGTGATTCTATCCCAGTGAACTTAGATGTTCTGCCACAAGATGGCTCTATGTGCCACAAACAAACACTGAAAACAACTGTGAAGTGAGGGGGAAGAAGAATTATTTGCTGTATTGTTGGTGCAATGGCGTTCCCCAGTGGTGAATACTAGGGAAAAACAACACTATTGAAATATACAGTACATTAACTGAAATTCTCATTAGTGGTTAGGGTTAAATTCACAAAACATATTAATATATCAAATTAAAGTTGCAGAATTTTTAAAAGCCGTTAAAGGTCGTGACACCATTGAACGGCACAGATCCTTTCATCAACAGGCCATTTTGTTTTCAAGCTGTGTGATTCAACAGAAGCAGCGTGTGTGTTAGTAAATGAAAAAGCACCTGAGCAGAGACACCTGAATTCTGAATGTATAAACATTCATGACTACATGGCATCATAAAAGACAAATTCTGACTGAAGCTTAGAAACCTTAGGAAACATTTACACAGTCACAGACGGTCAGTCTGAGACATTCAGTGTTATGTGTCATCTTACCATTAAGTATTTTAATCATTTCCCATGCACCTGCCATGTTTATTTTGACTTATTATTGACCACATTTCCCATAGTTTTACTTATTTATTGGTTTATTTAACAGGGACAGTGTACATTAATAAACACTGCTGTATGCATTCAATATGCAAACATTGAATCCAAAACAGCATTTCACTTGGTCTACTGAGGCTAGTGTTAGTGGACAAATTTATTTATTTATTTTAAATAATTAACTTTTTCTCCCTGTATCACTTTGAGATGATACATTATATATAATTGCGCACTGAAATACTCACTATAAATATAAATTTTTAAATACAGCCTAAATACTGGCATAATATTTTGATCATCTTTCTTTTCACATAATCTACCTACTATGTATATTATTCAATTCAATTCAGCAGAACCATGGCTCAGGGTGGGCGGCCATCTGCCTTGACCGGTTGGGGATGAAGGAGAGAGAGAGAGAGGGAGAAAGAGAGAGAGGGGAGGGAGACAGCCTACACAATATACACACAGAGGTACAGACTGAATGAAAAATGGTGCAGATATTTATAGTAGTGTTAATGATAACAATCGTAATGTTAATGATAATACCAACAGTAATAATAGGGAGATGTCGAGTTAGTAACATGCATTGATGGGATGAGGATGCGTACAGATGGAGAGAAAGAAGAAGAGAGAGAAGCTCAGTGAATCATGGGAAATCCCCCGGCAGTCTTGGCCTATAGCAGCATAACTAAGGGATGGTTCAGGACTCACCTGAACCAGCACTAACTATAAACTTTATCAAAGAGGAAAGTCTTAAGCCTACTCTTAAATGTGGAGATGGTGTCTGCCTCCTGAACCCAAACTGGAACCTGGTTCCACAGGAGAGGAGCTTGATAGCTGAACGCTATATATATATTATCCACTCTACATTGTCATACTGTTTCTATTATGCATAAATATATACTGTATGTAATGTATCACAGTAGTGTCCATATAACTTCAGGAATACAATCAACCCAGGCAAACCACAACGGTAGGCCTGCTGGTGAAACCTGTGTAAGCAAGCGCATGTGCTCTCACACCAAAGGACATTTATGTTCGGTCATAATGGTACATCTATTTCTTATTTTTATTTAACCTTAATTTTATTGTACCTGCACCACCCTCTTCTTATGCAAGAACTCGGGTGTGTTTGTACTCTGTAGCAAGGCAAAGCACTTTGAGGAACTTTGAGGAACTAACAATAATAGATGATGTTACAGATGACGGTGATAGTCCAGTTGTTTTCTTTTTAGCTGTAACATCATGCCATCTTCACGGAAAACACACCACCAAACACAGTAAGGATATGTGACATGCTTTTATTGAGATAAACAAATATTTACAGCCAATTGTTTCACTGATTGGAAACTGACAACGTACTTGGTAGAGTTTACCAAAAAGTGTGAATAAGAAATGGGAGTGGGAAGGGACAAGGAGCGGTGTGTGAAGAAAAGAAGGCGGAAATCACTAATCCACGGGCACTGGCAGGGCTTGGCAGTTGTTGACCTCTGGATGGGAGTGACTGATCTTATGTTGTTCAGTGTTGAGCTCAGCGTACTCTACTGAACCCTGCTGACACACAAATCAGATGCATTAAACACTGTCACAGCTAGGTGATATTTAAAACTATTGCATTAGAAGATTTTTTTTAAAAACAAGCGTGTTTTGTGGCTTCTGGTAATATGTGTGCAAAACGTTTGCACCTGCATATATTCAAATCAGATTTTTAACTGTGTTTTCATCCATCTCCTTAACTACCCAAGTTCTAATCCTCATTATTACTGGAGCAAATCCTGATAACACACTGCCGGAGGATGCTCTGTTTTTTCCCCACAATAAAAACTTCAAATTGTCTACTGAACATCAGTTTCCTGAGGAGCAGACAAACCATAATAAGAGTATTGTCAGACCAAACCGCATAATCTGTCATCAAAAAGATACAGCGGTGAAAGTTTTTAGAACATGATGTCATGTCCTCAGCTTATTATTTCAAATTCCTCTCTTCAGATGACTTTAACACCATGTAGGGACAAACAGAGCACTCAGGAGCAGCAGTGATTAAGGCATGCTGGGGGACAGTATGCTGGCCAAGATGGGCTTGGAGTTAATTTGACTGGGTCACAGCGCTGATCTGAGCAGGCGATAGGGAAGGAAGCCCCAGCCCAAAGGCCTTTGTTCTTGTCTGGAAACTTTGACAAGCATTTCCCTCTCGCTCTGGATTATAGGCCTGCAAAAGATCACTGTGACCAGGAGGCAGCCAATGCAGGGACACCTGGATGGTTTTAGTAATTTAGTTTATAACTTGTAACATACATGAATTGAGCTACTGTATAAAACTTGTTATTTAAGTCACTTTTCAAGTTAATGGGGAAGAAAACTTGTGTGACTGCTTTCTAAGTGGGACTTAAATCAACAGTGAATTAAGTTTGGTCAAAATGTTTGTATGAAATACTACATGCTGGACAAATGAAAAATGAAATATGTGAATAAGTGTTAAGATTTAACTAGTGAAGCATTTCCTTTAGAAAATGAGTGTGATTGCTATTAGCGCTGGTAACAATTTTTTCATGAGTTTATAATTATATGAAAACTCATTAACCTTAATATATTAGCTGAGTTACATAAGTAATGATAGTGAATGGAGACTTTCAGCATCAGGCTTTAATGCATTACGGTACCATTATAATGAGCTTATTCACAGTTAATCAGTGTGCACAACTGGCTATTTCTAAATTTGAATGGAGTTAGTCCTCTATAAAGGTGCTGAGTCATAATTGGGGCTCCACAGAATTTTATGCCTTATATAACTCAAGCATGACATCATAATTAACTTATATACAGAGCCAGAGTGAAACCAGAACCTCTGGGTGCTGTTCCAGAAGTAAAACAAAAAATTAATTTGAAATCCCATTGACATTTGGAACAACGTTAAAATCCAGCCTTGGAACTGAGCCTTTCTCAACAGTATGTGGCTCGCTTCATGACTTTAAATACTAACAAAACTACAACTACAACTAAAACTACAGTCATTTAAAAAAATAAAAATAAATCTAATATCATTGTTTATTTAATATTTCGTGTTTTTTGTCGCCTTCAACAAACAACATTACCCATTAGCTGGTTAAACGCCATGGCTCGTCAGAGGAGTCCATGAGCGAGTCCATGGGTCATGGTTAGCTCAGAGGTGACTGTTATAACAGCAGGACAGAGGACTCTGTTTTATACAGCAGAGATTGCAACTAAAAGTTGAATGGCTTTGGTGAAATGGAGTTTGTTTGTGCTCACAAAGTAAATGTTTAACCTTGTTAAAATCATGAAGGTTCCAATTTCTAATAGCAAGTGCTGTATGGATGCTGTTTTGGCTTAGAATATGAATAATAAACTCCAGGAACAGGCCTAATTTTTCAGAAAAAAATGCTGATTACAGAAACTAGTGCAACAGAGGCTGGCCTGGACACGATTACAGAGCATTGTGCTGTCTTACAACAACAGAACTGGAATTGCTTTTGTGAATTACAAACCTTGTAATAAGTCATAAAATGTACATGTCACCATGACAAGCTTACGTAAATTTGATCAGTGTGTAATACAGAGCATTTTTTAAATATAAATTAGGTTTGCTCTGTATACAGTGGCTGAGATTTCAGTACAATGGATGTCTATGGGACTGTTTTTAAATGTAATTGTTCTAAAAGTTATCAACAAGAAAAGTATTTGCATCTACAAACAATTTGGCAGATTTGACATATGAAATGTTTCAATAACATTAAGTCAAGTGTCTTTTAAAAAAAAAATCTAATTAAATATGTCAACCTTTGAATATTTTTTTCCAAATGCAGAAAACTTCATAACATTAGGCGTGCATATTTTTATAGTATACGAACAATATATGGAGTGGAAATGGTTTTCAAGTTTCAGGCAAAAAATAAAAAATAAAAAGCACACAGGTATTATGATAATAATAATAACAAGAATACTCGAAGTGTGATTGTGCTGCTAACTACTCACATAGTCGTGATGGTCAGCGGCACCTAAAGGAAAAAGCGTCACAGGTTAAATGTATGTTGGGTGTGTATCCTGCTCACTCACTGGCTGACCTCAGGGTTATTCATTAGTCATTTGACAGTTACAATGACGTGGCGGACCTTGCTGACTCACTTGTTCCTCCTCTGCTGAGGCCTTTATTTCAACCATAAATCCCTGTAATCTGAATCATTGGTTAGAATATTCCCTCTCACTCTTACAGATGCTTCTCTCAACAACCTCAGGATACTTTTGTCACAGTTAAACAGGATTATTAGGACTCCAATGGACTACTTGGTAGACACATCTAGCTCTTCTAATAACAGGAAGTTCCTGCCTGCAGTAACAGGAAATGGTTTTGTAGCCGGCCTGTGTAAACTGTCCTTCCATCGGTAACCTCATTTTAGAAATGATATGTGGTGTGATCTGGAAGTGTCACAAATTCTATCATGTTGTAATAAAAGCACTGACATTCAACATTGATATATTATGAGTTGATATGGCAAAAACGTTAGCAAACACTTACCAATTTACACATCAAACAGACAAAGAACAAACAACTCTTTCATCCATTAAAATTTCATTTCTGACCACCAGTCCAAGACCAATTATCACTCTCCTCTCTCTCTGTTTAGGTTTCCGACCACAAAAGGAAAATACGCTGCTAAATTTTGGGCAGGTGGATAGAAAAGAGTGCTGCCCGTTGTGACTCAAAACAAGGCTGGTGAGAGCGGTGAGACCAAACCAAAGCAGTAAAGTTAAGGACTGGAAAACCAAAACATCAAGCTGGTGGATGCTAAAACGCTCTGCAGAAGAAAGGAACTGCAAAGGTGCAGGTTTGTCACTATGAGCAACCCCTTTCCCAATTACACTTGGCCATCTTGGTCATTTCCATTGTTAATGTAAAAATTTTGCAGCAGTGCAGCTTTAAAGGAGTTAAACTCACCATGTGGAGAGTTTTGGAGCTCGCTGTACACTGTGTCTGTGCCTTTTCTCAGCGGGGCTGTTAATGTAAAAAGCAACATATTAGCCTGCTGGAACATCAAAAGATAACGTTTAGTAGACACTGTCTGTTTGATCTATCCTTGACAGAAATCTAAAAATAGGCGGGTTGTTTCATATTCTGTAACTGCCATCTCCAGCCCATTGGGACCTTTAGCACAGGACTGTCATGAAGAAGGGGCCAGTATCAGAAACCAGCATGGCAATTAGCTCAACCCTTCCTGTTTATGAGGTCTTCAATGGTTCTGGAAATCCTAGCAGTTATCCCTGTAGCAACTTGGAGGTTAATTATGGGTAATTTGGCCTCTCCCAGGAAGTGTTGGTCTGTATCATCAACTATAAAGGAATGTGGGCAAAGCAGACAAAAAAGGTTTTGGCAAGGAGGTTTGGAATTGAAGGAGAGAATGTGCAGAATGGTTAAAAATAGCGGGACGAAACGTTATCAAAATAACAGAGTTTGGAGAAACAAAACGGGCATAAAAAGATGAACTAGGAGATGGACCCTAAACAATATATTTTTTTCCTCTGTGTGTGTTACTGTATAAAGTGTCTACCTCTGGCAGGATCTACTGCCCGGGGATGCACCACCTCAGTGTACTCCACATCAGGCTCGTTGGATATCACGCTGCTCTCCTCGTCATTGGCTGCAACCAAACACATCAACAAAATTCTCTGACAAAACAGTCCCAACTTGAGGTCCACTTACTTTTCCGGAGCTTTCAACCATATGACTACTGTATATGCTAAGGACCTTAAGTTGTGTTAGTTTAGTTAACTACAATTTCCTTCAAATTAACATGAAGAAGTCCTAAAAAAGCTATGGATGAAATCACAGCAGCTACTGAACTTGCGTGTTGACAGATCAAACACCATGGCAAGTGAACAAACTTGTCAGCTGATGTAGATGGCAGAGGTAGAGTTTTCCTCCCACAAATGGTATAGAAACATATTGCACATAAAGCAAGACTATGTAACTCTTTAAAAAACGAAACGACACATTCTGCTTCTTACAAATGAAAAGTTGAGCAAACTCAAACTTGGTCATTTGAACACACATTGCCTTACTTGGTTTGGTACAACCAGCAGCTAATTGTTGCTAATATCAGCAAACGTTAGGTAGATATTACTGTGGAACTGTCATTACTGAATCACTTCTGTACTGGTACAACTTTTACACATTTTAGCATTAAACATTAGCTCATAAATGTCAATAGTTGCTACACTGCATGCTTTCATAGAACTCTAAGACATTTTCAGTAAAAGTCTTATTATAATGGTACATACTATAAGCCCAGCTCACCTGCGTCAAGTGGTCTCTTGCTCCATACACTGACTGTAGCTCTGTCCACCCTCACTGTGAAACAGAAAGACAGACATCAGGTCATCAGGCAGCCGCTAAACCCAGACTTTAATTAAGTTCTGCGCCGATTAGAACAAAGAAACATACCTTAAAAGGTAATTAGCAGTAAAACAACACATTACAGAGCTACATGTATGAATATCACCTGACATGTGATGTGTGGTTGAGTAATTCCAAAAGAAACAATTATAATATTTGGAAAATACCTATTCACTTTCTAGCTTTTTAATTAAATTTTTATTTAACCTTTATTTAACCAGGTAAGCCGAGTGAGAACAGATTCTCATTTATAACGGTGACCTGGGTCAAGATAGGCTGAAGTTGTGCAATATAACTAATTCCCACTAAAATACAAATACAAAGTGGTATAAAGAGGTCAGCAGTAAATGAAATGGCATATACAGTGAAACTGTGCTACAGTGTTTAAGTTGTATGAGAAGAAGTCTGTCTGCTGAATATGAAACTACAGCCAGCAACCAATTAGCTTAGCTTAGCATAAAGACTGGAAACAGGGTGAAGAGGTAGTCCGGCTAAAAACGATAAAATTTCTTTGCCAATCTCTAAAAACTCTGTTCATACATGTTTTACCTTGATTGTTTAATCCATATAAAAACCAACGTGCCTTTTACAGTCGGGTCATTTGTTATTTTTACATCTTTTCCTGTCTTTATGCTAAGCTAAGCTACTGAACCAGCTCCTGGCTGTAGTTTCATACTTTAGCAGTCAGACATGAGACTGCTATGAATCTTTTCATCTCACTCTTGGCAGGAAAGTGAAAAACTATTGAAAAGGCCAAAAGTCAACAAACAGGATTATATTCTGTTCTGTATAGCTCAGAAGCCCTTGTTGTGGCCCATCTCTACAATATGGGCTTCAGTGGAGGCTTTATTACTCTTAAAATAAAACCAATAACAAAGGAACAGATTTCAAGTCTTCATCTGGCACATAAAGAAATGTTCCGTTGCCTTGTGCACAATAGGCTGTTAATTCAGCAGCAGTTGCACAATAAGCTCTGGCAAAAACAACTTCCCATTGCAACTTCCCAGTTGGTAATGTAATCACATACACAGCACAAACAAGGCTTATGTGATTAATTTCCTCCGCCTGCTGCACGCATTCAAACTTGCCTGGCCAAAGTAAGCGCCACCTTCCCCAACACCACCAGTTTTATCAACATGCCCCCCCCCCCAACCTGCTCTGTGCCAACATAGGAAGTTTCTTGCAGACTCTATTGTTTCAACTCTTCAAGGGAGTCTCTGTTGTTCATTCCCTTTTAGGAAATGAATCAACGTCATGTTGGTATTCTTGTCTTGGACCTGTGCTTAGGATGGTCGCACCATCCTAAGCACATACTTGAATGGAAGATTAACGCAGGCATGAAAATAATAGAAATGTTTTTAGACCTATGAATGAATGAATAGTACTATTAGTAATGAATGGTACTGACACACTTCTAAATAAAACCAATTTCTTTATTCTACAAGTGTCTCTTCCAATGAGTCAAGGGATCAACCAAAAATATATACACACATTTCCTGTGATGGTGATAAAAATGTATATACAAATCAATCTGTCACCAAACCTATTTAAACATGCACATTGGACAAAAACAGCAGGTGAACAATAAAGGACATAAAATCACACGGACATGGCAACAGTATGAAATCAAAGGCCATCTAGATTGCAGGAGGAGGGGAGAGGGAGTAGCGGGTCCTGGTTTAATATTTTTTTCAAAACAAGCCCCTCCTTTTCACTGAGACAACTCGTCAGTGATACTTGGCATCATGAATATGAATACTGCTCTTAAAGTCTTTTCTTTGAAAGTTTATAAAAAATTGGATTCAAGTCCTGTACATTGTGGAGCATCTCTACACTGTGGCTGCGATACTGTAGCTGCTCCTGTTGCTGATGTCAGCGGGAAGCGATGCCGAGCTATCTCGCACCCCATTGGTCACTCTCCCCTCCATGCCATCATAGACTGGCGCTGCGTCTGGAAGAAGATGATAATTTGAGCTCTAACCAGTTTGCAAGAATTGACAACCAATCCCATGTGCTATGGCTGAACTACTTAAACAGCTTCTGCCTGCATAACACATCTTGAACCTCTGAGAGTTTACTTCTGGAAGAACTGTATCCTAACAACATCCTAATCTTCCTGCCTCTGCAATACATACTTAGACACAAACACGATGTACATACAAAAAAAGACAGAGACAGACGAAGACAATACGCTCAAATATACATTGTGCTTGCACATAAACTTGAACAGGATATTATCTACAACTGGTAAGCAACACAGACATTTACATAAACAAAGGTAGCCAGGTCACCACAACATGAGCACTGCATGCAAATTGATTGCTGTGGCAGGAAAAATGCTATTATTGTTAAGAACTGAGAAATCACAAATGGCGGTTAAGATGATGACCAATGAGGACAGTCTAGTTTACAGGAGAATAGTAAAACCAAGATATCTGTGGCTGCCGTATAAACCTCTGTACCATGGGTTAGATTCACTGCTAAAGAGTCTCATTTAGGGCTTGAAGGCTTTCTGAGAAACAGTGAAAATAAAGTAATCTCTGGCAGCACTGAAAAGTTACTAGCTAAATGTCTAAATTATCTAAAACATAAAAACTATATGCAAGCAATTCTGATACAAGCTAATAACGCACCTCAATAGCCATACTGGTGGTTTTGCATGTTGTAGTATTGTGAGTTTCTTACCAAAGCACATTGTGTATTTCATGAAGACCTAACAAACGTGTTAAATTAATTTCCTTCCTCCATCACAAAGCAATTTTTTTAAAGCATGAAATCCTTAATTGTTTACATCGATGTTTGATAGCTGGCAGTTTTCATCTTCCCTGTATTTTTCTGGGGAATTGATACTTTATTACTTGGTGCTTTACCACCAACTGTATATTAATGAAATAGTGAGAAACCATCATCGGTAATGTGCCCCTCATGCCTCATGTGGGTACACTGGGTCCTTGTGCATGTGCACAAACAAACAATGTAAAAATAAATTGCTCCATAGTGCCACTAATTGTCAGAACAAACAACAATTTTTATTCATAACATACATTTTAATATCCAAGGAGAATCATGCACCTTTAACGCTACCTTCATGACTTGCACATATTACACAAAATAATAGTCCTACTATTAGCCTCTTTTTTATTTGCCGTCTTGCAGAGTTTGATGAGAAGATTGATACCCCTAACATGCGTGTACGCTAAATATGAAGCTGTTGTCAAGAGACAGGTGGAAACAGTTAACAAAATGTGCCTACTGGCACATCTGAAGCGAACTAATTAACATGTTATATCTAGTTTGTTTAATTCGTACAAAAACAAAGTAGGGTTTGGTGACTATTTCTTGGCCAGGAGCAGTAACATCCCTGATTCTTGTCATCATCGTGAGGCTGACAGACAACCAGCAGAGACTCCAAAACAGTGAAATGGCTGATGTCAGAGCCTTCTTGAACACACCAGAAATTGTGAGTTTTCCATTTGGAAAAGCATCACAAAAAACAAAGCTGTCAAAATGCCCAGTATTGCCTATCTCAAGCGAATTTAAGTTTCCGAAAGTTAATCTTCATATCATGCTAATATTTAACTAAATACTATCAGGGAGGTAGGAAATCAATCTAAAAGTTTTTATTGTACAAAAATGCAAAACAGCCAGTATGGTAGAACAGAAACGCAAAACTCATAAAACTTCAGCCATCAAACCCAGCTAATTTAACTAGATACAGAGTGACTAACTTCAACTGAAGCCTATCTGTCAAATTCAGAGTAAGCAAGTAGTGGAGCAAACTCACACTGACAATTCAGCAGCTGGTTCTCTTTTACCTACAACAGGAGAGAAGAGGTGAGAAGAAGAGCAGGAGGAAGTAGGCGCAGGAAGGTGGTTTTTCATACATAGTTAGACATAAGAGGCCTGATTTGCTGGAGGACTGTGGGTCTCTCTACCTCTCTTGGATTTGAAGTACAACACACACACCACCGCCACCACTGACAACACGAGCAGAGAGAACCCCCCGATCATCGCTTTCTTCCACATCGCCAGGCCCACTATGGAGAGAGAGACAGAGAGAGAAAGAGAGAGAAAGAAGGGGAAGTCAGTGACAAACAAAAACACAAGGGGAAAAAAGGGGAGGGAATAAAATGGGACAAGATAACAAAGAATGTTCAAGACAGATTAAGGGTCAGGATGAAATAACTTCACTTTGGTGATCCCTTGTCTTTTTATCTAGTGCAATCATCAGGTCAAATTTGTTTTGTCCAGTACTTTGGTTTATACCTGAATACCTGATAAACTAATGAGAGCTTCAGCTGTACTTTATGTTTCGTGTTAACTGATGAATAGATGGTTACGAGTCACAGCAGCAGTACACCAACGAACCACTCGTTATAAAAACAATGCAAAAAACCAGCGTCAAAGCGTGCAAAGTTATACATTAATGTAAAATGCTAAAGTCCAAAATGTAAAATAAATGCTAAACATTGTACCTGCTATACATTGGCAGGTTAGTATTGTCACTGTGAGCACTATAAGCCATTTAGCCTTTATTCCAGCCTCACAGAACTGCTAGTTTGGCTGTAAGGTCTTGTTTTAAACTATGCCTCAAATCCCACAAATTTTTGAAAGTGAAATACTAAAAACTTTTTCTGAATGCTGTCCATAAAACAGTGCAAATATTGCAGTAGAAAGTATTAGACTTCCCCCTGCGATTGACTGGCGACCTGTCCAGGGTGTACCCTGCGTTTCGCCCCATGTAAGCTGGGATTGGCTCCAGCAACCCTGTATGCAGGATAAGCGGTTGACGATGGATGTATGGATGGTATTAGACTTCCTGGTATGTTTTGAGATCAGTGCTAGTCAGAGCTCAGATACAAGCATGCACACACAGACAGACACAGACACACAAAGCCTATGCTTGTGTGTTGTAAGCTAGCTGTATCTAACATGGGCAGCTGTGAGTTGGCTGCTTGTGGTGAATAAAGGCAAACTGCAAAAATAAACTGAGCCATTGAAAAGTAACTGCTACCTAGATATTATGTGGAGATTTTATTTTGCTGAACTGACCTCTGTAGGTTAAAAGCAGCCTGTTAAACTTTACTATGCACTGGTTGTACTACATCACGGCTGCACAGGATGGGGGAAAAGTCAGGACTAGCCGGAGGCACAAGCAAGATTGTGGGTAAGGTAAAATTGGCTTTGTACTTAATCTGCAGACACCTTAAAATTTAATTTCTCTCCCTAGATTCTTAGCTTTTGTTTTGTGTACGTGCAGCATAAGCTCCCCACCATTTCCATAAAGGATTCTTTTTTAGCACGAAGTAGAAAAGTCAGGGTCAATCACAGAACAGCAAGTCTGGAGTAGGTTGGGTCCCTCCCCCCAGTCTCACCTTCTACAGTGACCCGCTCACTCTGAATTGCGTTGTTGGCGTAGTTGACAGCCTCGCAGTAGTACCTGCCGCTGTGCCCCTTGGACAACGGAGAGACTTGGTAGTCTGTGTTGTTGTCATTGGAGGTGGTGGTATGCAGTGGCTGTTCACGGCCCTCACGGTACCACTTAAAGGTGACCGGTGGTGTGCCTGAAACACCACATATGAGGTAGAGACGATCTCCCTCCGAGATTTCTCCTGGGGATGGGAGGACGGTCAGAGTCGTGTTCGTCAGAGGCACTGGGAGACGAAAAGGTGGTGGAAAAGTAGTGAGATCAGATAACACTGTCAAATAGAAAGTGAGGTTTTATTGTGTCATTAAAATATAAGAAGAACTTAATCAGACACCCTCATTACGTTAAAGTAAATGGTTCAACATTTGTTTTTGTTATGCAGAGTTAGTTCAAAATCACTGTCATGTTTGTTCATCTAACTCTCAGGAAGACAGCAGATATGTGTATTTCTCTAAATGTCAAACTGTTCCTTTGAAAAATGAAAACGTCGATATGAGGTTATTGTTTTGTCAAAAGCTACTTTATACGCCCTTTTATAAAGCTGGCATAGATCTGTAGTGGCTCATCAAAACTATGTGGCATTTCTATGATTGATCTGGATTTATTGACCACTGTTGATAAAGCAAATTGAAAATAAACTAATAAAATAAAATGGATAAACATGCTTGAATATTTACCTATGACTTTAGTAGTCAATCTTTCACTGATTGGACTGTCCTTGTTTCTATTCTGGGCCTTGCACATGAACTTGCTTATTTCCTCAGGCTTGGTGATGGTGACTGTGAAGATAGCTTTTTCAAAGGACTGCTTGACGCTGGTTGTGCTCAGGTGTTCGTTATCCTTCCACAGAGTGTAATTTATCGGCAGGCTGCCTGTGTCCGACTGACAGAGGATTGTGAAGGGCTGTCCTAGAATTGCCCTGCCAACCACAGAGATCTTTGGAGTGGAGACAGAAACTGAAGAAGAGGAGACAAATAAAATACACTTGCTGTGTGTATTGCTGTGGACAAAGTCTGTGAAACAAAAAACAAAACCCCTGTTCGCTAATTGAAAACCTAATTACCTAACCTAGCTGGCTTTATGCTTTTGTCATTGAATGCTCCTTGCATCTTTATTCAGTTACTTTTACAGAGAGAAGCACAATACTGACACAATATTTAGCACCTTGCAGTGTGCAAAAGGAAGCTGTGTCACTTCTGGAGAACAGAGAACAGCGTTGTGTTTAAAACTACAGTGATGTAACGGTAGGAGTTGTGTTTTATCCACCAAGTGAATGTCCAATATGTACTCGTCTTCAAGTTGTTTTTACTCTCTACTAACTTTGAAGGAAATATCTGCTTTTTATTTGCTTAATGCTCCCTATGTTCACCAGCTATTGGCTAACTTGTCAACAGTTTAGTTGCTGAAGAATGTAAGACTTATTTCCCAGAAGTTTGACATTCTGGGAAATAAGCTTATTTAGCTTTCTCGCCTTTTCACCCACAGACAATAGTTTGTTCAAGTTCAAGGAGTCTTTATTATCCCCGAGGGGTAATTTGTTGTGCAGCAGCAGCAGGATGTAATATAAATAACACATACACAAACAACAACCACCATCAGTAAGAAACAAAACAAGTACATACTACATAAAAGCTCCATTTCTCACATTGAATTATTAAAGAAGCCTATAGCAGCAGGAACAAAAGCTCTGCACTGAACCAGGCTAGCTGTTTCCCCTGTTTCCAGTCTTTATGCTAAGCTAACTATGTCCTGGTTATTTGTCAATCTTCTCATCTAACTCTTAGCAAGAGAGTGAATAGCGCATTTCCCAATATGTGCAAACCCTTACTTAAACCTTTCACACCTTTATGTTAAAGGTTCAGTGTGCAATATTTCTGAGGATCTATTGACAGAAATGCAGTGCATATTTTCAGCTGTGCATAAAGACCATAGAATGAGACAATAGGTGCGTTTGACCTCATGCAGCGCTGTGCAGCGCTGACTTAATGTGATGCATGCTGGACTTAAAACAAGGCATGCTGGTTAGAAATTGTGTCCGACTTTCGCTGGTGTTGAGGATCTATGCTGCCTTGTCGAAAAATGCTACCATAGCGCAAATCGACAGCAGAGTCGATCAAATCGCTCTGCCCTATCGAAAAATGCAACCTTATGTGTTCCCTTTTCCAATCCCATAAAGTTATAACTCTCACAGTATTATGACATATTCTGTTTTTTGATTATATTATAACATCATTTCAGGGGCCCTATCAAATATGCAGCATAGATTATCAGAGCACTGGTTACTTAGCTAGACAATCAGCTGATCAGTAACATTAATTGGCAATAAAATGGTAACTTTAGTTTAGATCATGGAAGCATCAGCCAAACCTTTACTGACTGAAAAACATTTATTGTTAGATGGATTGGTTTATTCTCCAGCGCTGTGCTTTGGCTTGTGGTTTATACAGTTAGTTGGATTAATTTCATGTAGTGACTCTCTCTCTCTCTCTCTCTCTCTCTCTCTCTCTCTAGCGCTCTGTTTTGACTTTGTCTGTTACCTTCCTGAGAATCAGCTGATCACTAATTGGCAATAAAACGGCAGCTTCCAGCATCGGAGCTCAGATCAGCCAGCTAAACTTTTACTGCGCTTGTAGAAAAAATATGTAGTTGGATTGTAACTTCATGTAGTTCTTCTCCAGCCTCTGTTATGGCTTTGTTACGTGGACAGAAATGCGCCCTTACCTTCCTGAGAAAAACACCTGATGAATATTATTGGTATTGAAACAGTAACAGCAGGGAAGCTCAGATCAGCAGCTAAACTTCACATCTTACTGCCCTGGTGGAAAACATGTATTTCTTTTTACTGCTAATGGTGATATATAACAAGACCGTGTGCCTATCAAGTGACCAATAATGAATACTTTCCAAATTTGCATGAAAAAACTTATTGGATTTTGCTTCCCACTGTGCACACAAATATGTAATTTGTACTTTTACATGCTAAAAGCCCATTACAAACGTTGCACCGTTTTACCACATACTAAAATTATGGCCGTCAGCACTACTTTGTGTTTCTGCTGTATTTAAAAAATTTAAAAAGACATTTTGGTAATTTTTGCAGATTGCTTATCTAATTAAGCAAAGCCAGAGGAACCTTGATTCTCACCTGACTATGCCTTTGTAAACTTCATGTATTCTGTGGTTTATAATGGACTGTGGTGCAGAAACAGTGAGCCTTACATTGTCCTGTTATCTGTCAGTGGTCATACCTGATGCACTAGATGTGATAGTGTTTGAGAATTTCTTCATTTACTTTGGTATGTTTGTCCAGATGAGCCAACCCTCCCAAGATGTAAAATAATGTATTACAGGAGTATGACACATCATGTAGTACTTCATCACTTCATGTGGCTGTTGTTTAGTAATGAAAAAGTAATAATAATATTCAGAAAAACATATGGTTTTACATAATTTATATAATTTCTTAATATATCTAAAAGAAACCTAATTTCTTGACTGGCAATCTCTTTTATCTCATAGAGGACATCTTTGTCCTGTCTCAGGCACCGTAGCTATACTGCTTGCTTGGGTAGGGTAGGGGGGTGCAATTCGCAGCTCTCACCACTAAGATGTCACTAAAACTTACACTGAACCTTTAATCATTGTAGATTTGCACTGCGTAGGACATTTTACAGAAATGTTACTAATGCTTAATTATTATTATTATAAAAGTATAATAAATTTATAATAAAGTTAAATAATATAAAAAATTATATTATTAAAGGTCCAACTGACCTAAAAAGGACACCATTGTGACTTTATGTAAAAGTGACTGACCAACGTGTAAAATTTCTGACACGTGTATGTAATGAGGTGCATGCCTTAAATCCACTCTTAATCTATGTGTCAAAATTTGCATGTGAAAGAGGGATCAAGGAATCTTACCTCTGGGACGTACAGTAAGGGTTTCACTGTGTTTCGTGATGCCCTTTGCTTGAGCTACACAGGTATAGTTGAAATCATACTGCAGGGCCTTGCCAGAAAATACTCCAATATCCCTGGGGCTCAGTAGGCTGTTGGGTGGATCAAGAGTGTAAGTCAGCTCCTCCATTCTGAGTCTTTCAGAGGCATAGCTCTCACTTTTGCAGGTTAGGGTCATATTTTCCTTTTGAAAGACTTCAGCAGGAGACATGGTGAGAGTGGGCATTGAAAACAGCTCTGTGGATAGATTTTTAAAAACACGGCAAGTCATTCTATGCATTGATTAATTTAATAGTTCAAATACTGATATGTATGGAACCCCAGAAATGACAAAATGTAGTAAGATATTATCAGACGGAAACAAATTTGAAATCCCTATTTTGTGTGTGTGTGTGTGTGTGTGTGTGTGTGTGGGGGGGGGGGGTATACATTATGCCATTTATCTATTTCCATTATTTTTCCCAAATAACAAACTTTTTGAATACCTAATAGATGGGTTCCCCATTCATAGACAAAGGAGGATGCGCACAGGAGAAGGCTAGAACACTCATTGTTAAAATATCATGATAGCTTATATACTGTATGCGGTGGCGGTGGAAGGAACACTTTGAGGAACTCCTAAATTAGCACCTCTAAATCTGTGCCCATGGTTCTCAGCAGGAAATCGGTGGAGTGCCAACTCCAGGTAGGGAATAAGTCCTTACCCCAAGTGAAGGAGTTCAAGTACCTCTGGGTCTTGTTCACGAGTGAGGGTAGACTGGAGCAGGAGATTGGCCAGAGAATCGGAGCAGCGGGGGTGGTATTGCACTCGCTTTACTGCACCGTTGTGGCGAAAAGATCTACCGGTCGATTTTCGCTCATACCCTCACCTATGGTCATGAAGGCTGGGTCATGACCGAAAGAACGAGATCACGGGTACATGTGGCAGAAATGGGTTTCCTCAGGCGGGTGGCTGGTGTCTCCCTTAGAGATCCCTTGGCCATCCGCGAGGAGCTCAGAGTAGAGCCGCTGCTCCTTTGCGTTGAAAGGAGCCAGTTGAGGTGGTTTGGGCATCTGGTAAGGATGCCTCCCGGACGCCTCCCTAGGGAGGTGTTCCAGGCATGTCCAGCTGGGAGGAGGCCTCAGGGAAGACCCAGGACTAGGTGGAGAGATTATATCTCCACACTGGCCTGGGAACGCCTCGGGATCCCCCGAGACAGAGCTAGTTCATGTGGCTCGGGAAAGAGAAGTTTGGGGTTCCCTGCTGGAGCTGCTCCCCCCGCGACCCGATCCCGGATAAGTGGATGGAGATGGATGGATGGATGGATGGATTTTCCATCTAAAGCCGGTGATCTATACCATTATCAGCTGTCACAGAGACACACATTGAAACTCTAATCCACGGCAAACTGATTACCAAAGTATTGATCATATATAGCCTGACAAATGTTCGTACAAAAGGCAAGACAGCATAGGTGTAATGAAATGTCCCCAGCCGATTACCTACATTAAGGGGATTTTGGATATCTCTTTTCTCCATAAATTTACATTTATGGAACATGGGTCTCTCACACCAAAGGCATGCATCTTATCCACTGTTCCATCACTGCCCCACTACTGACAACAGCCATTATTGCAATGTTTTTAGGAATAAACTATTATATACATCAGACTATGAATTATATATGAACAACCCCCTCTGTAAAAAAACCCCTCAGGATATAGAATAGAATACAACTGGAAAGTTTGTTATATGTAAGCGCTACTGAAGTGGAGATTTCTGGCCCAGAGAAAAACTCATTTTGAGAAAAGGGCCTTTCTTTCTATTTTTTCCCCACCAGGTTCTGTACAAAACTATCCACCACCGTTCAACAAGTTTCTTTGCACCATATAATGTCCAGGGCCTTAACCATATTGGGGAGAGTCAACAGGGGCCAGTGCCCCTGTAACCCCCCTATGGCCCCCCCTCTGAACGAAAAGTCTACAACAGCCCTATTGAATTGGCGGCCCAGCACATAATCCAATTTTTATGACAACAAAAGTAAACTTTACTGTATGAAAGTAGCTATGTCGTTTCCTTCTCATCTTTGTTGAGTTTCACATGCGCTGTACCGATCACCCGCCGTCAAGTATTTTGTTTTGGGTATATTTCACATGAGGACTATTAACAGAGGTGAATATGGAGAAGCTTCCTAGCAAAAGTTATAGTGGGGCACAAAATACAAACTGGGATCCAGAGAATATCTAGTACATGAGAGCTTATACTGTTCATTAAGCCTTACAAAGAAGTGTTGCATCAAAGAATGCACTGTAACTTAAGCTAAAGTTATCAGATTATTTGTATAATGTAATTTAATAAAACTAGCCAATAACTAAGTTACTGAAAAGATCTTATTACTGAAACAATAACTGTAAGTTACTGGAGAGGTCTAGATTTCTTTCTACACTCAATTTTAATTATTTATCGATGTTTTCAGTTATATTTTTTAGTGATAATATGTTACTATATTTTGTCAGTTTTGGGACTCCATACTTGTAGGCTCCATACGAATATAATTAATGCTGACCGTCAATTTGTACAATGTCCACTCACCAGTCACTAAAACTTGCTTTGTGGTGACTTTCTCTACACTTCCAATCACTAATTGGCACTCAAACTTCCCAGGGTCCTTTGCCAGTGCGACCATGCTGTGGTTGATAGTGGTGCCTCCACTGCTGAGAAGCTTGGTCCCCTGGACCAGGTAGAGTCGGGCACTGTCAGAGTTGTGACTGAGGTTGCTGATGTTGCACAAGATGTTGAGTTGGTCTCCTTCATAGACAGTGTACTGAGGGAAAATCTCCAAAACTGGTGAGATTGAAAGCTCTAAGGAGACACAATCAACGAAGACACCCTTAGACAGGTCCAATGCTTTGAAAAGTTCCACAATTTCAAAATGCTACTTACCCTTGACTCTAACATTGATGGTGTTGCTCATCTCAGACTTGATGGAGTCTGGCGTTATAAGGACATTATAGGCACACTGAATTTTGTGGTCGCCCCCGCTGATGCGAATCATGACCTCTGCCTGGTTTGAATTGTTCTGCTCCCTTTGGATCTCTTCGGAGTTGTCGTAGAAGAAGAAGAAAATGGAGCCCGTCTCACCGGGCGCTGTGCACCTGGCCTTTAGCTCCTCCCCTTCATTGACCACGTGCTTGTTAAGTGAGAGAACTGGTTTTGACAGGCCTGGAAACCCAAAACGCAAGAAACACGCTCAGAAGTAATCAAAAATTAAACAGCACTATCTTTTGCCAATGTTGCACAAACATTTTGTTTCCAACGCTCCTTTATTTAAACTGCTGTTTGTCTCTTTGTGTTTTAAGGTCTGTTATTGCTTATGTTTTATTAACTGATTATTTTACCGTTTTTATGATGTTTTATTGTTGTTTTTTTGATGGTCTTATTTTTAATATTTTGCTCTTGTAAACCACTCTGTGACTTGGATCTGTGAAAGATGCTATATTAAATAAACTTTTCATGTACTTACATTATTTACATTTTCTCCCCTTACATCTATGGGATTTATTATTGCATAAAAATGCTAATTGTGTAAAGGCAAAAATCTCAGATCCAGTTGTTCCTCCACCAGATTCAATTAAAATGTTTTTGGACAATCTTATTGACAGATATTTAACTTAAACACATTTTAAAAATTGCTGTAGTATCTTTTGAAATAAAAATTACTCATTAACTTCACCCGAACACATTCAGATAAACCTGAACTTCTCAAACCACAAGGGAGAGTCCTGTATCCCTAAAAACAAACCAACCTGTTACTGTGAGTTTCTTGGCTTTGCTGGTCCTCTCTTTATCTTCGATTTTTATCTTGCATGCATATTTGCCAGTGTTGAAGACTCTGGCCTCGCGCAGACTGTACAGAAGATCCTCAGAGGTGCTGGTGGTCTTGGTGTAGACTGTCACGCCGTCCTTGGAAATAGTGTACTCACGGCTCAGCACCTCCTGCCCCAAGCTGCTGACAATGGCCTTGCACCTCAGAGTCACATTTGTGTTCCGAGTCACATTAATACTGGGCTCGATGGACAGGGTGATGTCTTTTATTATGAATGCTAGGGAGAGAATAAAAAAAATTAATTTAACTTAATGTACAAGCTAATCTACCACACTGAAAAAAGGTTGACTTTGATGCCTTATGTCCAAGCTTTTACATTCGACCTTTTAGACTTTTTCTTAATGGTCTTGCTTCACTATGAGTTCATATATACAGTAACATGTTCTCTTTTCAATGTGGGTTAATTATATATATTTACTCAAAGAACAATAGAAAAAATACATCTTTATAATTTTACTACTTGGTTTTAAAATTTTGCATGTGACATTAATGTAGCCTATTTAGGAAGGAGATAAAGATAAAGATACCCACTCCTGTCTACATCAGTGGAGTTGAGGTGGAGCAGGTGAATAGAGTTTCAGGTTCCTGGGAATCAGCATCACAGAGAACCTGACATGGTCATCTCACATCTCTACGCAGGTGAAGAAAGCTCAGAAATGACTATATTTCTTGAGGAAGCTTAGGAAGGGCAAATTCCCGCGCCAAGTTCTTGTCAGCTTTTATATAGGAGCAATAGAAAGCATCCTGACTGGAAACATCACAAACTGGCATGGGATGTGCACGGCCCAGAGCCGGAGGGCTCTGCAGCGGGTCTGTAAATTTGCTTAGAAGATCATTGGTACCCATCTCCTGAGCATCAGTGATATCGGTGAGGTGCCTACTCAGAGCCCAAAGGATACTAAAGGACAGTTCCCACCCAGCCAGATGAGTGCAGTTATAGCATGTTGAGGTACACTATGACTATTGTTTTATGGTTCCTTGAGAAAAAACTGTGACTTAAATGAGACTGAAGGCGAGGTCCATTTTATTCTACTGTTTTCAACAGTTTAATTAAACTCATATGTCTGTGTGTTAACTATGGAGCTAGAGTAGCTTAGCTGAGATTAGCATTTAGAGAGTTCAGCAACTCCCTGTCAAACCAAAATGTGTCATTTTAGATATACAGATTAAACAAAGCAGATACAACGTGTTGATCATTGATCAATGAGCTTTAGAGGTGCAGGTAGATGGATTTTGAGCATTGGACAGAGCTATGATTGCAGTTTCACGCTTTTTCTTTATGCTAAGCTAAGCTAATGACACCTGGAACTAGCTTGATATTTACAGTGCAGAGAAATGAGAGTGGGTTCAATCTTCTCATCCATTTATCAAAATGTTGAGGGCTATAAATTTTAGTTAAATGTCCTTTGTCTCAGATGTCTTCTTCTGGTTGGATGATTACAAATAAAGCGTAGAGTCTGAGAGAGGAGAGAAAGTTCTTTGTTTGCATCGTAATGTCGTATGTAAGATTGTAAATAACTACTACTACAATTACACGCCTAAATGTTTTCTGTTTAGCAAACATTCTCTCTGTTATTCTTCTTATTTGTACACCTTTACTTAACAGATATAGTACACTGTATATTTAGACACATTTGTCTTTTTTTGCTCAACCTTGTGTGTTGTAGGGGAAACATGGAGATAGTTTTACTGTCTATTCTTTCAATGGTTTATCCAAATATAAGAATCTTTTTCTAATTGTGTGTTTTTCTCTATTTTGTCTTTGCTGGCTCATAGATAGGACATATTAAATATATATGTGTATCAGATGATTCCAGCTTTTTATCAAGAGGAAGGCAAGAAGTGCCCAATCATAAATATGAAGGACTGCATTGGAGTCTTGAGTGTGCAGCTTTCCCCTCCTTCCTTTGAGCTTTTACATCCACATGCGTCACAGTTTGCACAGACAAGGTTTGAATAGAATTTCCTTTTAATCACTTCCCATTCCTGTTCCAATCAACACGACTGAATGGTCATTTTGCTGGCATATTTGAAATGACTAGCACTGAAATTTCTATTGTAGTTGCCATAAAATTGAGTATCAGCATGGCACTCAGGAAGCTGCTATGTTATCATGAAATTTAATCATGCCGCAGCATCCAAACTGGATATGAAACTCACGCAAGAAACAATGCTGAATGCATAACTGTAAAATGCAATGCCAGACAATGGAATTAGGAAAGGAGAGTCTTTATGCACCTGGACCTGACCTTGATTATTTTTTGGCTATTATAAGCAACTTGTTTGGAGAAGAGATAAAGAGAGTCATTGATAGGCTCAGAGTTTGGCATCCTCCCACTGATCACTGATCTTACAGGTATGAAATGGCCACTTGAGTTGTCAAAGACAAGAAAGGACAGCCAGCCCGGTTGTCTTTTTACACATCAGAAATGTTGTCTTATTGACACAATTTAAAGTTTGTACTTTTATTTCTGGATCCAGCCTCATGAGTCGATCATTTCCTTTTTCATACCAAACTTTTTTGACCTATTCACGGTTATCGTTCATGGTTTACTTTCAGAACGTTTTTAATTACTTACGGATGAATTACAGTAGCCGAACTGCGTCATTAACATCCGAACACTTTGAACCTCTCTCAAAGCCAATCTCAAAAAAGTTGAGTTTTCCGAGACAGAAAGCATCTGTACACATACGTCAAGCCTCCTGACAACATCACCCATATGGTCGAGTATCAGGGACAACAGGCTGCTGTTGTGGGGCAGTAAACAAACCCGGAGAACAAGAAAAAAATGGCAAGAAAAGCACTTTGTTAGACAAACAGGCCACTTGGGGGACTTTTCACCATTTCAGAGCCTGCTGAATTTGGCCCACACCCAGCATCATTCAGCAGGACCTGGCAGGGCTGATGATGAGAAAAATCAGACGTGCAGGGCAGAGATTTACTCTGGGCTGTCGATATGGCATGAGTCACAGCAGGTGTGGTAAAATTTTGAGGTACTTTACTTGAGTATTTCCATTTTATGCTACAAAACAAGGAAATATTGTATTTTTAACTCCACTACATTTATCTGACAGCTATAATTAAATTTGAGATTTAGATTTTTACATTAAATGTGACAATCTATAAAATATATAATTAAAGATTAAACTCATTTCTACCAAAGGGAAATTTCCTCTTTAAACTTCTCAGATGGTTTCATTTAAATAATTGTTCAAGGCCCAAAGAGTTAAAATTATGCAATATTTCATGAAAGAGCAAAGATGGTCCAAAGAGCATAGAAAAGAAAAAAAACAAAACAAAACATACAATTTGTGTATCAGAACTTTCTTCTTTTCTCTCCCATAAATCTTTTAAACACCCCTCACATTTATCTTTTGACCCTTTATAGGGGGCCCGGCCCCTAGTTTGGAACCAGTGGACTGAACTACCAAAAAGTAGTTCAAATTAGCTCCACATCAACACAGTATATCCTACTTGAGAAAAGGGCATCGACTTAATAATATTGTATATAATTATATGTCAGGCACAGGGACTATTTTTCTGCAGAATGAGTACTTTTAGTTTTATATTAAGTACATCCCCTAATATGAATCTGAGGAGTTGCAAGAGCAAGTGGAAAGAAAATATAAAAATCAGCACGTATTAGTTATAATTTTTTCTGGTTTTCACTTTTTGACATCTGATGTAAAAAAGATCCATATACTGTAAGTAAACTTAATTCTAAGTACTTTTTGAAATGCCTAGAAAGTCTAGTCGGTTTCATATCCTAGTGATATTAATATTACAATGATATTATTATCATTACATTTTATTAAGTTGATTTATTAAATATGGATTGTTCACCTCTTCAGTCACTAAAAACATTCAAGAGGAATAATCTACACAATCACAACTGGACATTCCCTCTATCTCTACAAGTACAACTGATACGGACTGACTCATGCCTTCCACCCCCAACCAACTCAACACGGCAGAGAGGCGTGTGAAACTGATCGCCAACATGTTCCCATCGCTTTTCCACCGACAGACACCAACGATCAGAAAGCTCTGATAACAAACAGGACTGTTTCCAATGACTGACCATGCGTCTCTCTTGTAGTGTCTTCCAACTTTTTAAGGCAATAATGTTCCACAAACATTGGGCCTTGTTTTTAACTCCACCTTCTGCTCCAACCAGTGACATTTGTGAGCAAGATATTCAGTAAACTGTCTCTGTGTGAAGACAAATCTAATCCCAGATTTTGTGTCTTTAATTCATCTTAGATTGTACTTACTTGGCTGTGCGTTCACCACTCTGCCTGGATGGAAGTCTTGGAGCAAGATAAGAGAGTAAAGTACCAGGTTAGAGACAAATCAATCAACCACCTCCAGAAAAAAAAAAAGAGATATCCAAATTGTTCCTAAAGATTAATCTACAAGGTCAGCAGTCTTACAGCTGGACAAGAGCGTGAAGGTCAGCAGTAGTAGGAGGCCCATCCTGCCTTAGGGACACTGAGGCTCCCAACGTTGCTGGCTGTCCTGGAGGGTAACAGACTAGTGACTAGGCTGGCTGACTGCGTGTGTGGGGCAGATCTGATTCTGGTGGGCGGGAGCGGACACTAAGGTGGTGCTATACCTCAGCCACTCAGTGGTCAGCCAGCGGTGGCGGTTATCAACCCGAGCAGCCATCGGCTTGGCTTAATTTGTCAGGAAGTGAGTGTTGTTTCCTCAGGATGTTCATGCCACCCGACTCTTTGCTGTTGTGGAATGTTCTCCTGTGGTCTCCTTCATCTGTGCGTGTGTATGTGTGTGAAATTTTGTACTGCTTGGGGTTCCAGTCAGTCAGGCCTTTGACCTCTGACCTTGGCTGGCAGGGCCGGCGCAGGTAGAGCGAAGAACAAGACAGCGACAACATTCTCTGTGCAGCAAAACACATTTCCTGAAGTGACGATAATAGCTTGGCTCAGCTACTGAAAACTGTTTTCACTGACAGAAATCTTCTCAGCTTGGTCTTTAGAGGACACATGAAGGTGGAACCATTTTCACTGGTACACAAACTTTTCATCATGACCTACCCAGGTGTACCATTGGTGAATGAATTTGGTTTTTAACAGTGTTGCCGCCTCACCTTTCAACCAATCACGTGCCCTCAGCCTTGCAGCAGGTTAACCATCTGTCATGCTAGCTAGACCCAGTTAGCTACAACAACCAACATAAAGCATATTCAAATTACATTCTTGTTTCATGGCCAATCCAGATCCAAGATAGAAATTCTTCAAACCTTCAGGGCTGCAGCACTCCACTTATTTTACATGACAAAGTTAATTTAATAGTCATGTCCAGTGATACCATATACCTGGGAAATAAAAGACATGATCAGTCTGTGGTGCCATCATGGTTTGTGGGTTATCCCCCAACATTTTTAGGCTTGCCCCCATACTTTAGGGCTAAAGTCAAGATACCTTGACCTCTACTGCCTCAATTTTGACAATTCCTTTTTTGTCATTCTCTCTCTTTTGGGTCTGCCCATAATATGGAAGTGCAATACTAAATCACTGCAGTAACCCTTTAAATGTTTTTAAAAAGCAGGAAAGAAAAAAACAAGTCTAAAATAATCAGTTAAATTCATTGTAATTATTTAATTTTGTCTGTCTTGACTTCAAAAATGATATTTAAGTGTTCTCAAACGCATCAAGACTGCATCATGTTCACTGTGTTTAGAAGAATTTATCATAAAGTTTTAATACAAATAGAAAATTCAGTTTTATATCCAGATTTTAATCCAGTCCATATTTGAAGCTAATATCAGACTTTGAGAGGCTGACAAATGGAAGTACAAAATGCAGTTTTTGACCCGAGACTTGAAGGCTTAATACTGAAAATTATTAAGTACGCTTTGGCTCCAAAACTGATCTACATGAAGATTTTTATAATGCAGATGTAGAAAAAAAATACGGAGGACCAGAGCATAATGTTGTTTGAAATGCAAATGCCAGAAAACAAGACTAAATCCGGTGTTGTATTTGGTTTATTTAATTGATTTCATCTCCTGTCTTATAAACCACAGTCAGTCTAAAGTCACAGAGACAAACCTGATTGTTTTCATTTTTCCTCTCTTACTTCTTTCTTAAAGTCTCTTCTTTTTCTTCAGATCTAAAATCTTAAAACTCAAAGCAGTATACTTAGAGATGAATGTGATTCTGAGCAAATGGCCCGACGCCAAAATGCACTATTTTGGCTGAGCCAATGAAGCAGATGAGCTCAGTGATGGGGTGTCGGTGGGGACTATTGTGGTGACTGCAATTGCAGCCGCTTATACAGACGGTTTGGTGCGTGTTCCCAGTTCACTTTCAGTCCAAACGTCCATACCTTCTGCGGGGGTAAAGCAAAGCCCAAGTCTGATGCAGAAGGGGTGAGGTGAGCATGGCAGGAAAGAAAGGAGGCTGTTGGGTTACGTTGGCAATGAAAGGGGGCACGGCGGGAGCAATTTTAGTGCAGTGAGTGTGTCAGAGTAAGGCTGTCCCCACTTGTTTCTCTCCACCTCACTGAGGCTAAGGCAAACAAAATGCCAGCAGAATTAAAAACCTAAAATTGCAAAACAGAAAGAAAACGGTTAAAAATAAAAAAGAAGCTAAAGAAGCAAAGCTGCAGCCCCAGAGATGAGGCACGTCAACGGTGATACTGCACACAAAAAAACAAAACTCCTTTCTAATAAAGAAGCGTCTTCATCAAACAGCACCACAATGACATTTACGTCAACAATTTCAATGATCTGTGGAGTGACACTGACTGACCTGTCCATGCTGGAGAGGGCTGGCAGTTGCTCGACATCAGTTTTAGGGGGCTCATGAAGTTCCTGAGCGAGATTTAGGACGCTGACTAAAACTTGACAAAGTGAGCATGTACAGGTCCAGATCTGATGCCACCCATTAACATGCTATTCACGTTATGCCTCTAACTTTGTTAAACACAATCCAACCACACAATAAACTCAAAATAAAAACTCAAAGATGGTGGGGGGGGCAGGTGATCCCTAGTGTGGTGAGTCACATAACCTAGAAGGTCTCTAAACCTACGGTGCCTGGAGGATTTGGACATATTGATTAGCGGAAAGTTTAGACAATTTCAGGAAAATCAATTTGATTGATGTCTTTCCTGTCACTGGTAGTAGATGGGGTAAAACACACCTATCTGGCACTCTAAGTGTGTGTGTGTGTGTGTGTATATATATATAAAAAAGAATTTACACTGCTATGAATGGAAATTAGTGTGTTTGTATTGCTTTACTGTGGCACCTCTGGGTTGGGTTCTAGGAACTGTCCTAAGCTAACGGCGGCATGCGGTGCTGTTATCGCCTCAAAGTGAAATGCTATTTTTTATTGGAAGCGTCGAGGGAGGAGCTTGAGGCTGAATCATGGGAGCTTTTTTTTTTTTTATTGCTTTGCAGGGCAGGAAGGCAGGTACCTAAGGCTCACTAAAGGACTGGGTGCTTAGGTTCTACCAATCTAGCCCTCCTCTTACATCTGCTAGATATAAAGAGGTTGTATCATCCTAGGGGCGATGGAGGTCTTCCCTTTTTTTTTTTTTTTTTTTTACAGGTGATGAATTAAAAAACAAATAAACCAACAAAAACATCCCTCTGAGCCACAAGAAAGGATCTTGCATGGAAAATATGAGTATATGTTTGGCACGCTGGGGTCAGGTAGAGAAGGAGAGTTCAAGCATGGAAGCAAGCATTTTTGGGGCATCGATTCAGTCCAAGGCTGTGAAGGCCCACTATGGGGCGCATCTGTGCTATAATCCACTTTAACACACACACACGCACAAACAAACACTCATCATGTCTGCCTGGTCGCCGTGTCAGGCAAGAATGGGCACAGTCCACCGTCTCTGGGTCCGTCCATACCAAAGTCTTGCCAGGGGGGCAGCAAAGGAGCAAAGCTGTGTCCTTTGACTGCAAGACGGTCATTAAAATTAATTTATAAACACCCCGGGGTCCAGCGGAGGGCGAGTCTGTGTTTCCTGCACCAGTGAATGTGTTTTAACAGTGTGTGTCGTCCTCTGTGCGGCCGCCCTACCCCCACTTGCCACTTTCGTTGGGGTTTACAGTTCATTCAGGTAGTGATGCTCGCTGCGCGGCGAGGAGGAGCCCCAGTGATCGAGGGTACCACTTCTTTAAAATAGAACCTCTATTCCTCTGTATACGCTATTTAAATATACACACTCCTCAGCACAGCCAAGTCTACAATCATTAGCTTCATAATAAGAACATGAATAAACAATGAGAAATAATAATAATAATAATAATATATATCGTTCGTAGCATGAGTTTTTGTCAGCAGCCATTACTAGAACATTCAGGGTGGTAATTGCATATGTACAACAAAAATGTCATTTACATCCCGGAGCTCGAGGCTCAGGGTCAGAAGTCATATGGTGGTTTTGTTGGGGAGATGGGGGGTGATGAATGCTGGTGTGTTATCTGAGCCTCTTCTCTGCTGAGTAGATGGACATGTAGTAGTCGTTGCTGCCTACAGCCAAGTGGGGCTGGAGGGAGACAAAGAGAAAAGGCATGTTAGATAATCTTTATTTCCTACAGGTGGATGTAATGATGTGTGTGTGTGTGTGTGTTCAGAAATATTGAGCGGAGGTCAAAGTGAGAACTGTAGCTAAGACAAAATGTTAATGGAATACCATTTCGTGTCCCCGACGTTCCACGTCAGTATTTCCTTCACAAATGCAGAGGTAATCTAATAAAGCTTAAAAGCCTGCCAATGTAGCAATATAAAGTTTGCTAATGCTAGTTTCAGTGGCAATGAGCTAATGTAAAAGTCATGACTTCCCTGAAGCCAATGTGATTGCTATATGAAGTGCCAGGAAAAGGTAGGTTGTTCAAATCAAACGTTTTTCAAAGACATGTTCACGTGCCCACATAATCAGGGACCACAGGTATCAGAACAGTTCAGACTGGGCAAGAAATTCCTAGTTTTCTTACTAGGATTATAGATAAGTTACATTCACAGGACATAAAAGTACTCGTATCGCAGGCTGTACATAGAAGTGGTGCCAAGGTGTGCTAACAGCTACCAGTTGCGAGAAGATGGCTGCACTGAGGCCACAGCTATGGAAGCCTATGGGGACTATATTAAAATGATATTGCAAACTTAAAAAGGATAATATCAATCCACAATAGGGTTATCATTTTCCAAATGTGTTCTATAACCAAATAATTAATAGAGAAAAGCTGTTTAACAGTCATACCCTGCTGCACACTGGATACTATTCAAATGTTAATTAAATTTGAAAATGAAAATGCAATGTAAACAATGTAACCTGATTTTTAATTGACTTATTTAGATTATTTAAGTCATAATTAAAATTAAAATGCAATTATCTAACTATTCACAACACTCTTTCAAAATAAAATGTTTCCAACCGACCTTCGATGAAACCACGGCCGCTTTCTTATGAGGAAAGCCTCGGCGGAATAAGACAGATGAATTTACTGTTCATCAGACCACAAATGAGACGAATTAGGTTGGAAAAACTGCTGTGGGGGGCCGTGCCTCACTGATTACTGTACAAAACACAACTTGATAACTTTATTAACCGATTTGGGTGAAAATATTTTGTGGTTTTCCCTCCGATGTCCTCCGGCTGCTCTGCCTCAACTCTCAATGATTTACACAGTTTCCTGGCAGATAGCTTTACTTGTTAGCTGTGCAGCTAGCTTTCCTGGAGCACTGGTGGAGTGTTGATGTCTCTGCCACAAGAGCCGTGGCGGGAAAACAGCTTTTCATTTAATGTGGTCATAGAAGGCCAATACGAGAATGTGAAAAAGAAAATGCATATTGGTTTGCATTTTAATTTTTATCCAAATAACATATGCATATGTGGAAAATTATAATGCTATTGTGGAATTCAACTTTACATTATCATTTTAATATAGTCCACTATAGGTTTGGAACAATAATGTCGAGTTGATACTAAGATACTGATTTGATCAAGATGGTATACTTGCTGACATTGTCCATGAAGCTATAGGTAAAGATGTTCATGGCTTCTGCTCAAAATTTGCGTGCACTAGCAACTAGCAAAACACAGCTGTGCAGCTCCAACGACATGGGCAATGAATGACCCCAAGCAGAGTGATTGGTGGATCCATGTTAAAGGACTTAGTAACTTAGTATATTTACCTAAAACTGCATTAATTGATTTGTTTTGGCCACTTTTGGCCAAAGTTAGTAGGTTTCTAGCTACCTCTAAGTCAATAATTATTGTGTTTAGTTCTGTTTGGTCTCGTTAAAAAAACATCTTTAGCTGCTAATTGTGCCACTGTGTTCAACAGCTGGTCGCTAACTTTGTTTTGTCTGACGGTCAGTCCTGGGCAGACAGCGTATAGGGCCTGTTTTTTAAATTTAATTTAATTTTGTTTAAAACATTTTTTAGCAGCTTTAATTAAATTAAATGTTATGCTTGAATATACTGCACTACATTTCAGATGGGAATATTGTACATTTTACTAAACTACATTTATCTGACAGCTATACTGTGTTTACTGTTACTTGTTGGTGTTTCTGCTGAACGATCGAAGCAAAGCAGGTGTGGGCCGGGCCAGTACTTGGAGGTGAGACCTAGTGTTGTTGGTGGGGTAGTCTTCCCTCTGGGCCAAATAAAATCCCAGTGCAGTGGGGCACTGGGTTCCCTGCTGTCCTGGCTCTATGTTTCCCTCTCTCTCCTTCAAGCTGATGTGTGGTGAGCATTCTGGTGCAAAATGGCTGCCGTGCATCACCCAGGTGGGTGCTACACATTGGTGGTGGATGAGGTGAGCTTCACTCTGAAGCACTTTGTGTATCAAGATAAAGTGCTGTTTAAATTTAATCCATTGTTATTACTTCTTTAAGATTTTTAACATAAAACAATACTTTACAGATTAAACTACCCAAACTCCACAAAATGTTGTGTAATGATGTACAACTGCATGAATCAGTATCAGGTTTATTGCCCAAAGAGGTTTTCCACATATAATACTGTTGTGCTCAGTGACTGTAAGTGTTAGTTTACCCAGTAAGGATGGAAGGCTAAACAGCTGATGGCCCCAATCCTTTGTCCCATGAAGCCATCATAGTACTTTATGTTGCTGATCACATCGCCGTTAATGTTGTAGACTGCTATAAACTGGTTCATCGATCCACTGGAGAGAAGAGGATAAAACACAGAGAGAGAGACAAAGAGAGAGAGAGAGTTTCAGCTTTAAACATAACACCAATCATAAGCTGTGTCCTGCATTGGATTTCTTTTGTGGAGAAATTTTACCTTCTGGCTGGATGTCAGGTGTATTGTCCAGTTACAATTTTTCTGTTTGTCAAGTCAAGTCCACAGAAAGAACGACATTTGACAAAGGAAGAATGACAAACTCACCAGGCGAACAGGTTGGCCTGTGGGTGGATGTCCAGAGCAGTTAACCCCTTCACTGTCTGCAGCACGTTGATGGAGTCTGGTGTCCGCGGTTCAAAGAATCGAACATCTCCGTTAACACTGGTGGAGAGCATCAAAGTCAGCATAGGCGAGGGGGAAAAAAAGCTAGGTTGCATAAATCTTAAAGCTTTGGTAGTGAGTTTATTTCAGAAACGTTTTTTGTTGTATTAGTTGAAATTCTCTTTACATCCCACAGACAGGCAGGTAGGCTAGCCAATCATTTTATTCGATCTGAAGGGTATGACTGGCTGGCCCACCTGCCTGCCTACCTACGTGCACTCATTGCGCATGAACATGTGTTTTGGGGGAGTGGCTTTGGAGGGAGGCATGAAGGGAGGGGGTTGGATTTTTGGGATTCTACAGACAGAGCATACCTGACGCTGATAATATGTCCGTCCGTCTCCTTCTGTAGATGAGCTTTGACCACCCAGGCTCCATGCTCCCTGTAGGTCATCACCCGACTGCAGAAACAAACAACAGACAGAACAAATGTCAACTACTGTAAGGTAACTTTTAACTGTGTGTTCCTTCACAATGACCTGACAGCAAACACAGGAAAGGAACACACCAGAGCTGTGAGACTGCAAACATCATGAGCTCCAGTATAAACTAAATAAAAACGAGAAAAGCCCCAAAAATCACCAAACAAATGAAAAAATAGAAAAGTGCGGTTTTGTGTGTGTGCATGTGTGTCAATGCATCTATCAAACTGAGAGCACTTCTCTTGTTTTAGTTTTTATGTAATTTTATTTTTTAAGTATATTGAATCTTCTCTAGTTGTAAGGTTTCATGAAGTCAGCCAGCTACATTTGGGGAGTAGTGTTCTTGGTTAGAACAGTACTAACATGTCAGGACCTGGTTCAGCATTAGAGCTATTTCCTTATAAGAAATAATGTCAAAAATGCTAGGCCAAAAGTGTTACATTTCAGGAGACACAAAGAAACTATAGCTTCCATTTGTTCCTGAGGATTGGGCAGATTTTTTTTTTCTTTAAATAAAAGGAGTCTGTATAGTATTTTGAATTGATTTAAACAGTGTCTCACATTGTTAGAACTTGTGTGTATATGCTGAAGCCCCTCCTCTCATATGCCATGCGGAATAGTGGATTGCTTTCTTATTTAATAATAATAAAAAAGCTCCAATAAACGGAAGTCAAGCAACTCGCTTTATGCTGTAACATGTAATATAGGTGAAAAATCACTGGGTGGCACCAACTGTCTACTTGAGAGACTGAATTGGCATTAGAGTTGAACATGTTCAAACATCTTTTTAGAACTGAGCTGTACCTGAATTACCCATTCCCACTAATGCACATAGTCAAACACATCCTACAGGTGAGGCAGCAAATGCATTTGATCTTCCTAAATTTCAAGGACACAACACTTGGTAAACACATTAAATTTGATGATTTTCCTCCAGTGCTGGCAACAAGAAGCAGAAGGGGTAGACATAACATGAATTTACAACAATTAACAGTCACTTTTAGTTTACAGCCGTAAAACACTCCTTGTAAACTGCTGCACACGTGAAGTACACAAAACATTTCCTGAAGAATGTTCCCAACATGACCTGTATTGCGCTGTTTGCTGGTCCCAGACTAATTTCAGGGGGAGCAACATAGATGCTGAAAGATGTAACTCCATGCCCGAGGGGAACTATTAAATTAGCTTTACTTAAAGATTTATGGTTCACTTCATGGCTTAACGGCTTTGTTTTCCCCCTTTGGGACTGAAATTAAAATAATGTTAAACCAACTGGGGGGATATGGTGCCACCGGGGTCCATTAAAGAGGTGGGAACTCCAAAGGGAGATTTACAACACTCTATATGTAATAAATATAGATTAGAGAAGTTAATAATGTAGGACTGTAGGAGTTAATGCTCATAGAAACTGCTGTGTGTGTTCTTGAATGTATTTAAATAATGGCGAGACACGAAAAGAAAAAAAACGAAGAAGAAGAAGTTGGAAATTAAAACCATAAATTGATGATAAGTTTAACCTTCTCTGTGATAAGACAGTGATGAGGTCAGACATTGCATGCAAGATCTGAGAGAGGGCGTGTGTTTTACCAGTCATTTGGACCCATCCTCCTGTCGAATACACGTACAGATCCGTCACCCAGGCCGGCGACGATGAGCGAATGCTGGGAATCGCAGGAAAGGCTGGTCACACAGCTGTCTGCTCCTGTTGGGATGTCCTGGTGGATACACACAAACACACACATCCCCATTAAAGGTGTGTACAGAAAACTACCACTGTCATTACAATGCTCATTTCTCACTAAACCGTTTTTGAAATCATCAGTCAAGGGCTCTGTTGACTGTTGGCTCATTTGAAGTTGGACCTAGCATCAATATGCAGCCACAGGCGAGGTTGGGCCAATTGTACTTGTATTAAGACCATCCATCAAGACAATGATTAGCACACCGAGGACCAATAGATGTGTAAAAACAAAGAAGGAAAGAAAGAGTAAAGAACACTAATGGTACTGGCTCTGCAACAGATTTCCATTAGTTTACTAAAACAGACAACAGCATGAGCATACTGTGCACATTAAATCATTAAATATAAAGAGCTAAAAAACACAGAATCAAAGACATGATTTACTATAACATTTAACATAACTTTAACATATTTATGTTTTAGTATCAACAGACCACATTGAGCAAATAGCTGTAATTCTGAGGATAGTTTCAAGGACCAGCCATTTTGTTTTCCAAATTAAAAGGGTTCATCCTCTGTAGAGTGGTCACTATGATACTTCTCATCTTGTCAAGCACAGCTCTAGACTACAGCCAAGTTACAGATAAGTTCATTGTGACCCTTTTTGAGAAAATTAGACATACAACCAGGACAGGTGCAGTACAATACCTGGACCTTCATCTCCCTGTCAGTGTCCCAGATCCTGATTACTCGGACATCTCCAGACGTCATAAGGAGACCCGTCTCCTGCTCCCAGTCAACGACCATGCCTGCACCTACAACACAGGATGACACAGCAATTATAATGCAGAGCGTGCAAACACAAATATACAAGAACACATGTACACACTCCGTTAAACACACACCAGTACTGTGTGTTGTTATTAGACTTCTACATCTGGACCAATTCAATAAACACAAAACAGAAGGTGGCTTTTTAATCACAATTAACGCTGAAAAAAAGGTGCCCAAATATCTGATATAAAATATTAAATTACTGAGAATTTGTACACAATGTGAACTGCTGTTTTAAATTACCTTTTTGAAACAGAGTTAATTTAATTTATAAGTGAACCATCACACACAAACGCAGCTGGTAAACACACCGAGCATGTGTTGATCACCCCAATGCACAACACACACAATCTGTGGGAGGTTTCAGAAGGCTCTTGCTGCCACATGTAGCAAGTCAAATGACAGATTAGTGCAACGGCTCCCTGCACCTCTGTGTAACTGATAAATACACCTCAAAGGACTCAGCAAAACCAGAAACACACTGCTTTCTGCAGAGACTGCAGGTGCAATAACTTTTTATGTCAATTTATAAAGCCATATATCACACATTGTCAAGTCTGTGTTTTTGATTAAGGCTCCCACACTCTTGAGTGTATAAACATGCACTTCAAGCAGACGGAAGCATGGATTAGCATTTTGCATCCTTCCCCCGTCAAGACGACCACTGGGAGATGCAAACACTGACCCTGGAACTGAGCCTGTCAGCAGATTCTGGCTTTCTGTAGATGAGTCAAATGGCACTCGAGTGAAGAAGCTGAAGACAGCAAGACTCTTCATATGTTGGCAGTCGCAGCAGGAATCAAGTGAGCAGTGCCATGTCAGCCACACTTGCCCTGCTGGCTCAGTGGTGGCTGGCAGAGGCCTTTGGCTGCAGCCTAAAGGTGTCAGTACTCTTCAAATGAAGTGCTTGTTGGATCCTAGAACAGTGTCGGAAACCCTCTCCCACCACACCTTTCCGACACGGTCTTGCCTTGCGATTAGCAATCTCACAAAAGTTGTACTTGCTAGCTTGTTCTGGAGCTTTAACCACATTTAGTGGACTTTAGAAATACTTTAAAAAAAAATCATTTTAAATTTTTTGCTTTCAGATGACAAGAAATGAGGACAGACAGATGGGAAATGACGCACAACAAAGGTCCCTGGCTGGACACAAACCAAGGATGTTGCAGTTCATTGTCAGGACCCTCCAAAGACCGCTGAAAGCTTTGCATGAAGTTCCTAAGTAGATCGTGAGTTAGTAGAGATCCTAGTGGCTAGATGCATGTGGAAAGTATCATTTCAGCTTATCTGGAACCCCAGCAGCATTTGAACAACCACATTTCCCACAAGCCACAGAGCTGAGAAGAGCTTTGATAATGCATGTTTATATGATGGAGGGGATAAAGGCACAAGGAGGGACTCCAGAAAACAAAATGCATGAAAGCACTCTCCGTCTTTCTTTCACAAGAATGCTTTTACCACAGATGCTTCAGAAACTGCACCCTTTTCCCTCCTCTTGAAACCCATCATGCCATGCTTCATTTCCTTCTTCCTTCTCCTTTTCCTTAGTCACTTCCTCCCCCAGTTTTTTCACAATCAATAACATCTCCGACTCACCCACCTACGTCACCACGTTGCTTTTCACATTCATGTAATTCTTTTGCACAGCTTCTTTCCACCAAACTTGCTCATTTGAAATATAATATAAATAGGATAAGGACTCAGTTACATTGCTGTTCTAGAGCCTTGCAGAACAATAACGTGCATCATTTGTGATCCTTTCCCGCTGCTCATCTCTGTGTGCCTCCTTTATGAGTTGTAACTTAGATTAACTTTCTCCTACTGAACCATCTGTGACAGGGTTTTTACGGTTCTACTAAGCTTGTCAGGAAAACCCAGGTCCCATGTGGTGGCTTCAAATCCTCTACTGTGACGTCACACTGCTGGTAGTGTGGGCACATGTTGGGGGATAGCACACAGGGAAAACCACTCAGTCAGTGACACATTCACAGTCGCATGTAGGCATATTTGATGCTGGCTCATTTCAGAGGCTGTGAGAAGAGAGCAGGCATTCCCTTTGAAGCTGGCAGCTTTGTGATGAGGAAATCTGGGTTACAACGAGAAGGGTGGAGAAGAGAAGATTTCCCAACTCACAAAAGTGTGTGCATGTGTTTTCTTTAAAATAAGGAGCACACGTCACCAATCCTTCCTTCAGTTTAGATTCAGTTCTTTATGCATCATTATTTTTCCCCGTGTCCTCACCATGATGAGAAATCCATTGTGGACGAAATATCATGTGTCTGAGAGAAGACCCCCCCCCACCAGCCTAAGCGCTATGGTCTTATTGTCACTGTGGCCCCATGTTTGCTTTATGATACTTTGATGGATTAATTAATTTAGGAGAAGGGTACATGTAAAAACAAAATTGAAATAACTAGACTCTCAAGATACAAGGCCTCAAATTGAAGAATAATACCAGTATATTACAACGTTTCTCTTATTTTTGTGGGTTTCAAATAATAACTCCTAAAATCATTCATACAAACATAACTTCTAGTTAAACAGATTTTGAAAACCTTATTTAATCCCTTTAATATATGTTACTTTCCAATTTCTGGTTCTATTGTCAGATTTTTCCTACCGATTCATTAATATGTGTCGCTCAGCAAAAGACTTTCACAAACTCCATTCAGAATGTCTGAATGAGAAAATCCTTTTTTTCCCCCAGACTGACTTCCTGGTTCAACTTTCATATACTTCACTTACTGTAGTTGTGCACAGTTTTCCTGTGCAATTAGGAATTATTAATACATTTGTTTTACCTCCAAATAAAGTGGTTTAGACAATATGGCTACAGTTTGCTTGTCTGTCGGTTGCGTCTTGCCTCCTTGTTGCGATGAAGAACGTCATTAGTAATTACTCTAGTGCGTACAATGTTTTTATAACCGGTAGAAAAGGTGCAAAGTTGTAATGAATTACAATTATCCTTTGAGTGATAAAGCAGGACCCACCTTATGGCCCATACTATGTCAGTTGATATTGTGCTTTAATGGTTCATATTCTCAAACAAATGGACCATTAAATTAGCACAAATGAGTTTTCACTCAGCAAAACTGGGGGCTTTTGGTTTCCTGGAGTTGTGGATGCCAGGGTAGTTATTCCATCTGTCTTTCCATCCCTTCCATCAATCTCTCTAGCTCTTAATCCAGCTACCCACTTCCTCTCACCCCAGACTCACTTCATCACAAGTCTCCTTGTTATCTTTTCTTTGCTTCTCCTTTTCAGGCGACTAAATCCCACCTGACTCCAATCAAAAACAGTTACCAGGAGTTCAGGGGGTCAGAGCTCACAGATCTGTGAACCGGCAGGTTTGTCTCTCTCAACACTGCTCAAAACGGGTTAAAATTCAGCAATGAGGGAATCTTTGTGGGCCTGAGCGGATCTTAGTTACCCACACAGAAATCAATATGGACACGGAGAATAGAGATGTGAGAAGGAAGAGCAGGAGAAAAAGAGTGTGGGCAATGTTTCCTCAGCTGTAAATCTTACCTTACAGAGGTGGAGGTATAGATAGCTTCGATGTACATTCTCTCTTTAAGCCTGGTCTCTTTCACTTGCTGCTTGACATCAAATTTTCTTCCCCAATGATAATATCAAAAACAGTAATGATATAATTAGCAGAATTGCTTCTCCTTTGTTGAATTGTCGACATGGGAAAAAAGTTACTTTTACCACCACTAACAGCCGGGCTGCCAGCAGTTGTGGTAGATCATCTTGTTCCCGTTCCTGCGTGCCAAGACAATCCCTCATTTGTGATATATTTAATTATTCCTTTGCATAAATATCTCTGTTTCACTTCTCTCTTTTCTCTCTGGAGAAGAAGCTTTCCTCTGCGTTCTTATTCTGCACCATTATCTCCAGTGATGGACTAGCAATCCCACACAGAGCAGCTCATTAAACCAGCCTTCCTAGTTCTTCTCTCCCTCAGCGTTTTCACTTCATCGTGTTTGCTTTGAAAAGGTTCTCCGGGACTCTGGTAATAAACCTTCTCCGGGATTACCGGGGACCTACCCAGCACGTCCCTCTAATAGAAGATGACGTTATCTATGGAAGCCCTCTGACTGGCAGTGAGACTTTTCCTGCTGTGGCATTTATCTGAACTTTGGAGGCAGAGGCCTGCCATTTGGAGGTAAAACGCTTTGACCGGGCTGGTTGACAAAGACCTTGTGAGATGAGGCATAACCTACATAACATTAGCACTTGCTGACTTGATTATTGTGGACAGGAGACTAACCGTAGTTTCTAAAATCATTTTACATAATTCACAACAACGGGTCCCCGACGGCTGGAACTGAAGACATGCAACTTTGTGGTGAAGGAGTCAAATATGGTGGAGAAGTTCAACTCGTAAGGTTTATAATAAAGGTTTATAACGTCAAAAAGCAGTGTACACGTCTATGTTCTCCTGTGTAAACAAAATATGTAAGGTTTTATTTGATCCAAGTTTTAGTTTCACTACCAATCTGTAACTGGTGTAGAGTTCTGCGCAGAGTTAGCCAGCCCGTACCCGGGCCTTTCAGACCCGACCTGACTGAACTTGCCTTGTACCCGACTTTAGACTAAGGCTATGATTTAGTTATTACTTCTTTTCAGTTACATTTGAAAAACAAACAGTTGTCTAGACCCATCGGGTTCATGTTAGGTTGCTGAACTCTAAACTTGCAGTTTTGGATCTCCTGCTATAATTGCACGTCTCTTAACAACATATATGATATGGGAACACTCTACTTGGTGTTATTCTTGACCTACAGTATACTAAAACACCTTGCTTTGCATTCCAGCTTAAGAGTCTGCCAGGAGGCTCTTATTTTCCTGAAACTTCCATGCGCCTCTCTCCCACTCCACATGAATGCCTGGTTCTAGATTTGGCAGGTTTCCAGAGGCCCAATGTTAACAAGGCACCAGGCAGTGCACCCAAATGTAGAGCAGGACACAGCATCTGCATCCCTAAAGCCAAAGAGGTCAGGGCTGCCCTACTTTCACTTATGCAGCCAAAAGAAAAGGGACAAAGAGAAAGAAATAATAGGGGGAAAAAACATCCCCACTTGAGCAACTGCAGGGCTTGGAATAAGTAGAGTGAGGGGATGGAGGTAAATGAAGGGGAAAAAACAAGTTGAAACATTATTAACAGTATGTGGATCAGAACTTAATTAGATCGGCTCTCAATCTAATCTGCAGAGATGTGAAGTCTGCGTGCTGTGCAGTAGCTGCAGGAATAGTTTCTCCAGTTTGTGCCAGCCACGGATCCCATAATTTCACTGGTTCCTCTGGAGTTTAACAGGCTGATCTCTCCGGTGAGACAGACTGAGTGGCTCAATGCTATTAAAATCGCACAGTACCGACACGCTCCCAATTAAACACTGACACCTTTGGGATCAGTGTTGTTTTTTTTTTACATGACAGAGGCCATTTTGAGGTGAAGATGAGTAATGGGGTCAATGCATGTTTGAAGAGAGAGCTCAGCTTGAGATCTATTTCGAATGAGTGGATTTCACCCATTCAAAAGCCACAAAACTACCCAAATGTACAAATTTGATTTTGATGGTCTAATAAGAGCTTAGCAACTGTAACTAGGCAGTTTCAAGTTTTGGCTTTCTCGACATACTGAAGTGGTGTCTTTGAAGCTGCAGTAAGAGGGATACTCTTAACTCTCACGCATTTAAAGAGTTTTGAGGGTGATGTCTAATAAAGACAAAAAACACAAAAGCAAAAGTGTGAGGAATGGATTGAACAGCGCCAATTTAAGCTTTAAACATTAGCATGTCCAGCACTTAGCTCATTACCGAACTACTTTAGTGTGAGGGGTTACACTCACATAAAGCTCTGTTGATGACCTGCACATGCATTGTGTAGTATTTTCCCCTCTGTGTGGAAGTCGATCCTTTGTGCTTCCAGAGTTTAGGCTAACATTAGCAGCTTTCTCCTGCTCTTTCCCGCAAGCAAACTCTCCCAGCTATACCTGAGCTAGGTTTAAGTTTGCCACGGACATCAGTTAGTCCTTAAAGCCTTTTTTTTTTCTGTGAAAACGCACGGCATGAAAAATACAAACTAGTATGTGAGCAAAGTAGCCAGATGGGGTTGTGAAATATGAGTCTGATTTTGCTTTTTCCATGTCATATTAATAACTAACACGTTCTTCTACATGGATCTTCAAATGGTGAGGATGCTGACTTTTTGCCTGGGACATCAAGGTTTAGCCTTTGGCCTCAGTCTTTTAACATAACATCCTGTAGGTAGCCACAAGTAAATATTTAGGATCACACAGGGTTCTCATTATAAGATGATACCAAATAAGGTGTAGCCGCAGTGTTTCTACTTAACAGCACCGTACTGGACAGGCGACAGGTGGTAAATGTGCGTGTCCACCCGGGTGTTATGTATACATTACTGCCGACTGGTGCTGCAGCCGATATCCAAGTATTGGCTGGGATATTGGCTGCAGCACCAGCTGGCTGCTGGGAGTGAATGCCGATTAATGCCGACTGTACCTGTTAGCGGGTGTTATTGGGGTTTTTGTCCAATAGTCATTTAAGCCAGCATATCAACAGCTAAAACTAAGAAGTCTGCTTTTGTCAAATTCTGTCAATAATCAAAAATGACAATTGAAAATTTAGAGTGGTACCTTTGCCTCCATTATCAGATGTGTCGTGCTAGAATTGAAAAGCTAGACAGGTGCTAGAATTGAAAAGCTAGACAGGTGTAACAACAATAACTAAAGCGAGCAGGGCTCAGCAATTTATTATTTATGAGAACAAGTGTCCAACTTGTTAAAGAGGGCTTGTCGGTACTTTACCCTTACTTTCATAGTGAGTCTTTTAACTTTTGGGATGACTGCTAGCAATGACGTGATGGAGCCTCACCGGACGGATGAAGTGATGAGGGCGGTGGTCGGGTGAATAAAAGAAAACAAAAAATAGGCATGCTGCCGGCTGTTCAGTGCAGCACCTTTGCTCTGGGAGTGAGGGAGTAGAGAAGAGAATGGTGACACTCACCTCCTTGCTTACTCCTGTCAAGATAGATGGAGACCCTTCTGGCCAGACCTGCGAGCGGGGGAGGGTTCACATGGAAGGGGGGAGGAGGGGAGGGAGGGAGTAGAGCGGGAACGCAACAAAGCAAGCAACAAATTAGCAAGGACCCCCCCCCAGTGCATGCAGACCCAAACAATGACACACATACACACAAGTATGCCGTGATGAGTATACAACACATGCATTCAAACAGCTGAAGGATGAACAAGGCAGCTGTTTCCCAGTGTGGCGTTTCCCAAATGACTAACAGTGATATGCTGGGATCAAAAAGTGAAAGGAGAGAGACTGAGAGAGAGCTGAGTTGCTGCCACTGCATTACAAACAGAGGCTGTGGAAGCTGCACAAGGTCCCCACCCTCCAAGCCAGCAGAATCAGAATCCTAAATCCCTTCACCACAGGGCAGAAGCTTGACTAGAGAGGACTCTGAATGTGTCTGTGCATGGGAATGAGAGTTTGAGCAAGGTCGATAGTGAAAAGGACACGCAGAAATAATTTAACTGGTCCGTTAATTTAATGACACGAAATGACGTGTGATAGCAAGAGCTCTGAGTTTTTGAGTAGGTGTATGTTTTTTTTGGGAAAACTGCTTGCTGCCTTGTTCAGCCTCTCTCGAGACGGGGAAAAACACAGAACAATATCAAAGAACGAGCAAAGAAACAACAAGCCAGACAGACAGAGAGTCTACCGAGATGGTTCACTGATGAAAAACGAAAGCATGTTATTGGACAACAGGGACGGGATGAGTGAGGACAGGTTGTGCAGGGACTGGTGTGCATAAGAGAAGTGTGTGTGTGTGTGTGTGTGTGTGTGTGTGTCTGCCAGCGTCTCCTTGAGAAACGTTCACAGTCTTGAAGCAACTGCCTACAGAGATGGGGCAGGTTTTTGGCAGCAAAAAGACGGACCTGTGTAATATTTCATTGGGTTTTAAATTATTAATGCTGCTGAGGCAATGCTAAAAATCTAAAATTTTAAATACACAAGCACAAAATTATTGAACTCTATCTTAAAGACATTCCATGCGATGGTAATAACTATAAACTGATTATTGGACCAGGAGGGGACGTGGTATGTGCGCATGCAATAGGGAAAACTCTGTGCATGTGTGTGTGTGTGAGGGAGAGATTGCAGATGTTTCTGAAGTTTCCTGCCAAGTTAAAAAAAAATTGAACACCACAAGCTGCTGGACTGTAAAACTTTTCCAGAAAAGATCTCAGTCGAGTGGCTGTTTATATTAAAATTGATGCCTCCCAGTGTAGTCTGAATGCAGAAATGACACAGCTACTGTCACTAACGACACATCCAGCATAACAAGCACACCATTAAATGTTAGTGTCTTAGTGAAAACAAGGCTGTGGCTCACTGTGGGGAGAGTCCTCCGCAAGGGAAGAGTCTCCGATTTGTGTTGTGAGAGTCAGACAGGCGGTGATGCCAGTTAAGAGTGTCGACTCTCTGCAGGTCGCCCCAGAGTTCTGGTGACTCTGTGGCTTTGTATTGATGGAGACGCATATGTGCACACAGTGTGTGGTCCACATCTCTGCACAGATATCCAGTCAGCTGAGTTGGTCAGTCACTCATCCAGTCAATTCTGCTCTTGTTGCTAACAAATCAGCCAAATATGTATTATTCTATATGTGATTTACTCTGAAAATGCAGAAGGTTGTCCACCCACACAAGACTGATGTCACATGTGCTCATGCTAGTACACTGGGTCAAGGATCATTTAAAAATCTTTTCAAACCAGACAGAAGTGTGGTAGTTAATTTATAAATGTACCAAACAGGTTGTCAAGTATTCGTAGGATCACACAATCATTCCTACAGCTGTCACAGTTTCCCTAAAAACCTCCCTGACACAGAATCGAGGGCTGAGAAACACTCAAGGCAAAAAATGTGGAGCATTGGAGAGGGTTGACAGAGAGAAGGGGTAACCTGGCAGATCACAGAAGTGGGTGGATGTCTGACAGCTGTGTACAGTGGCTGTCTGGCCTGGTTCACATATTTGCGAATAACTGCCTCACAAATTAAGGAAGTGTGTCAAGATAGAAGGTAAACACGGCAGCGAATCCACCAATGTCCACAACCCAAGTTTAAAATTATCTATATATATGCAACTCAGACACCCCCTCTGAGCAAAGAATGGCTGATAATCTACCTGTTTGTGTTCTTACATAAACTGACTTTAAATGTAGGCCTCAGAACAGGTTCAGCTTTCCTCCAACTTGCTGACATTTGACAGATATCTGATGGGAATGGAATATGTGACAGGGTAAGACTGATAACTGGCTGTAAGTTAGTGTTACATTAGTTTTGACAAATGGAACTAATTTCAGACGCCCGACTCTACAACAAATGTGGAAATAAAGTTGAACTCTGTTGAACTGCATCAGGTCAAATCAGTTACTGCAAAGACCACATGTTACACACGCTCCTGCACTTGGTCAAGTGGTCTGGCCTGTGTGTGTTCACACATACCGACAACACTGACCTGGTTCTTAAGGCAACCCCACTGTGTGCTGCTGTTTTGGACACATTGCTTGCATCACCAAAAACCTCTCACACTTGGTTACATTGCGTGCACAAGTGCACATCTATTGTAATTAGGACATATGCTGTGCAATGGCTGCATTATATATTGTATTGTCAGCTGTAGATCTCATGCTGTATTTTATGCTCTGTAAATGATTGTATGTTGTTACTCAAATGTAAGTCGCTTTGGATAAAAGCGGCTGCCAAATGAGTAAATGTAAGTGTAAATGTAATGGAAATATACTCTTGCTGGGTTTGATGGGGCTGGTGATCTCTTCTAATAACCTCATGGTTACTGTGCAACATGTTTAAGTTTGAACTAATGAACTAATGCACTCCTAAATCCAGGCTTCATGAGGGTTACAATCTTACATTTATATTGAAACAGTTTAATAGAGGTCTTAGTGCAGTGTTTCTGTAAGCCAGCCTATAAATAATAACTTATACATAACTTCAATTATTTTTAATGTAGCCTGCTAAAATGAATTTTGCTAAATTAAACGTATTATGTAACAAAGGCTGCGTGTATATTAAAAGATTCTGTTGCAGGATTTAATTTTCATAATCAACACAACGCGTTTATCTGGACAAAGAGCAAATATAATATATATAATAATTGGTAAGCTAAGCACTTAAAGACTCTTCAGGCAAACCTAGTGTGTTTGAGTTTCTATGAGTTTTAGCCTTTAGTTGGAAACTCACATTCACAGGGCAATGTAACTTTTGAAAGAAGGAATAACATTCTTCGTTTAACAAGTGAAAAGCTAAATTCATAAAGAGTAAAACACTTTGCATTTTACTGCTACAGCCTTAAATGGTTTGGTATGACCAGTAGCTTATGTTAGCTAATGTTAGCAAACTTTAGGTAGATACATAACGGAGTCGGCTCAGATGTTCCATAAAGCTACTGCAGTTAAAAGTTGTAGGATTTAAAACTGGATGGTTCAATAAAGCACTGGAAAACGAGAAATTTCAGAAACTCTGCTACTACCCTGGCTTCTCTGTAGGAGGCGAGGTGTGGAAGTGTGACGGGGTTGGGATGAACAGTGTGGCAGTCGGCGAGTTACTACAGGAAGTACTGTGGAAGTATGGTTGGGTGGAGGGGTGGCAGATAGTAAAATAGAGCATTGATCTTTACTGTGAGCGCTGGCGGAGGGCTGACCTCTGGTAGTGGGCAGCATGTCCGAAAGGCCCTGCCACGCCGTCACCATCTCCGGGTTCTTCTGGTCGGCAAAGTTCTTCCAGATACGTAACGCTCCGTCATCTGGAGACAGGGGAGGGGTGGGGTTGAAAGATACAGAGAGGGAAGTGAAAGATTAGGAATCGATCCAATGTGGAGCAAAGGTTAAGGCCAGCAGAACCCAACACTTATTGTTTTCTTAATGGATTTGGAACAGCACGTTGTCCTGTGCAGATTTGATGAAAATCTTGAAGTAAGAGTCTTTCAAAACATGCAACACACAGCGTGACTTGAAAATGAACACACACACACACACAAAGGAATCAATAGAGAATGTAGAGCAGCATCATAAAAGGTTCGTTGTTTGCGAGTGTCTTGTCAGTGAGAAACAAGGTGATGCAAAAGTCTCTAACGCTAAAAAACCTCAGTCTGAACAGCGTAGCTGAATCACAGCTAAGACACCGAGCTTCACGGTAAACACGTCCATGAACTCTTATGAGAAAGATATTACAACACATAAAAGTCTTCACTTGATCTTACAACCACTGTCCTCCCTGATATCCCTCACAGCATGACTGAAAAGATGAATAAGTGCACATGATATTTTGATGAGATTATCCCTGAGCTTTTATCAAGGTTTCAGGAGGTGTGCAATAGAAAATAGCATTCACGTGTTTGAATGCAGACTTGTTTTCTACAGTTCCTATGGTTTATGAAGATAAAGCCATGGAGGGTAATTGCTTTATTTTGTCGATAAATGATGAAGAATACATGAGTGCTTTGTGTTTGTGGGGATAAGAGTCAAGTGTTTAAGGCTTGCTGCTGCTACAAATGAGTCTCACTGTGATTTCTGCTGTGCTGGTGGGCGTGAACATTTGAGATGCTCACTCAAAGAATATTCTACTAATTTATTACTTGAATTTTTGCTCTTGTGTGCACTTGAGCCGTCTGTGTGTGTATTTGTGTATATGTGCGTGTTTCAAACCTGTTGCAGTGAGCAGTAATGAACAGTCATGTCCGTTCAGGTACTCCATGGCTGTTATGCGAGTGTAACGAGGGTTTCCGTTGTAGAAGTAATCCAGCCTCTCGCCCTTCTCCCAGTCCCAGAAACTAGCGCACACACACACACACACACACACACACACACACACACACAATTACACTCTAATTATTTCAAGTATGAAACTGAATCATTTGCATAATGGTCGTAAAGCTGATTTTATTTTTATTTTATTTTTTTTCCAGAGTGTGTGTGCGTTCTCTCAGTCTGACCAGATGCTGTCCTTGTCAGCCACGGCGATGCAGGTGTTGAAGGGGTGGAACTTCACAACAGACGGTACTCCAGGGTTGCGGTTGATGAATATTTGATCATCTAGACGGGAAACACCTGTAAAGTGACAGACAAGCCAGAATGGGAACAAGTGCAAAAAGGAGGAGGATTTCTTTAAACTGGAAAATCACAGGTTTGATTCCTGCCGCAGCTGGAGGGCCTCATCCTGCCATCTGTCAACCTGTGAATCTTCAGCTAGCTATAGCACGAGGCACCGGTAGAAATCGTATAACTGAATCTACCCTTTTTGGTACCTTCTTTCTAGGAAATAGCCACAACCACATACACTCACCCACAACACTCAAAATAAGCTCTCACTGTGTCCTGCTTCCTCAGCTGCCCCAGGCTCATTTGTTCCTACTTAAGATGTAAATATTTTAAAAAGTGCTCAGGAATATATACTGTAGTTTTATTTTTTTAAAGGCCAGCTGGCCACTGTAGGTTTTAGCAAACGAACTGGACAATTTCAGCTGTGGATTAATAAAAATTTGTTGCTCTAGTCAGCATTTCGGGCAGCAGGACGGTATATGTGGGATGAAGTCAAAATTAACTACAGTGCATGTGTCTTTTGTGTTGGAGGACAACAGCAGAGCTCTATAGCATAGAGGAATAAGATTTGGCTACACAGAAAATAAATGTTTTATAGCGACTCTAAACCTCTCAGTGATGATGATTAGTAAGTGTCCTAAATCTCAACTGACTGCTCACTACTGAGTAACCTCTGGAGAGTCTATGATTTAAGGAGCACTGAATGAGCTAACAAGGGAGTGATTTCAGACTCAGCCACATTTTGTGCATGTATGCTAACTTACACATTCACAGGATGTAAGAAGACAACCTTAATTACCTTCAAGTGCTGTAAATGAGGATGGCTACGTATCTAAGGATGCTCTGGGTATTTATAATTAAAATGTTTTATAATATTCTCTAAATTCAGATGAAACTTTGATTATGCCAGTGGGCAATTTGTAGATGCAAAGGGGACAGGGCAGAACAGAGGAACAACAGAACAGAACTAAATAAATAGCAATTAGGCCTTTATAAGTTATTTTTAAAACCAGAATACTGGAATAAATGAACAATTATGGTAAACACAAAGGATTACAGTATTACTAAGGTACAAAATAACAACAGAAGGACTACAGGTAAAGCAAGAAAAACGAACAAACCACGACAGTCTATGGTAGAGGACTGAAAGTGGAGTAAAATAGCTGGTTGTGTATACTTTGGCCGATTTCAGTGGAGTATAACACAGTGCCAACACGGCGATGCAACTGATAAGTTCACTGCCTTACCATATGTTGTCATGGCAACAACACATGTCGGGTTCACCAGCCTGTCCTTGGCTACCTGAACGCGCTCCTGAGACCGCCATAATGAGATGAAGAAGAATGAGGAAAAATCCATCATGAATTCATCACAGATGCAGCTGTGTTGGAAAAATATTGTAGTCGGAGGGAAAAGTAGATATGAGAAGCTGAGGCCTTTGGTTACAGGCTGAGCAAGATCATCACCATTGATTTACTTTTGTTTGTGCTGTCGATTTAGAACTACAGCAAAATCTAAATCTACCCAGAGGACTTTAGAACCGCATCAACAAGAAAAGAAAAACCAAGTCAAGTCAGGTTTACAAGTCAAATTATTTCTCAAGCACTTTTTTCCTTCTCTTATTTCTGCCTCCTTCTCACCTCCTCAGTCTCCCTCTCCCTCCATCCCACCCTTCCTCCTCCTCATCTCGTCTTGTTTCTCTCTCTGGAGGGAACAGACTGAATGAGGGCAGCCCTACTACTTCTCTCTCTTTCAAAAACCGTGAGTATAGAGGGGAATTCAATGATTTAGCAAGCAGTCAGAAAGCGAGGGAGAGACATGTTTGTGAGCCGAGGCTCTGACGCCAATTGCCTCGTGACTCTGTGTGTGTGTGTGTGTGTGTGTGAAGGGGGCTACCAATGACGTTGGCGGTGTTAGGTATTCTATTTGAGAAAGCTCTGACTTCACTTGGGGAGTCTGTGTGTATGCTGGCACCCCGGGCTCTTTAATGTGTGGGTCTGTGTGTGAGGGGAGTCGTGTGACTCACAAAGGGGTTGTTTCTGACTTTGGATCGGTTTCAATCAATCCTCTCTCATCACTGGAAATCATCTGTTCACTCACATGTCTGAAACAAAGCTGCACCATCAACACCATCACTGTTGTGTGCCTCAGTCTATCCTTTTGTGGATTTTACCCAGATTCTGCCCTCTCCAAGGCTCTAAATATGTTCAATTAAACATGATTCTGGCAAAAGCTCAGAGCTTATGCTCTGTGATCTTACCACTGTAGTCGACACTGCTGCCCGTAGGGCTACTAATCAGAAAGGACTGTTCTAAATTGTAAGGATCCTACACCGACTTATTTCTGCCCTTCAGTAATTGTGTATTCAAGTAGGTCAATCCGGCAGGTATCGGGCCTTAGACCGCTGGTGGTAAACAAAATAACCAACAGAAATATGCAGATTTTTCACTTTGTGACTACAGTCAAATACACATGCCTCAATTTCCGGAAGCAAATATTAACAATTTGGAAATAAATGTGGCTAATGCCAAAGCATTAAGCACCTTGAAACTGTGAACCTGATGAACAAAATCCAATCCCCCCCAAAAAAAAGTCCATTACCATCCATAACAAAAGCCTTTTCTTGCTGGAAATGAGGAAATGTTCAGTAAAACCAAAACAATGGGCTAAAACACTATAAAACGCTTCACAGGCTTATAGACTTGGTGATAATTGGGGGGTTGTCACTTTAAGTGACCTCATTCACATTAGACAGTCATTTAATCCATTAAATCTGTTTGTGTAAAACATATCAATTGCTTTAAATGTTCAGTGTATTAAGATTTTTACGTATTTTTCATCACGTTTTTGGAGAATAGACCTGATATCATACTTGTTCCATATTTGTGTGCTTTTTCAGACTTTTTTTTCTTCTCACACTTGTCTGACTTTATAATCTTTGTGATTTTGATGCTCTGTGCATATGTTAATCATTTTAATTTGCACATCAAAATATGCTCCACAAATAAACTTGCCTCGCCTTTTAAAAGATCTGAGACCGGTCATGTCATGTAATGCCAATGTGATTAAAACCTGGAATGAGATTTTGATAAATTATTCAACAGAATTTCCTGTAATATCTGTGCAAATGATTTCTGCATTTAAAGCTCAGGGTTCCTTTTACCTGTAAATAAGTAAGACGACTCCTCCTGTCTGACTTTTTATATATATATCAAAATTCCAGCTTGTGGTCTACAATACTATATAAATACTATTAATGTATACATCTGGGAATACAGCTGTGTGTGTGTCTAACCTCTTTGTGTGATGCCTCGGCTCTGCCTTCTCACACGACTGTTTCTCAGGAACCTCCACTGCCGCTCCATCCTCACCTGACTCTCCATGTCATGCTCCTCTGGGATCTGAAATAGTGAATTACAATAGAGGACAGAGAGAGAGCGCGAGAGAGATAAAAAATAAAGCGGAAGTATATGATAAACACTTCAGACATCATTTGCTTAAGTTATTCAGCTGCTGCCCTAGCAAATATGGTGGAAGCTCAGCCCTCTTGATGGTGCTCCTCTCCTCATTTTCCTGTCATTTAGTCCATTTTTCCCCATTATATGACTCTCAGCCCACTCTCTCCATTGCTCTTCTTGACTAGAGATGCCAGAAGTCTTCTCTGGATATTTAGTGTTCATTGTTCTGGGGTCTCTGATGTATCCTCACAGAAGGGATAAACAATGCATAAGGAATAAGGCAGAAACTAATAGAATTTGTGTGGGATTTTTTAAACATGAGGGCAGACCCATGCTACATGTATTAGCGATGTGCAGAACTGGCTCTCAGGGTTAGATATTGAGTTTGGTCTGACTGTTTCTCTCAGAAATACAGGCAGGTGAACAGTAAAGGTACGCTGTAGAGTTTTCTTGTAATGTCATGCTTAAATTCAGTGTTTCTTACCAGTGTGTAGCCTTGAGGCCTAACAAATGTATTGAATGCATTTCCATCCTCGTAAAACATCTGCTGATTTTGTAAGCTGCCTCTGTGTTTATGTCGGCTAGCAGTTGTCTGCTATTCCTTTCATCAATAAACAAGTAAATGGGAAAAATTTATTTGCTTTTATCGGTCTGCTAGCACTTCTGCATAGTCCATGGCTATAGCTCCAGTTGCCATATCTGAGCACAGGTTCTGGTACAGCCAAAGTCACTGTGCCCTGCTGTTGTTACCAATAAATACACTGAACAAAATCAAGATGCTGATCAGATGGCATGGGTATTGCACAGGTGTGCCTTAGGCTGGCCACAATAAAAGGCCACTCGAAAATGTGCAGTTCCATCACACAGCACAATGCCACAGATGTCGCAAGTTTTGAGGGAACGTGCAATAGGCATGCTCACTGCAGGAATGTTCACCAATACAGTGAAATTGCACTTTTGAGTGGCCTTTTATTGCGGCCAGCCTAAAGCACACCTGTGCAATACCCATGCTGTCCGATCAGCATCTTGATATGTCACACCTGTGAGCTGGATGGATTATCTCGGCAAAGGAGAAGTGCTCACTAACACATATTTTGACAGATTTGTGAACAATATTTGAGAGAAATAGACGTTTTGTGTACATAGAGAAAGTCTTAGATCTTTGAGTTCAGCTCATGATGAATGGGGGCAAAAACAAAAGTGTTGCGTTTACAATTTTGTTAAGTATAGTTCAAGCATGTCACTACTGCTAAAACCACAAAAAGTCATGTTTTACTTTTCTACCTGTGCATGGATCAAACAAAAAGATACAAGGAGTTAATTGTGGCAGGTGTTTTTCTCTACTTTGGACAAAGCCATGTTAGATCTTTCACCTCTTTTTCTAGTCTTTATGCTGAGCTAGGCTAAGTATGTCCAGACTCCAGCTAAATACTACACACAGAGACACAAGATCATCTTCTCATTTCATTCTCCAGAAGAAAGCAAATTTCTGAAATTGTTGAACTATTCCTTTAATGATTGGATCTTGGTGCTCAGGTCACAGTATGTTATGCATTATTGTGCTTATTGATCAAAGTTTTCCAACTTTTCTCATCACATTACAGGCATGGATTACTTTGCCAGCAACAATGTTAAGTGAAGCTCATGCGGTTACTTTGATAATGACATTATGCAATCACATATGATCACATCTGTTGAGCAGAGGGACAATATGAAAAGTATTAGCTTTATTAAGTCTTACGTAACAAAAAGGCCCCCACAGATTTTGTGCTGGCTTTATTTGAAGAGAACAGAATGACTCCCTTTTTTAACATGACATTAAATATGCAGATTATAATATAAAGCTGATTTATTTCATTATTCTGTTTAAAGTATTAAACTCATAAATTAAAAACTTGTACATTGTTATTGCTATCAACACAGAAAAACTAATAGTGTGTGTGAATGCTGGTGGCCAGTGTGTGCTTATTAAGCACATTTCTACAGCGAGGCCTCCCACGCACACTGAATGCTAAACAGCCTGACACACACAGCTACACTGCCATTTGAATACACTACTACAGTGTGTAATCAATATTCCTCTAATATCTTTACTCTGTGTATGTTGCTGTAACGGAAACACAACACACATTTTTACATTTTGACAGCACAGAGTGAAGCTTGTGAGTAAATATATTTGTGTATGAGATGCATGTACATTGTTGTATGTTTCTGTGAGTGTGTTGTCAAGTCAGGTTAATCTGTACATCACATAGTGTCTTTATGGCTTTATGGTTCCTGACCTGAGAGGTGGCAGATTTAGCAGTCAGACAATAGCTGACGTATTCCCCCAGCTGAGAGATACACAAAGACTGTGTATGTGTGTGTGTGCCGAGGTAAGAGCCAGCTGATACCGTAGTTCCCAAGGTTATGGTCCTGCACTGTGTTAGCTGCTAATGAAACATATAATGAGACCCTGAGGTTAAAAAAAAGTGTGTGTGTGAGAGAGACTGCTGTATGTATCTTCCACACCATATGGCCAAAACTATGTGGACAACCTTATAACATTATGCCTACACAGTACTTGATTGCTCAACATCTCATTTCAAAACCATGGGCGTTAATATGCAGCCACAACAGCCTCCACTCTTCTGAGAATGCTTTACACAAGATTTGGGAACCTGAACTTGCTCCCATTCAGCTGAAATAGCATTTGAGAGGTCGAACACTTAAACTGGGCAACAAGACCTAGACTTGATTTACTTAATCCGGTTGCACCTAAACTATAACAGAGATGTCCACATACTTTCGGTCATCTGTGTTTGTAACCATTCTCACTTTCTTTAACTCTATCACCCAATTATTAACCTGTAGCTGTGGACGTCTTTTTTTTTTTAAATCGCTCTCATGTGAAGAGAGTCTTCTACACCCCTAAAACTATAGGTGTGGATATAATCTGAAACACACACACTTTGCTCTCATGCTGCTGACACAGTGATATGATAACCTGTGTGCAGACTTCGAGGCGTAGTCTCACACACAGGGCTTTGTAATGGAGTGGAGTTTTATGGCAGCACTCAAAATTTTGCCAGCACAGCGTTCTGATTTGCGCTACGGCAAAACCCCTCCACTCCTCTTCCGCCTGCTCTCTCAGTCGTCACTCTGCTTTTCATCACCTTTTGTTGTCACTTCTGGCTCTGCCTTCCTTTCATCCTGTTCATCCTGCTGCTGTGCTCTTTATACAGTGTTTTAATTCACTTTCAACACCTGTCTTTTTCATCTTCCCCCTCTTTCACCCACACTCTCCCTCCACCTCTTTCTGCCCCTCGATGTCTTCTCTCCTCTTCATATATTTCATTTTCATCATCTCTTACTTTTCCTTTTTTTGAGCGCACGATCACCTTCCCTGCTCTTTTTGCCTCAAGCGTCTTTGTGTTGTAAATATTTTATTTGACTAAATCTACTTTTCTCTTCACTCTCTTTCTGCATCAGCCACTTTGTCTCTCATGCACACATGAATTCCTAATACTTTTCTTACTTATACGTAAAACGTTCCATTTTCTCCTCCATTTGACCCTCACGCTTGACGCTTTTAATTTTTCCCTTCTTCTTCGTTTAACCTCGACAAAATGTGCTGACACCAGTTGTTTTTCCCCTTTTTTCTCCACAGAGGATGGCATGTTTAGGATGTTCAAACAGATGGAAGTTTGATTTAATATATTTTTTTAATTCGGCACCAACTACTGTGCATAGTAAAAAGCACTTCTTTCAATCTTAATTTTCACTCGGGTGGAAGTTAAGTTATGGAGCTCCAAGAGCTCAATTATTAAGCACAGCCATCTTGTACAAGCAGCAGGTACTTTCTCACACTGCGCTTGGTCCCTAGCCTGCTGTTTTCCATAGGACTTCATTATTTTTTTTAAATACATTATAGTATAACACAGAGTCCATGTTCTCAGATGGCTCAGTCACTCCTGAAGCCATTGTAAATTATGGATTAACACAAGATGGATCTGCTCTTTTACTTCTTTAAATTCAACAAAGTGTTAGCTGCGTATCATTGAAGCAATAACTCAACCAACATGTTGCTTTAAGCTTGTTCTGTTATCACTGTGACACACAAGCTTGTGGCTTATCGTTGAATTAAAAAACACAATTCACACTTACAGTCTATGATCTGACTCACAGTGGCGTGGCAGGGTGAGAGGTGATGACTTACATGATGGATGGAAAAGAGAAGAGAGACGGTGACAATACCTTCATGACAGGCTGGGCGAAATACTTGGCGCTCCAATCACACAGGCCCGTCTGGAGGGAAGGACTGATGTAGTTCCTGTGACCTCCGGGGTCGTCCCCATCCTCAGCTGCCTGGACACACACACAAAAAATGTGCAACTTTTACTTTACTTTTATTTCACGTTAACAATGTTGCAGCAGCTGATTGCTGTTTACTGTACCAACACAATGCCCCAGTAAAACACAGGGACTCATACAGCAGGGTGTTCCTCTACCTGCTCAGGTCCCTTGTCAAACATCTTGCGAGTGCGGGGGAACTGGTGTGAGTGGGGTGCCTGCCCTCCCAATGTGGGGGTGTAGGGAGGCCGTGTGGCCGGCTGCTCTCTGGCGGGGGGTTTGGGCACCTCATTAGTCAGACTGGAGCTGCTGGTGCTGGGCATGGGAGGAGACCCGCTGAAGGAACAGAGAAATTAACATGAGGACAGGAAACAAATTGGAAGAAATTAGACATCATCAGCTTTGCCTTTTCATGTCTGTTTTAGCCTCCATTCAAGAGGAATAATTTCCACACATAAAATCCATAACCTCATTTCTGTAGTTATCATATTCATCATAAAATACCTATTTCTAGGATTTAGTATGATAATTTTTTTCTAGTTTATTATATGTTTCTGTTCAATAGCAATCCACATTATTGAATATTTTATGAAATGTCATATGTTCTAAATCTGCTGCACCCTTGAGCTCCGTAGTAACATTTGTCAGGAGCCTCTTGAAAAAGAAGTTAGGCATTTTAAGGAGTTTATCCTGCTAACGATATTTTTTCTAAGAAGTTAACATTCTTCAACTGAAGGTTCCTCCCACTGTCTACTTCATTAAATTAAATTAAGATTCTGTCTTGCCAGAAAGAAGGCTGAGTGAGCTGGATGCATGTGTTTTAGGGCTTTACTGTAATGTGTTTTCTGTATATCAACATGCTCATGTGTGCGAGAGGTTTTCCCTCACCCAGCCTGGTGGATGTGTGTTCCCTTGCTGGTGGGGCTGGCTGGGGCCGACTGAGTGAGAGAACCAGAGTCCAGGATCCTCTGAGGGCGAGCGTTCATTGTTGCCTGTTGGCAAAAAAAAGTGTGTGGTTAATTCTCCGTTGTTTAATAAAGTCATCCCACTGGAAATATGAATTTATTGGCTAAAAAGGGAGGAGGGGACGGCATTTTCAGAGACAAACCTGAGGACAGATCAGGATTAGAAGCAATACCTATTTTCTGTATATGCGCCCTGCTGTAACAGTATGTAAAAAGTCCAGCACTTTACAAAGTTTGCTTAAATTTCCAGAACTTTATCTCATTAGGCAGAGCAGGTAATATAACCTCTTCATTGTGAGTTGTCTAATGGATGCACACAAGGGAGGGGTAAACTTAATAACGACAAGGCGAAGCATCACTGATGAATAGCAGAGCTGTTGTTTACTGAAGTCAGGTGGAGAAAAAACATTGTGCAGCGTAAATCTAGTTAACACAGGCAAACACATTTTACTACCAGGGATAACCTTTCATTTGATTTCTATGCTAATTACAAAATTGCGGCAAGTATCGTCTGTTTGTGAGTGTTTCTAAAAGGCCAAGAGGAAGGGAGAAAAGTTTTTGATGCAAACTTTCCACACACATACAATCCACTGCATTTATGAGGGGGAAAATATATTAGTTACTAGAGTTAGCTGTTAGCGCTTCATTAAGAGGCAATTGGAAATTAAACAAAACAGCACTAAAACCAGCTGAAAGGGTTATTATCGTAATAGCTCGGACTCTAATCTAAGTACATTTTCAATTCAAGCACAACACAATCAATATGAGGAGAAGGAGATAAAAAGGAAAAGCAGATAAACAACTTAAGCTGATTTGTATTTTATTTTGGAAGGTGATGGTATGTAAAGACGATGGGTAGCAGCATGTGTGTGAGAAGAGAGATGTGCATGGCGGCCAACATGCAGACATTTCTTAAAGCCAAAACTGAGCTTGCAACTGCAGCATTAATCCTTCTGGAGCTCATTTAAGAGTTAGAAAGAGGTTGCGGCAAAGTGGAGCTGTACACAAGTAAAAGCTCAGACAGAAGAATCTCGTTAAAAAAAAAACAGGCAGTAGGGTGAATGAAGGGTTACCAAACCTGTCCTGCACTAAAAAGGTCACAGGTTTTATTCCCCCAACAGTCCATTAACTACCTTGTATTTTATCCATGTGTTGTAAGTCACCAGTTATGGACATTTTACCAGATGCTGATATGAATGTGAAGCTGCAAGCTCATCAATTCAAATGATTTGATTATGCAACATGTTCATGGATTATTCATCAACATTTGCAGATCATCAACATGTGGTTAACAAACATCATGCTAAGACAGGTGGGCCTCATGCCTTATCTGCTGACAAGCCTTCCAGAAAATTACATATGCAAAACTCCCACATTAGCAGGAAACGGGGTAAGCTGCTCCACACTGCGGAACAGCTTGCTCCCTCTGTTTCAATCCGCTTCCCCTCACTTCCTCCATCAGTAATTGGCTAGAAAGTGAGTCAACAGAGCAAACAAGTTAGTGTGTGTACACACACTCCATTAGCAAGGCCTCTGGTAGGACACAGGCGTAAAAGCTGATGACAGCTTAGAAAAACCTCTAAGTGTTCCTGCTTAGTTATTAAAGGTGCTTTGGAAACGATTAGCTGGGGGACAAAGTGCCACACACCGGCTTGATGTATGATGATGACATGGAAGTGGTGAAGGTGAAAGGGGATTGGTCAAGGCAGAGATGGTGGACTGGTGGAGGTGAAGATGTGGTGGGTGTCTTGGGGTAAGCGTGCGAGAAGGGATATCGGCCGAGTCAGATATAAATATAAATAAGATGATTGAAGCCTCTGTATGACCACTTATTTCCTTGAAAATAAACAAAACTGTAAGATAGGACCAAACAAAGGACTTTGTACGGTAATATTGTTTCTGAAAAATTACATCTTAAAACATTCAGATTTTAATTTTACATTTAATTTAAAAAAGAATATTAAAAATGTATTTAAAAGAAACATTTAAATGCTGACAAACATTGCGAGTGCATACACTTTTCTTTGCAACTTTACTAGTCAAACTTCAGCAGGTAGTCAAGAGACCGGACACTAGTAAAACAGGAATAAAACAACAGACCCATGACTTTCGCCCCAGCATCATGCAGTAAGAGGGGGCTATTAAAAAAGCAGTTAATGCGATCATCATCTGAGAAGCAAGTCATTTTCGATTAGGTGCTGACCTTGTTCACTTTGTTACAAATCAATAACATTTGACATTTAAAATCCTAATTAAAGGAGCTGGATTGCTAGTTAGGCTAATGTTAACACTTGTGAACTTTGGATGAATGTTCTCTGATTAAGCTGTCTGTGTGAAAGTAACAAATTAAATTGGGCTCATTAAGTTAATGATAATTAATTAACTTCAGAAAATAAGGCATTTAAAAGGTGTTTAGATTGTCATTTGGTTTTAAATGTCAAAATGTTCTTTGCCATTTTTTTTTCCACAGATAACACAGGCAGAGCTTTAATCCCTCATCACTTGTTTCCATGTCAGGATGGTATGTATGACACAAATGACACTAGTACCACAGAGTGTACATCGTGTACAGCTTGGTTGGAATCATTTCAAGCTAGACTATGATGTAGGTGTGTAACCAAAGCAAAAGAGGCGCATGTGATCTTATCACAGTCATCCAACCCCCTACAAAAAACTACTTTTGTCTGTGAGGGACCAAAGGTAACCAGGAGCGGTTCCACACCACCGGAGCGAGGCAAGCTAAGCTTGGCCTATAACTGAATGATCAACATTGACCCATGACTTGTATTTCCTCCAGAGATTGCTACCATCACCCAAAGGCCTGATTTGGTGCTCTGGTCCCCTTCTCTCCAAAAATCATCAAGCTCAAGGTACTCCGGGAGGACTCGGTGGACGAGGTTAATGAATGAAAGCATTTACGCTAGGCCGAGCCAGCTGCTGAAGCTCAACACTGTGGCTGGAACACTGAAGTCTGCCCTGCGGGAGTGAGGTGCAGAGGTTTTGTGGCAACAACTACCAACAGATTGCTCAGAGACCTGGGAATCAGAGGCCAGAGCCTGCACTTATCCATCAAAGCTGCGTCAGAGGCAGCAGAGAGAAGCAGCCAGACCCCTGCTGGGCCCCGAAGTAGGCCACAACGACACAGAGGGGGTGTTTCTAGGACGCCAGGATTCACAGATGAGACCTCCCGAGGCATAAAACATCAAGGAAGGAGGGTGAGGACCTCTATGTCAGCCTTCCATCGTCAGTCACTTTGGTGTTTTGTTCACCATCAGCAAGAAGACTCTCAAGGATAATGACATCTTATCCTGCGTTTTCGAAATCATTCAGCAGAAGGAAGTAGCACAGCCGCTTTGAAGGCAATCCAAAGGAGACCAAGTCAAGTTTCTAGTGGATTGAGACAAACCACAAGAATCGGTTCAATAAAAAGTCACATGAAAAAGGACCACGTCCATAAGACCCTTTTCCGCTAGACCCTTTTCACTGGGGCACGTGCCCCTGTATTGATGTGTTGTGCCCCAGTATTAAAATTGTCAAGACCCCTTGGCGTTGTTTTTGGACGTGTAGGGCTCCACGGTCAAGTAGCTCTTGGACCAAACGGTGGTAGGCTACTCGTGGAGATATTTCCTTGCCCACAAAAACTCATGAACCCACATACGAGTCTGTCCTCTCTCTCTCTACCTGCTCTACTCTGTGTTGACATTTTTACATCCAGTAAAAGTTAGGTAGAACTACTTGCAACATCTCTTCCACGGATTTTATGCATCATAGCAACCAAAGCGGTCGGAAAAAACGCTGCGCCTCAAAATCGCCCGCTAGCGCTCCTTGCTGGGCGTTTTCACAAGAGTAGCTGGCGTTTTCAGCTGGCAAAAAACGCTTTGGTGGACACGGGTCTTGAGTCAGCCTCTAGGTCTGTTTTTGTCTTTGTTGCTTGCCAGACTGTGACTGAACAATATTTGAGTGAAATACAACTATTTATTACCTTTGCGCTCAAATGTCCGCAGCCAGACTTTGTTGCATTCCAGCAGCAACACTAATAGGACCAGCCCAGACAACACAATAATTATCTTTCTCTCAGTGAAGGTTTAGTTACAACTCTGGACTAATGCAAGGTGGAAAGCATTGGATTCACATTGACTATTAAAATGTTGATTAGCAGGGCAGACAATATGGATGGACATCTCTCAGTAAATAAGAATATAATAATATTTAGTATTCAGTCAAGTCATAGTATAAATTAGAGCTGGACAACAATAAAACAATTATCACAGTATAATTTTTCTCAATAACAATATAGCAAATCTTCAATAAATGTTTGATCTTATTCATTTGAATCATGAAGGAATAATCACTTACTTTTTCTATTAAGATATTTATCTCATGGAGGAAATTTTAGAGATTTAACTTAATTTTACTCATGCATATTTGTTGAAAAAAATATTTTAACATATTTGTGAAGGGATCCACTGTTTGGTAAGTGATTTTCATGTTCTGACCATAAAGAATAGTTAAAACCACAATTAAGTATCTGGTTTCTTCAGCTTTCACTAAGGAGCAAAAATCAGCCTTCAAGTACCAGCACAGACCCAGTCCAGACGTCTTTAGCAGGTCACACAGACCCAGGTGAAACACAAGCAGCCTCAGTCAGTACGAGCACAGCCAGAGATGTACAGATGTGCAGCAGTCCTAACAGACTTTGGAGGATTTCTCTAGAAGAGGTTTCCATTCAGGCCTATTACAGAGACAGGCTGTTTTAAAGGTAGTAGTAAGAGCAATGCAGTGTCAGGTGTGACTGTGCAGCAGTGGCAATTTGTTTACATGGCTCACAGGTAACATAGCAGACATAAAATAGGTATGTGTGCTTATGCTCTGGTCAAATCCCTTTCTGACATGACCAATATTAGGAATATATAGGAAATATTAGGGAAGCTGGTAAGGCACATACTAACGAATTTCATACACTTCAATCAAAAATAATTTACATGAGGGATGTGGGGGCCTGTGCCCCAGAAGAGCTTTATGTCTAGCAACGCACCTGACTACGTCTCACATCATTAGAGACAAGTTCAAGTCAAGTCTGAATCAAAACAAGTTCAAGTCAAGTCAATGGAGACAAGTTTAAGTCAGGAAAGACAAATTCAAGTTACATCTGAAGTCATATAAGACAGGCCAAGTGTTAATCACGATACGTTCAAGGCAAGTATCAAGGCAAGCAAGACAAATTAAATACGTCTTAAGTTAATCAAAACAAGATTTCGCAGTCAAGTCAAGTCCAACTCCAGTCACATTCAATTCAGTTTTATTTATATAGCACCAGATCACAACAACAATTATCTCATAGCGCTTATATAGAGCAGGTCTAGACCGTACTCTGTGATATTATTTACAGAAACCTAAAAATTACCACCATGAGCAAGCATTTAGGTAACACAGGGAAGGAAAAACTACCTTTTAAGAGGCAGAAACCTCAAGCAGAACCATGGCTAAGTCACATATCTCCATTGCATGTCATTTGCAAGTTTTTCAGGTCTATGAACGCTGACACTTGCTGACACCGACATGCATTTGATTATTTTCTAAACCGTGTTAACAGCTTTTTATGTAGCTAACGTCTGGTTCTTTCAATGCGTTGGCCTACTAAATAAATACTCAAGCTTTGAGGGAATAAATCTCTGTGGTTGTCTTACTCTTTATTGTTAATAGATTTTACCAGGTCAGAATTTAATGTTTTTGTGGTAGTGAAAGCTCAAGTCAAGTCCTAATTTTTATGAGTCAGATCTACAGCTCTTACGATTAACAGACCACCAAAGATGATGCAGAAGGTCGGGGGCAGGTGTTTGATTGAATTGGGTCTTTTTCTGTTTGTTCCCATATGTTGGATGTCAAGCTGGTTATTTCTGTAAATATGACACCACTGTTAGCTCAGTTGACTTCACGACCGCAGGTACACAGAAACTACAGAGGTGTGTTGCGGTATCACACAGACAGAGCAGTGCATTAGCTGGTAGAAGAGAACTCTATTGCATGTTGTTATTTTACTGCAGTCCAGTAGGGAGTCTCACTGCATAGACTCTGCTCTTCTGAAGGTAACTAAAGGGAGAACTGGTGTTGGTGGTAGGAAACACAAGACATTTTTCCTCAGGGTTAGGATGGGTGGCGGACTACAGTGGTTATTATGGCTCTTTAAGTTATGGCAGCCTCTTTGCTCTGCTCTGCCAAGCCTGGGGGAGTCATTGGCCCTTAATTGCATTTGCACAAAAGTAATGGCCTTTTGGAGGAAGAAAATGCCAGTGGGAGAGCGGGGAGTGTGTGCTGGAAACAGATCTTTTTCACTGCATAACCATGTGGTGAGAGAGAACTGACATACAGATACAGAGCCTGCATTATGTTATAATAAACACTAGTTGATACTCATCTTTAAAATGACATATAATGAGCTCAGCAGTAAAAAAAAACAACCTTAAAATCTTGGATCAATATTTTAAGCAACCATTTCGAGAGCTCCTCCAGGAACATTTATGTATGATGTAGACATGCTATCAAGAAACAAGTTCCAGTAGCTTTAAAGAGTCCAACATGTCATACCTTGTATGCTATGCTGTTGAGGACCTTCATGGCCAGATCCGACACTTCAGGAAAAGGGTCTGCAGCGAGATGTAGCAGCACTCTCCAGATCTGAGTGTAAACACTGTTGAAGGACACACCTGGAAAAGACACACAAAGCAAATAAACGATTTAGACATATTTTAGTTTTTTTGCACAAGTGAAATTCAGTTTTACTCATTCAAGTTTTAGACAAAATACACATATATCGTAAATTAATACACACACACACACACAAGTCACCCATCAGCACACACACTCTGGTGAAACTCACCAGTCTATGTCCATTATCACAGCAGAGCTAACAGCTAAGTGGTAATGCACAATCCTGCCCATGTCATTTTCCTTTCCTGCAGTTGTTACAATTGTTGAGATGGCAGAGGGAAATGACCTCCACTGTCAGGTAATATAAATCATTCATCAACATACGCGCACACACACATGCACACTCACATTTCCTCACCCACTGGAGAACTGTCAACTGCTGTCAACTGTTATCATGAATACAAATGAACATAGTCTCTCTCCTTCTGTCAGGTGGTTTTGTTCATCTGTTGCTTCTCTCATCTTTGGCATTGTATTTACTCAATTTCACTGTTTATTTTGTGAAACATTCTTTAAACTCCGCCTCTTTTTTGACCATCATCTCCATCACTCCTGTCATTAGTTTGTTCAGGGCCTCAACCTCAACATTTTGGGCTTTAATCTGCATTGGCACATTATCTCTGCAGTGTACAGAGCCTCCTTCTTTGTTGCTGTGCTTTTTCTACTTTGTCTCCCTCTAAATGTCCCTTTGTCGGTCAGCTTCAATCTGTCGCCTTTCTCTTTCCCACAGTGTCAGCCACAGGGACACAAAGCGGTAATAGTCTGTTTCTCAGTCCCCCGCCACTTTTCTGTTTCTTCCTTCTCCTCCTCAAGAATTCGCCATGCAGGTGTTCCTGTAAACTTGACCTTTGAGGATTACTACTCTTATTTCATTTCCTTTTATGATGTTTCCCTGTCAACTGCCTTACTTTTTATTAGGCATAAAGGTCAAGCCCTGGACCTGCAAACTCCTTAAGGTGCTGTGGAGAAGTGGGAATGACTAGACCCTCTTATACAGTAGCTCAGATTCCTCTCCAGAGAGTGCCAAGAGGTTTCAATGGTCCCACCCTTCAAACACAGGAGACCAAGAAGGGATGATTCGAAGAAGGATATGACACAGAACAAGGAGGAATCTGGAAAGTGTGAGGAGCAGAGAGGCCAGAAGGAGCAAAGCTGGAGGAAAGAAAAAGGGAACAGGAAGGGATAAGATATTTCAAATGATCTATGACAGAGATGGATCAGAAAGATAAAAAGAGATGGAGAAGGATGAGTGTAGGAAATAAACCCCAGAGACGAATGAAGAGGAAAGAGATGAAACCTTAGAGAAGGCAAGAATGACGGAGGAAGGGAAAGTGAGAGAGGGAGTTAAAGAGGTGATTAGGCTGTAGCCTGAGGGCAGGATATGATTAGCGATGGCTAGCCAGCGTGCTACCTGCAGCAGTAAACAGCCAGTTGATAAATGTGAAATATGGTTCCTCTCCCATTTAACCACCACGCTACATTACGGGTACACACAAATTACCACTCCCTACACAGTCCACATGAGGGAGCATGACGGCTGACATTACTCACTGTCTGAACGCTGCACCAGTGACTTGTCCTGACTTGACACTTGTGTCATTTGAAGACTTGTGCAGACTGAAATGGATGTACAGTAGTAAAGATGTTAATTACTGGCTAAATGAACCACTGGATCACTGTTTTATGACCTCCACAATTCTGGCAGATGACATAAAATACTTTTAACACTGCATAGCGACTTTTGGAGCTGTAAATGGCTGAGGCATAAAAAATGCATCAGGACATTTGAAAGCAGGGAAGAGACTCCTCTGTGAGGCATATTTGAAATACATTTCACAGGGAGTTGTAAGCAGCGTAAGCAGCACCAAATCATATCTGTGATGCTCTTTAAAATGGGAAAGAGCCTCAAATACACTGACACAGGTAGCGGTGAATCTAAGCCCTTGTCAACGTAGACACAGAAAATGTAACGCACAGTGTTACCTCGGAAGCCTTTATCAGGCATTTAATGCCTGCGTTTATGAAGCACTTTACAATTTTGCCTCTCATTCACCCATTCAACCCTCACAGATGGCAGCAAACTACCATGCAAGGTGCTGGCCTGACCATCAGGAGCAATTTGGGGTTCAGTGCCTTGTACTTTGACATCTCGACAACTATTGGATTGATTGTTGGGACATATACAGACATTCATGTTCTCCAGAGCTTCAATCCTACCGATTGTCGGGATCCTCTTCTGGTTTTGAGTTAAATATCTCGATAACTATTGGATTGCCATGGAATTTGGTAGTTATTTAAGGTCTCGACAAGATGGATGAGAGTGATGGCTGGGAAATGTGCTTGGTGCTATGAAGGCATATTATAAACCAAATATTGCGTTTTGTGTTGGAATCCTCCCTGTAAAAGAACCAAAAATAACCTGGCGCAGGAGAGTGCTAAGTTGGACTCAACTTGGGGTGGTGAGGTAAAGATGCTGCCAAGAATAGAGGACAACTGAGGGAGTTCATTGTGGCCTTCTGTTCCACAGAGTATGAAGGCATGAAGTACGGTAAATAAGGAGGATGAATCCTGATGATGTTGGTGATCTACAAGGTTTTAATCTAGCATGCTAATATGCTAAACTTAAGGTTTGTTCATATTTAGTATGGACGTGGAAAGCTGTGGACACTAACAGCAGATGCACTACAATATGCAGACATGTTCCACATATGCTCAGTAGAAAACAAGAAGCTGACTTCATGACAGGAAGAAGAGTACCCCCCCAGACTTCTTTGACTGACTAACAAGCAAGGAAAGATCAAAGAAAATGGTGTGTTCAACTGCTAAACAAGAACAGGGTGAAGGAGGGGAATAAAGTACATTGGTACCAGAGGAGAGAAGCATTTTTTGGCAAGCGGATGGACCTTCACGGGCATGAGCAGATGACAAAATTCATGTCATGTGGACCCTCACAGCCCTGTGGATGCAGCAAGTATGAATTAGGCTTATGATGGTAAACATTTTACCTGCTAAACATCAGCATTTACTCACACACATCACAATTTCTAAAAATAAAACTTTTATCCATTTTACAATTTGTTTTTCTTCTCTATTACAGCCTCACAGATATGCTGGTCTGGTTGTTATAATGTAGTAGGATTTGTGCTTGTTTATAATTATAGTAAGTGTAAATGTAAATAAATACATCACTACTGCAACTCTGCCCTGACTCCCACACAACTTTGGTGTCATGCTGGTTTCCTGCAGGCCAGTGTCCAGCAGCTGCTGCATTTAACATTTACGGTTTCAATTTGTTCTAAACTGCTCACTATAAAACACAAGCCACTTTACCTCTCAACATTTCTTTTTGCTTGTTTGCAGTTTTAAAACATAGATGGGATAAAACTGAGAATGTATGCGGTTGAAAAAAAAAAAAAATAGAGAGACAAAAGGAGTTAATCCATTTTTCAGGCAAGATGAAAAACTAAGCCCCAACGGTCTTATGAAAACAACTTCAAACCAAACAAAAGACAGAAGCAAATGAGGAAACAAAAACAAAAACAAAAAAGTCAAAATGACAAGTGAAGTCTCGGCTGAGTTAGATAACTGAAAGTATGTATTTCAGCCTTTTCTTTATGCTCCTGAATATTGCTACTAACATCCATGCATCTGCTCTGCCCAGCTTGTTTATACATGCAACACACTGCAAAGTGGGAGTTATAAATAAGCGTGCTGGGAGGCTGGGATTCTTTTCAGCCATCGTGGGGGCACTGCTTAGTGGGCAAAGGGCCAATATGTCTTTTAACCTGTTTACACGGGGACCTCATGCCAGCATTTCGGGCCCACACGCAGCTTAAAAAAGGTTTAACTGAACATCGCTTGCTAAATTTGTCAGATAAAAGGGTAATGGGATCAAGCGCTGTGCCAGGCTGTTTTTATTGTTGTGCTTTTTTTTCTCCATCAAACATTCATTTCCAAGCTTTGGTGTCCCATGGTACCTGTGTCCTTAAAGGAAATCCTACTAGAGCAGCTGGCTGACAAGGATGAATTTTAGTTCGGTTTTGATTAAGTTTGGATTAGTTGCAAAATCCCAGATTAGAAGATGACCTGATCCTGAACCACTGAGTAAAAAAGGCAGACAAAATTATTTTCTTATCTGCGTGTGAGAGAAGAAAATGTGCATATGAGGGTGACTCCACCCAGATTTACACGGCAGATTTATTAAAATTGAATTTAACAGTAGAGGAAATTGGGCTGTTACCTCAAAGGACCGATACGTAGTTGAGCTTGGCTGAGTCAGGTACACCTAAAATAAGGTGGCATTCATTTAAGGAACAAATCAAAGAACAACAAGAACAGGAAATTTCATTATAGTACCTGAACCTACTTTCCTGCCAAGTCAAATTCACTGTCCTCCAGAGCTCAATTTACTTTTCCATTTGATTTGCCATTTCGATTCATTTTCCTTTGTGCCGTGCAAAAACTACTCGGACGTGCTGGGGAGGGGGTGGGGGGTAGATTACAACACGATTTGTAACGTAAAATGCAACAAAAAGAAAAAAGAGAGGGAGGGAAAGAAAAAAGGAAATCCCCAGTTTCACTTTCCACTTTCCCAAGGGGGTGGGAGTGAGTTAATGGTTTTCTTGCTTGCACACAAACTGGCTGTCAGGACGCATGGTGGAGCCCGCCAATCACCTGAGAACCGGGGTAAGTAAGCAGGTTTGAGTTCATTGTGTACCAGGAAAAGCACTTTAATGGTCTCAGGATCACAGGGTCGGTCTCTCCCACTGTCCTTTACACATCTGCAAACCTTTTTTACACTTGCTCTATTCTTAGCCCGAGAGCTTCTCCTTTTGTCACTTCCCTCCTTTCATCTAGGGGTAGCCTGAGGTCTTCCTCTCTGGTGCCATCGCATTCTCCTGGTCATTCATTTCCCCATGTGTCTTTCTCAAGCTTAGTTCTCTTGAGAATTCATGGGATGGCAGTTTTGTGTTTTGAACAATCCAACACTGTCCCCACTACTGGCTGCTGCCTGCTGTAATGATCCAGCAGGGTGCATGCTGCCACCAGTACCTAGATGTACACTGGCACAAACATTTCACACAAGACATACAGTGTGCAAAATGACTATCATGATGATAGGACAAATATAAAATGTTTGTTTAATTTCAATACAAAATCCTCAGTTTCAAAAACAACACGGCCTCTAAAGACTACACAACAAGCTGGAAACATACACACATTGACATTTTATGGCATTAGAAAGTTAATAAAGCTAAAGTTAGCAGACTGCAGCAGATTACCTGTTTACACATTCAGCCACAAAGCAACATGAGCGTTTATATTTCCATGAGTCCAATGTACCGTTTTCTTTTAGCTCTATTTAGGTCTCCACCAATTCCAAAAATTTCTAGCTCTTTAGCAGCTAGATGCTTCACTGTGTTCTCTAGCCTGTTACTAACATTGCTTTGGTGGGTCGGAAAACCAAAACAATGAGCTAAAAAGGGCTATAGAGCTCAGCAGAGTTAAGGGGATTGCAGAGTTAAGTAATCAGATTCTGAAGACAGATTTGTTTGTATGGTTCAATGGGACCATTGTTTTAGGGGCCTTGCAGAAGACAGATAATAGTCAAAATCAAAGCCTCAGAGGCAGAGATATTCTGACTTTTACACGCTAGGGTGGGTCAAATTCCATAAATGCTCAGACCTACACTTCCCATAATGCAACTCAATAGTGTCTCTTCGTTGGACTCTCCCAGCATGCTAAATCCCCACATATTTCATGCCCCAGTTTTTAATCCCAGAATTCTGTTTAAAAATTGTTGTCTCCATTTGCAAACTGAGATAACACAACCAAGACATCACAATGACATCATCAGGGTTATGTTCTGAGACTCCACAAAGGTCCCCCAGCACAGAAGACATTATACAACAGGCTGTTTAGTACTCACTAGGGGTGTAACAGTATACAAAAATCAGGGTTCGGTATGTACTTCGGTTTTGAAGTGGCGGTTTGGTTTATTTTCGGTACAGTAAGGGGAAAAAATGCAAACATTAAATTGCAAAAAAAGTTTTGTAAACTTAACAAACACTTAACAAACTTCCAAATTACACATAATATTTAATTATATAAATAAAAAAGAATAAGAAATAAAATACTGATGCAAACTTCTAGCAAGTTCTCCACTAAATAAAATATTCTCAAAACAATACCACATATAGCTAATAAAATATAATAAAAATTATATTGTAACAGACAGGATAGTCAGAATGTCACTAGTAAGATTGTTCTAGTCAGCTATGGCAGGAAGAGCCCGTTTCCCATAAGCACTGTGTTTTCCAGTGTTCCAGGATGTCAGTGAATATGCGATCTGTTTAGAAGCCTGTCAATCAACCGTGTTCGTACCTGTGATTGGCAGAGAGTTAAGAGGGATGGTTGTTATTGTTCCTGCTAGGCCGAAGGGAGGGTGTGTGTGTGAGCCAAGGGGAGAGGGACAGAGAGTTGAGGGGGAGAAGTTGGCGTGTAGCACTCATTGACGGCAGAGTTGTATTGGCGTTGGCACTGGCCATGCTGTTCAAGTCGCTAGTTAGCGAAAGGCCGGGCTAAAGCGTGGTGCTTGTGTGGCGCTGTAGCACCGCAAAGCAGAGATTTGGCCTGCCACTTAATATGTCCACATGTGCACCGTTCCGAAAGTCCTTTACCGAAACAGTCATTTATGCATTATTATGCAAAACTGGTCGAGTTGCACATTTAGAAAAAAGCTTCAGTACTACTGACAAGCCCTTACCTATGAGCGAGTTGAGTGAAGAATAGGAGGACACCCGTCGCATTTTGTCAATCGTTTCGAAGGAGAGGATGTACTCATCGTTGTCGGGGCTCCCCAGGGTGCTGCTGGCACTGCTGCTGGTGCTCAAGTTACCGGGAGAAAAGGCTGCTGGTCCACCTGGATGAAGGAAAATACACATAGCTAGATCCAAACTGCAAAATAAATCATGGAGCATCATAAAAGTAATACCAGATCTCATTATGCACTTTAACTGCTGCAAAAGTGCTATATAAATAAAGTTTATTAGTTTTTTATTGTTGTAAAAAGACAAAAACAAAACCACTAGCCAAATCAACATCGCATAAAGTGTAAGGTGTGTAAATAGCGTAAGCAGTCCTTATACTTAGAGGCTACATGCCATCACTGAACTTGCTCATTCAACTTCATTTCAGCTGTCATGCTTAGTCATCTCCTGCAGTAGCTCTCCTTATCACCAAAGATTACTCAGACTCATATAAACCCAAACACCATGCATCCTCCAAACTGACTGCAGGCTGAAATGTGGAAATGGAGATTGGTAGAGAATGGAAATACGCTCTGCTTTGTGCTTATTGATGATAAACACCGTGGCATATTGGAATAAGCAGAGAATGTGAATTAGAAATGGTGTCAGCAGTAGGTTACGCACGTCACCAAGTGCCAGTGATTTAACTCCACTCAGGGCTTGTGCATTACTCAGCGTGGCAGGTGACGAGGGTTCGTTTTGCTGTCTGACTCACAGAGCAGTGACACAAACAGGAGTGACAGCAGGTCATGTGTTCACAAAGCTGTGGACATGTTATGGTGATATGAGTGTGCCGCATTATCACAATGATTATTTTGCTGAACTTCAGGATTATCTATCATAATTATGCTATCTATTTTTAGGCACTACATCATTTTCCTGCTATATGTTGACAGCTAAACTTCCATATTTCACCAAATAAACATAAGACATAGCTAGACATACCAAAACACCAAGGGGGGAGAGAAGTGCACAAAAAAAGCAAGTCAACACTGGTGCAACTTACCAAAACGCACTAACCCCAAACAAACGCACGTGTAGGTTCTCTTAAAGCACTTCATCACAGATTAAAACCTTTGCCTATAATATTTGTAACAAATGATTATTGTTTTGAGGGTGTAAAGCATCTATCAGTATGCATAGGGAGTGTCACAGTGTAAACTCTGCCCCTTGTTACAAACAGGCCTACAGTTCAGCACCATGGACAGCTCCCCATCCCTTCTGGCGATCAGGCAGGATAAATCAGGTCTGCAATGATGGAGTGATTTGTGCTAAGCTGTGATTGTTGTCCTGTTTGCTTTGTCCTTCTTTGGTAAACATGTGAATAAATATAAACTGCAAAAACATCTGATTTCTGAATCTGCATCACATAGGTGCAGAAAGCTGGGTCAGAAATTATGAAATTATATCCCAAAGTGCCACTGACTTTGTAACTGGGGCAGATATCTGTGGGACCACAGCGAAGCAACAAGCCAGCAGAAAGAAGATCAGAGGCGGGGTTTGTGCAGCAACTATGAAACCCGTGGCCAATATTTATGTGGAGCTTGTTACAGCGCTGAGTATTGGGAAGAGCTGCTTTATAAAAAAAGTACTCTACAGGGCTGTGAATAGAGAAATCAAAGAGTAAACCAGGACTCACCCATGCTCAAGTCAGAGCAAAGACAATGTGAACCCTACACTGCTAAAATGAGTAGTAGTCTGAGGCAGCAAATGATGAAAAACAAGTTTTACTGTACTTATGTGGAGTGGCAATACATACTGAAGAAACAGTGGATAGACACTGATTTGGGAAAGGGCCACTGAAAAGGGAGTATAAAGCTGGACTGGAATAAATATCAACCCACCTAAAAACTGAACTATTATCTCGGCTTGGCAAACTGTTCAGAAACTCTCTGCTGGTTGTGAAGCCTCTTATTAATGCTTACTGAGTCTGTCTCAGGAATGGCAATGATGGAATGAAGAAGTAAGCCTGAGGACTGTTACATCTACGGTCCACAGCTGATGTGGAGGGAGAAAACCTGATGAAATGTGCTAATGGATTCGTTTCTTTTATTCAGCAGACTAAATCTTCTTTGTCTTCATTCAATCCTCCCACAGATTGATCTAAATGCATGCTTCATCTCATTTATCTCTCTCTCTGAACTGCCTTATTTTCTTTTCTCGCTCCATTTCGCAGCACTCTCTCACCCTCTTCATTGAGGTTGAGGTTCTGCAGGCTCTTGTTCAGGTTGCGGGCACTGGTGGCAGCTCGGATGTTGGTGTAGGAGTTGACCGATCGTAAGCGTGGGATGGCCGGGCTGTCCCTCACTGGAGTCAGGTTACCAGGCTCTGGACGTAAAGACAGGAGGACGTACATTATATAGTCTTGATAATCCCCAACCAATGAAAATAAATGTTGTTTTAATGAGTGTAATGTTAGAATAGATGGGATTCATCAAAAGGGAGGTCTTCTTTTTTCAATGCCTCAGACCTTCCTTTAAAAAAATATATATATTTACACAGACTTTGAAAACAAATTTTAATAACCTTAGAAAAAGCATTAGACCAGGTGGAGTGGAGTTAGTCTGTGTGCTGACAGTACCTGCGGTGTTGGCTGGTGACGGCACTGTGTAGTTCTTCTCTTCTTCTATAAACTGGAGGGCAACTGTACAGAAGTTGCTCTCATACTGGACGACCAGGTGACTCAGTGCAACAACCAGCTCCTGTCAAACACATACAGGAAAAGAAAAGCAAAACATAATGATCATTCAGCTCCAGTGATTATGATTTTTAAAACTGTATTTATTTCATGGTGCTATTATCAAGCCACGCTGGCTTTTTCCAGGTATAATTGTGACAAATGAGTAATAAATCTCCAAACATCGTTAATTATCTCTTTAGTGATCTCTCTTTTATTACCTCATTGCCTCCAGTATCAATGTACCACTTCATATAAAGTGAAATTTTGAAGTCAGCAAATACTAAATTATTATTATCTCTCCCTAAGACCTTGAATTTACCCATATACTGTATTTTTCTAACCTTCTCAAATACTCAATCTCCAGGCCCAATTTCCCCTTTCTCCTTCTGATACATATTGTCAAAACATGTATGGAGTTGATATTACATGTTATACATCACAAATATTTTAACTAAATTAGTTTCTCTACCCTTTTATATGTGTCAGTTATGAACAACATCCAGGAGCAGTGACTTCCTGTTTCCGGTCTTTAAGCTAAGCTAAGATAATTGCCTTGTACGGCCATATATCTGCAGACAGACATGAGAGTGGTCTCAATCTTTTCATCCAACTCTTGGAAAGAAAGCAAATGGACTTTTTCCCCCAAGATTTTGATCTTCTTCTTTAAACTATGTCCTGCAGTCTACACTCCACTTATTTGTTTTATCTAGATAATAATATCCTCATTACCTAATAATGATTGTGTTAGTGAATTCAGTTCACTGGAAGTCTTTCCACTGCATTGAATAATCTTGAATGCACCAGCATGATAACAGTCTTACCTGGAATGTAGTAGTCCTAAAGGCATAGCAAGGAAAGGCCCACGCTTTTCCATTGTTTCCATATATTTTGTAACCGTAATTTCTACCTGCATCTAGCGTCGTATTAGTTTGTCTTTTATATTATTTTGTTGTTAATAAACTGTGTATTTAGTGTTGTTGGTGTGAGTGTTATTGTGTTGCAGTGACCTTGCGGACCACAGGGCTGCCATCGTTAATGAGCTGGGCCAACATCATGGCCACGTTGTGGTCGATAGTGGTGGAGTGGTCTGTTCTCTCAGCAGAGTTTCCCACAAACGTCCCCAGAGCAAAAACAGCCGCACACCTCACCTGCAGCGACACAGACAATGCCTTAACGAAACCGGTTTACCTCGAAAACAGTTCAAACACAATGTTAAAGGTTTTTTGATGTGTTTGTGTTTACTGTCATTTCCCTTCATCGATGCATAGCGCTGTCTGAAACCAGTGTTGTGCCATTTGCTTTGAAATACAAACATTTGCTTGCCAGATTTATTCATAAATGTTTAATTTAATGTTTTGTGGGACCATGGTTCAAATGTCTGTATCACTATGAAATGCACTGGAGATTATCAGCTGTCCTGTGAGCTGATTTTTTTCAATATAACTAATTACTTTCTCTGCCCGCTTCACTGGATGTTTAATCCAAATTAGCGCAGGAATAAATATTTTGGTATATTGTTTGCTGTGGCAACAGAGCACTCTTTTTTGCAGGCACCAGGATGCATCATCACAGCTACTTTTTTATTCTTGTGATGCATCTTTAGTGAGGCTAGACTACACAGATGTTGCTTTGATAGGGTTTGCTTTGCTCCAATTAAAATGATGAACTGAAACATTTCTGACGAACATATTGTAATTTTCTTTCTAAAACCTGGAATAAAAGAAACTAATGAAAAAGTACTGTGACTAGAAAGTAAATTAAGACAGAAGAGCACAATTCTGGAAAACATCTTAATCCTCATCACTTAAGACATTTTTACATTCCTTTATGCACTGAAATATTTCAGACTCAGCTGCACCTGCACAATCTACCACAGTGCACTACAACAGCCCTTCAGTTATTTCCACCATCTACACTAAGATGTGTTGATTTAAATCAACGGTTTGTTTAAAGCCATAGTTAGTGACGTGTTGTGTAGCCAGCTGTATACCACAACCCAATACCAATCTAAGGAATTTGTTTGAGTACCTATGAAAATCAAAATCTCTTTTTCAAGAGAAACTAGCCAATAAGGCAGAAAAAAAAGTGTTACAGTCAAAATAAATACATTACAAACAACATAAACAGGTCCAGAAAACTGCCACATACTGCACAAAAGAGCAAGAACAATATAAAAGATAAACATCGATAGAAATTTGATCCTTTAAAATGGATTTAAACCTTTGACAATTTCAAGTCTGTTGTACACTATTCATCATTTAAAAAAATGTTTTTGCCTTTCTCTCTCTGTGCAGTGACTCTGAGGTTAACATCTTAATGTCTGCATCACTATGATGTGTGTTCTGTGTGTGTGTGTGTGTGTGTGTGTGTGCTTTACTGACTTGCAAACTATGACTAAACAACAGTGTCATCTTAGTTGTCCCCACTGACTTCACCTTAAACTTAATTAAACTCTCCACTTAGTCACTGACTGCTCCTCATTTCACTTTCTGTCCCGTTCAACTTTCTTCACTCATCTCCTCTGGGGGAATAAGACCCGAGGAAAACAATTTGAAGCAGTGAATTATGATCAGTCAGTCTCCCACACTGAGTATTCCTAATGTAAATTAAATAAGCAATCTGAAAATACAGCTGAAAAAGTATGATTGTGTGGTAACAGGCAGATGTGTCTGCAGACCTCAGTTTCAACCCTCCGGCCAAAGCAGCTGTCTGTTTAGCGGAAAGAGAAAGTTACTGCTGGAAACAGATGTTCCTTGTGTGTGTGTGTGTGTGTGTGTGTGTGTGTGTGTGAATGCATGCCAATAAGTGCAGAGTGTGAATGAGGGCACCAAGTGCCTGGGTGAACTTCAGGGCAAACTGTCTCTCTGTCCCTCAGGTCAGCACACGACCCAGTCAGATGCTAACCTCTTTAACAAGGTGGGTCCAAACTGTTTTAAGCCTGTGTTGATCTGCTCCGTGTGTGTGTGTGACAAAACTGTCTCTTATCAGTCTGTATAAACAGGTTAGTTCTGCAGAACGTCTATATATACTAGAGGATTCCTAGACATACTGTATTTCCATCGATTTGTTTTTTATTTTTGGTCTTTTTTGTTGTTTAGTAGATTGTGTGTATTAGTGTTAGCAGTCAGGGTCTCCAGCTGTCAATAAAAGACTCATCACTCTTTGGGCCCTATTGTTCATGGCAGGGGAACGACCAGTTCAACAGCGCTCAGTATGTTCCTGACCTTAAAATTTGCTTTGCCTGTCTGTATGGTGTTTTGGTGCTCAGGTGGGAGGACACAGCAGTTGGAAGGTTCAATCAGATGAGGCAGGGCAAAGTGAGTTGGTGGTGGTCTGGTGGAAAATCGGTCCTAGACTTTGCAGTGAAAATGGATGTCTCAGAACCACGTCAATCTGCGCAGTAATAACGCAATAATGCTTAATAAAATATTTTAATTAAACACTCTTCAACCAGTAGATGTGTTCCAAAATAAAAAAGCAAAATTTAATGTGGTGAAAGCAGGAATGCCAGCAAATCAGCCTACATTTATTTATGAACTAATATGAGTGATTCATCCAGTATTTGTTTTCTGCAGCCGCTTTCTACTGAATAAAAAAAAGCTTCTCCTTCAGTTCATTAAATCCCTGCAGCCATCTAAAGGCAGCAGGACACGTGTGCTGATAAATCTCCAACCTCGGATTTGAGTGCCACACCAGAGCGCAGTTCCATTACACGCGGCTGTCCAATTTGTTTACCTTCATTAAATCACATGCAAACGACACCAAGCTGCTACAAAATAACCACACAAACCTCCGCGCACATCAGGGTCCGTTATAACTCGGTATTCTGCTGTTTATGCGAGACACATCGGATTACTGGAACTCATTAAACCTGTGCGTCACGGCCTCTTTTCCAACATTCTTGTGAATCACATTTTGCGATATGATGTGTTAATGTACACCATAAGGTAAAGCTGATTAATATTGTGCAAAGCATTAACAAATACTCTCTATTTGTAAGCAGTTACATGAGGTAACAGTATAGCTTATTGATTGACTGTAAAGGACGTACAAAAAAAAAAAAAAAAAGAGAAAAACAATGTGTCAAGCATTACAAGTCGAGTCCCTAATAAATGACCTGTATTAACAGTCAATTTTGTAACACCATGAATTTCATCTGTACAACAGAGTCATGTTGTACTCTAATGATCACTTTATTTTGAATTTTATATAATAATCAAATGCAAATGGTGCCTGACAAGTGCAGGAGCTTGGAAAATGATCAAAAACATCTCTTCACACTTTTTCAAATGTACATAAATTCTAGTATAAACCTCTCACCTCTGGGATGGGATCCGACAGCAGGGTGTAGAGCTTCTCGTGGGCGCTGTCCCGAACTCCACACCAGCGTGCCGGGTCAAAGTTCTGCCAGATACGGCCCAGGCAAATGGCTACCCACTGGCGGAGCAGAGGGTGGGGGTCTGACAGCTGCTCCAGGCAGTTGGCTATTAGGTTACCCTGCAGACAGGCTTCCTGGTTGGGGATGGTGGCAGAGTGAGAGTAGAAGGAGTGATGCAGAATGATGAGTGTGAGAGACGTTCAGTTGGGAGGGAGGAAGCCTACGGATGAGTACATCCAGGAAATGTAACAAGATTTGAAGGACTATGAGGCATGAAGTAATAACGGTGGAAAGGTGCGTAATGTCTGTGAAGATTCTTAGTTATCCCGGGAAGGTTAAAATCAAGGGTAACTGGACTTGGTTGAAGATACATACTTTCCCATGAGTCAGCACTCTGAAAAACACTATGGAAAGTATTGACAGAGCTTGAAACTGTGCTAGTCACCACAGACCTGCCAGTATTTTATTTTAAACAAAATGACAATCTGTGGATTATATATCAGTCTTAACCCTTGTGAGCAATTCAGGCCAGAAGCAGATATGTACCTCATTAGCCAGTAAATCACTACTAACCTGTAACCTCACACTGTGTGATGGAAAAAAAGATTATGAGCTCTGCAGCAGTATGACTTATTCCTTTGAACCCCTTCAGCCCTCTTCAAATCTTTTTTTTTCTGTCATCATATGGTAATTGGTCCACAAAGCTTTGAGCGAGTCTAAAGTACAATGGAAATGCTGGTATCTTTATTTATTTATTTTTTTTATTTTGTGCAGAGCATTAACAAGTAATCTCCTTTTTCACTGTTATTTGTGCTTTTTTTCATGAGGTAACACAAGTACAGTGAGTTGATTGACTGTAAAGGACGATAACCTTTGCGAAAAGTAAGAAAAAGGTACAACAATAGAGTCATGTTCTGATGCTCAGTTTCTCTTTTTAACAGAAATACAGTTTTGATTCACTTTTTGATTCCAATCACCCCTTCTGTTTCACATTAAAAGACTTGACACTGGGATTTGAAACACGGTAAGGCTTTTACTGTGAAAAATATGTGCATGGAGTTCTATCTGTGTTAAAATTCTGTCAATAAAATGTAATCTGTCCTGCAGAAGTTTCACATTAAAAGCACACTAGGAAAGGGAGGCATAATAAGGCCCTTCGAGCCACTTCTCTTTAAGGCTTTAACTGAAAAACAATTTAAGGTAAGGTATGGGGACTTTATTGTCACATACACATAGCAAAATTCATTCTCTGCATTTAACCTATCCCCAAGGGAGCAGTGGACAGCCACTGAGCAGCGACCAGGGACCAACTCCAGATCTGAGCCAGTGTCACAGGTCAATGGCACTGACTGCAGAACTTAACATGTATTTGAGTATGGGGAACCCGCAAACTTCTTGCTGTGAGGCCACAGTGCCTTCCACTGGGCCCCTGGGCCGCCCCAATGTGCAGGAAGTGTTGAGTTTTCATTTGTTTATTAAATCCAGTCTGTCCATTTAGCAAATTTTTAATTGGTGTTGCTGCTGTTGTGAATAACATGCAGCACCTCCTATATAGATGTTCCACAGTAAAAGCATGATCCCTCCGTTTTCCTAATAGGCTTTCATTTTCATTGCTTTCACAACCCTAACAACGGCCTGAAGTGTTCATGTTAATGTCCAGTTTTTCTAGCTTGACACCGATCAACATCTCTGCAAAAAAGAAAAGACTCGAATGAATGAAAACCTGAATTTCTGATGTTTATTTTAAGTTGGTAGCTGGGACCGAAAGAGCAGCAGAGTTTACCATTACAGCACTGAACATAAAACCCTTTAAGCAAAACCTCATAACCACATGAACCACAACAAATAGACCCGCTCAGTGTGCTGAGAATCCATGTTTGTCTCCTATATATTAGGAAAAACAACAAATCTTTTATCAGCAGCAACAAAATGTACCCCAGTGCCCCCCCTAACACACACTTTCTTCAAGTGCCTCAGATCGCTAGTGTGTTGTTCCCTCAGCTCTGATCGAGCCTACCAACTGAACCCTGAGAGCTGGAATATTAAGACGCCAGTGCTGGCTGACATGTTCGCAACAGCGACACCGCAGTAATGAGCGCTGTTGTTGAAAGTAAGAGGGATAAATAATGGAGATGTGGAGCAGGCAGAAAGTCTCTCTGTAATGTTGGGAATCATCTATTATTTACAGGGCTGTGAGAAAGGTAGGAGCATTAAGGAACAGTGGTATAGAAGAAGAATGGGTGTTTCTGAGCTTGAGAACGCATATAGCTTTTCTGATTTGCCAGATGTATATAACGTTAAGAGAGAGAAGTACTGTAATGCAGTAAAGAAAAAAAATGTAAGACAAATAACATTCACAACTAGACAGAAAAATAACCGCAGAGGGCAGGAGAGAGGCAGCAAAAGTGTTGGTAGAATATTTCTTTGTGGAAGTGTGTGTGTGTACTCCATGAAATGATGAGCTACATCATCCCAACATCGAACCCTCAGTGTCACACACAAAAGGCTTCTGGGATTGAACACCAGAGGCCAGGAGCAGGCCGAAGTGACACTTGCGGTGATAAAGTGTCACCATGGAGGTAGCTGGGACGGAGATGGAGATTATAGAGGTGACTGTTGGTGACAAAACTGTCACATAACCAATATCTCTGGGAAATACACAACAGGGGATAGAGTAATCTCTCAAAGTGACGGCTGGCCCCAAAACAACCAGCTGAGGTTCTGGTGAGGGAAGTAAATGAACAATGTGCTACGTTCTCCCTTTGGGCTTCCAGCAAAGCAAATTAACAGCAGTGCAGTGGAAATACACACATATCCAAACATGCTCATACACACACTCGTACCTGTCCTGTGTTGTAGCTGTTGACGATAACAGCCAATATGAAGACAGCCATGGTCCGATGTTCGGCCTGTAACAAAGAAAGGACTCAGCATATCTACTGTTGTACTCCTGCCTGAAGCTTTTCTGTTGCAACTCCAGACCATTCAGTGAAGTAATAAGTTAAGAAACTATAGAAAAGAAGATATAAAGTACTGTATTCCTTTCACACAAAACTATTACTCAGTAAAGATATGAAATAAACTACAATCAAACTTTTTTGGTGGACCCTTACAGACTAAAGGAATGTAAATCGTCGACGGACAGACACATTGGGACTTAACTGACGCTTCAAAGGTCAGGAGTCAGCGCTTTTTTCCCCCCTCTTCCATCTCTTGTTTACCTAGTGAGCTTTCAGAGGTTTTATACATCTGAACAACTTCTATAAAACCAGACCAGGCGTCTGATCAAGACCTGCTTTGTACCTACACCAGGCCATTAAACGGGACAGTTAGCAATTAAGGACTCGACTATAAATTTAAGTTTTACGGTATATCCCTTTATATTATAACTAAACGAGGGTCACTTTATTTACAAATGTACAAACGGCATTAGTGGATACTCACTGGCATGTAACTGTCAGCCAACACTGACAGGAAGTACTTGTGTCCGTTGTCTTTCACAAGGTCAGCTTGACATGACTGCAGAGAGAGAGACAGAGAGAGAGAGAGAGACAGAGAGAGAGAGAGACAGAGAGAGAGACAGAGACAGACAGACAGAGAGAGAGACAGAGACAGACAGAGAGAGAGAGAGAGAGAGAGAGAGACAGAGAGAGAGAGAGACAGAGAGAGAGAGACAGAGAGAGAGAGAGCGAGAGAGAGGAGGAGGAGGAGGAGGAGGTTCACTTCATTGCAGATATTGCTTTCCACTCATGCAGCATTCACAGGTGGCAGTGTCCCCAAACTATGAATGAATACGTGTGGCATAGCACACTGTTGAGTTTTCTTACTGAAAATCCCCTATGTAGACATGTGGGGAAATAAAACTTAATCATTTAACTTATTCTAAGGAATAACATGAATTTACATGACACACAAGCTCTCGGCACAGTGTCCAGGATTTGATCATGTTTTAGTCTGCTGCAATATGACCCAAAGTGCAGCTAAACTTACTGGTCTTAATCAAAGTCTAATTGACACATTAACAAAATAAAGTGTGTGGGAGAACACGGTTTCCTTATTTTTCTTTAAAAGAATTTAGTAAATGCAGCCAAGGTTTTTGAAACACATTAGAGACAATTAGAAAACAATATTTCATCAAGCAAAAACAAAAACACTGCAAAAATTATAGCAGCGTTGCCAATTTCAGATGTGACTGAATCAAACGAAGAAACCAAGAATCAACAGAATTTATCAAAATGTCTGACCCCACTTGTATAGCAATAGCTTTAACGAAAACATGCAGATGCTTTAATGAAAACATCATTGTGCATGCATTCACACTAAATACATGTGACTGAATTTTATTTTTTTGCCTATTCACACACTTTTTCTTTCGTTCCTTCAGTGAGTCATTATGTGCAGCAGACAGAAATCATAACAACAATAAAACTGTGATGTAAAAAAGCTGATAAAATAAAAACTGCGCGTGAGTGTTTTATATCAAACTTACACTGTCCACAGCCAGGATCTTAGCCCAGATGAAAACCAGCAGCGGCCGCAGCTCTCTGGCTGAACTCTGGAGCAGCTTTAATACGTAGGGGAAGATCCCCACAGACAGGGCCTGGAAACACACACACAAACACAGAGCCCCGGTGTTTATAGAGCAGTATTGATATTGCAGTTATGATCCAGGCCTTGCTGCTGAATGTGTTTGTCCACGTATGAAAACCAAGACACACCTGTGGTCTGAATTGTAAACATGTACAGAGAAATGGAATTTAGCTGAGCAGGAGCTGGGATGCCAAATGCAGTTTTGACTTCAGTTCAAATGTCTGCCAGTTTGCCTTTTGGAGGATTCAGCATGCTACTAACTTGGACTGTGAGTGACCATGCAGAAAGGGCTGGAACTGGCCCAGTGATTATGTCAAATTACATAAGATATCCAACATTTTAAGAAAGTATTACCGTGCATCTTTCAAGTAATGAAAAGAAGTCAATTTTAGTGGTATCATTTTGGCTCGCCAGGTTACAAGTCAGCTGCAGCAAAATGTTTCCTTTCAAGATGGGACTTCGCTGTTTACTTATCACTTCATGTTCTGTTCAACAAGCTAGCTCAGTGTGACCTGTCAATCACAGTAAACACCTAAATACACAGCATTTCTTTCTTCAGGCCACAAGGGAAGGGAATATGCTTTTTCAAGTTCTGTCTGAGAGTTAAATGAGAAGATGGATGCCACTCTGACGTCTGAAGTACGGAGCTGGAGCAAGAACACAACTAGTTTATACTAGCTTAGCATACAGACTGGAGGCAGGGGGAAGGTTCAAAACACATCTAATAACAACTCTAAAAGTTCACTAATTAACATGTTGTTTGAAGTGACTTTTAGAGGTGAATCAATTCCTGCACAGAACGAGGATTGTGAAAGCACATTGAGGAAGGATCTCTTGATGGCCAGTATGAACAGATACAGCAAGAACTGTTTCAACATGCATATGGGCACCTGACTATTATTGGAAGACAGACTTGAAAAATTGTGACCCTGTCCTTTAACACACAAATGTGACAGTGTTTTCATCCAAAGCAAATCAGAATATTTCTCAAACTAACTATTTCTAAGTTTGGGGCTTTCCTTTTTCTCTTGGAAAAATCATCTTGCAGCAAAAAGAGCAGAGATCTCCACATTAAAGGGTCAGTACACTCATATTCCAGAAAGACAGTTTCTCACTTTCCTGAGATCTAGAAATCTAGGAGCTTCAGCCCCCACACTAAAACAATGGAGATGAGTGTGTGCGCATTAAAACATTAAATGTGAATGCACAGTGTTTTTCCTGTAATAACGAGGATAATCCACATACTATGCTGACCAGTAGTTCCACTGAAACTGTTCACAGCTTTAGTCTGTGGATCATCCAGGCTAATTGGGACACCGTTTCTGGAAAGATTAGCTGCTCTTGATACGTCTTTTTTTTTTGTACTTTAAGTGCCACAAACAAGTTCACCTTTATTGTATTGATGTAGGTATAAATCACAGAGATATCTCAAAACCTCAGCACATAAAACTGAAACTATTTGCACAGCTACATACAGGAACATTTCACAGCACTTCAATTTTCAGCCAAGGACATTTTGTTAATGTTATCCAAAGAGGAGAGTCATTTTTAAAATGAAACCAGTACTTTTGAACAGGCACACAATCCGAACATACCAGACTCACAGCCCAGGGACCCAGATCCAGAAACCGTCCGAGAAGGTCTAGAGCCCGTAGCCGATGCACCTGACTAAGGAGGACCTGAAAGAGAGCAAAGGTTGAAGGTCAACTGGGCTACCTCCAACCCAAGAGGAGCCTGAGATTAGAGGAGGAAGGAAGAGGATGAGGAAGAGGAGGAGGAGGAGGGGGAAGGACAGCAGGAGAAACGGCAGAGAGGGTGAGGAGGTGGAGTGAAACAGGTGGCTCTCCCACCACTACCGCTAACACTCCGCACATGCTTACTCCGTGTGTGTGCCTGCGCAAGCACAAATGTGTGGGCGACAGGGTGCGTCCTCTTGGCCCCATTTCACTTGGCTTCTCAAAGAGATACAGGTTTAGGACGATACCCGTGCATGTATGTGTGTGTGCGCATTTTAGTTTACATGCAATGCAGCGGAGATGCCAAACGGAATCACGATGTAACAGTTTTGGCCAAGGAAAACTATTTTAAGGAGGCATATGGTATGTGCTAAAAATGTATGTGTGTGTGTGTTTATGTGTGTGTGTGTGTGGTGTGTAGTTTATGCAGCATTAAGCACAATGCAGCACAAAGTCTGTGTGAGGGCTGGACTCCGGTCCATCCCCATGTGACTATCACACGGTGTGTGTGGGAACAAGCATATGGAGGAACCCAGGTCCACACACACACATATGCACACATTTCAACCAACACATAATGTATAATTCGTGTTCTCTGTGACTTTAACCTGGCGAGCGTTACCACACAAGCAGACGGAGGCCAGGGGAAGACCGGTCCGGGGTTACCTCCAGCTCCAAGGAAGAGCGTGGGAACATGGGTGTACGTGTGTGTGTTCGTTTTTCTATCCTGGTGGGATCATGACCTGACATATCACTCACGCCGTGGGGGTACATTGTAATCAATAGAAAACAGTGTGCTGATATGCCTGGTGCAGGTTTCAAGAAAAAAAGTGGTGACCAAAGAGGAGATTTTCACTACTCTGTGTGTTCCCCTGTGGTCACTGATGGTAATTTTTCTGACAAAGTCTGTAATTGTTTACATCATCTAAACTTCATATTTTATGAATCGTATTACAGTCTGTGTACTTTATTGCGATCAGACTTTTGTGTTAATGTTATTAGTTTTCCTAAACTCAATGACGGAAGCCGCTTATTCATTAAACTTCCTTTTAAATTGGTTTTTATTCTTTGGAAGAAACAGATGATAATATTTTTGTTGGCCTGAGCAAAATAGATAAAACTACAAATATTTGTAAATAAATAAAAGGTCTATTTATGTAATGCTTCAGAAGAAATGTGATGAGCCCATGAGGACTACAGCAATTTCCACCACCATGAACTTATTATCGACAAGGTTTGTTTTAATTTTATTTAATTTAGCATTATATATTTTCCACAGAGTCACACACACATTAGCACATTTAATGCACATGATCCAAATAATGCATGAACATACATGTGTCATTTCATCATAGCAGGGATGCAAATACAGTCCCTGAGCACTGCTGCTATATTACAATGCGCAAGAAGGTGTGTGCACATATTTGTCTCCGTTCCTTATTTGTGTAACACCTTGACTCCAATCTTCTTTAGTGTGATGAGTAAGCACTTCCTATCATCCCGCTGTGAGTGTGTGAACCGTGACAGCCACACTGACATGTAATTATATTATTATTTATGCCTTAAACGCTTCGCAGACACCTGATGCCAAATATAGGTGAATGTCCTGAAACATCACAGTTTAGAGTGTTGTAATCCCTTTGCACAATCTGTTAATCCTTTCAGGATGACTGTTGTCAAGACAACGCAGCACCGTATCTCTCCTTCCCGAGCTCTGTTGTTCTCCCTTTGCTCATTTCATTAAACGGCATTATTGATGGAGTACTCTCTGTTGACCATTTCTTGACGCTCTTTGCATCGTTCAAATAGAGCCAGATTTTATGTTAGAATCAAATCGTAAATCCTCTAAGAATGCACCGGTCTTTTAAGTTCCTCCTTATGCAACCGTGTGCTTAAAAGGGTATAAAACCTGTTTATGTGTCCATCCGTTACATCAGAGAGCACACGGTAGCCTTGAGATTACTTTGCCCTCATGGTGTAAAGCTGCATAATGTTGCATAATCTTAAAGGATACTGCTGCTTTACTTCGTCTCTCTCTCTCTCTCGCTCTCTCTAAATCCATATCAACAGCAAACACACACACACACACACACACACGTTACTTCACACACCATCCAGTGCTCTCCAATCAGTCTGGCTTTTAACGGGTCCCGACAAAACTGCTGTATGGACGCGCTGAGTCAGCAGGAAATTACCATTCAACACGGACAGTGGCACACCACTACTACGCTGTGATATAATACAACATCACAACTGTACAACCCCACGGGATGGTGGTGGTGGGAGGAGGAAGAGGGAAGAGGAGGGGACTGTTGCTCAACAGCTGATGTACACTACAAGGCTTTAGCAAGATTTCACCCCAATTAAAGCATCCCTAACAAATCTAATGCCACTACAGGGAACACAGCCGCCACTGTTCTTATCACACAGGCTTTGTTGCAGGGAGGTGATGAAGAAAACTGGCCTACCAATGCTCAAATTATAGGATTTTGCTGGGAGATCTTAAGTGGTGACCTGGAAGTAATAGTGTCTGATAAAGATAAATAAATGGAGGGAGAGAGGAGAGCGGTGAGAGTGATAGTAAAAAATGTATTGCTGTAATCGTAATTTTCTAAGATAATGACTCTTGGCATGTGATGTGTGTGTTAATCAAGATGCTTTTGCCGCAATGAGTTTCCACATGCATAATGGAGAATAAGGCCTCTTTCAACATATCTGATGTCATGTATCTGTTAAAGAAATGGCATTCAAACATAGGTGTCGGTTACAGAAATGTTGCACAATTCCTCTGATCAAACAGTTCTTCAATTCAAGCAGCTGCAGTGCCTGCTTGATATTTGGCACCTCCTCTGCCTTTAATTCAAACCGGAGATATATTACAAGTGTTACTGAAATGTTTTAAGGTCCAATCGTGGAAAATTGCTGTTGCAACTTCATTTTAAATGTGAAGATGAATGGAATAAAGTGACGATACTGGTGTACGAGTGTGAATACTGCTGTCTAGAGAAACTTAATGATGCAAAAAATGAGACAATGAGTGAATTAAAGAGCTTCCTGCATAATATGCATCAGCATATTCCACTATTATTATTTCTTCTCTGCTGTATTTCATATTCTTCAACACTCCCTAAAGTTTACTTTGGTTTGTGTCTTTTGGTTTTGTTGAAATCTGTAATCATGGTTCCTTCAGCCATCAGTATTGACTACTACTACAAATGTTTTCAGATTACACACTGAGTTCTAATTATAATGCTGAATTATCATCAAAGCTAACAGAATTAAACAAGACAAGAGACATTTTAGAAAAGCTTCTGCAAAAGATTCCACAGGCTTTATGGACCTGTCTGATTGTGAAAAGCTTCCTTTTCTGTTTGGGGGCCACAGAAACAACTACAGCTCAGTTTGGTGTCTGCTTCCACAACACAAGACAAACAGATGACAAATAACCTGTTAACCTATTAAAGTTTTAGTTTATTCACCCAGTATTCCTCCGAGACAGCGGTTTCTGTTTCAGTTAATGATTGTGTTTCAACCTACATACTGAACTGGTGATCATCACCTGTTTGGTATAACTGTTTAAACATACTGTACACCTGCCTACAAAATCCCTGACATTGTGCAAGTGTACCTAGAAGCACTGACACTGTTTTGAAGGCAAAGGGTGGTCCCATCAAATATTCATTTAATTTAGATTAATCTTCTGCTCATTCACTTTACATTTTGTTAATTGACACATATAAGCATGTATATTTTTGAAAGCATTTTCTCTTGTACAGGACTGTGTGAACAGTGATGTGTGCATCAACATAAATCTCGGTCAGATAAAAGGGTACACAAGATATATAAAAATTATAATGATTTTCTTTAATGTTTACTGTTCATAATTTCTAATTTCTCATAGAATCACTTTAATCTTTGTATGCTTTGGAAAAACAACTGAATTTACATATGATACTTAGCGAAAATGAAAAATTGAAATCAAAACAGAGAAAGAGTGTGTTTCTGTGTGTGTGTGTGTTTCTGTGTGTGTGTGTGTGCTCGTACCTGCAGTACAATAGGGAGCTGCTCAGGAGGGTTTCTGTTTTCCACGCCCATCGTCAACCACACCTGAAACGCCGTCAGCTGCTCCGCGAAGAAAGGACTGTGCTGTGGACACAAAACACACACACACAGTGCTTGTCATGGTTTTAAAGAATTTATGTGCTTACTTATTCTCTCTCTTCCTCGTGCGCACACACACACATACGCGCACACACACGGTAATGAGCCAGTCTGCAGTGACTAGCTTATCATTTGATAAAAGCCCTGACACAATGAGCTAAGAAGTGACACTGCACTGCAGTAACGACATAAATCCTGATCTATCATGATCACCTTCCCTCTCCCTCTCTCTCTGCAGCTATGGCAGTTTGCCTGATTGATTGGTTGCTGGCCGCAGAGTTTTTGATCACGCTGAGTGTTAATATTGCAGCGGGAATTACGACAGCGTTGTGTAGACTGTTGATGGATGTAGAAAGGGGGAAATATCAAGGCTTCTCGGGTGGATGGCTAAATTAATTTGTGCATAATCAAAGCTTAATAACTCTATACACACTGTCACATACTCACTGATACATGAAGAAAGTGGCGTATGGTGAGCATAGGCCCCGCTTAGAGACTCCTATAAAGAGGCTTTAATGCTGCATTTTGGAACATAAAACTCAAAATAACATTTAGTTTCCTTGATAGAGACCTGATGCTTCATGATAGATAACATTGTATTGGCATCTTAACTACAATTCTAGTATCTCTATTAATTAATAAAACTAAATCAGGGTACCCCCAGGATTCTCAAAGTTAAATTTTAAGACTTTTAAAGACCTTTTTAATACCCCCTAGGATGAAATTTAATTCCAACTTCCCTGGCGTACAATGGAAATCCGAATGAATTTTAAGACAGAGAAAATTATTATTTACGAAGTTACCTGAATTTAATAAAACATTTTATTATAATACTTCACATTCATATTTCATACACTAATAGCTTTTGGGGGGTGTGTTTGTACTCTGATAACATAAAATGAATGATGGTGGGGACATAGAGGTTGAGACCCTCAGGGTTTCTGCAGGTTTCACCGAGTTAAATTTAAGACCTTTTTAATACCACACAGAATGACATTTAATACCCATTTTATGACCATACCGTGTTAAGTATTATAGTAATGATGAAAAAACCAGTGGGACAATATGTCCTACAACTATTTACTTTTATATCAATGTTTTCCCAGCAGCATATAATAACATTTTCTAATGGTATCGTGGATTAAATCATCACAACCTGGAAGCGGATAAGCAACAGAAAAGGGGTTCTTGTATTAACTAAGTCAAAATGATTGAACAAATCGGCTAGCTACAGTAGCAACAGTATTTGCTAAAGTTCTGATGTGTGGGATTGAATGGCCTCCTGTAGAACACTCGACTGTCGCAGCAATCCCACTTTTAGTTTAAAGGTGTATAACGTCGTCTGACAGTCTACAATTACAAAATACAAAAACATGAAGAAAAAATATTTATGACTTTTGTAAATTAAATTTAGATGAGGGTTTGTAATAGCTTCAAAGGCCTTTCTTTCCCCCCCTTATTTTCAATGTATACTATTCTATACTATTTATACAGAAATCTGATTTTTCTTGGTGTTTGTTATGTCCATATGGCACACTGAAAAAAACCCAATATATTTGGCTGAGGGGCCGTAAGGGGAGCATTATATGGTTAAACATTTATTATAACACTCAAGCATTGTCAAGAGTACAAAATAAAATAGAAGTTGTAAAATCGGTAAAAGATTTTCTCCAGCTCTAAATTCAGTTGTGGCAGAGACCAAGACAATAATGTAAACAGCTGGAGCACATCAGAGAGGAATTAAAGGCTCCTGAAAGAGCAAGAAAGAGAGGGAAGATCTACTTTAGTAGTCCTCAGAGGCTCAATTACGGTGCTGGTAAGTGTTTTCAGCCAGAGTGCAGAAGGAAGCAGAGGAAGGATCAAGGATGGAAAACTGCCCCCGGGGGAGCGACGGAGAAGAAGCCCACCTCCGAGGGCCAGGTGGAGGAGAGAAAAGGTAACATCGGGGAAAAGCTGCTCTGCTGCCACTTTCTCGGTTTCTATGGGTTTTCTGATCAGTTTGCACCACAAAGCAGATGTCTGCACACACACACATGCCATCATCAGGTCTATCAGCCTCCCACAGCGTGTTTCCATTCCTCTCAGCATGTCCATCACTGTCCCCAGCCATGTCAGTAAACATAACAATACACTGCAGGGTCAGTCATTTTTGTATTTGACACACTTGAAGTATTAGGGAATGAGTATGTGTGTTTGAAAGACGTATAGAGATGCTGTTAGTTGAGGACAGCAAAGGAGCACTGTTGATGTTTACAGGCGTCAGTGGTGGACAGATCCAAGATAAGAGCCATCCATCAGTGCTAGGTATCCAGTGACCACTAACCTATACGCATACACACACGCTCGCAAAAACACAGACGCAGCACCTTTCCCCCTTTCAACTGAAATAAAAAATAGGTCTGTTTATTTTTCTCTCTCACACACACACACACTTACTCTGAAGGCAGTGCCCTCCTCAATGATAGTGGGCAGCTGAGAGAGGCAGATGTCCACGGCCAGGTCCCACGCTTGCCTGTAGAGAGGTGACACACACACACACACACACACATTAGAATTACGACACACATTATAAGGAATAACCACCAAACCACACACATTAGTTACAACTGAAAAGGAATCTCATTACGATCTGAAGCAAGAGAAACAAGTCCATGGTCATGGCTTTCCTTCTCCACCCTACCATTCCCACTCATTCTCCACAGCTTCAGTTTTCGCCCTTGCACTCTCCTCCCTGCACAAACAGCTCTTTAAATTTCCAGCCTCAGGTCCTGGAGGGGGCAGCAAGGAGCCTTGAATCCCTCTCTAAACGCCAGCGTTCTCTCATGGTCGTCATATCTAATTCATGGGGTTATGCAACTCACATCAGACCTTATCGTAGCTTCTCTATTCTTTCTGTCCAAGTCTCTTTCCTTTCACTTTCCGGCTCCTTTTTCTTGCATCAAATTGAGCTCAAGGCCTCGATGGGGCTTTTTCCTCTCAGTTAGCACGAGTGAGGGGTTGAGTCATGTTCCCAGTCGATGCACTGCGATGTAATGTGATGCTGAACGAGTGACACGGAGTTCACTCTGTCGGAGACTCTCTCTGCTGCTTAAACAGCTTCTCCCATTAGCTGAGAGCAGTATAATAGAGTTGCACTCCTGGCCGACAGCACAGCGTTAAAGGTACCGTGGATCCACTGCTGTTATGTATGTGTAACACGCAAACACACAGCAAAGTATGTGGCTAAAAAAACACTGCTGTCTAATAAGAAAACTAGGAGGTACATTTTGGCAGCTGGTATTGTTTTTTCTGTCAACTACTTTTAAATTGTTCTAAAAGTCATCAAAAAGGCAATTTATTCCAGCATTCGTGTCAGCTGGTACAAGTTCAGGCTAAATGGGAGAATTTATAAATTCAGCTGCCACCGCAGCAGGCAAAACATTTAGCCTTCAAGCAAAAATGTCTACAGTGCATTCCAGGCCTTACTGCATTATTAAGAAAAGGTGTTACTCCTTTTGCAAGGTTTCTGCTGCTATATAAAGTCTGATTTTAGAGAAAGCAGACCATGTAAATATTAGATTGATGGTGTAAACACTGGTTGAACCACAAATTATCCAGCAGATTTGAAGCAAAGACCTCAACTTGCACTTGTACACATATGTTGTATGTATTTACAATGCATTTAGCAAACAAATAATTAGGGCAGGGGCGAGTAATCGATTGCGTAAATCGTCAATGCGTCGCTGCATCCGGTGTTTGTGGGATTCCCCCGGACAAGCTCCTGCTACAAGACTGCGCCTTCGACTGTCTAAAGTCTGGGAGTTTTTTAGACAGACACTCAACAACGTCCTTACGGGAGCTTCACTGCAGCACAACTGCTGTCCACGAATACGTGAAGCAGCATGAACACGTGAAGCGAAAGCATCCCGGAGAACTTTGTCTAGACGGCAGCACCGCAGATCGTGTTTACTTCTGTGTCCACACAAGCATGCGTCATTATCAGCACGAGGACACGCAGTATTTCTTTATCACCTTCATGTTAAAAGTAATTTCTGCCCCGCTGCTGTCATGGAAATATTCAGCAGTTTCATATTTTCTATTTATTTAAGGGACACATATGAGCGAGAAACCGCTGAAACTAACAGTACAGACAACAATAACAGTACAGTTATTTTGGATAAATTGGTATGTTAATCGAGTAATAGGGAACTTTTTTCCTTTAGAATACACAAAATTAGTCGTTAGATAAATTGACTAATCGGAAAAAATAACCGTTACATTAATCGACTTGAAAAATAATTGTTATGTACAGCCCTACAAATAAATAACCCTGCTATGTATGATAATTGCGAAATATTTTAAGACTAATAGATGCCCATGTCAGTGAAGTTAGAGTTATTTGTGTTCTATTTGACATATTCGCGGAGCATCTGCTATAGTAAGTGCTCGATAGCAGCATGGTTTTAAAAATCACTAACTAAGTCTAATTGGCAATTAATTGAGAGGGAACGTATTTTACAGATTGGAACCAGCAACCCTGTAGTTAGTTTAATGTGGGGGAACACAAATTCCCATCGACAAGGGTATGGTGGTTATATATTTTAATAGTAACTCATTGTTTCTCATGAAGCTCTCACCCAAGAAAGAATTTGGGGGTAAAATTGCCCAGACTAAGATCCAGAATTTTATTGGGTGAGTATTTGAGCGCCTTAGATTGGACTTAGAATGGACTCCCCCTTAGAATAAATTGAGATAACTGCGCCCCACCCCACATCTCCAACTTGAGCCTCACAGTTTGTCTTGGGTTTGCAAGTGATTGTGATAAGTTTGTTTATTCTATGTTAATGATTGCTTTTGCACAGAAAATAATGGAAGTTTATATTATAATGGGCTATGTGGTTGACTTTTTCAGGTCCAAGCCCCATGAAGCCACTTACTTTCCTCTACATGCTGTGTGAATGTACTATTAACTTGCATGGCTGCTGATTCCGTGTTCAGCCTTTTGTAAAATGCCTGTGTGAAATCAGTATAATGCTCATCTGAACTTGATTATTTGAGCTCTTTTCTTCGTTTTTGGAATCCAGTAGTTCTTTATTGTTTACTGTTTGTTCTCTTTTGGCCGGTTTGTTTCATTATGTATTGTACCTTATTTTTTAATGCATTAAAAACTAAACAAAAATGTAATTGAAGGGGTTAAACAGTAGGTATCAACGAATATAAGAAAGTAGTAAAATAATGAAACCTGCCAATAAGTCTTATTCGAGAGGCAAATAAACCCTTTTGTCCTAATGTCTCCATATGAAATGTTTTCCATCATCAAGAAATGTATCAACAGGATATTTCTTAATTTTAAGTACTGGTATTGGAATCTGTGTAGAAATTTTGTCAACAAATTTCCATCCCTGCTGGGGTTTATCTAATCCAAAGGTGTGCAAACAAGCAGATAGAGCAGTCTAATCAGCAACGACACGCTCACAGGGAGGAGGCTGCCGCACCGTTTGAAATGACAACATTGACTTGCATGATGCCTGCCAATAGGAATGAGTAACTCACCAAAACCAAGTGTGTGGTGTGTGAGATGAGGGGACAGCCGACAACAGAGGAGTGCAGGGGACCAGTTGGTGGCTGACTAAGCTCTTTTTCCTGTTGGCTGCAGAGTGGTGCAGCGACGCGCACTGACAATACACATATAAAGTAGACACACACTCCCACACAGAAACTGCCCACAAGGGAGTAATCAGGTTTATCTGCTATCCTCTATTCTGCTCTGAATAACAATTGCTGTTTGTTTTTGGGCACCAACATCGATCAACAAGCCCCTAAACTGCTTAATTCCCCCTCTCCATCGTCATCCCCCACCCCCATCTATGCTGATCCAAACTTTTATTTTTCTAGCACTGCCTTTTATCTCTGGCACATCCAGTTTTTATCGTTCACTCAGTCTTGTTTCCCACACTCTTAAAGCACCTCTCCGTCGTTATTCTGTCCTCCTTAATACTGCATGTGGCTACTGCGAAACAAAGTGCAACTCCCAATTTCTTTGGCGGTAAACAGTGCAATACACCAGCAATCTAAAATAATGGGCTTGTACGAGTGAGGAAAGACAGACTAGGGCTTGCTCAAGGAGCAAGGAGCAGTGTTCTTTACATCAAGTGATGCCAGGGACTTACACAACAAGTCGCCGCTTGAGGCAAAGAGAGTGAGAAAGGTTTTTTTTTTTTTTTCTTTTCGAGCCACATAATGAGTGGGAGAGATAGAGGCATTTATAGAAGACCAAGAAGAGAAACAATGGAGAGTGGGAGAAGTATTTGTGTAACTAAATGGAGATAGATGATAGGATAATGTTTCTTACATAGTGTGGAGGCGTATGTAAAGTCAATGGACAACAGGAGGCTTTTGAGCACCTGTGTGTCTGTTTAACAGTCTAGTAATGAGATACATGGAGGACAAACCGGTAAATGGTTAAAAAGCCTCAAGCTGTGTGAGTGGGGACAAGACTCTTAGATTTGTGTTGTGTAGTAATTAAAAAAACTTTTTTTGTGGACTGGTATAGTTTTATTTTTTGTGGTACGAGTGCTTTTAACCTGCCATGTTTAGCACAACTTGTCTTGTGTCTGTCTGCACAGCATTCAGGACGACTGAGGCTGCTGCCGGTGAAGACCGTGTCTGCCTCTGCTATGAAGCAGACAGCAATACATACAGCGACACTGCCAACAGTTAACATACAGAAATAACTGACAAAACAACCGTGGAAATTATACTTAGCATGAACGAGGCGTGTGCATATGCCACAGCGCAGAAGCAAATAAAAACAGCTACATGTTTTGTCTCACACTCTCTCAACAGCATTTATTTTGAGAGTGATTATAGCATTTCATTTTGTTTTTCTGTGTTGTATGATGAATGTGGCTTGAACTATGGGAATGAAATGTGTATTATTGGCTGATGGACCACTTTTGTCCTACTTTTACATGAAGTGGTTGTAAATGAGAGATCATGCTCTACCATCTGAGGTCTGACTGCGATGCTCCGTTTCTCACACTATTTTTCGACACACACAGTTGTGCCTCCATCAGGAATACGCTGATATTTTGGCAAAAACTTTTCTGTGCTTTATCACTCAAGAGTTTGTTGAGAAGATAAATATCGCTGTCATCACTGTTAATTCTGTAGAGAAAAAAAGCGCAACACCTGGATCCAGGGAACAGCTAACCTTTGAACCCTTTTTTTTTTGTTGTGTTCTAATTTGTTAGTAAGAAACCTAGTCATCAAAACATCTAAGACTCACCTGGGTTTTGTTGAGTCAGGATAGTATGTAAACCCAACTGTGAAAAACTAATATGGCGCATACAGTCACCAACCCCAGTGTTGTTGGGCAGTAATTAGCTCCAAAGGGTAAAATCCCTGCCAAACAACAGTGTCCTGTTTTCTGTTTCTACCTGTGCTAAATCCACAAGATACAATGTGTACAGTAAAAGATGCAATATAACACTTTTAATGAAATAAGCCCCTGCTTCCAGTCTTTGTGCTAAGCTAAGCTAAACATGTCTTAGACCAGAACATGTGCTGAATGCCAGAGTTGAAACTGATAAGTAAACAAACATATTTCCAAGACAGTTAGAGTATTTCTTTAAGCTTTGTAAAGTATCTAGCAGGTGGTCTGTTACTTATAATAATAAGAAAAATAAAAAAAAACAAGAAAGTACTAGCTGTGGAAAGCTGTTTTAGAGAAGAGTTTTCATTTAATAAAGGAGCACAGAACATTTGGCAAATACACCCTGAAGCAGATTTGCCATGTGTGCGTAAGTGACCAAGTTCATAGCTTTTTTTAATCTCTCTACTGCTACAATCTTTAAATACACATATAATACCTTAAATAACACAACACTGTCTCATGTCATATCAAAGAATGTACAGTATGTGTTAAAAGTCTGTTCATCCTTTAACTTCAGTGTGTATGGACAAACAGCAAAGCCTTCTGGATGACTGTTCTTCCTCTTGCCTTCTGCTCTACACAACCAAGGACATCTGGGTATCTGTGTGTGAGCGCAGTTTGTGTGTGTCTTACCACATGGCGTGCATGTATGTAGGGGGCAGACGGGGACTGCTGACCGGTGTACAGTTGTATGACCTCATTATCCTCTCTGCTAAAAGGAAATTGCGAAACAAGCTGGCCACCAGCAGGTCCTGACGAAATAACTTCTGGAACAAATCTAAAGACAGAGAGAGCAAATAGAAATTGTCCGTCAGGTCAGAGACAGAAGAGAATAAATACAATTAACACAAAGGCAGGAAGTGAGGGAAAACAGAGGAAGTTTAATTAGAGCATGTGAGTATGCTTACAGATATAGAGAGACAGTGATTTGCAGATTAAAGTGATGGGTCGCAGTCACATTTTCATCAGCTCATTAATGAATTCACTAATTCACTTTAATGGGGTCAGGCCAACCCCATGCCAATCTCTGGCTTATGACTGTGATTCCCCTCTTTTTGTGTGAGGGAGGGAATGTGTGTGTGTCAAGGACATTATACAAGAGACAGTGTCTGACAACTCCTGCGCCTACTATTAGTGTTACACCCATAGAGTGCAAGCTGACTCAAGGGGTGACACATTTTAGAAATGATTTACACTGAAAGAATAAACACAATGTATCTAATGAGTTGGCCTGTCCTCAGTTGTTTTACTTATTCTGGTGTTAACTGCCAACTGAACTTTGTTGGAAAAATACAAATGACAATATAAAACAATAACAATATAATACAAAAATCATAGTTTGATATATGAGTATGAATATTTCCATTTAAAATCAATCGCCACCATGGCGACCTGTCAATCGGGCTAGAGTGACTCGTACCCACAGGAGTGTATAAATTGCAGTTGAAAAAGCTTATTAGGAGTTGGCTGTTCACTTTCTCTGGTGAGTACATTTAGTTTTAAGCCTGTTTTTCACTAGACAAAATTACCATCCCGGTTAAAATGCCAGTTAACGTGAATTAAAGATGCACATAGCTAACCAAGCTAGCTAGCTCCGCACACAGCCGTTGGCTCCACAGTCTCTTCCAAATCTGGTCACGTCTGGTGCCGCTGGTTGCAAAAACTCAACATGGCGCCGCCCAAATGGCCAAACACGAGGCTTCAAAGCGGCAGTCCACAAACCAACGGATGACGTCACGATCACTACGTCCACTTCTTACACACAGTCTATGACTCTGGCTCTAACCGTCTATATTCTGTTGCAGTTTAAACGTTTAAGTGATTGAGCTGCTGTGTGTGTGTGTGTGTGTGTGTGTGTGTGTGTGTGTGTGTGTGTGTGTGTGGTGACAGAGTGAGAGAGAGATTTGGATTAGGTGTGCTGTGCCTTCATTACAGGGATTCTCTCTGATGTGGGCTGCTTCATTAACAGCAGAGCCCCCGGGGTTTAAAAGGCTTTGGCAGCCATCAGCATTGTCACATTGCTATTCTAGCTGGGATACAGTTTGTCTCGGGGGAGTCTGAGTGTGCTTGTGTGTGCAAGTGTGTGCGTTTCTGTGGATGTGTGTTGCATACAAGAGACAGGTGAGCGATGAGCGAAAGTGTGTGTGCTGCATGCAAACGACAAATGTATGTCAGAAAAAGAACAGTGTGTGAGTATGTTTATCTGGCCAAGCTAAGCCTGTGGGTAATGGTTTGTGGCTGTGTGTGTGTGTAGCTGTGTGTGTGTGTGTAGCTGTGTGTGTGTGTGTGTGTGCGCGCGCATGCATATTTGTTGTTTACACCATGCAGAGTTTTGCTTGAATGTGTATGTGTGCACATATTGCTTTTACGGACGCCAAATTATGGGTAAAATGATGTCCCCAATTACTGCGCTAGACACTCTAAACACAATTAATCTCCATTTAAGGAGCCAACCTGCACTTACTGCACTTCTGGCATTTTATATCAACATCTCACTATTTTCAACCACTGGGGATGTTCTCCAAGTTTTAGTATTGCTGATGCTTCACTACTGTACAGTTTTTATTAGGTGTCCTAATTTGGTATCCCTGGAAGCTGAAACACATGGCTCATTTCATTTTTCATCTTTGGCTAGACATGTAAAATAAAATAGATATTTTTTAACTGTTTGACAACTTTTGTGTACCCTAAGCTATCTTTACAAGTTTGTGTTTCCATCTCCTTCAACACCCGTAAGAACAGTGTTTCGGGTTGTTTGCTTTTTTGCTTTCAGCAACTTACAACTGGGGTCTTATTTTCATAGTTTTGGCCACTGTTTCTATCACTTATGACAACACTGTAGTCACCGAAGTAAACGCCAGACCTGAGAACACAACGACATTGGTACAACAAAGTCCCACAGGTTAGGAAACCTGTGTATTTTTGACCGTTGGCTTAGACCTGTCCCCTTAGTTAGTGTTGCAATACTTGCCAAGCTTTTTGTTCTTCCATGGGAGTTATGCCGTTTACAATGATGTAGTGGTGCCAGATTTACCGCACAAAATCCTTAGTCGTTTTAGAAATAAAGGGTTGTTGATTTCAAACGGAGATAGAGAAAAACAGGGTTCTTATTTCTAGTCGAGAATTGTTGATATTCTCTCTGTCTAAGGTAACATTGGCTGGGGTGGATACAGTGTAAACTTCCCCAATTCCAAAAGAGCAGGACGGCAATGCTAATGTTAGCATCCTGGACCCTCTTCTGCGCATGTGCTATCGTAAACTGAGCATTTTGTTTTTACGTCAGACATGTTTAAAAATTCATTACACTTTCTCTCTTGTGTTTTTTTGGTTTTGGAAAGGCAAAATAAAATAGACAATACCTTTTAAAACCTTTATATACAAAGTATAAACACTTAATACAGGCCCATGGACATTGTTGGAGAGAGAACGTGGAAAAATCCAAGGCATGATATACATGCTGTACCTAGTTACAGTTGCTAAGTAATGATTGGACCAGCAAGTTTTTAGCCCTTTTAGACTTTTGAGCAATGTGAGTGTGATGGATTTCAACAATTACCTCAATGCTATTATAACTGATGACCAAAACTATAAAAATAAGACCCAAGTTGTGATAAATTGGAATTATACTGTCAATTTGGTAACTGAGGAAAATAAAATGGTGACATTTGATTAAAGAAGTTTTACTGTGCATCTCCAGTGTGTGTGTCTCTGTATGTAAAGCCTCACCTCTAGGCAGCACATTCCAGGCGATCGTGTCGGTGATGGCTGTGAAGATCCAGTTGAGCTCTCCGAGGGGAGTGCGTCTGTCGTTGAGCCTGCCAGGGATCCTGCACCACACACAACATAACACAGATGGCACTGTGTCAGCCACGCTCACTGCATGTCACATATTTGACTCAGAGCACAAAGTGGCAACTGCTCAGTAGTATTATCACAACACATCTGAAGAAATTTACAGGCACTCAGAGAGACTAACAATGAGTGCAAGTTAGAATATTCATGTATGCTTATACGCTCATGTGTGCACAAGAGATCTGTAGCCCAAGAGCTGACACACAGAGCAACATCAGGCACAAGCAGAGAAAGAATGCAACATTTTGTTTGGATGATATGTGAGATTTACATACAGGCATTGCAGGTTGATGATAAATGACCAGACAAGACAGATTTCTACACTTTAGCGCTATGCCAGCAAAAGAGAAAGGTCTGGCTGAAGCTATTAGGGGCAAAAATTGCTCTGGCTTGTTTGTATTTCTTTAAAGGTGCATGTGTATGTAAATGTGTAAGAATTTTAAGATTTTGGCCTCCTGTCAAATTCATACTCCAAACAAATAGGGGGCAGCATATCAATAACTGCTAACTGCTGCGAACTGCAGCTGCCGTTAGCTAGCTCAGTTAACTCTTCAGCTAGTAGCGGTCCTATCAGGTGGCCTCCAGCACAGGAACTTTGCACCACCGGGAAGAGGTGGTTTTGAGACCCAGGGCGAGGGCGACCCAGTGGGGAATGCCGGCGGGGAGCTTTGCTGCAAGGAAGACATACGGAGGCCAGATTGACGACAGGGAATACAGTACAGAGGTGATTCATAGCGGCTCAGAAAAAGACTCGAATCATGCGTGCGGAGAAGCAAATTAACTTTAAAATCAGAGATTTGCGAAAGGAGTTTGGTGCAACGTTTCTTGCTTACAGGCTAGAATAAGACTAACACTACATCCTCTCCTGATACACAAACATAGCCTCAGAGAGGCCAGTCTGACCACAAGTAATACAGTACAGAGGTGATTTACAGCGGCTACAGCGGGAACTCTGACTCAGGGAAAGACAAAGATTTACTTGTTTAATATGGAAAACAGGTGTAAGAATTTCCTTTCTCTAAATTTTAAGTTTATTTTGTATATTTATTTGAGTAAAAAAAGCTAAGACAGCTTGTATAACATAGTGAACTTGCCAACCGCACACATATCCCAGCTACAACTACCAGGGAGAGGCCTGTCAGACTATCAGCTATTGACGTACAATGTTAAATTATGAGACAGGACGGGCTGGGACTAGCTGGTTAGCATGCTAACCTCAGTAGATACCTCTGCAAGCGATGGTGCCCTTACAAAATGGTACCAATACTGCAGATAGCGGAAAGGGAGGAGAATCCTCTAATGTGTCAATACTGTATTATTTTTCCTGTATTATTTATTTGATCACCTCCAATACCCAAATCATATTTGTACACTTACACTACTGTGGTCTGATCAGTACAGTATTGTATTAAACTTGATTTTAAGTTTTTCTTTACCTTAGTGTAGGAACTTCATTGACTGACATCCCATTGCTGAAATCTACTGACTACAGTACAGTATCCACACAGCTGTGTATTAGAACATGTGTAAACCCATGTACCACACATTAGCCATTACAGAAGTTCCTCCTCTCGTAGTCTGGCACCTAAAGAGTGACTGGAGATTGGGAGCACCATGGAAATAAGAGCAGGGAAATCTGTTTCAGACAGAATCTAAGACGACGTGACGGTAATCAGTGTAGCAAAACCAAGAAAATTACCTTTACCACACAGAGGCGTCTGCCTATTAATGAACACTATGTTAAACAGGGAGAGACGACAGGGGGATGAGGGCAAACACTTGCTGGTTCACAGATATTACAGTTTATGTGAGCAGGTGAGTCATTTGCGTCTGAGTAAAGAGAACGGGATGGAAAAACTTTAAATTAATGAAAAAATGTGGGGAAAACTGAAGTAAATGAGAGAAAGTACCTCTATAACTACACACTAAGCATTGCCGCTGACAATGCTATAGACAGGAGAGAATGTGTTTGTTTTCAGAACACAAGAAGATTGGGTTATTGGGAAGTGATTTATTTCATTGTCTATGAGGCGGGATTACCTGGCTGGTGGAGTAGATCATGGTGTTTGCTCACTCTCTTTACCTTTAAAATAAACTTAAAATGCTGAAGACCCACTGAGCCAACAGGTCACAGTTTAAGTATAAAGGAACCTCTGCATGGAATGATTTTGGTTTGTCCCAGACAAACGCTGACAACAGTTTTTGATTGTCAAAGTTTTTGTCATCAATCCAAGACGTGGGTCCTGGTCCTAGATCATATTGTGAAACACTGACACCAACCGATATAGATTACTGGCTACACACAATATTTTAATAAAGTTTGAAAGAAATTTGTCAAAACTATGGTCAAAATAAGTTTTGGTGCATTTTCAAATCCCATTTTGCAGTGTGATGTGCAATGAACCTGCAAGATCGCTGGTAAGAACAGTGTCAGTTTCGGAGCATCAGAGGGCAGTCACTCCACCAAACCTCTTTAGCCTACATCCCCACTCATCTGCCAAACACCCAGTGAACCCAGAGAGCGAGGGTTAAAACCTGTTCAGCTGTGTCAATGTGCAACCTAACCCTAACTAAGTTTTACGGATAATTATCATGTTATCTCAAGAAAATGACCTCTTGTTTCCACTCGGCTTGACTTACTTTTGGTACAAGGTGCTTTTCTCTATTAAGCACCCCATCAAGCCAATCAGCAGCCTGCAGTGTTTGAACTCCACCTTTTAGAATCGGCTCAGCTCGCTTGGAACCTCAACCGAGGTGATACCAAAAAAAGAAACAGGTACCAGGTACAATGCACAACTTTTGCCAATGGAAAACCAAAAAAGAATGGCTCCAAGCGAGTCCAGCCATCCCATGCAGTGGGTATGAAGCTATTCGTCACACAACAATTAATTTAATAATTATAAATATACAAAAATTAAGAATTATACTGCTATATAACTTGCTTAACACTAATTAATTAGACTTTTACAAAGTATAATCGACACACAATGTCTGACCTTTTCCTACCCTAAACCTCCCATTTCCACCTCTAAGTGACAAATAATAGCAGCTATGAAGCTTCTGGCAGGAACAAGCTTACTGTATAACTATGAGGGCCGGCCAGCTCCTGAGCACTTTGAGTGCTTGCCAAGTCAGCACTAAGGATGAACACTCAGCAGTTCATATCCTTGCTCAGTATCCAGTGTATATATTTGTTGAAGGAAAAGGATGGTGTATTGATGAACAGATGGACAGATAGCTGGATGAATTGTTTAACATGTTGGGAAAATGCCCTCAGAGGTGTTAAGGCTTGTGTCAATGATAAAAATACTAATAATATTCATAATTACAGTGATACAGTGAGCACAGCTAACAAACACACTGAGGCACAGGGTTTTGAAGAAATACTACATACAAAAAAACTTACTGATGTCATGTTTAACCCCCCCAACTAACTATGTAAAAGTACTTAATATCAAGGAAAAGACAATTGTTGCAGTCAACATTCTCCATCATCCATGCAATATGATACAACAAGCTACCGGCATATATGCAATAAATGATAAATAAGAAATTTAGCCGAAACACATTGGTTGAGA